>NC_083098.1:26933652-27533652 GCF_949774975.1 Lagenorhynchus albirostris
CACAACAAATATATTTTTGCAGGGGACTATCATTCAAATATATTTTATAGGGAATAGTCACTCTTTAGTCCAGCAATAGAATTCTTATTTTCAGTTTACAAATCCCATCACCCACCAAATGAATTGTCTGTAAGACAGGATGCTTATTGAGCCGCTTTTAAAGTGGCTTCCTGCATCAGAAGATTTCACAAAAGCAAATTTCCTTCCAGCCCTTCTTTGATTAAATGCTAAGGGAGTAATCTTAACAAAATAGAATTTATTCTAAACAATAGTGACTCTTGATTGAAATCAAATATTTAAGCCTCAAAAATAAACAGTAACTCACACTACAATTGTTGTCAGTCCTTGGCTTCATCATTCAAATGTTTCTGCCACCCTGAGAACTTCATTTCATTTTAAGAGTGTGTTGTATTGACTCTGATATTTGTACATAATCATTGTCATTTTGGCAAATTTTCTCCATCTTCTGGCCAGGATTCATTTAGAGGAAACCTGCTACTTCCATTCTAAAAGCCACCTTTCACCACATTAAAGGGAAATATATTCGTTTTCCTGCAGCTTTCATTCTAGAGTCCAAATTTTCTAGTAATAGATGTCTTTAAAGAAATCAGGTCATTTGCATTTTAAAAAGTGACTTATTTCCACATTCATAAAAAATGGTATTAACTTGCTATTCCATTAAATAAAACTAGAAAAAGTCACTGTTTACTGGGGTTCATATTGACAATAAAGTCGTCTTCAACTAAACTTGTATTTAAGCTATCTTCACATATAGCAAATCACTGAGTTACAGCAAATAAGTAATACAGAACCTATTTTTATAAGCAAGAATTGATTTTCACTGAGTTCTTCAATTGTGCCTGAAAATAAAGTGTACTATTTAAAGAGAGCTTGTGAAATTTCAGGAATGTCATATATTGGTAAACATTTCAGAACTACATGTGTAAATAGGCAATTAATTTGTTGAGTAAATGAAAAGCAGGTTCTGCTACAGTTATTTTTCCCTACAAACTAACTGTGGGGTGATCTCTCCTGAATTTGGAAAAGCACGAGCAGTTTTGTTCAGGGTGGGGTCTCACTCCTTAGTTCCTACATCCTGTAAAATTTCCAACATCTGGCCAAGGGGCAGAGACTCTGAAAATGAACCTGGACTGTGCAGCTGCTGTAATAAAGGAAAGAATGAGGGGCTTAAGGGGAACAATGTGCAACAGCTGTTGCAGGGTATGTCTTCCCTGCTGCCTTACTCACCTTCCCTTCTCAGACTAAGTCTACCCACATTAGGCCTGAGGTGACCTCAGAGGAAGCATTTAGGGCAAGAAACATCCCTTCAAGCCAAGGAATTTTGACAAAGTGGGTCCAAAACGGTCCTTAGAGTCATGAGCTTTTACTGTAACTAGTGACTTTGAAACTCCTTGTAAGAGAGAGGGAGGCATTGTCTCTGCTGAGCCAGGTCATAATAACCATGGCGGTCTTCCTTTTATGAATCTCTATCTCCTCTGCTAATCTCACTGCAGCACTTCCTTTGCTCTGTCAGTCTATCAGGAAGAACATTTACTTCAGGTACATGAAGGCTCATGTACTGGGTACATCTTACAGAAAAACCCGAACGAATTTTTGGCCAACCCAGTATACACAAGGAGGCAGAGCTGTGGTCTCATGCAATAAACCAGCTCAACTAAATTATGATAATTGATGAACTGGCTTCCAATTCTAGGTCCACTGGTCATGTCCTCAGATCCCTCACCTGGGCTCTCCTATGCAACCGACCACAGAATGTTAAGGACTTGGGCTTGAGTCAAGAAATCAGTATCCAAGCTCCATCACTTACTGACAAGCCATTGTATTGTCCTTACTTTTTATTTTTTTGTATCCTGATGCTTTGACATCTCCAGCCTTGCTGACCACGGAGGGACTGCCCCCCCAAGGTTATCCAATTCCTGGAGATAGTAAAAAAAAAAAAAATGTATGTTTTTCAAATGTAAACCAACCACCCACAGCCCACACTCTTAACCACCTCCTTTATTGGACTCTCACACTCCAGGCTACTATCTGCCTGCCCTGCTCACCTCAGGGCTAGGTACCAAGGCAACTAGGGACAGCACACAGACCCCAGAGCCTACTGGAATTATTCACATTAGCCAATCCTAAGCCTGCTTCATCTGTCTCTCCTGGTCCTTCCCATGGAAATCACAGTAAAGGCTCTAGCCCAGTTTCCCCCTCTCCCTCTGTCTCCTGACCGACTCCAGTGCCCCACAACCCCACCCCTGCCATGGCATGTCCCTTCCTCTTGGGACCTGTGAGTATAACAAACTTCCTTTTCAATGGCAGTCATGGTCTGATCTGATCTATTCCATCTATCTATGGCCTTACCATATCTTAATGATAATAAAACAGCTGTGTGACCTTGGAAAAGGGACCGAAAGTCTGCCTCCATTTCATCAGTAAAAGACAGAATAATAACTGTCTTTTTCATGGTGTTCTGGTAAGGATCAACTAAAATAATACACACCTGTACTTAGTATATGGTAAGTGCCCAGTTAATACCAACACTCCAAGTTAACAGATGAGGAAAGTAGGATTAGGAGATAACTCATTAAAGGCTATAGAGCGAGGGAGTTGTGGAATCTAAATGTCATCCAGATATATCTGACTCCAAACCCCTTTCTCTTTCCACATCACACTACCTTCCCCAGTTGAGCCCAGGCCCTCTCCTATTGCACTTTGAGCCTCTATCACAGTGGTAAACACATATTGCCTTGGATGACAGTCAGCTATGTACATCACTAGGACAGCATATGCTCAATAAATTGTTTGAGAGAAAGAAAAAGAAAAGGAACAAGGAAGAGAAGGAAGGGAGGAGGGAGGGAGAGAGGGAGGTGGGGAGGAAAGGAGGAAGCAAGGATCTTTTCTATCTCTGAAATATAAACTAGAATTCCTTCTCTCCTTTTTCTTTCTTGCTGGGCCCCAAGTGTACCCCTCAAATAAAGGTAAAATTGTAATGTAACAGGGAAGAGCCAAATCTGACTACATGTTAGATCTGTTTCTTTTACTTTAATCTTTGCTTTCCGCTGCTTTTGTTCACTAAAAGGGTACTGTCTATACATAACGGCCTGCTTCAGGGAACCCTGCCCCTCTGCCTGAATGTTAAACCAAAGTGCCTTTGTTCAGGGAAGGATCCTGACCCTGTCCACCTATAGATGGCTGCAAGAATGAAGAAATTAACACATCACCTCCCCAAGGCTGGCCATTCCAGGGGATATTTGCAAAACTTATGGTCTTTTTACTTTACTTCCTCATCTCCTCTCCCTCTCTGTTCTATAAAAAAAAACTGGCATCCAAACCCCGAGAAGATGGTTCTTTTGAGACACTAGTCTGCCATCTTCTCAGTCTGCCAGCTTTCCTAATAACATCGTATTCCTTGCCTCAACACCTTGTCTCCCAGTGTATTAGCCTGTCATGCGGCGAGCAGAGCAAGCTTGGACTTGTTAACAAAATGGTTTTATCCCCAGTTATAAAAATCCCCAACCATGAAAAACTCACTCAGATACAGAAATTTTCCTCTATGTGTCTCTCATTTTTATGAACCCAAAGCTTCTAATCAACAACGTCTGTCAAGTGTCCTCCTCTCCTAATCTCTAGTCTGCAAGATGGCCTTTTTTTTTTTTTGCGGTACGCGGGCCTCTCACTGTTGTGGCCTCTCCCGTTGCAGAGCACAGGCTCCAGACGCGCAGGCTCAGCGGCCATGGCTCACGGGCCTAGCCGCTCCACGGCATGTGGGATCCTCCCGGACCAGGGCACGAACCCGTGTCCCCTGCATCGGCAGGCGGACTCTCAACCGCTGCGCCGCCAGGGAAGCCCTGCAAGATGGCTTTTAAATGCCACACTCCGGAGCCACTTAGGTCAGTTCTGAGCTCCCCATGTCTCCAAAAGCTTGTATATATTCTTCTATTACCACTTCTCTTCCTTCTTCCCTTCTCCTCCCTTTCTCCTGACTCACATACCTGGGCTTCCCAACTTCAAGTGGCCCAGACACATAAAGGAAACATTTTATAGCTTCACCATCTTTATAGAACAAACACTAAAGATATAAAGCTGTTTGACCACTCTTGATCCAAACTAATAAGTAGTATTCTTACTACTTATAAACTACCTATAGAGGGGGTTTTGTTTAACATTTGGGCACAAGTTGCAAACTTAAGTACCTCCAGGGGGAGCAGAAATGTGTCCTGTACAATGAGTGAAACTGTCAGGTAGGATCAAGGGAGTCTGGAGAGCACGTGGTCTTCAGGCAGCTGGTCAACCTCAGTGGGCTGCTACATGCTAAGAGAAGCCATCTGGTCAAGCACCCACATTTTCAAGGAAAGCTAAAAATCTGTATTTTCATGTGAAGAAGCTCCCTACATATAAAGGTTAACAACTAATTCAATTTTTTTAAACTGTGTATAGGCCAAATGAAAATGCTTTTGTGCTAGTTTTAGTATAAAGATCCCCATGTTAAGACTTTTTCCCTAAGCTATTTTAGAAGTATTTTCAAACATCTATGAAGAGAGCACAGTATTTATTCTGAGGAAGACCAACAGGAAAGAAAGTTCATTTTATTGGAATGGAATGGATGTTTAAAGCCAAAAAAGTTTGCAATCTAGGTGAAGTGAATTATATTACGTGGGGAAAAGAGAAATTATAAATGTTGTTTTTTCACTTTCTTAAACACGTTGCATCCATCCACTTCATGTCCTTATTGCCACCAGCCTTTTCTATGCTACCAGTATATCTCCCCTAGAATGGCGCCCTAACCCTCCAAGTGGGAGGCATCATGCACAGTGTAGTCTGCTTCATGTTTTACTTTTTAATGCATAATTCAACCAAATACACCCTGAGCATATAATATAACTACATTCATGTACCCTACTATATTTTCATCTTTTATGCTGACACTGATTTATTTTAGAACTTTATGTTGAAGGTCCTAATTGTTCGTGACAAAAAATCAAAACTTAAAAATCTCTCCATTTTTTTCTCTCTAAATGCATACATACATAATACATACATACATACAATAATAGTAACCACAGGAAATACACTGATCAAAATTAAATAAAAGTGCCAAGATCCAGTTTCAACCACCAAAATCAATTTAGAGCTTTAAGAGTCAGACTCAAAACATTGCAATTTCCATGATTCATGGTCAAATTCAAATCTTGTCAGGGGTCTTGGACCTAAACTATTGGACCTAGGATTTGATATCTCCTTTCAATTAGCAATAAAATAATTTCTAATTTTTATTCAGTGTATAACACATAAACTTCTGGCCTGCTAATGGAAAAACATGCTTTTGGTCATACTCTTGGTCAAATTATGGTTCCTCTGAATGGAACAATGTATCAAACTATAATCTCTAAATCTGCTACAGTATCAGGGACAAAGGTTTGACCTGGGTTAAATCCTGTTAGATCTAAATTTTGACATATTTTACATTCAGGTAAGAATCATTTTTTAATTTTAATTGATTTCTACTGCTCTGTCCAGTTTTCTGAAAAAATGAGAGTAAAAGGCAGCAAAATTTTAATATGATAAATTTCACAACTTCCATAAATTTATTAATCAAAGATAAATTTTCTTTTCTGCAGCCTTTGTCTTTTTAATTTGTCTAGAAGACAAACTTGTCTTAACCTTAATTTTATATTATATGCATATCTCTGCTTGCTATTATGATTTCTTAATGTATAGAAACCAGAACTACATGAAATATTCCAGACATTCATTCACTTTATTTTTGAAAACTGAATAAAAATATTCAATTTCTCTCACTAGCCTTCTACATTTTATTGGTCATTATGGACATAGCACACACTTCCAAAGAACTAAGTTTTTCTGACTCCTTAACTTAAAGAATCAGCTGGAAAAATTCCAGGCTTAGGGAATGTAACATATTATAAATATGTTTTCAAATAAGTACCAGTTGGAGCATGTTATATAGTCACATGATAAGATCTTTAGAGATGATGATAGTCATCATCAGATCTTTAGAGATGATTCTGATAATTACAGAATTAGGACCTCATAAAATTCTCTCCCCCATAAAATCAATGATAAAAATAGAAAACAGGGGCTTCCCTAGTGGTCCAGTGGTAAAGAATCTGCCTTACAATGCAGGGGATGCGGGTTCGATCCCCGGTCAGGGAACTGAGATCCCACATACCACGGGGCAACTAAGCCCGTGCACTGCAACTACTGAGCTCATGCACCTCAACTAGAGAGGCTGTGTGCCACCAACTACAGAGCCTATGCACTTTGGAACCCACGCGCCACAACTACAGAGCCCACATGCCCTGGATCCTGCGCACCACAGCTAAAGAAGAGAAAACCCACATGCCACAACTAGAGAGAAATCCGTGTGTCACAACAAAGAGCCCGCACACTGCAACAAAAGATCCCGCATGCCCCAACAAAGATCCCATGTGCCACAACTAAGAGCTGACACAGCCAAAAATAAATTAAATAAAAATAAATAAATCTTTTAAAAAAATGGTCCACATCAAAAGAAAATCTTTAAAGAAAAAATAGAAAACATTGTCAGAATCAAATTCTTCAGAACTCTGGAATAAGCCAAAGGTTTCAGCAATGCAAGGAGCATTTATTCAAGGAAAAAGTCTGAATTCTAGTAAGACAAGGAAGCTCTGTGGCATTTTCACTTGTCCTTTTCTGATCCTCTAACTCTGCAGTTCTGAGATAGCTTTAAAAAACCAATGCAATCATGGTGAAAACCAACAGCCTGCAGTCACAGTGTAAACTAAAAGCCTGATAACCACCAGAGTGGCAAGAATGGTAGTGGAGCTCCTTCAAAGCCTCTTTCCCAGATCAATATCATTATTCAACCTGCCTTATGGTTCCATGGAAAATGCTATATTCAAGGCTGTGGTTTTTTACCTGACTCAGAGCTCAGTCAGTGTAAAAGCTATTTCCCCAGGAGAATTTGTAAAAACAACTAGAGGCAATTAATTAACTTCATGACTGCATGAGGCAGTGGATAACAGTTGGAGTAAACAATAAGCGAACCAAAATTTTTAAAAAGAAAGGCTGGGGAATGAGATGCCCACAGGGATATTAAGAAGCTCCAAGACATTTCTGGGAATCTAGAAGCCCACACGATGCATAGGCTATGTACATGTCCAGGGCTGTGCACATGCTCAGGAAAGATCTGAGAAGGCCCTAAGTTCTCACTGTGGGCTGACCTTGAGGCTCTGCACAAGTAAGAAGGCAAAAGTATCAACTGCCTAACTGACTGTTGAAGGTTTGCTCCAACACACACACAGGACCCTTCCGCAAGACAGGGAGGTATTGATTACAGGTGTTTAAGAAAATTTCCATCCAATCATTAGCTGACTACTAAGCTAATCAAATATAGGCTTTACTGACAACACTCAACAGAGAATTAGTTGAGCGAACAGCAACGCTAGGGAGGGAAGAGAATCTGATTTCTAGAGTTGTCACATTATATTCTTTTAAATGTCCAGTTTTCAATAAAAATTACTAGACATAAAAAGAAATAAGAAAGCACGGTCCATACCCAGGAAAAAAAATCAATAAACAGAAACTGTCCCTGAGGAAAACCAGACATTGGAACTACTAGACAAAGAATTTAAAGAATCTATTTTAATATATATGTTTAGACAACGAAAGGAAACCATGCCTAAATAACAAAAGGGAAGTATAAGAATAATAACTTATCAAATACAGAATATCAATAAAGAGAAATTATTTTAAGCACACACACAGAAATTTCAGAGTTGAGAATACAATAAATGAAATGAAACATTTACTAATGTGACTCAGCAGCAAATCTGACCAAGGAAAAGAAAGAATCAGCAAATCTGAAGATAGGTTGATTGAAATTATTCAGTATGAAGAATGGGAAGAAAAAAATGAGGAAAAAATGAACAGAGCACCTGTGACCTGTGAGACAATATCAAGTACACCAGCACTTTGTATTAGGAGTCCAGGAAGGAGAGAAGAAAAAGAGAGGGTCAGAAAGATCATTTGAAAAATTAATGGCAAAAAGCCTCCCAAATTTGATGGAGAAAAGTTAATCTGCCTATAAAAGCTCAATGAAATCCAAGCAGAATAAACTCAACAAGATCCACACCTAGACAAATCATAATCAAATTATTCAAAGAGAAAGACAAAG
The DNA here is from genome assembly GCF_949774975.1 of Lagenorhynchus albirostris. Lineage (NCBI taxonomy): Eukaryota > Metazoa > Chordata > Mammalia > Artiodactyla > Delphinidae > Lagenorhynchus > Lagenorhynchus albirostris. The sequence continues at coordinate 26,941,838 of NC_083098.1, forward strand.
AGAGAATCTTGAAAACAGCAAGAGAGAGGTGACTCATCACATAAAAGTGATTCCAGCAAGACTAACAGCCAATTTCTCATCAGAAATCACCAGAAAGCAGTGGGAATGGCATATTAAAAGTGCTCAAAGAAAGACTCTCAACCAAGAATTCTATACCCAGCAAAATTATCCTTCAAAACTGGAGAAATTAGGACATTTCCAGATAAACAAAAGCTAAGCAAATTAATCACTTGCAAACCTGTCCTACAAAAAATACTAAAGAGACTCTGTCAGGCTAAATTAAAAGTCACTAGAGAGTAACCCAAATCTACATGAAAAAAGAAAGATCACTGGTAAAGTTAATTACATAGATAAATATAAAAGTGAAAGTGTATGTTTTGTTTGTAACTCTTTTTTCTCCTATATGATTAAAAGAAAACTGTATAAAGCAATTATTACAAATCTGTGTTGAGGGGCACATAGTGTAAAGATGTAATGTCTATGACAATAATAGCACAAATGAGGGAGAGGTATCAGAACTATATAGGAACAAAGTTGTTATATACTATTGTAATTAACTTGTTCTTCTACCTCATCGAGGTAATCAAACTTTTACTTCTATATTTTCTCCCTTTCTATGAATCACTTATTTAGCTTTGAAATAATACTGCTCTGGATAGAGAATAGTGAGAAGATAGGAGAGAGATGAGGATTGGAAAATCAGAAAAGGATCCTATTATATACAGACTTTATGGACCTGGAAGGAGCTGGGACTTTATGCTATTGAAAGATTTTATTCTATTGAAATTTTATTAAAATCCATTTTAAACAGAAAAGCCTTTTAAAACAGGAAATTATAATTTTAAAAGATCACGCTGGCTCTTATAGAAGGAGAAGAGTGTAAACAGGGAGGCCAATAAAGAGAATATTATAGGAATCTGGGAAGATGATGGCATTTTGGACTTGAGTGATGATAGTGAAGATGAAACAGAATTAATAAATTTAATATGTATCTTGGAGATATAATGAACAGGATTTGTTGATGGATTAGATATGAAGGATGAAAGGAAAGGATGTATCCTTGATGACACTTTCGTTTTTGGCTTGTATAAGTCACTGATTTGTGATGCCATTTACTGATATGGAGAAAATTTGGTAAAGACTGGTTTGGGGTGAAGGATCAGGAATTCCATTTTGAGAGGATTCTGAAAGGTAGCAGTAGCAGTAGAAGCATAGTTTTTATTCTCACCAAAACCCACCCATAAAAAAGAGATGAGTCCACTAGATAGCAAAACTAATGGGCAGCAGGTAAATTAAAACTAGATGACAAGGTATCTCACAACTCTCAAAATACTAGTGGGTGGAGGCATACCACCCATATCTATGAAACCTAATGTGTATGAACACGTGTGCTAGGGGAAGCAGGGGAGTCACTTAGACATCTACCAGACTGGACAACAGGAAAACCGAAAGAGACAACAGATGCACGCTGGAAAACATGGTGTACAATTTGAGCAAAACAGTTGAAGTGGAAAAAGTTTTCACACTTGCAAGTGATTATGCATGGGACCTGAAGGGGATGGTATAGACCAAGTCTTATGAACTCTAAAATCTAACTAGTAATAGATCCCTTCCAGGACAAGGCCCTGCAGTGAGGAAAAATAGATGAGAATAAATTCCAAATTAAACAGGACAGAGGCAATAGAAGGAAATAAAAGAACAAGTAAAAGCACAGATGAGAACAGAATTGAGAGATCTCAGAAAGTACTAGCTTATATCTTTTTACACTTCATACAAACAACAAATTCACATTATTTTTAATTATTATTAAAAATATTTTAATTACTATTAAAATAATTTACATTATTATTTTAAAATCCAGAAAAACTAATTCACACAAATGAGCAACAGAAAAGATTTTGGATATATATAGCTACTGTAAGAAAAGCGAGAATAGACACTGGAACACATTTTCTATGAAAACATACCAAAAAGATATTACCACGCAAAACTGATGAAAATTAGAATGTAATATTTCAAATCAAATTATAAAAAGTAAGAAAGTTGTACAGAATGTGAAAAGGCAATATAAATAAAAGAACCTAGAAATGAGATGATAGAGTCAGTAAAGCCAGAGGACAGGGAAGGCCTGGCAACATCTGCCACTGGACAGATGAGGCCCTCAAAGCAGTAGCCAGAGAGCATCTCATCTAGGACCACTGTGAGTGGGAGGGACATCACAGGCCTCAGGCCAGGAAGAACTGTGGACGATGCTTTGACCACTATGCTGAGATGCAATGGCGGATATTGGCCTTATGGCCAGAGGCTCAAGGAGGCCATGATCTGACCAGGGCTTCCTGGAAAAGGAAGACCTGGGGCTCATCAATAAGGGCATCCATACCCCAGAGAGGCAAATTATCTGTGTTTTAAGGTTTCAGTGTTTTCATGTTTCATCCATTTTGTAGCATGTATCAGTCTTTCATTCTTTTTATTGCCAAATAAGATTATATTGTATGGATATACCACATTTTATTTATCTATTCATCAGTTGATGGACATTTGAATGGATTATTTCCACTTTCCAGCTATTAGGAATAATGCTGCTAAAAACATTGATATAAAAGTGTTTGTGTGAAACCTATTTTTCATTTCCTTGGAAGTGAAATTGCTGGATCATATGGTAACTCTATGTTTAGCCTTTTGAAGAACTGCCAGACTGCTTTCAAAAATGGCTGAACCATTTTACATTCACACCAGCAATGAAAGAGGTTTCGATTTTTCCACATACTCTCAACACTTGTTATTATCTCTTTTATTTTAGCCATCCTAGTGGGTGCAAAGTGCTTTGGTATTTTTTTCTAAGCAATTGCAATGGCATTGTATTTTTTTAATATATTTATTTTTTATTTATTTTATCTTTGGCTGTGTTGGGTCTCTGTTCCTGCGCACGGGCTTTCTCTAGTTTAGGCGAGTGGGGGCTACTCTTCGTTGCGGTGCTTGGGCTTCTCATTGTGGTGGCTTCTCTTGTGAAGCATGGGCTCTAGGCATGTGGGCTTCTGTAGTTGTGGCACACAGGCTCAGTAGCCATGGCTCACGGGCTCTAGAGCACAGGCTCAGTAGTTGTGGTACACGGGCTTCGTTGTTCCACAGCATGTGGGATCTTCCCAGACCAGGGCTCGAACCCATGTCCCCTGTGGCAGGTGGATTGCTAACCACTGCACCACAAGGGAAGCCCACAGTATTGTATTTTAAAGTTCAGTATCTATGTGTTCATTGCTAGTATATGGAATAGAGTTGATTTTTGTATGTTTATCTTGTATCCTGTGATCCTCTTAAAGTAAATTATTAATTTTAGGAAAGGGTTTTTGTTTTCATTTTTGGCTTTTTTTTGTGAATTCTTTAGAATTTTCTATGTATACAATTATATCATCTGCAAATAGGGAGAGCTTTGTTTCTTCCTTTCCAATTTGTATGGCTTTTATTTCCTTTTCTTGCATTATTGCACAAAAATTCCAGTACTATATTGAATAAAAGTGGCAAGAATGAACATCCTTGCCTTGTTCCTGATCTTAGAAGGAAAGCATTCAGCCTATCATTATTATGTATAATGTTACCTGTAGGCTTAAGTGCATGAAGTCCTCCTTCTATTCCCATTTTCTGGAGTTTTTATAATGAATGAGTGTTAAATTTTGTCAAGTGCTTTTCTGCATCAACTGATATAACCATATGATTGTTCTACTTTAGCCTGTTAATATGGTGGATTACACTGATTGAAACAGTGAAACAGTCCTACCTCCCTGGAATAAACTCCACTTGGTCATGCTATATAATTCATGCAATATATTCATGAGGGATATTGGGTTTTTTTGTTTTTTTTGTTTTTGTACTATCTTCATTTGCTTTTAGTATCAAGACAATAGTAGTTTCATAGAGTGAATTAGGAAGTATTCCCTCCTCTTCCATTTTTTGGAAAAGGCTATATAGAATTCGTGTTAATTCTTTTTTTAAACTTTTGTTTGGATTCTCCAATGGCTTAGAGATTTTCTTTTTGGAAGATTTTTAATTACAGATTTTATTTCCTTAATAGTTAAAAGCTTATCCAAATTAGCTTTTTCAAATTGGGTGAGTTGTGGTAGTTTGTATATTTTTTAAGGAGTTAGTTCATTTCACCTGAGTTATCATATGCATGCATGTAGAGTTTATTGTGGCATTCCCTTACTATCCTTTGGGGTTTTTTGTTTTGTTTTGTTTTGGGAGTATAGTTGATTTACAATGTTGTGTTGGTTTCAGGTGTACATCAAAGGGATTCAGTTATACACATATTCTTTTTTTTTAGATTCTTTTCTCATATAGATTATCACAGAATATTGAGTAGAGTTCCCTGTGCTATACAGTAGGTCCTTGTTGGCTATCTATCTTATATACAGTAGTGTGTGTGCGTGTTCATCCCAAGCTTCTGATTTATCCCCACCCACATACACCCACGTTTCCCCTTTGGTAACTATAAGTTTGTTTTCAATATCTCCCTTACTATCTTTTTGCTATCTGCTCGGTCTGTAGTAATAGTCCCTGTTTCATTACCTCTTTGGTAGTATTGTTACTGGTTTGTTAATTTTATTGGTCTTTGCAAAAAATCAACCCTTTCTTACACTAATTTTCCTCTACTTTTTTGTTTTTAGTTTTTTTATTTATGCTCTTTATTATTTTATTCTTTCTGCTTGCTTTGAGTTTATATCACTATTATTCTTCCAACATATTAAGGTGAAAGCCTAGGTTATTTATATGAGATGCCCCCTTCTCTTATGTATGTATTTAAAGACATAAATTCTTCTCTCAGTACTGTTTTAGCTCTTTGCCACAATTTTTATTTTCATTCAGTTAAACATTATTTTTTATTTCCCTTGAGACTTCCTCCTTGATCCATGGATAAGTTAAAAGTGTGTTGTATAATTTCCAAATGTTTGGAGACTTTCCCATTGTTTCTATTACTGATTTCTAGGTCGATTCCATTGTAGCTGAAAAACACATTCTGTATAATTTCAATTCTTTTAAATGTGTTAAGGTTTATTTTATGGCCCAGAACATGTATTTTACTGTTTGGGGGTATAGTGTTAAACAAATATCAATTAGATCCTGTTGGTCAGTGGTATAGCTGAGTTCTTATATATTCTTGCTGATTTTCTGTCTAGTATGTCTAAAAATTGTTGAGAGAGGGTTTTTAAAGTCTCCAAATATAATTATAGATTTGTCTATTTCTCCTTTCATTTATATCAGTTTTGGTTTCAAATATATTGCAGCTTTGTTAGTAAGTACATATACATTTAGGATTACTAGGTATTCTTGGTGAATTGACCTATTTATCATTATATAATATACTTTTCTGTCTCTGGTGGTTTTCTTTGTTCTAAAGTCAACTTTATCTGATATTAATATAGCAACTAGAGCTTTCCTTTGATTAATATTTGAATGATATACCTTTTCTATCTTTTTACTTTCAACCCGCCTATGTGGTTATGATTGAAGTGAATCTCGTATAGATAAAATATAGTTTATAATCCAAGCTGCCCATCTTTGTCTTTTAATTGGTATATTTAGACCATTTACATTTAATGTAATTACTGCTAGGGCTTAAATCTGCCATTTAAATTTACTGTTTATTCTCTCTGTTTTGGGTTTTTTTTTTTTTCCTCTCTATTTTCTTTTGTCTGCCTTCCTGTGGGCTACATGTACATTTTTTAGAATCCATTTTGAATCATCTATACCTTTTTAGTACCTCTTTATATAGCTTTTTTAGTGGTTGCTCTAGATATTACATTATATACCTAGATAATGTAATTATCCAGAGACATTATCTAGATATTATATTAAATATATATACATATATAATTATATACTCTATATAATCACAATTTACAGGTGTCATCATGTTACCAGTTTGTCTGAAGCATGGATACCTTACCATACTTTATGTCCCTTTACCCTCCCTCATTGATAATATAATTGCCTTAAATAATTCCTCTACATCCATTTAGAACCACAAGTGTTGTAATTTTTGTTTCAACCTTCACAGATAATTTAGAAAATTTATGAGCAGAAGGAAAGCCTGTTTCACTTATCCATGTTTTAATTTACTGTTTTGTTATTTCCTTCCAGATTTTCTAAGGTTTCTTCTTTTATCACATTGTTTCTGTTTAGAGAACTTACATTTTAGGATAGATCTGCTGGTGAAAAATTTCCTTAGTTTTCTTTCACCTGAGAATGTCTTGATTTCCCCTTTATTCCTGAATGATATTTGTGTGAGGTTTGGGATTCTGGGCTGGCAGTTCTTTTCTTTCAGCATCTGATAATATTGTGCTACTTCCTTTTGAGATGCATTGTTTCTGAAAAGAAATCCACCATTGCTTGCAATTTTTCTCTGGTGCTTCAATTTTTTTTTTTTTAGTACTGAGAAATTTACTTGTAATCATTACAGATGGTATTTATATCAACACACCACACCACATTGTACACCCTAAATATATACAATTTTTAATTGTGAATTATACCTCAATAAAGTTGGAAAAAATAGAGTTTACTTTCTCTCTTCTGTTCAGATTGGATCATTTATATTTTTATCTTCCAGTTCACTGATTCTTTCCTCTGTCATATCCATTCTGCTTTGAGTCCATCCACTGAACTTTCTGTTTTGTATTTTTGTATTGTTACTGTATTTTTCAGTTAAATTTTTTCAGTTAATATTTTACTGTATTTTAACTTGTATTTTTCAGTTAAAATTATTGTACTTATTGTATTTTTATTTTATTTTTCGGTTATTGTATTCTTCAGTTAAAATTTTTCTGTGTGATTCTCCTTTATATCTTCTATTTCTTTGCTGAGGATCTCTACTTTTTCATTTGTTTCAAGCATGTTTATAATTTCTTATTTTTATCACAGCTGCTTTGAAATCTTTGTCAGGCCATCTAACAGCTTTGTCATCTTGGTATTGGCATCTATTGATTGCCTTTTTCATTCAGTGTGAGAACTTCCTGGTTCTTGGTATGATGAGTGACTGTGAATTAAGAACTTGGACATTTTCTATTATGTTAGGAGACTGCATACTATTAAATCTTCTGTTTTAGCTGACTTTCTCTAAAACTGTTCTGGAAGGGAAGGGAAAGGTGGTGCTGCCTCATTTCTTCTACACAGAGGTAGAAGCCTAGGTTTCCACTTAGCCTCAATTGATACCTGCTATGGTGAGGGCAGGTCTCCTCATTACTGTAAGTAATGAGGTGGAGTTCCAGCTTCCCATGCGGTGTCCACTGACAGTGCAAGGCCTTCTTACAAGATTGAAAGGATAAAAGTCCCTACTTCTCTGACACCACTCAGGTGAAACTGATGGGCCACACTGTTATAGCCTTTTAAAAATAAAACTCTAGGTTCTCCACTCAGCCTTTGCTGGCATGGGTAGCAGTGGGGCCACAGTTTTTGACTGCAGCAGAGCAGTTAATATCTGAAAGTTTTCTGATTTCCTAGGCTTCCCCATTTCCTGGTCGTTTGGGTAGAAATATACTGCTTTTATAGGACTTTGTCTGTAGTCACTGGCATTTCTAGGTTGCTGACTTTTCAGATTTAATTCTGAGATATGTGAGGCAAAAAGAAAACCCAAGAGCTCACCACCATATCATGTCTCAAGTCCCAAGTTTCCTAGCAAGTCTGCCTTTTTTTTTTACCAGTGGCTTTTTATGTTTATTTTATATGTTAAGTCCAAGGTTTTTAGTTGTACTTAACAGGAGGAAAAGGGAAAACACATCTGGATGTGGAAGTTCTTTAACTTTATTATAAATATTTGGGCTACAGTTTTTATCTTGAATGTCTTTGGGAATGTTACTTTGCTCATTATTCTCTTTTTTCTTGTAATAATTCATGTAAGACCTAATGACCGACCTCTTATGTTGTTCATGTTTCCGTGCAGTAGGTCTTCCTGTGCTCCTAGGGGGAACCTCCTTTTTGGAGGAATGGAGTGAACCAGAACAAGTTTCCGAGTTCGTGGTTGTAGGGCTGACATTTCTATCATTAATGACCAATAATTCAAAATATGCCGAGTTCTTTCTGAAATCTGCTTTCCCTTCTCTTCTCCCATTCTCATCTGAATCTTTTTTCTTCTCCTTTGCCCAAGTGTCAATTTGATTCTACTTCCTATAGTTTCTCTTCAATATGGGTTTTTGTCCTGGAAGAAAATTTAAGCAGGTTGGTTATTTTTTTTTTTAACATCTTTATTGGGGTATAATTGCTTTACAATGGTGTGTTAGTTTCTGCTTTATAACAAAGTGAATCAGTTATACATATACATATGTTCCCATATCTCTTCCCTCTTGCGTCTCCCTCCCTCCCACTCTCCCTATCCCACTCCTCCAGGCTGTCACAAAGCACCAAGCCAATATCCCTGTGCCATGCGGCTGCTTCCAACTAGCTATCTACCTTACTACGTTTGTTAGTGTGTATAGCAGGTTGGTTTTAAGAGTTCATAGAGCCTAGGCTGGCTCAGCATTGTCAAGTATTTATAAGTCTCCCTGTACTCATATATGCACATTGGAACATTAAAAGCTCTCTCTCTGTTTGAGCTGGTTTTCCCAGATTGGCTGAGTTTCCTTTCACTCCTGAGTGAGACCCTTTCTTTTGAGGGTGAGTATTTATTATCAATTTCAGGATTTTCTTCTGCAGTTTCAACCATGGCAACATTTTGCTGTACTTTGGAGTTTGGGGGTACCTGGTCACCTAGTTTTGTTAAGATGTTACCCATGGGATTTTGGTCTTGTAATCCTTAGTTTCTATGTTTGTTTTGTGGGAGGATTCAAGTAGATTCAAACACTATACCACCACTTCCACCTGTCCTTCTTCAAACTCCTTCTTTAAAGAGGTATAAACTCCCTCCTCTATGTCATCCTGTTTCAAAGGTTCATTTGCTTTCACAGTTGAATCTATTCTTGCCAAAATCGCCAATTACATCCTTGTAATTAAACTTGCTTTCCTGTGTCTTCTCTCACCACTCCAAACAATTTATTCAGTTCTTCAGCTCAACAGTAGCATTCAATTCCTTGAATACACATCAGGGCCTTTGCACATGCTGGTATTTCTGGCTGGACATACTTTACTTTCCCCTCCCCAGGTTCCTTCAGTTTCAGTTTTCAATAAACATTCACCCATCCTTCAAGACTAGGTTGTGTCTCTCGTATGCATTTCTTACTGTGTACTCAAGCTTGTAATAGCTATTAGAATAGTGTTTCACAATTGTCCACTTACCTCTCAACCCTCACTATAAATAATTCCTTTAAACGTTGGAACTATGTTTTGCTCATCTCCATATCCTTAGTCATAGAGTAATCCATGGTACATTCCTTCAACAAATATTGAATGAATTAATGAAATAAAAAGTAGTTCTTTTCTGAGCCTAGACTTTTCAGTATAAGTGTATGTTTGCAAATAATCACATTTTTATTAATGGAAGTGTTGTTTTATTGAACATAATGGTAATCATCTACACTGAAGCAAATTTATAATAGCCCCAAGAAGTAAAATTAAAATCACCTGATCTATAACCCCAATATGCAGTAATAACTGCTGTTAAAAATTTTAGGTGATATTCTTCCAGTCCCTCTTCTGTGTGTGTTTATGTGTGTATAATGGGGGAAATCTTGAAAATATTAAAATAATACATTTTTCATTTTATATGAGGCAGTTTAAAATGAGACTTTTTCAAATATGAGGCAATGTAGTGCAGTGAAAAGTGTATATAGACTGTGAAGCCAGAATGCTTCAATTCAAATCCTGATTCTACCACTTATAAGCTGTGTAAACATGGACTAGTTACATAACTTCTCTGTGCCTCAGTTCAGTCGTTAAGTAGGGATAATCCATCCTGTGGGATTGCAATGAGGGCTAAATGAATTAATATTTGAGAAGTACTTAAAATAGTGCCTTGCACATAATCAGTGCTATAAAGGCACATGTTAAAGGCATAATATAAATAATCATGATTCTCTACATGCTTCTCATCATAACATCTTGAAAAATAACATTATGTAGACAAAATCCCAGCCAGATTAGAAAGGAAATGAAAGAAAAAGAAAACACTTCTATGTCTGAAAGAAAGGGGAAGTTATACAGATAGAGCAAGGAGGTCAAATGCCAAACCTCCATGGATTAGGGGGAATAAACTGCTGAGACACTCAGATAAATATCAAAGAATAGCAGAACATCAAAGCTAGCACCCCACTCTTCCAGGTGTTGCTTGGGAGAGGCTGCAAACTCTCTCGGAAGGTTTGCCTTCAGCCTGGGGCCACATTCAATATGGTTTAACAGCAGTAGTGCTGCACTATCAGAGGAAACTGTATAGAAAACTCTCTCCCACGTTGTATGTGGTATGAAGGAAACCAAGGTGTTTTCTATACTTCTACCCGGGGGGAAGACTGGTGCCATAAAAGAGACCTGGAATCTTAGGAAATAAATATTTCTGAGGTTCAGCAATTCAAGACAGAGGCAAGGATGACTGATGACCAATAGTAGCAGGTGGTATCATAAGCCCAATGACCAGGTAGGACCAAGCATGTCAGTAACATGTTCATGAGAAAGAGGCCAATGCCAAAAGCAAGTGGGATGACATCTCTTATGGTGATGAAAAGGTAGGAAAATAGGCACCCTCATACCTAACAGAAGAGAATGCAAATTTATAGATTTATGGAGGGTAATTATGAAAAATCTACAAAAATAACTTTAGTGTATCTATTGAACCAGACAACACACTTAAATGTACAAAGATTTTCATGCAAGGTTAGTAAAATTTTACTGTATATGCAGATACTAAAAGACTGAAACCCAAAATATTAACAATAGTGGGGTAAAGGGGAATTTTTAAAATTTGAATATCCTCATATGTTCTAAGTTTTCTACAAGCAACATCTATAGATTTTTATAATGAGGAAAAAGTCTTTATAAAAACTGTACTCTCTTACCTTTAATCAGCCTCTTCCAAGTTAAGGAAGCCATTTTTCTGGAAAGCCTCTCAATAAAAAGATAACCAAGTTTCCAAGCCTGTAAGCTGAGTGATCAGACGGTGATATTTGAATTGCAATCACACCTTAAATTCAAACCAGAAATAGCCATTAGTTTCCCGAATGTTATTATTGTACTCATCACTTGCCATTTAACTATGCATAATTGACCATCCAGATCATTTATAAAAATGTTAATTTAGACACGTCAGAAGTAGTTTATGGGATGTCACACTGTCAATATTTCTTTCTTCAGAAAAACACTATCTCTGTCCTTTTAAAAATATTTATTTACTTACTTACTTATTTGGTTGCGCCAGGTCTTAGTTGTGGCAGGCGGGCTCCTTCCTTATTTGTGGCATGAATGTGGGGGATCTAGTTTCCTGATCAGGGATTGAACCCGGGTCCCCTGCATTGGGAGCGTGGAGTCTTAACCACTGCGCCACCGGGGAAGTCCCTGTATCTCTGCCTTTTATTTCTTGACAGGAAACAAAGGCTTTATGGGGAGGAGGAACCCCTCAATCAAGGATGATTTAATTTTTCTTACCAAAGTTTATGAGTATTTTTCAAAGATTACATAAATTATGTTTCCTGGTTTATCTTTATTCTAATGCTCATTTGACCTCTTCAAATAATTCTAATAGAAATTATTCTGCAGATAAATCTTAGTTTTTGTTTTAATTTCGGTTGTAATGAGAGTTTTTTTCATATATACTTAGGTTGATTAAACCTCTTGGGAGAGTTTGGCATAGGAGAGATCCTCTTAAATGTTTTGAATTCATTACGTGAAATGAAACCATCTGTAACCTTTCCAAAGCAAAAACTCAAAGAAAAGCCATCTGATAATGAAAGCAATAAAATTGGACATGAAAATATTGGTTGTGAACATAGTCTAAGAGAATCCTCACCTGGGAAGGTTCATAGACCCACTTAGTTTCCCCCCACTTTCATTAAGTCAAATGTGTCAAGCAAATGTCATCAGATTTGAGTGGCACTAATAGCAAACTGCTCATTGGACCCGATTCTCCAAAGCTTTCAAGATTAGTCACTAAATAGCCAGAGACTAAAAACACTAGATATGATCAATCTGGGACAGAAAAGGAAGACCTAAGAAGTTATAGTCAGTGACTTGAGCCATCTGGCCAGACTCTCCCTTCTTTTAGGTCATGGCTTGGTAACTTCATTAGCATTAAGCTTTGAGTTATCATTTTAAATAATGTGGAACATAGTATTTCTGTCATGAACAAGACAAAATAAAGGATAGCTGGAGATGTTGATTCTGCTCTTGGTACATGCTGGTGCATGTTGAGATTAAGACATGATGGAGCATTTACACATTTGACTTAAAGGTGACTTCGTACATAAACTTTTTCGTACATAAACTTTTTAACCAATTCTGTTTGCAGACCTGCCAGTTGAAAATAAGAGGTCCCCTTTCCCCCAAAACAACATACAACATTCTGAAGACTTATGCAAATTATCACCATCCAACAGCAATAAAAATAATTGTATTCATAAAGAGCTTTCTGGGTTGTGTAGCTCTTTTGTCTACAGGATTTCAGCAGTTTTAGACAGTGATCTAAAAATTTTCTCCTTCAATATCTTTCAAGTCTTGTTTCTCAAAGTTTGATCTCTACATCATCAACAACGGAATCACGTGGAAGACTGTCAGAAATGCAGAATCTCAGGCTTACCCCAGACTTACTAAATAAGACTATGTACTTAAACAACACCCCCTGGTGATTCATATGCACATTAAATTTTTACATGCATCAGAATCATCATAATTTAATCATTTATAAAACAAAATTCCTGGGTCTCACCTTGAGGTTTTGATTTACTAGGTCTGAAGCGGGAAAAAGAATTTGCATTTCTAACAAGTTCTCAGTGATGTTCATGCTGACGGTATGGAGACCACACTTTGAGGAAAATTGCTTTTCACTGGAGAATGCTTTGTGTTGACCCCAGTTTGGTAATAAATCATTCATATTTTAAGATAAATGGTGAGTGGTAAGAATCTAAGTTTAGGCACATTCTGTTGAATAGCTACTAACTTGATTGGTTAAAATTGTATTTGACCTTATGTGCACACAGAAACTTGCACACATGCTTATAGCAATTTTATTCACAATTGAATAAAAAAATAAAGCAAGTTTATTAAAAACTTGGAAGCAAACAAAATATTCTTCAGCAGTGAATGGATAAGTAAATGATGGTATATCCAGACAATGGAATACTATTCAGCTCTAAAAAGAAATGAGGTACCAAGCCGTGAAAACACATGGAGTGAATATATTTTCACATATTGCTAAGTGAAAAAACCCAATTTGAAAAGGCTACATACTGTGTGATTCCAACTAGATGACATTCTGGAATTAGTAAAACTACAGTATGGAGATAATAAAAAGATCAGTGGTTGCCAGGGGTAGCAGGGAGAGGAGATGAATAGGTAGACCACAGAGGATTTTTAGGGCCGTGAAAATACTCTGCATGATATTATAATAATATCATATAATTATATAATAATATCATATAATATATATTATATATAATATATTATATATTATATATAATATATATTATATATATAATATCATATAATAATATAATAATATCATATATATCATTATATATTTGTCCAAACCCACAGAATGTACAACACCAATACGGAACCCTAAGGTAAACTATGGACTTTGAGTGATTATGATGTGTCAGTGTTGGTTCATCCTTGGTAAAAAGAAAATGTACCACTCTGGTGACTGATGTTGATCATGCGAGAGGCTATACATGTATGGGGGCAGGGGGTATATGGGAAATCTCTGTATCGTCTTCTCAATTTTGCTGCAAACCTAAAAATTCTCTAAAACAATAAAGTCTTGATAGCTAGATGATGATGATAGTGATGATGATGGTGATGAAGACAAGAAGAAGAAGACAGAAGTGTGTGTGTATGTGTATGTATATATATATAAACAACAATGACCCATGCAGTACATATATATGGGGGGGAGGGGCTGCTCAGCTCACCAGGATTCTCCCAATCACAGCAGCTGTGCTCCTTGTCCTATGTCCTGGCAATATGGATGCTGGAACCAATCTGCTCCAGTCAAATTCTCTCATCCAGGGATTTAAAAACCTGAATAAAGACAGGGCCTCTATTTCCCATGCCTCCCCAGGCTCAGTTGTTTAGTTCTTTCACCCATACTCTAAGCTGCCAATATTATTCCAATAACCTATTCTTTTCCAAAGTTTTCAGAATTATCAGAAATGCTTTTATTCATAATTTATTTTCAAGAGCAATTTCCTCCATGAATCAATCCTTTTTTGGTTTTGCCTACCATTTCTGAATAAAGTCTCCATGAGCTAGTGACAGAGAGTATAAATAATGAAAACAGGCACCTCTTATGCAACATCAATGGCCAGCATCCTTGTTCCCTATCGTTTATTGTCTGTTGAATGAAGATTCCCATACCCTCTGGGAAGAGCCCAGACAGGGATTCTGTTGGTGTTGATACAATGCCTAGAACTGACAGTCGCGGTGGAGCTCAGTTCTCACACACCTTCCACTTTGTGGGTAGAGAACAGTCATAAACATGCTGAAAAGGGACTCCAGGAGAGCAGAGGAAGCAGTATGGAAATCAGCAAGGAAGGGGAAGGGCAGGGATTCCTGGAGCAGGAAAAATAATGCCTTGATCCAGCAGTTCAAATGAGGCATCCTCCACTTGGAGGACTATGCCAACACTCCATCTTTGACATAAGTTTTGGTGCTTGGAAAAGATATTTTACCCTAAGCAGGAACTCAGGGTATGGCACTGCATCAATAATTGAAATTGAAAAGTGGTAGCTAGGGAATTCCCCGGCAGTCCAGTGATTAGGACTCTGTGCTTTCACTGCCAGGGGCCGGGGGTTCAATCCCTGGTTGAGGAACTAAGATCCCACATGCCAGGAGATGCAGCCAAAAGAAAAAGGTGGTAACTATGTGAGGTGATGGATATGTTAATTACCTTGATTGTAGTGGTCTCACAATGTATACATATATCAAAATATCAACTTGTACACCTTGATAAGGTACCATTTTTAGTTGCCAATTATATCTCAATAAAGTGAAAAAAGAGAAAAATAATCATTGAACTGTTCTATGGGAGATTGCTAGACTGTATGCAGGACTCCTACAGGCAAAAATGGTCTGATTCACCACCACGACCACCATCGCCACCATAAAAGTTTTCAATGTTTAATCTCTTCAAGTTTTCAGAGCATAGCATTGTCTGGGTGAACAAGATATTGAGAAACAACACTCTCCCTTCCTCTGACTAGCACCGCATTGAGGTCCACCATTAGCCTCATATGAAATCCTCTAACTGGCCGTTTCTTCTTCTGAGGCTTGAAAACAGTCTGAACTCGTCAGTGCTGAAACCAACAGATAAATTCCTAGAAGGATGCACAACCGTGGACCACATGGGTACCTAAGGAAGCAGGGGCGAGAAGCAGGTCTATTTGTCTCAAATACCAAGGTAGCTGTTTCTTCCTTTCCTTCCCTCACATGCTCACAGTTTTCTGGATGAAGAGGATTTGAAGATGAACTGTTAACAGGGAAGGTGTAAACCCCTAAATCTCTGAATTTCCTCACAACAGAGAAAGTGATAGGAAGTTGTAGGCATCTTCATGGGACAAGATGCTCGTGGGGCCCCTCAACATCTTTCTTGTTCCCCTCAGCTGGGATGGACCTGTTTTTACAGTCCCTGTCCTCCTGGTCTCCCCCAAATGGAGATGGGGCAGTTCCTCCCTTCCCAGAAGCTGGAGAATATCCAGTCTTCATCTGGAGGTGAAAATAAAAATAACCTGCGGCATGTAGCTGTTATCTCCCTATACCATCCAATGAATTCAAGAGGAGAAGTCCAACCACAGCCTCTGGAGATAGTGATCTGAAGAAGTACATTGCACTCTGCTTACCTGAAGGAAAGACTTAAGAATAAACACAAAGTAGATGAGAACTGCAAGAGAAACTAACCCGGATGTTAGCTGAGGCATCTCTGGCCCCTAGAGAACTAAATATGGTTGATTCAAGCCCCCGTTTTCATGTGCTGAGCAATCCCCAATCCTTCTCCAAGTCAACGATAACTTCCAGTGAAGGGAAAGGGGGGAGTGCAGGAGACTAACATGTTTGGATCACCTCTGGCTACAACCTACTGCTTACTTAGTTTGCTGGTCACTTTACCATTTCAAAGGTGCTCTCTTCTGCGCTGCATCAACCCTTAGCAGAAAATCAGCATCTGTCTTAATTTCTTCACAAAGGCACATGTACCTTCTCTCTCTCTCTCTCTCTCTCTCTCTCTCTCTCTCTCTCTCTCTCTCTCTCTCTCTCTCTCTCTCTCACACACACACACACACACACACACACACCCCTCGCTAGGAAAATGAGTGACTTTATTATATTTTAACAATTTTCCAGATTGGAGGAGAAACTTATAAAGATCTCCAAGGACCTCTCTACCAGGCATATTTCTAGAGCCACCTTGATCTTTATCTGAGCCCTCGGTCTCAAGCTATCTTGCTCATGCCACCTTGCTTCTTCCTTCTCTCTCCTCTTCACTTCTTCCCTCAAGAGCAAAAACATATTCCTTCTGCTGCCTCATGCGGAGCAGTTCGGCATTCTCCTTCACTGCACTGGCTCCTGTCCTTCCCCACATCCTTGGGTCCCCACTACTACTCAAGCATAGAACTTGAGGGCAGTGGTTCTTAAGTGTGCTCACCAGAACCGTGGCACCAGCATCACCAGGGCACTTGTTGCAAATGAAAATTCTCCAACCCCACTTCAGGCCTACTGCATCAGGAACTCTGAAGGTGGTCCAGAAATCTGTTTTAACACATCTGCCAGGCAATTCTGACGCATGCTTAAGTTTGAGAAACATTGCTTTAGGGAATAGCAGTTAAGGGACTGGTGGAGGAAGAGCTGCCAACAAAAGAGATGGAGAAAGAAAGTTTCCACAGTAGATTACTGTTTTCAATGGTACTGCCAACAAATGCCTGGAAGGGAAGGAAGTTTCATCACCACCACCACCCCGCCCCTGTAATCTCCTGGCACTTTGTAGCTTCGAGACAAATGCCCCATCTCCCAATTCCCGCTAGATTGCTACACTCCTCCAACAAGTACCTTCATTAAAAAAGTCTGAACCTGCCAGTGGTTGCTCTAGGGTTGCCGTGGTTATTACATAGGCTGATGACATAAGCTTCAAAGATAGTATATTTATAATCAGAAAATACTTGTTAAAGATTGGTTTGGCCAAAAGGTTCGTTCAGGTGTTTTGTACGATGTTATGGAAAATCCCAAACCAACTTTTGGGCAACCCAATAGATACAAAATAAGGATAGGGTGATTGAGCACAAATACTGTGGAAACCAAACAGGATAGTTGACAGTGAGTGATTAGTTCTAGCTTTGTTTATATTATAAATCATAGATTCGCTCCTCTTTTTTTTTTTTTAATGTAACTAAATTGGAGCACTGAGCAAATAATAGATTCAAAAGACAAACAGTTTTGGCTTCAAATTCTAACAATAAATCATCTCAGAGACTGGCCAGTGGATAATTATTTTGTGTCTCGGTCTAGCACAAAGTTTTTGGGTGACCTCCATCTATGGCCAAGGTCAATCATTGCAAATAAACCTCACAAAAGGTACCACATAGCCAGCAGCCTCAGGGGATAAAAAGACAAAGGAGTGTGTGGGATGGAAACTTAGAAGATCCCATGACCTAGGTTCTCCTCTACCCCAATTAGAAACAGCAAAAACAAACATCCTTCATAGTTGGGGCAACCAGTGATCTGTCTCCTGGCCTGACATTAATTGTCTCATGCCCATAATGCTGTTGTAATTATAAAATCAAAGGTGATCTGTAGGAATTTTCCATGATGTTTAAAACATTCTTTTGATTTTCTAACATATTTTATATGCCTTCCTACATAATGATGCTTGGATTAGTCATATATTGCTACACAGCAAATTACTGCAAAATTTAGTGGCTTAAGAAAACAAACGTATTATCTCACATTGTTTCTGGGTTCAGGAACCTGGGAGCAGCTTAGCTGGGCAATTGTATTTCGGGCTCTCTCAAGAGATCTCAGTCAAGATGTCAGCTAAAGCCATAACAGAAAGCTTTACTGAGGCTGGAGGATTCACTTCCAAGATGGCATATTTGCACGGGTATTTGCAGGAAGCCTCAGTTTCTCAGCACATGGGCTTCTTCTCCATGTGGCTGCTCACAAGATGGCAGCTACAGTCCACCAAGTGAGTATTCCAACTCAGGGAGTGGCGCCCTCTACGACCTAGTCTCTGAAGTTGCATACTACTACTTTATTGTTTATTGTTTTTGACAGAATTAGATCACTAAGAAGAGCCCACACCCAGTAGGATGGGATGGGAAGGGAGGAGTATCAAAGAATTTGTGGACATATCTAAAACCACCACAACATTTTAAAATATTTATTGGGTTTTCCTCCATGGATATTTCACACTCCTTCAAAAAAAATTTTTTTTATGAAACTCGACCATAGTCAGCAATTGTGATTGCATAAATCTACACATGTAATGAAATAGCATAGAACTATACATGTATTGTAAAACGTCGATTTTGTGCGTTTGCTTGATATTTAAGTAAAATGTACACGTGACTATTCTGTACCATCTTTGCAACTTCTTGTGACTCTGTAACTATCATATATATGATAAAATAAAATTAGAACAGCTTGCTTAAAACCAGCCTACTTATGCAAGCCTACCTAAGACCTGAACTACCTCCATGAATTTTCTAGGCAGTCACTTTAAGCTAATTTTATCTTCAGTCTGTACAAGAGTATGTGTGTGTGTCTACTTTGTCTTTAAGTCTGTCCGTCTGTCTTACGGTGTAGCTGTGTTCCTGTTTCTGGTTCTACATCAACCATCTTGACTGCATTATTATTAATTCAGCCTTTTATTCATGTGAATTTCAACATTAACTCCTCAAGTTTCCTCTGAAAACTTTAATGTATTTTCTTTCTGGGAAACACCTGGTATTCTGATCTCCTCCTTGATATTGCTTATATTAAGAAGTTATCAGGCATACATTGTTTTTTTTTTTTCAAATGTTAGCCTGATAGTAATTATTTGCCCTTACAACTTAATATTTTTAATAAGTAAGGAGAAAACAAATTAAGTTCACTTTTGTTAAAGTTTAGATAATTCAGATTTAATAAAAGCTATTGGCTGTATCACACAGGGAACTTTGCTCAATATTTGGTAATAACCTAAATGGGAAAAGAATTTGAAAAAGAATAGATACATGTATATGTATAACAGAATCACTTTGCTGTACGTCTGAAACTAACACAACATTGTTAATCAACTACACTCCAATATAAAATAAAAATTAAAAATGATAATAAAAAGTTATGAGTCTACAGTAAATAAATCCATAAAACAGCAAAAAAGAAAATAAAGCTATCAGGTAAAGCTGTTGATATTTCTTATCCAGAGTATTATTAGAACTTTTAAGAAATGCTTATTTTTAAATAATCTTTTGCATGTAAAAAACACTATAAAGAAATAAGTTAAATATTTAAAGTGATTATTTCAGGTGACATAATTTACTTTAATTTTCTTCTTTATCAAAAATATCTTATTTTCCAAATTTCCTAGAGCAAGCATGCATTACTTTTCAAATCAGAAAATATATTCTTGAAAACACTGATGTATTTAATTTTCTGTGATAATAGTCATATAAAAATAACATGCTCAGCAAAATGATTGAAAGGATACACCCAAATGCCAACAGTGACACATTTGTGTTGAGTTACTGGTGATATTGTCTTCTATTTTTCCAATTTATTACATTTTGCATAATGAGCATTTATTAATTTTGTAATGACGAGGTAATATAAAACATACCACTGCCTCCCATGCCTTATGCTTCTCAAATACCAGATTAGCAGTAGTTGCATTTTATGAAATCTTGGCTCTGGCTGTCAACAGAAGAGTTTGCCAGCAGACAGAGGTTTACAAGATTTTAGTCACTGAACAAGGAGAAAGGAGCAAATAAGCAAACCCATAAAGAACTTTAGCAACTACAAAGAAATCAAGTCAAGCATACACTAGTTTACAAGTGACAATATATGACTCTCCACAGAGATTATTCATAACGCAAATAGTTCCTCTTACCTTCTTCCAATATCAATACAAGCAGCTCAGAGCAAACAGAAGCTGACATGGAGGTGGTTAAAGAGAAGGATGACTTTTAAAAAATACAGGTTACCGTAGGCTCAGGATCAATGAGTATTCACCTTTCAGACAGTGCAATTTAAATAAAAAACTACAAGGGCTCTAACCCCAAAAAGAGTTTTGAAAGCCTTAACACCTGCTCCCTGATGCCAGACACCCAAACTCAAAATGCAAAACACTATACATAAGAAGGAAATATAATCATCAAAGGAAAGCAACTGTTGAATCAATATTGAGTGGAGAAAAAAAAAACTTCTAATAATGGTTCAGTTTCAAAAGAATAACACTGGTTGTCAGTTCGCAAACTGGCCCCCACACAGAGAGGGGAAGGGGAGACCAAAGAAAGAGGCAGTCCTCTCCAGATCAGTAGGTGACAGGTTTAATAATCAAGGGAACTTACATCCGAGGCTTGGCTTGGGTGGCCTCCAGATGAGCAGATCTCTGCACCCGCCTGCCAGACTCTTAGAAGTTTATATAGAAGGCTTAACTGGGTTCAATCACATATTTAGTCCAGATGGTCTTGACAACACCTAATTCTCTCAAGGCTGAGTCTTTGAAACAGCTGCTAATGTGGAAATGGTGGGTGGAACATACATTCCAAAGATGGGAGAGGGTGAGGAGCCTCTGATTGCCCAAGTCCAGCTTGAGGATCAACCGGCGGTCACATCCTCTCCATGACCTCCTCCAACGGTGGCTAATTAAAACTTAGTTACAACTTTGTATATCCTTATCTTGATTTTCTCAATCATAATAGACCTTGATGAAAATCAAACAATTTTAAGTAAAATTAATTGAAGATAATAAGTGCTGATTTATCATTTATTGATCCCTTTCTGCCTTAGTCTGGGTTTCCCAGAAAGTAGAATAGAAGGCAAAAGGCTATGCCACTCTTTCATTAGAGAGTGCAATCCTAGGAAAGCAGGAGTGAGGGAAAGGGGAAAAGTCAAAGAGGAGGGAAAGGAAATGCAAGTAGTTTATACAGCTTCTTGGATCATTCTATCTTCTGTAACCATATTCCAGCAGGCTGTATAAATTACTATCTCAGAACAATCGATCCAAGGGGAGAAAGGAGGAAAAGTTTACCCACTGGGTAACATCTCTTACTGAACAAAGTTTTTCCCCATTGACATTGGCTCCCCTGTACCTCTGGGTTGCACATGCATGGGGACCAAGTGGGTCCTGCAGTCTCACACTTCAGTAGCAACAAGAGCATTATAGGATTAGAGATGCATAGGCATAAAGCAAAGAACTGTAATACTTTTCCCTTGTGAAATCAGTGGTTGCAACAGTTCAGTGCAACAAGTGCCCAAAGACTCTAGAAAGAGGTGAAACCAAAAGATCGGAGATACATAAAAGATGTCTGATACATCCCACTCCCTTGCATTGCTCAATACTCTCACATAATATACAACTCCTATATGATAATTTAGGCTTCCATTATTGATAAAACAAAATGTCCTCACTTGTTATCTGAGTGAAAGATACATGCCTAATTAGTCACAGAGTCCTTTTCCAAATGGTGACCACTTTGGAACTGAATAAAAATGAAAACACAACATAGAAAAAGTGTGGGATCCAGCGAAGCTAGCATTTAGAGGGAAATTTATAGCAGTAAAGGCCCATATTAGAAAAGAAGAAAGCTCTCAAATCACTACACTCAATTTCTACCTTAAGAAACTGGGGGCAGGGGGGACATTAAATCTAAAGTAAAGAGAGGAGTGGAAATCAACAGAACTGAAAAACAATAGAGAAAATTCTAAAAAACAAACACTGGGTCTGTGAGAAGATAAGTAAAATTGATGAACAACTGGCCATACTGATCAGGAAATAAATGAGAGAAGACACAAATTATTAATATCAGGAATGAGAGTGGTGACACAGCTATAAAAGTCACAAATATTAAAATGATTAAAGAGAATATTTTAAACAATATTTTGCCATTAAAGTTAAAACTTTGATGAAATGGACAATGTTCATTCAAGAAGTAACAGATAGTCTGAATATTTATTAAATTTGTAGTTATACTCTCACAATGAAAACTCCTGGCCAAGATGGGCTCACTGGTGAATTCTCCAAACATTTAAGGAAAAAGGAATACTAACTAAAAACTTTTCCAGAAAATAATGAATAAGGAAGATATCAAACTCAGTCTGTGAAGCCAGCCTTAATCAGATATCAAAACCAGACAAAGATATTATAATAAAAGGTAACTACAAACCAATATCCTTCATGGATGTAAATGTAAAAAAATTTTTAATTTTTGCAAATTAACTCCGTCAATACATAAAAGGGACAATATGTTATGATTAAGGGGTGTTTATCTCAGGAATACAAGGTTGGTTTAACAGCCAAAAACCAGTCAATGTAATTCACCGCGTTAGTAGACTAAAAAGAAAAATCATGTGATTCCCCCAATAGATACAGAAAAAGCATTTGACAAAATCCAACTCATTATTGATTAAAAAAAAAATCCCTCAGGAATCTAAGACTAGAACTGAACATTCTCAACCTGTTAAAGGGCATCTACAAAAAATCTACAGCTACCATCATACTATTTTTTACCTAAGATAGGTAACAAGGTAAGACTGTCCACTCTCATTACTTCTATTCACATATTAGAGGTTCCAGTCAGCGCAATAAGGCAAGAAGAAGAAACAAAAATGTTAAATAATTTGGAAGGAAACCTAAACTTTTATTCACAAACATAAATGTGTATGTAGAAAACCCTATAGAAGCTACAAAATAATTGTTAAAAGTAATAAATAAATTTAGCAATGTTGCAGGGTATGAAGTCAATACAAAAATCAGCAGTATTTATAAGTAATACCAACAATCATAGCTGATATTAAAATATATGTCTTTACAGTAATAGCAAAATATAAAATACAGAGGGATAAATCTGAAAATAGATGTGTGTGACTTGTATACTGAAAAGTACAATAAAGTACTGAGGGAAATTTTTTTAAATAAATGGAGAAATATACCATATTTAAGGATTCGAAGACTCTATTCTGACATCAATTCTCACCAAATTGATCTATAGCTTCAATGTAATCCCAATCAAAATCCAAGTGGCCTTTTCTGTAGAAATCGACAAGCTTATTATTATTTATATGGGAAATCAAAGTACCTAAAATAGTAAAAGAAACTTTGAAAAAGTACAAATTTGGAATATTTCCACACCGCTACTTATTTCAAGACAGATAATGTAGCAATAATCAAGACAGATTATAAAGAAAGATACATAAATCAATGGAATAAGATTCAGAAATATCCCCACACATACATGGTCAATTCATTTTGAACAAAAACAATTCATTGAGGAAAGAAACATTATTTCAACGAATAGTGCTAGAATTATGGGAGAGCCTTATGTAAAAAAAAATAACCTTGACTTTTCACACTATTTACAAAATTTGAACTAAAATAGATCAAAGAATAAAAGTAAAAGCTAAAACTATACAACTTCTCCAAAAAAATATAAGGAAAGATCTTAGTGACCTTGAGTTTGGCAAAGATTTCTTAAGTATGACGCAAAAAGCACAAACAATAAGAGAAAAACATATCAGTAAATCAGCCTCCATCAAAACGTAAATCTATCCCTACTTTACCTCCCCACCACAAGGAAAATAAGCATTGTGTGTTGGGATTTGGGATACAGGTACTTCCAACGATGAACATGGTAGCTGTATTATTCTTCAGGTACCCGTGCATGGAGAAGAGAGGAACACAAGCCTTATTCTCATTCTAACCCCTCTGGTCTTCTCAGCACATGCCATGCTATAATCCAGGTTAAAATGATCAGGTTTCTGTCTACTCACTGCAAGCAGTTTAAAGTCACACATTAAGAAGATTTTCCTCCTGTCAACAAAGCATTTATTTTTTGTGCCAGGATTTATTTTGATATTCCCAAAGTTCCCAATTCTGCATGTTTTCCAACTATTGCCTCCCTTCCTGAAATAGTGCTAATTTGACACAGGAGTCTGTTCCTATCAGTCATCGAATGACAAGCTTTTTATGATGTATTGTACATCATTTGTACAATATTTGTAGAACTGTCACACTAGGACAGCAAGGAGGGTCACGTAAGTGCCATGTCAGCAGTGCCCCTCTCACTCTTTGACCATTTCAGCTAACATTATACATGCTTTTCAGCTCTAATTACCTTCTTTAAGCAAAGACATCACACACCAATATGCATTTTTTTCTATTTTTAAATCTTATTTAAAGTAAATTATTATTTTTTGACTGCCTGAAACAACATCCACTATAAAATGTAATTCCATGTACACACCAAACAACGACAACAAAAATCTAGTAATTAGCTCCCTGGCTTTCACTCATTTCCATTCTGTGTACATGTGGATATATAAGAACACTTTCTTGAATTCCTCTTGCCATACATATTGAATATTAATCCAGAATGTCTTCGATGTTCTTTATAGTTAGTTAATGTTTGCTATATATTAAAGAGAAAACCGTTGTGGAGAGTTTTAGGATAACTCAGTTGCACAGCTTAGATCTCTGAGGACTACAAAATCAAAGAGAAAGAGGCAACCAAGCCTAAAGCAGAAGACCTGATTTGCAGTCTTACTCAACCAGTAGAAATATTTGCTTTTGCAGAAAAATCTATGTACATGGCTTAGATATTTGTGGTTTGACCATACTTCATCCATTGATTCACCAGGCTGATTTTTTATCTTCATGTTTTCCGAGTCTTTTTTTAATCTGCTAAATGAATTTTTCTTTTGTCATTCAAGGAAGGTGAGAACAAGCTCCTTGTGTAAATACTTCTGTTCTTTGGAATAAATTAGATTAAATGTGCATTAAAATTTGAGGATATGCACTTAGTGTACCATTTAGAACAGTGTACTTTTTTTAATTGCATTTTATTTATTTATTTATTTATCTATTTATTATTTATTTATTTTTGTGGTACACGGGCCTCTCACTGCTGTGGCCTCTTCCGTTGCGGAGCACAGGCTCCGGACGCGCAGGCTCAGCGGCCATGGCTCACGGGCACAGCCGCTCCACGGCATATGGGATCTTCCCGGACCGGGGCACGAACCCGTGTTCCCTGCATCGGCAGGCGGACTTTCAACCACTGCGTCACCAGGGAAGCCCTAGAACAGTGTACTTTTTACACACAGCTCTATAGTTGTGATTACATTTTCATAGGGTAGATAGAAAAAAACACAAAAAGAGAGAAAAACTGTGTTCCTCCAGAGCATAAAACAGTTCTCCATCATGTTTAGTATTCTACCCAGAATGATTATAGAATATGAGAAACCCATAGAATTAGATTTAATCATTAAAAACAAAACATTTTATACTTCCTAGGTCATTTTTACATATGACAATGCTCCAAACCAAGACATTTCACACAGTTGACATCAAAATATATGGAGAGCAAATGCTTCACAGTCCTATCTTTGTTTTTCAAAATCATTCATAATTGCTTGCCCACTTGCTTTTAGATGATTCATAAATGTGGATTGCCAAATAGGCCAAAAGCACAGGAGGAGGCTCCAAAGTAATTAAACCCATGGTGAAGACTGAAATAAGGTTTTTTTCATCTTTTATTTCTTCCAGAAAGAAAAGTCAAATGTTTATGTTCTCTCAAAGGGGAATACATACTTTCGAGCCTTTTCAAATTGTGGATTTTCAGTCGTTATAAATAACTTTGAAATGAAAGGGAGTATGTTTTCCTCACATACATCTCTGTATTGTCCGCACGAGCTGAGACAAAACCATAGACATTCGTGATGAATTCCAGCCCTCAGAGGTGTGGAAACTTCCTTCCAACCATCTACAAATGAGAGTCAATCGTGCAGCTCAAGTGACTTCTCGGTTAATCACCATCTTTCAAGGACACGATGGGCCTAACCATAGCCAGCCTTCTCGCTATTCTAATCAGGAAGAAATGGCTCCTGCTAACAGCTCTCCCTTCTTGGAGCACTAGACAGCAAGGAGCCCACAATGAGAGATTCGTAGAGGACAGCTTTCTGTGACCATGAAGCTATGAAAACAATTCTGAAGATATTCAGTCCAGGCTAGAAAATAAATTTTTACTATTAGCATAAAGATTCATATTGCACACAGATCTCTAACTGTTCATCAGGACAATCTACTCTGAAAGAAGTTCTAAGTTCTAAAGAGCATCCTGCAATGGTTTGAATGAATCATGATGAAAAACATATGTCTCCTTTACAAAACAAACTACTGAAAAACATCAAATTCATGAATATGAGATAGGAATGTTTAGGGGAGCAAACAGAAAAGGGCTAAGACCCGGTGCAACTCCTTAAGACTTCTGATTTTCATTTTACAGGGTCCCATCAGTGTTTCCCATGAAACTGAGATGTTTAGCTGTGAATGTGTTTAACCATCTTTTATTGCCAAGTTTAGTTCCCAAATTTGAAGGCCTGTCTAACAAGTTACCAGATAATGTCCACAATACTGGTCAGACGATCACACTCTGTATTATCCTAGAGGAACTTCCTGCATGACAGTGTATTTTGTCAACAATTGCCCTGACCCCAAACATCTTTATAGAAGAGGTACCTGAGCAGTAGATAGCAGATGTGGGCTAGTGTAGATTGGAAGGCAGAGCGTATAGTGCAAAAGAAGGGTTGGTGGGTAGGAACCAAGTAGGAAGAGAAGAGAAAACATCTTAGGCACATAGAACAAAGTGGGGAAGTAGAAAGAACACTTATTTTTTTAGTCACTTGGAAATAGCTTCATGTTCAAATCTCATCTCTTGTGCTATGCACTGTGCTATTTGGTGCAAGGTATATACTATGAACACTTTTCTCATCTACAAATGGGGATAATGATGCTTTTCTCATGGGATTGTTGAGTTCATTCAATGTGGAAAATATATTGCACAGAGTAAGAAGCAATAAAATAATACAGAAGTTTCTTGTATACAGGTGTGTGAATTTTAGAGCATAGAAGGAAAAGCTTGGATCATTTTCTCAAATTTCTGTTGTCTTTTTTCTAGTAAGTATCATGATCTTCTTGACCAAGGAGAAGGAAGTCAGCATGTCCTGACAGACTTCCAGTGACATGCAGTTCTCAAGTACAGTAAGCTGTATTTCTCTTTCTGGATTTCATTTCCATTCCTACATGTACATGATTATGGAATCATTTCAATTATTATAAGAGGCAGCAGCATTTCATTTCACATGAATGATGATCAATTACAGTTTAAACCAGTTTCAATTTTTTTAAAAAAAAAGACCCCAGAAGATAAATTAAAGGGTTACATTTTTATTTTGAGAGAGTAGAATCAAAGAAGCGCCGAGTTGCTTTTGATGCTTTTTGTATTGTTCTTTCAACTAGGCAAACCTTCATCTGTGTGTTTTGGTTTTCGTACACATTTTTTTCTCCTAGACCTAAAACTATCGAGATGAATTATCACTATCTGTTTTGCTATTTATAGCTGTAATAATTTTACTCTCATGGAATCCTACTTGACTCTTAAATGTATTAATATTATACCACATTTAAAATAAACCTAATAAAATTTAAATATAAGTAGATGCTATGTTTATTGAGATTGTCACAGCAGACAACAGCAATTGATTGAAAGTCTCCTTTGTGCCAGACATTACACATGTGCTTTCTATTCATTCTTTCATTTCCTAGTAAGAGATCTGGGGACGTCCTTCCACAGTCATCAAGGTTCAAAGGGGCCAAACTGAAAGTCACCTCTTCATCAAAGTTGACTTGCACTAATTCTTTCTCATGACAGATCACGTTCACAGGCCATAAATCACATTAGTTAAATCTACGGTTGTTATCAGCAACTGAGTCCACACCCAGAAGGTAATCATTGATAAACACGGGCTGCCAGGATCCCAGTGGCCCCTATCATTCCACCCCACATCTACTCATGACTGCCTCACCAGCCAGGAGGCACAGAGGCAGCTTTACAGGGAAGTGATGACAACAGTGTCCTATATACAGCCTTCCCTGAAGGAATGTGCAAAAGTGAAAGAGCAGGACCTTTCACCTTTTTAATCTCTACTGGCTTCTTGGCTTCACCCTACAAATATGCTCTTTCACTGTTTTCCTTCTTTCACTGTTTATAAAGGTACTCCTGCATTTTATTGGCCTCCAATTATGAATGAGGTGTTTGCCACATATTTAACTCACAAAAACTTGTAACGATGATTAAAAAAACACAGTTCTGGCAATTTCACTACTAGGGTTTAAACTCCACATCTGTCTGATGCCAGGGCCTGTGTATTGTTTCCCACACCATCGTGTAACCTCCTAGAGATAGCCAAACCAGCTCAATCCCTTTCTCAACAGACCAAAATACAGGCTAGACTTCCCTTGTAAATTGGTATTTGTAATTTTCATATAATGTTGGGTTAGGAAATGCAATTATCTTTTGCATGTGGCTTTCATGTGGCTAGAAGTGTCTTCATATAAGGATGTAAGGTGTCAGGGCCATCTTGTGGAATTTACTTTAGGGGACAAGGCCATGGTCATTTAATTCTGATTCTCTAGTCTCCTTGACGGGTATCTATAAGAAGAAGAAAACTTTAAACAGAGGATAGCTCCACGAACAAGTCTGGGAGACGAGAAAAAATAGTGGAGGAGGAAGAGGAGCAGAGGAAGATGAGGAGAAGTCGGGAGTCAGGAGGGGTCTCTATTTCCAAGCCTAGTAAATAAGCATTTTTAATTAGTGGATAATTAGGTCCACTTGGTTAACCCCAACCAAGAATATTCCACCTAACCTTAAAGATCCAGATCCCTTGCCTCTGACAGGCTAGGTACTCTCTACCTCAGGACATTTGCACATACTTTTCTCTGCCTGGACTTCTCTTTCCATATATCCACATAACTCTCTCCTCTCTCAGGACCTTACTCAAATCTTACTTTCTCAGTGAGAACTTTCTTGATTTCTATTTTTTTAATTACAGCAAGACCTACCTCCCTGCATCCTTCCTCTTCTCCTTTGTTGCTTTATTTTTCTCTATTGCACTTATCACTATCTTACATACTATATAGTTCACTTTTTTATTTTACTTTTTGTCACCTCTTCCCACTAGAATGCAGTCTCCACGAGGATAAGGATTTCTGTTCACTGCTATATCCCCAATACCCAAACAAGAGCTGGCATACAGTAGGGGATCTAAAATGTTTGTTGAATGAATGGATGCATTAGAAGATAAGTCTACCTCTATCCAAGTCCCTTCACTGTACAACTACTCGGTAATGTGATACATTCTGGGCAAAGTTGGGTTTTTCTTGTAGTGGCTAAGCCCCATCTCAGTCCAGTGGGACCTCTTTTCCTTGGTCCTGGGCCTGTGGGTAAACAGGAAGATGTTTATTCCAGAGTTACACATTACCCCTGGGTCAGAAGCTGGTTCTTACCGGGACATCTCTGCCCAGGCACTGAGAGTAATGCTCAGGACAAGAATAATGTTCATGATTCTCATACTATGAATGGTAGAGATGAGAACAGCTGCTTAAGTCACCAGTGCTTAAAGTCGACTTCTCAGAATCCAGGATAAAGGGCTGAAAGAGCTATTCTCAATCTGCCTTATCATTTTCAGATTACAAAATTTTAGTCCCACAGGCCATAAATTATAAGGTTGACTGATTCAGAAGGGCCCAGGATATCATTACATTGCCATTTTAATTAGTGAACACACTAACTGTTTTAAAAGCCAATTTCCATTACTGTATATTTGGTGCTATTTAGTGAACATACTCATTTTGCCCTAAAAACCTAAGGACTCTAACAATACGGTTTTGTTTTTCTTTCTTTTCTTTTTCCTTTTTTCTTTTTCTTTTTTTGATACTTGTTTAGTCCACTTGGCTTGAAACTCAATGAAATGAAACAAAGATTTACAAAATGTCATTCCCCGTTGGCCTTTCCCAAGAATAATTTATACTGGAGTTGCCTGCAGGGGTTAAACACAGAGTATGCTCACAGCTCAGATTACATAAGAAGGGAAATGCATGGTGTGTCTCCAAGGAATGGCAAACCCAAGAAGCTGAAAGGAGACTTGAGAAAAATTCAACAAGTACAAATTTTAGTTGTATTTTATTACAAAGCAAACAGGAAATCCAACATTAAATGTAACAGCATCACATGAGACTCATCAGAAATGATTTCATTTAATGAATGCTTGGTAAATCTATAGAGATCTCAGTAGATGGTTGAAAACCTAAAAGATAATTATGGTAAAAGCTTATTTTTAAAGTTTAATAAAATTGAGTAAAACAATGGGCTGAACCCCAAGGGGCACATCCACCCATGCCAACAGACACAGTCTCTGGAAACCTTCCCAGGCCCATCTCCACAAGTCAGCAGCAGCCCCTTGCCTCTTGTCTGGTGAATTAAGGCAGCTTCACAGTGGGTCACAAAAAGCTAACCCAAAACTGGGGTGCTAATTTAAAATTTTACCACACATCTGAAAGCAAGCTCTAGTTCCTTATATGACATCTTGGAAGAGACCGAATAATGTATATTGATGAGGATTTTACTCTGGGTTAGAACCTTATGAATTTAAAACGGGATCACTCTAAATGGATTACCAGTCAACACCACTGTTTCCCAATGTGTGGTCCTAAGGCTACTCAGTCAGCCTCCCCAAGGCAAAGAGGATATAGCGGGCTGTTGTTAAAAATGAAAATCCGCAGGCCTTAACCTAGACCCACTGAATACAGAATCTCTGAGCGTGCGGCCCTAGAACCACCAGGTTCCCTGTAATCCTGACATTTGCCAAAGTGTAGGGCCAAAGCTAGAGTGAGTCCCAATTTTAACTGCATATAGAAAGACCTGGGGAGCTTTCAGAGTAAAGCCTGGTCCCACACCCAGAAATTCTGTTGAATTGTTTGGGGTGGAGCCTGGACATTGGGATTTTTAAGAATCATCTTTGGATGATTCTAACAGACAGACAAGGTTAAGATTTACTGTAGTATCACAGATGTAGAAAACAAACTTTTGGTTATCAGGGGATGGGGGAAGGGGAGGGATAAATTGGGAGACTGGGATTGACATATACACACTACTATATATAAAATAGATAACTAATAAGAACCTACTGTATAGCACAGGGAACCCTACTAAATACTCTGTAGTGGCCTATATGGGAAAAGAATCTAAAAAAAACCCTGAAACTAACACAACATTGTTACTACAAATCAGCTCTCAGACAAATTCCATAATTTGAAGAAATGAAGGCTTTGTTCGAAAAGTGAAGAGGAAAACTCGAAGATCCATAGGGAGAATAAGGCACAAGATAACATGTGTTAGAGGTCGTTTACCTACTCTGTGGGAGTTCCAGGTCTTGAGCACTCACATGCCTAGGTGTTTAATGACCTCCATGATACTTAGTTGTTCCTATTGCTGAAATGGACCTTTGTCTTATTAAATACTTAGAGGATAGATTTCTTTTTAATACTACTTCACAAGTGGATTTTCCTGTAGGTCACGTGTTTGAATTTTTAAATGGCACAAGAGGACTACACTTGCAATACTTTAAAAAAACAAAAATGCTGGTGCACAGTGGACCAATGGCCCTCTTCAATCATCTTGAGGAAAGGAGAAACTCCCCATGGCAACTCTATCAAATCAAAGTACTATGGGTAAGGAGGAGACGAGTGGGAGAAATAAAAGCATTTGCTGAATTCTAGAGTCACTTCCTGACATCTTTTCATCAGCTAAGATATTTTTAGCCCAAGAAGGAAAGCCAGGAATTCTGATTTTTTTTGTCCCTTTTCAACATCTGACTCACAGTGGCCTGAGCAAGTTGCTGCCTGCCTGGGCTAGTTCCTTCCTCTCAAAAATGGAGATAATGATACAAGGTTTCAGCCACTTAATCCCAGGAATGGTGCTAGGATTAATGAGAGTGTTTTGGAAAGAAAAGGAAAAACAAGCCTTTGATCAAAGATGTGGGGTATCATATTTTATTATAAACACTAATAATGGGCCTTATGTTCCTGATACCTGGGGAGCAAACCATTTCCCTCTTGGCCTGCATTAACACTTGGACCAAAGGGTGTTAATTAGAGCACAAATGTATGTACTGAATGGCACCCTAGGGGCCTAAAGGAGTTACTCCATCTCCAAAAGGTGACTAATTTACCTTCTACCCCGCACCCTTCCCACACTAGGCTCCTGTCTATTATTATTAGTGTAGAATAACTGCACCCTCCTTACAGGTCTGTTGGGCCCCATGTGCTTCCTCCAATTTACTTAATAGAACATCTGAAAGTCCTATTGGAATAATTACCTTCTATTTGAATATTTGCTCTTAACTCATTGGTGGGAACAGCCCCAAACTAGTAAGGATTACCTGTGGCAGTTTATAAGTTGTGCTATTTCCTGTCTCATCATCAAGATAAAGTTTTTCACACCGCACAGAATAAGTCTGTTCTCTTTAGGTGCCCTACTTTTTAAAATCTTCCTCGTCCTCCTTAGCCCTTCTCCAATGCCTTTTGCGTTTTGGTTGACATCTCATGCTTCCTTCTCCCTTCACTGAACCAAACCTTTCACAACTTAGCACAGAAGCCACCAAGATGCTAGCCAAGTCACCTGGATTCTGGCCTCTACCTACCAATCTTCTTTTAAGCAGAACAAAAAGCAAATAGGCACTTAGTACATGGTGGTGATGATCATAAAAGTCATGATTTTAACGTAACAGTGTCATTTAACTTGGAACAATCCTCCCTTTGATAGCCATCCTGTTCCCTCATTTTTCATCATAATTATCAGCATCAGTGTTAAGTAGAAGGCAGAGAATCCTGAGGAACTCTTGCACAGTTAGTAAACCATCTGACCTTTACCAAACAAGTATGTCTCAGAGATCATCTTATTTATTTTAACATATTGTGACTGATATATGGGCTTAAGTGCATGACCAGCATATACATCACGTTGAAACCCCTAATAATGAACATAAGTGTGGTGCTTATGTTAGGGGAAACACTGACCGAAGCCACCCGCCCTGGCCAGGCACCACAGTAACCACTTGCATGAATTATCTTACAATAGGAGGTCCTGGTAGGGGACGCGGAACTAACAGGCTACCACAAATCGGAAGAATTCGGGAAAGGTCAAAAGGAGAGAGGAGACGCCAGTCCAGATGTCCTACCAACCTCCCAGAATCCTTCTCGCTGGAATCCATCTTGCCTGAGTGATGCACACACCACCAGGAAGGACCCTGAGTCAGAATGATTGGCCAGAGACAACCCGGAAACTAACCCCATTCCCATAAAACCCGAGACTGTGAGCCACACGGCAGAGCAATTCTCCCAGGTTCCCTTACCCTGCTGCTCTCTGCCCAAGCACCCCTTTCCAGTAAAGTCTCTTGCTCTGTCAGCACGTGTGTCTCCTTGGACGATTCATTTCCGAGTGTTAGACAAGAGCCCACTCTCAGACCCTGGAAGGGGTCCCCCTTCCTGCAACACTTACAGAGCATCTGAAATGGTGATTTATGAAGCCCACACAGCTGGGTGGGATCACCTTAGCAATCATCTAAGCCAAACTTTTACCTTAAGATAGAGTAACCAAAGCCCAGAAAGATGAAGTGGCTTCCTCAAAGATCACATCTCCCCATTCATGGCTCTCTCCACTAATAAAGGCAAGGTGTGGAAAAGGAAAGTACTTGATTTAAAGACAACTGCAGTCAGCTAGGAAGATTTCTAGAGATTTGATAGGAAAATCACCTTGGGTTAACACCAACTTTTTCCAAATCAAATTGAAATATTACTCCAAACCACAGTATCAGCCCTGGTCTCACATGGAGTTGAATTTTATTTTTCTTTAACACAAACGAATCTCTTAGACAGATAATTAACGACTTAGGTAAATAAGATAGAAGAGAGAAAAGCTGGCGCGAATGGATTTAAAATGTGTATACAGGCACATGTTTATATTAGCCTGACTGACTCTACACCTACCCTGCATTCCTGACTCCAGCAGATAAAGAAAACCTCTCATAGATCAATCTGATAACAAGGAATTCCCAAACTCTCCCTAAAGTATTAATCTTGAGTTCCTGAGAGGCAGAGCTTGTCACGGAGGCTTGCAGGGGTCTTAATGACCTGGCAAGAAAGGAGCTGTTATAGGATGACGACTAGACAGGGAAATAACTAGACAGATGATAACTTTTGAGAGCAGGAAGTGCAGTGGAGACTCGCCTCCACCAGCTCATGTATAACAAGGTTACACTGAGATTCCCCCAACTCTTGATCACTTTTCTGCTCATCCACCACTTGCTTCCTGAAGTAAATGTAAAAAGGAAGAAATGTGAGTAGTTCTTTTAAAAAAAACACTCTTCAGGCAAGTTTCCAAAAGTAATTCTACCTTTGCTAAAAGCAAAGAATTATATGTTCTTTTGACTGAATCATAAGGCTTCAGAAAATACTTAGGAGAGTTGATAAAGAACCTTTTTAATATACATGACTAAACAAACTTTTGAGCTGCAATTTTTTATTCTTTATTTGTTCTCTTTCTCATAACTATCTTTAACCTCCAAAGACTGCCTTTTTGTGTTTATAGGCTGTCAGTACATTTTTTTTGCAGGGAATGATCTTTCAGGAACTCTGAAATAAGCATTGAGGTACTGCCATCAACTGTGACCGACTCCAACCCTAATGAAGAATTTAAACCAAGAAGTGAACATATAGGCCTAGTGACTTGTAGTTAAGAGAATTTAAAATAAACTATTTCAAGAGTTTTTTTCTTCATTATATCTGAAACCGAACAGGACCCTGTAGGGCTCCTGGACACAGAAGCCTTTTTGTCTCCCGTTTCTTGTAGGCAAGACTCCAGCATCCATGACCTTCCTGGAGCGCCAAAGGGCAGATTCCACACTTGCTAACAAGGAAGGAGCAGCCAAGAATCCGCCTGAGGCCAGATTAAAGGGACCAGAGAGGCTCATCAAGATTAGGAGACAGACAACCTGAGACCTTGCACACACCTTAATCTTGTCAGTAACTCCACCCTTGAACTACTGCTATAAAACTCCTCATCAAATCCTCCCGGGTGGGGACACACAGTTTTTGAGAGCAGGAGCCTGCTGTGGCCCCCTTCACCTGGCAAAGCAATAAAGCTATTCTTTTCTACTTCACCCAAAACTCGGTCTCTGAGATTCAATTTGCCACCGGTGTACAGAGAAGCTGAGCTTTCAGCATCATATCCACAAAATTTCTGTGGCGCTTCTTTACCATCTGATATTAAGTCCACATTACTTTCTATTACATTAAATAGATTGCCAGTCTTACCCCTTAGTGTATTACAGGTAAATTAAGATAAGTAAAGCATGTCTTCAAATAAAAAAAAAATCCTTCATGATTCAAAATGAAGCACCAAATTGGGCTACATACTTTAGAGCAATAGCGTAAAATATGGTCTGCAGCCCAAATACTAAGACACTTTAAATTTTACCCCATGAATTTACCCCATGAAATAATATGATGTTGGGCAGTAGTTGGTTACCTGGTACTCACTTCACAAATATTCCAATTAATTGACAAAGCTTTTCTATTTGAAGCTCCAAGAGATTTTATTGATGCTTTTTCATAGAAATTCTTCCTAGGAGGACTAATTATCATGGTGAAATCTGTACGTTTTGAAATAAGGTTGTGGCATATGATCAAATTCACAATCAGGTGCATTTCTATACACTAACAATAAACTGTCCGAAAAAGAGTAAAACAATCCCATTTACAATAGCATCAAAAGAACAAAATACTTAAAAATAAATTTAACCAAGGAAATGAAAGATCCATACAGTGAAAACTATCAGACACTAATGAAAGAACTTGAAGAAGACACAAATAAATAAATGGAAAGATACCCTGTGTTCATGCATCAGAGGAGTTAATATTGTTAAAACGTGCTACTACCCCAAGCCAT
This sequence comes from Lagenorhynchus albirostris, assembly GCF_949774975.1. Taxonomy (NCBI): domain Eukaryota; kingdom Metazoa; phylum Chordata; class Mammalia; order Artiodactyla; family Delphinidae; genus Lagenorhynchus; species Lagenorhynchus albirostris. The sequence goes on from NC_083098.1 coordinate 26,977,984, forward strand.
CTACAGATTCAGTGCAATCCCTATCAAAATTCCAGTGGCATTTTTCAAAGAAATAGAAAAAAAAAATCTATAAATTTGCATAGACTCTCAGGAGACCACAAATGGACAAAGTAATCTTGAAAAAGAACAGCTGGAGGCATCATGCTCGCTAATTTCAAACTATATTACAAAGCTAAATTAATCAAAACAGTATGGTACAGGCATTAAAATAGACCAATGAAACAGAATTGAGAGCCCAGAAATAAGTCCACACATATATGGTCAGCTAAGATTTGACAAGGTAGCTAAGAATACTCAGTAAGGAAAGAACAGTCTCTTCAATAAATGGTGTTGGGAAAAATGGACATCCATGTGCAAAAGGATTAAATTGGACCCCTATCTTAAACCAATCACAAAAATGGATTAAGACCTTAAATATAAGACCTGAAACTATAAAATTCCTAGAAGAAAGCATAGCAGGGAAGCTCCTTGACATCAGTCTTGGCATTTACTTTTTTGGATATGACACCAAAAGCATAAGCAGCAAAAGCAAAACTCAACAAGTGGGACTAAACCAAACTAAAAAGCTTCTGCACAGCAAAAGAAACCACCAACAAAATGAAAAGGCAACCTACAGAATGACAGAAAAGACTGCAAATCATACATCTGACAAGGAGTTAATATCTATAACATATAAGGAACTCAACTCAATAGCAAAAACAAATAAACAAAAACCAAAATCAATCTCATTTTAAAAAATGGGTAGAGAGGGCTTCCCTGGTGGCGCAGTGGTTGAGAGTCCGCCTGCCGATGCAGGGGACGCGGGTTCGTGCCCCGGTCCGGGAAGATCCCACATGCCGCAGAGCAGCTGGGCCTGTGAGCCATGGCCGCTGAGCCTGCGCGTCCGGAGCCTGTGCTCCGCAACGGGAGAGGCCACAACAGTGAGAGGCCCGCGTACCGCAAAAAAAAAAAAAAAAAACCCAAAAAACAAACAAACAAAAAAAATGGGTAGAGGACCTAAATAGAATTTTTCCAAAGTACATGAAAAGATGCTCAACATCACTAATCATCAGGGAAATGCAAATCAAAACCACAATGAGGTATCACCTCACATCTGTTACAATGGTATTATCAAAAGAGAGAGAGACAGAGAGACATGCTGGCAAGGATGTGGAGAAAAGGGAACCCTCTGGCACTGTTGGTAGAAATGTAATATGGTGCCATCATTATGGAAAACAGTAAGGAGGTTCCTCAAAAAATTAAAAATAAAACTACCATATGATCCAGTAATCCTGCTTCTGAGTACATAACCATAGGAAATGAAATCAGGACCTCAAAGGGATATCTGTACCCCCATGTTCATTATTATGAACATGTAGCATTAATCACAATAGCCACGATATGGAAATAACCTAAATGTCCATCAACAGAGGAATGGGTAAAGAAGATGGATAAAGAAGATGCCAGATGCAAAGGGGTGGGGAATAAGGGGAGACACTGGCCAAAGGATACAAACTTTCCAGGATGAATAAGTTCCAGGAATCTAATATATAGTATGGTGACTATAGTCAACAATACCATATTGCATACTTGAAAGTTGCTATGAGAATAAAGCTTGAATGTTCTATCATAACAACATGGTATGTGAGGTGAAGGATGTGTTAACTTTCCTTATTGTGGTACACATTTAACAATATTTTTGTGTATCAAATCATCACATTGTACACCTTAAACTTACCCAATGTTACATGTCAATTATATCTCAATAAAGCTGGAAAAACAAAGTTTAAAAATTCACGAGCTGATCTTGACAGGACCAAAATTGTATGAAACTTTTAAAAAAATGAAAACAGTAATTGTCACTTGGCTCTTATCTAGCTCTCATATAGCTAAGAAATAGTCATGCAATCAAAAACCTGAAATAAACTGGAAACAGCTCCAAAAAGCCAAACTACTTAGATGTAACTTCTTGCACTGATATGTAAGCACTTCATTTGTAAAAATGCACATAAAAGTAACTCCGAGGGCTTCCCTGGTGGCGCAGTGGTTGAGAGTCCGCCTGCCGATGCAGGGGACATGGGTTCGTGCCCCGGTCCGGGAAGATCCCACATGCCGCAGAGCGGCTAGGCCCATGAGCCATGGCCGCTGAGTCTGCACGTCCGGAGCCTGTGCTCCACAACGGGAGAGGCCACAACAGTGAGAGGCCCGTGTACCGCTAAAAAAAAAAAAAAAAAAAAAATTAACTCCGAGCCAATTTTTCTTACTTTGGGCATAATTTTATTTGGCTCAGTAATCTGTTTCTTTGAGACATAATATAATAAAAGCAGAAAACTAGAAAGGGGCAGTAGAGTTTGGGAGAGTCATTGAAAGCAATAAAATATATTAGCTGACACAGCTTAACAGGGAGGAATAGATTTTTTAATAGAACTATAAGAAAAAATCTTAGAGCCCAAAATGCAGCATGGAATAATTTAGCAAAAGGACAGAGATCCTCAGAAGTCCCAGAGAACATTTTTATATTAGACCATAATAACAATTATATATACTAATGGCCCTGGGTCATCAAGAAATGGTTCATTTATTATTATAAATCCTATTTTCTAAGGTATAGAAGTGCAAAATATATTCTTATCAAAAGAAATAAAAATATTAAGGTTTCAGGACTTTTCATGATTCCCTGAAAATACTAAACATCGTTGTAAAGTGGATCACTATGTCAACAAAACAAAAACTAAATGATCATGGCCCTTAGCTTATATTAAATTGAAACACGGTCAAAAATCTAGCGAACTGAGAATTCCAAAAGACACGTAAAGATCTGAGAAGGAGCATTCCAGGCAGCAGGGAGCAAATGCCATGACTCCAAGACAGAAACAAACCCAAGCCAGTTGTCAGGGCTGCCATGATGTGACCAAAGGGACAGTGGTATGAGAAAGATTGGATAACTAATAAGGTGTCGCATCACATACAGAGTTTGGATTTCATTCTAATTGCAAAGAGAAAACATTGTAAAGTTTTAAGGCAAGCAAAAATGCGAACTGATGTATATTTTTGTTTTTTCAAGTTCTATGACTGCATGGAGAATGCATTGTAGCGGAGTGAAATAGAAAATGGGAAGTGAGTTAAGAGGCTATTGGATCGTTCCAAGTAGAAGATAATGGTGCCCAATAAAAACAGCAAGCTATCCTTTAAATAAACAAAGCATTAGTTTGAGTACTGATATTAACACAATTGCACGCCCTTCACATATTATCACTGGTCATCTAAAGTATGTATTTCATTTCCCTTAAAACATATTTAATTCATCAAGAATTTCTAAAGGCTGAAGTCGCCATTCATGAAGATAACCTACAGAAGTGTTTGAGATACTGCTCCAGGCAGAAACCTACCAATTTGGGGGCAGAAGGTATTTTCCAAAGGAGAATTATCTACCTAGTTTTCATCTTTCACTCCACTGACTCTTTTCAGAGTTTGATTTTAGAAATGTGACTGATCTAAAACTTAATACAGACACAATTTAAGAACTTAACAATTCTTGAGCCACTACTCTTTCAATCTAGGAACTATTTTTTGGCAGAGACCTGAGACCAGATTGTTTAGTACTAAAATAGGAGCTCTGAAATTCCTTCAAGTCCTTGACCTGTAGGTGTAAGACCAACGATAAGACATTTCTAGCTAAATATTGTATGAATTAAAGGATGATCTCTTTCACTGTCCTGGGTTTCAATCCCCACTTGAATCCCCAGGTTTAAGGCAATGCCACCTTTCTAGATGAGTGAATGGCTTGAAAAAGAGAAAACAACTTGGATATTCTCTTTATTAAGATCAAGAACCTTTCTATTCCTTATTCTCTTTGTAGATTCCCTTAGGAAGAACTCCAGTGAAAGCTGAACTGGAAGGAATGTGATCAGTTTGCCAAAAGAATATGACTAGCTTGCCAACTTGATGGGGATGGAGGTATTATGTTCCAGCTGTCATAGTAAGATTTTAGTTTCTAGAGTCCTTCCAAGTGCTCCCAAGCTCTTCAAGAAGGCCAAGGAAGATTTTGCAAGTATCAAAGTGTTCACCCATACATGGGCACTAAGGATGGCCAAATAGTAGATGAGTCTTTATTTATCCAAGTGTAATATGGTGGGGCACAAATGAACTGGCCACCATCTTGCTTCCAACACACAAGCAAGATCTGGAAGAATCAATAAGCAAATGACTGCATTTCGTCAGTAGATGCGTCGTTACAGCTACTGATTTAAATTTAGAGCTATGTTCACATATCTATGAAAACAGAAGTTAATAAATCATCGCAAATTCCTAAATTGCAAACTCCAAATTATCTAAGAGATGGTACCCTGTGCTGTGCACCCCGTGGGATGTTTGTAACAAAGGAAAACTGTATTCCTTTATTCAAAATTTTCCAAAGCACCTACCGAGAGAGATAAGACCCCTTGGCCACTGGTCCCAGTGTTCATTCTCCTCATACAGACCCTTGAAATTAACTTCCATTCCTCTCATAAACAGCAAAGTATGTCAGCCCTGGTCACCATTGCCTGGCTTCACATCCTGGCTCTATCTTACCAGCTGTTTATCCTTGGGCAAGTGACTCAGTTTACTCATCTGTAAAAGGGAATAATAATAGTACCTACCTCAAAGGGTTATCAGGAAGAGTATATGAGCTTATATATGTAACACATATGAAAAGAGTCTCTGGCATATAGTAAATCTAATAAATGTTAATTAATATCATCCCTACTTTCATCAGTCACCGCCAAAATTGTAGCATCCACCAAATAAAACAAATGCGTTCCCTAATACCTTGAGAAAGTAGATGTCTGGGACCAACAGCATTGACATCATCCAGGAGCTTGTTAGAAATGCAGAATCTCTATCCTCACCCCAGATTTACTGAATAACAATCTGCATTTGAACAAGGCCATTTAGATACACATTAGAATTTGAGAAGTGCTACTCTGGCACACTATCTGCCCGGAATAGCTATACTTCCTTCCCCAGAGCCGCCCTCCCACTACGCCCTCTAGAATTATTGTTCCAAAATCAACAAACTCTCTATAACCTTCTCTAGATGTTCCCCCATCCCCTTACCACACCTGAACCCCAGCTTTCCCTTAAACATACAATTTTCTCCGCAAACTTCTGCAATGATGACTGCTTCTTCCACACTTCAAGGACATCAGGGTTAGCAAGTGAAGTTACCATCTTCCTTCTTCCCAGCTGCAGTCCTTCTCCTTTGCTGGCAAAACGCTCTGTTCTTTAGGGGTCATGCCATTTGATGCTACAACTTTCTCGTACTCCTTGTGCCTCTGGGCTTCGAATTTTTCATCCACTCCCTTTCCCCCACCAGCCTTTGCCACCTTTTCTTCCCAAGGTGTTGCCATCCCTTTGGAGAATGACAACAATCACAGGGACAATCTAACAATTGGCCTCTCAGCTTCTTAACCACTTGTTTCCAGTAACCTTCTCCAACATTTTTCACATCAGCACGTTTCTGGGTTCCACCTGGAGCCTTGTCATCATCTGGAATTGCTCCAGTCCCAAAAGCTCTAATTGAAGGATCCCACTTTCCGATTATAACCTCTTTTTCATCTAAAAGAGGTTATGCTTGCTGTGACTATTCTTCCACAACTTCATTGATCTTTCTAACCTCTCTCCTTATCAAATTTAGATTCTGTGGTCTATCCTATTACAATAGTATTGCTGCCAATTGCCTAGCGATGCATTACCAATATCCAAATCTCCCTACAGCTATTCTCATCTTCCTTCCTGTGACAGTGAAGGAGTGGACCTTGGCATTATATAAGGCCAATCCCTCCACTTTGCTCTGAATGCTATGCTCTTCACCTTCTCAGGAACCTCAAGAACGACTGATTAACTTTTTTCTCTCTTTAATATTCAATTCCCTCCATCAAATGGATCTTTGTCATTGGCTTTTAAGCACAGTCAAGTTTTTTCCAATAAAAAGCAGACAAAACTTTTCTTAACCTACACCTCTTTCTCATCTCCTTTCTAGATATCTTTTCTCCTTTACAAAAATATTCTCAAAAGATTTTTTACTCATTGGTTCCATTTACTTGCCACTGACATATTCCTCAGCCCACTTCAATCTGACCATGACCGCTAAGTGCTCTGATGTCCTACGGTTCTAACGAAGAATTTTCGACTTTGTCTTCCTTGCTCTATTATCTTCAAGACTGTTGGCCAGTCTCTTTAACTTAAAGCACCCTTTTCCCTTGGCTCTAATGATGCTCACTCTTCTGGCTTTCCTACTATCTCTCTGACTAATCCTTCTCCATCTCCTTTGCACAAATGTGCAAGAGAGAGAGATACTGTTACTGTTATTGACATTTTTAGAGCTGGAAGAGATTGTAAATATACATTATCTTCTGTATTTATATTTGTTTTAAAATCAGCTGTATACTTAAATTAATATCATCTAGGTTGTCTTATTATAATCATTTTCAATCCTTATTATATGACAATCTTCTGCACGACTTATCAAATCTATAAATTCCCCCTTAACAAATCCAAATTTAGTTCGCCTTGACAAACCCAAAGTTAGCATGCCCGTTTTATCACCTTGTAGTATAAGTTTGCAATTTTGTGTTTTGACCACAGACATATTGATCACTCAAATCGATAGCTAGTGGGAAGCAGCTGCATAGCACAGGGAGATCAGCTCGATGCTTTGTGACCACCTAGAGGGGTGGGATAGGGAAGGTGGGAGGGAGGGAGATGCAAGAGGGAAGAGATATGGGGATATATGTATATGCTTAGCTGATTCACTTTGTTATAAAGCAGAAACTAACACACCATTGTAAAGCAATTATACTCCAATAAAGAAGTTAAAAAAATTAAAAAGTTTAAAAAATAAAATAAAATAAAATTTAAAAAAATATTTGAATACCCTTTCATTCACATGGACTGTTTATAAATGCTCCCTCTTAAATTAAAATGGCACAGTGTAATACCTGCAGGTGATAGGGAACTGGATTTTGGAGAAGATTAAATGAAAAACAACAGTAAGGAGATACTTTTGAACTTTCCTTCCAATAAGAAGCAATAATTCCTTAGAAAATTAGCTCTAAATGCTACCCCTCTAACTGTGGATTCTCTAAATCATAATGACCTTTTCCCACAGTATTTGTATGACAAATGTTCTCCCAGGAACAATGTGAAATTCAGGTAGTTTACTTCCCTTCGAATAGACAAAAGGAAAGAATATAAATAAAAAGAGCTGAGATTCTTTTGGTAACTAGAATTATATATTTGTCTTAGTAACACAACGAAATCCATTATTTTAACAAGCGGAACATCGTTGTCAAAGCAGCTCTTAAGTATTCATCAGTGATGAGAATTTCCCACACTACAAGAGAAGCTTCTCCATGAGTTGCATGTCCTCAGCGACAAGATCAATGTCCAACCTGTGGGGCCTCTCTGTTCCCTTTCTCTGTGACATAGAGGACAGAGGACCTAGGTTTGAATCATTCTGCTTCCACCTATGAGTGGCTGGCATTGGGCATGATATCCTTTGTTAAAGCTTTCATTTTATCACTTGTGAAATGGGGACAGCAGTGTTTTTCTCACATGCTGGCCACAAATATTACATTAAATATTGTAGCAGAGATGAGGCATAGACCCAAATATTGGGGGAAAATATTTAAAGATCATTAAAAGCCAAAATGCAGGTGTCAGGAAGCATCCGGTCAAGGAGGATTGTAGGCTTCCCAAGAAAACGTGCCGCGTGGGGATAACCTAGTAGGCGCTCTGTGAAATAGAAAATCCGTACATTGGTTTCTGTCTCCAAATCCCGCAGAGACCTCCTAAAACCCTTGTCATTTCCTAAGTGATAAGAGTACCGGAAGCATCTTTTTTTCTAATATTTGGTCTTTGACCTCGGTTCCTGCCACCAAGTTCCTAAATCCCTTGGAATTGCCTGGGTGATAGGAGTGTCTTGTTCTAAAGAGGTGACTCTGGGTGGGCTCTGAGCGGGTCTGCTCACCAGAAAGACCAAGCCATGAAGAGATGCTTGGAATTTTCAGCCCCTCCCCCCCATTCTCCAGAGAGGGGACAGGGGCTGGAAATGGATTTTATGATCCATCATGCCCATGTGATGAAGCCTCCATAAAAATCCCCAAAGTTTGAGGTTTGGAGAGCTTCTGGGTTGCTGAACACGTGGGGGTGCTGGGGAAGTGGTATGTCCAGAGAGGGCGTGGAAGTCTTGCACCCCTTCCCACATACCTTGCCCTGTGCATCTCTTCATCTGGCTGTTCATCTGTATCCTTCATCACATCATTTATTACATCATAAAATGATACATGGAAGTGTTTCCCTGAGTTCTGTGAGCTCTTCTAGCAAATAATCGAATCCGAGGGGGAGGAGGTCATGGAAACTCCACTTTGCAGCCAAGTTGAACAGAAGCCGTGGGTAAACTGGGGACCTACCTCTTGTGACCAGCATCTGAAGTTGGGGGAAAGGCTCAGGTCAGCCTTTGACCTGTGGGATCTGATGATACTTTCTGTAGGGAGTGTCAGAATTGAGTTGAATTGTTGGACATTCAGCTGGTATCACAGAGACTTGCTTGGTGTGGGAACCACCGACCCCCCCAATCTGGTGTCAGAGTGTGGCAGGAGTGTGAGAGGGAGAGAGACACACAAGAGGGAGAGTCAGTGTTTCCTAACTCAGGCTCCAAAAGGCCATGTGTTCAAACAGGTGGAGTGAGTGGTAGAGAGAGTAAAAGGGACAGACAGGTAAAAAAACATAATGTAAATCTTGGGCAAGATCTCATGAGACAGGCGTTAGCAATGCAATGTTGGTGCCTACGGGCTATTCAGGAAAGGACCCAGGTATGGGGAACTGGGCTAGTGATTCAAGGTATAAGAGGAAAAGGGACATTTTTCAGAGGCAAGAGGAAAGTAGATAGGCTCCGTAAGAAGACAAATCTCTACGCTGAAGAACACAAGGACCTGGAATCTGACAGTCTCGATGAGGAGGAAGAATAGCTTTACATAAAACACGTAAATAAAAATTAAGTACTAGGGTGTGTAGTGATGACTCCGATACCACTCACTGGGTGGTAGAATAGCTTAAAAAGGCGTCACGAAGGTTATAAGATCCCACTGGGAGCCTTCAGGGCTGAGAGGGAACGAGGTATTCTGGTATTCAGCATCACAAGATAATACGGAGTCAGGAAAAGAAATAACTGAGGACGCTGCCTGTTAAAGAGATAGGAAATGTAAGCATGGAGCACTCCATTTCCACAGAAATGTTCACTGCCAGTATGGAGATGAAAGAGAAATGAAACGGGCTTCCCTGGTGGTGCAGTGGTTGAGAGTCCGCCTGCCGATGAAGGGGACACGGGTTCGTGCCCCGGTCCGGGAAGATCCCACATGCCGCAGAGCGGCTGGGCCCGTAAGCCATGGCCGCTGAGCCTGCACATCCGGAGCCTGCGCTCCGCAACGGGGGAGGCCACAACAGTGAGAGGCCGGCGTACCGCAAAAAAAAAAAAAAAAAAAAAAAAAAAAAACAAAAACGGAGAAACGAAAGGGTGAAAAGGAACAGGGCAAGTAGTTATTCAAAACAGGTGTCTTTGATTGCACTTTTCTTTTTTTAATAAAAAGATTAACTTGGTTGCTTCCATGACCTGGCTATTGTAAATAGTGCTGCAATGATCATTGGAGTGCATGTGTCTTTTTGAATTATGGTTTTCTCAGGGTATATGCCCAGTAGTGGGATTGCTGGGTCACATGGTAGTTCTATTTTCAGTTATTTAAGGAATCTCCATACTGTTCTCCATGGTGGCTGTATCAATTCACATTCCTGCCAACAGTGCAAGAGGGTTCCCTTTTCTCCACACCCTCTCCAGCATTTATTGTTTGTAGATTTTTTGATGATGGCCATTCTGACTGGTGTGAGATGATACCTCATTGTAGTGTTGATTTGCATTTCTCTAATAATTAGTGGCCAAGAGGCACATCTTTTCATGTGCCTCTTGGCCATCTGTATGTCTTCCTTGGAGAAATGTCTATTTAGGTCTTTCACCCATTTTTTGATTGGGTTGTTTTTTTTTTGATATTGAGCTGCATGAGCTGTTTGTATATTCTGGAGATTATGGAAACTCTACTCAATGCTCTGTGGTGACCTGGATGGGAGGGAAAGCCGGAAGGGAGGGGATGTGTGTATACCTGTGGCTGGTTCACTTTGCTGTGCAGCAGGAGCTGGCACAACATTGGGAAGCAACTACACCCCAACTTAAAATCAAAAAGAAAGAAAAGGATTAACTTGGGAATTCCCTATTGAAATAAGGCTTTTCATCTCCGCAGTTTACTGCTGATTATCAGTTTCCTGGTTGTACTATTATATTTTACGTGGAAGAAACTCTCTCTGGGTTATTACGTAAGTCGGTGAGAAGAGTCAACTTATGGTTAGTATTTTTGGTAAATTAAGTTTAAGATGATTATGGAAGCAATTTCTCACAAATCCTCTGTATCCTGGTCTTGACTAATAAAGCACAGAAATACAAAACTCTCACACATTTTTCTCATTCACCAAACCTATTCTCATGTGAATAGAGTCAAAAGTCTTCACTACCTATTTATAAGACACACCTCAAATCACTCCCCCCAACCCCATTCCCAGATCCCCAAGCCCTCTTCCCCTCACAGACACTTGTGGCTGGATTTTTGTCTCAGCCTCTGAGACCCATCAGTCCTTGAAAACCACACTTTAGTTCAAGTTTACTGCCACTTCCGAAAACTAAGGCTTCACTTCCACAACCTTGTTGACACCTAATTGCCTGTCTTGCTCCTTTTTAATCTGTGACTCAGTAAATGACTCAGAATTCAGACCTTCCAGAACTAGGAACCTGTCTTGCCTTTGCCAATCCCAGCCCCAGGGTGTGTGCCCAGTTCCTGGCTGGTCTTTCCTATCCCTCTGCAGTTAACCTGCCCAGAACCTATCATGTCACAGGAAGCGACACCCCCAGGCTACTGGCCTATTTTCACTGGGCAAGAATTAAACCACAGCCACGATGCATGCTGATCTTTCAAACAAAATGCGATTGCCTCTACCCTCTTCTTCATCAGTGGCCCAAGAATTTGTCCTACGGTCTATATTTTGTCACTGATTACTTTGTTCACTGCTATAGGTTAGTGCTTGAGACAATGGCATAGAATATGTTGACTCTTTACTAGCCTTTGTTAGGAGGAATAAAGACCAAACGAGAATTGGCTCAGTCCCTCCATGTTGCTGGAATTATGATATATAAACATGTGAGCAACAGAGGCACCAAAAATTTGCCTGGCGAGTTCACAGCTGTGCGGAGACAGTACATCCGCTAATGCAAACCAGGAGCAGAGGCAAGGCAGAAAGTCCCCAATCATGGACCAAACCTCGCTTGCCTTGTCTTCTTATGGTTGCGTGTCTCCCTTTGGGACTAACTGGATCTCTGTAATAAACTTCCTTGAGTTGCTCTCTGTTCTAAAGTACCATAAACAATTCCCGTAATTTGTGATATACGTAAGGAGGGATGTGCAGTGGCCAGCCGATCGTGTGGGTCTGGAGCTCTGGAGAGAGACACAGAGTCAGGAGCACAAGGCGTCGGAATGGGGCTTCCCTGGTGGCGCAGTGGTTGAGAATCTGCCTGCTAATGCAGGGGACACGGGTTCGAGCCCTGGTCTGGGAGGATCCCACATGCCGCGGAGCAATTAGGCCCGTGAGCCACAACTACTGAGCCTGCGCGTCTGGAGCCTGTGCTCTGCAACAAGAGAGGCCGCGATAGTGAGAGGCCCCCACACCGCGATGAAGAGGGGCCCCCGCTCGCCGCAACTACAGAAAGCCCTCGCACAGAAACAAAGACCCAACGCAGCAAAAATAAATTAATTAATTAATAAACTCCTACCCCCAACATCTTAAAAAAAAAAAAAAAGGAATGACTTTTGCACATGATTACCTCTTCATAGAATTACCACCACCCTAATCACTAACTTCAAAATTACTCCTCGCCTCAAATGTCACCAGGTAGAAATAGCCTCTCCCCTCTCTAATTTCCACTCTAATCACTTCAAAAAGGTATATTATAGTTTTTATGCTGTTTTTTTTTAAACAACATGGGGTAGAGGTGGCAAATTTAAGTGTACAAGTGACAGTTCATCTCAAATAGGATTGCTGAGCCATCTTCCACAGGTGGTTTTGTCATGGTAGACCTGCTATTCAGATCACTGTTACTCAGATACCTCCCCGCTTTGGGAAGCCCAGAATTTTTCACTTTTCCTTGTAGATCATGGACACAGATCCCCACCTGAAGTCCATGAGCCTTTTGGTGCGTCTGCGTCAAGAAACGCCTGGCTTCAGAAAAACAGATGGTTTCACTATGTGAAAGGCCTGCACCTAAAAAAACAACATCGTCAGAAAAATCCTGAAACCAAGGCATGCACATTTCCCGTAACATAAAATAGGATTATTCTGTGTGTAAATCACTTCGCTTCCATCTGCTTTTCATAAATGGCAATGACTGAGAAATGGGAGGCAGGGAAGAGAAAGTGAGATGGGAAATTAAACGGACATCTATCCCACTGTCCCCTCCAGAGGAATGTACTATTTTCCCATTCTCTTCCCCATGACAAAGAAAACACTTCTCTCCCTATTGCACTGAGAAGCAATACATTTCAGAACTCCCACAATCAAATTGGAAAGTTTTGCTATCTTTATATTAACTTAAAAATAGTGAATGTCATATGAAAATAAAAATTGTGTAATACTTCATTTCTGAGTTATACAGTCACGGAATTGTCACTTGATGCGGCCTGGGTGAAAGACTCCGTTTTCTATTTTATAAACTTGTTTTATTTTATCGATATATAATATGCATGTTGTTCTTTTTTTAGTCTATGAAAACAATAAAAATACATCTATTTTTGTAAGAAAATTCCTGAAATTATTCTTAATAAGCCAGTGATGAGATACAGAATAACACATTATAAGTTATTAAAAGCTAAATTTCTTATTAATCATTTAATGTGAATAGTTACACGTCAAGAAATTAGAGAGGGCTTCTACTATGCTGGTATGTTTGAAGTGACATACTGAATTGTTAGAATTTAATGTGCTTTTTGTTATTGAGCAAAGAGAGATGCAGTACTAGACCTGTCCAACATAAATAATACAGTTCCCTAAAAAGATAAACAGAAGTTTAGATAATGAAGAATTATAAGGTCTTTAATGTTTAAATCTCTTTTGAAAACACTTCAAAGTGAAACCTAATGATTCTGAAGAATGGCCAAATGGATACTGGCTGTTGTGAGCATCAGATCTTAAGGCCCACACCATGAGCAAGAGAAATATTATAAACCTAAGCAAACCTCATTCCCAGATCTGATGGACACTAAGCTAACGCACTACCAAGAACAACGTTTTACATTCACCGTCCTGAATCACAGTCCTTCCTACGTCCATGAGAGGAAGTCGTTTGCCAGATGTCTCTGTTTGTTTTACACGTCTCCCTTTGACTTCTGCTTATTTTCTCTTGACCTCCCCAACGTCTCCCATGCACACCATGTGGAGAAAAATCAAGACTCAGGAAACCTTGCTAAGAAATGCCTAGCTGTTCCAGTCAACTCCTCAGCCTCAGCATGTGTTCCTGTTTATGGGTCCAGCCTAATTGCTGACAGAGATTGAACGATCAGGCTTCCCTCATTCAGTGCTATCTGGACATCCATCAGAAAAACAGACAGTTTTACAACTTGGCATCACCCAAGACATCTATGATGAAAACTTTCTCTTTTATGATAACAACAAACCTATTAGTGATAAATCAAGAAAATAAGAGGACATCAAAATGAAAAGAAACGAAGATTATGTGATTTTTCTAAAGGCATTCTCCATCTTTAGAACTTCCCAAAGATCATGCAGTGGAATGTCAGAGGATACACTTTACCAAATAGGATTCTAGCAGGAATTTCACTGTAGTCTTGCCTTCTCCTTCTAGATAGAGAATCAAACTGGCTGATTGAGGGTTAAAATCTTGATGACTGGGGTTTTTTTTGCTGATTTACTGTTAGTTTTTTTTTTTTTATATGAACTAGAGTTGATTTACCATGTTGTGGCAGTCTCTGCTGTACAGCAAAGTGACTCAGTTATACACATAGAGACATTCTATTTTTTATGCTCTTGTCCATTATGGTTTATCACAGGATATTGAATATCGTTCCCTGTGCTATACAGTAGTAACTTGCTGTTTATCTGGATTTCAATGTTACACATATGTTGCTAACTTTATGCTGAAATGACACTGGTGCTCATGTAGGTCACCGTGTCCCCAGGGGTCTCATACAAACCACACCTACTTGCCTATTCGCCAAAGCCAATTACTTTTGTGGTGGAGACTGCCTCTGCAGGTATGTCCCAGCTTTAACTTTTACTTTCTTCTGTGATTCCCATTGTCTTGTCTGACTTGCTATCTTCTGGGTCCATTCAAAAAGTAGGAGGAGAGAAAGCTGGGGTGACAGATAATGAGGCCAGGAAAAGAGATAAAGCAGGAATGAAATCTAGTCAGCTATGAACATTTTGCAAATGTGCTCAGTGGGCCTGAGTTCCTCAAGGGTTACTCAAGGAACTCAAAGGGCTTGGATTTAAATCATCTCTAAGGATGTTTGTATGTATACGGACAACCCCTTATATTATTCTTGAAGCATTTCATGATATGCAGGGAATGACCCTGGGCACTTACTAAGTGCTCAATAACCATCGGATGAATGAATGGTTACACAGTAATTCCTTGTGTGAGAGACCGAGGAAAGATACCCTCATGATATCTTTGTTAAGATATTCAACTATTAGGCTAGTTAGCAGGGCCTGCCTTCTCCCAAATTTTTGGCAAAACTTCTCACTTGGAATTAAGTAAAAATTGCCATGTGATTGCAAATCTCCAGAATCCTTTCAATTCTATTCACCTAGTTGAACAAGGGTTGAAAAATACATAACGCTATAATTTACACATTTTAATCTGGTATTTTATACTCAATGTGTTTAAAAAACTTTTTTTTTTTCAATTTAGTAACAAACCTGACTTGCTTGTGGGTTAGCACAGTGTTCTCAAATAATCTGTGGTGGAAGACCAGTTTGTTTATTTGTTTTTAATTTTCAATCCAAAATAGACATTTTTGGAAAATAAAACAGAGATGAATTACCAAAAAAAGAGAATGAAAACACTTATGTTTATTACCCACAATAGCCAACATATGAAAACAACCTAAGTGTTCATTGGATGGACCAGGAAGATGTGAGATAGACAGATAGACAGGTAGATAGATAGATAACATACAACGATGGAATATTATTCAACCATGAGAAAACAGAAATCCTGCCATTTGCGACACCATGGATGAATCTAGAGGACATTATGCTAAGTGAAAGAAGCCAGACAGAGAAAAGACTAATAGTGTACAATCTCACTTATATGTGGAATCTAAAAAACAAAGTCAAATTCATAGAAACAGAGTAGAATGGTGATTATCAGGACTCAGGGGTGAGGGAGATGGGGAGATACTTGTCAAAGGGTACAAGTTATAAGATGGTAAGTTCTGGGGAATCTAATGTGCAGCATGGTAACTGCAGTCAATAATACTATATTGCATACTTGAAATTTGCTAAGAGAGCATATCTTAAGTGTTCTCGCTACAAAAAAAAAAAGATAACTACATGAGGTGATGGGTTTGTTAATTAACCTGATTATGTAATCTTTCAAAATGTAATATATGCATATGTCAAATCATCAGTTTTACACTTTAAATATACAGTTTCATTTGTCAATTATACCTCAATAAAGCTGGTGGTGGGGTGGAGAAAAGAAAAACAAAAATATAGAAAATACAAACGCCCTTGTTTTTATCATTAGGTTCAGCAGACATAATATTACACTGTCAAGTTTCTTTCAGTTAGCCACAAAGTTGCTAAGCACTCTCAATTTTTGTATCTATCTGGTCACAGACTGTTCATAATCAGTCTGGTTCGCAGTACCAATCTGTGAATCCCACAAAGGGTCCCATTGGTTTAGGACCAATCTTGTTTCTTGTCCTGAATTGACCAGATGTAGGGCAGTCACTGAGTATGTTCTTGTTTCATAGCACCTCCTGCCCATAACACTTAGCGCTAAGATCTTTGCAGAGGGGAAAGATCACTCTGTGTTGTTGAAATTAGTTTCCCATATTTTTCAAGCAAAAAAGAGGTCATTTTTTTAAAATACTGAAGATTAAAATATTTGTCAAAAGTCAGAAAATATAGGTCACTAAGAAAATGTCTCTTTTTCAGAAAGAGTAATTATTCTCACTTACACATCTATGTTCTCCCATTGAAATGTTACCAAGCCATATTTTCTTGGCATTAGGGAATAATGAAGATATACGTATAGGCAGCACAGAGCTCATACAGAAGACAGGGATAAGTGTGACTCCCAAAGTGCTGCCCTCTGTAAGGACTGGGAGAAGGAAGACCATGTCTTAGGTGTTCTTTTAATCTCTCTCTCTCTCTGTCTCTCTCTCTCTCTGTCTCACACACACACACACAGCACATATTATAGTGGCTTACCAGTTAAGCATGTGGCTTTGTAACCAAATAGACTTCACGCAAGTCCTGACCATGGTACTTACTAACCCTGAGATCTTGGGCAAGTCACTTACTCTTCTGTGTCCAGGCTTCACAGTAAGTTCTCCATAAATATTTTTTGAATGAGCAAAGGCAGAAAGAGTGTTGCGGAGGATTATAGTAGAAGATGGACAAACAGCATCACATTTTTTCATTTGTGCCAGTTTCATAGAGTTAGGGTAAAAAAAAAACAAAACAAAACAACAAAAAATAGATAGATAGATAGATAGATAGATAGATAGATTTAGAGAATAAATAGTGGTTACCAGTGGGGAGAGGGAAAGGGGGAGGGGCAAGATAAGGGTAGGGGATACAAACTATTATGTATAAAACAAATAAGCTACAAGGATATATTGTATAACACAGGATATATAGCCAATATTTTACAATAACTATAAATGGACTATAACCTTTAAAAACTGTGAATCATTACATGTTGTATACCTGTAACCTATACAATATTGTACATCAACTATATCTCAATTAAAAGAAAAATCATGATGAAACAAACATTCAGCAGTTACTGACTCACGTCACAGGCTAAAGAACACTATTAAGAACAGAAACCTTGGGCTTCCCTGGTGGCGCAGTGGTTGAGAGTCCGCCTGCCGATGCAGGGGACACGGGTTCGTGCCCCGGTCTGGGAAGATCCCACGTGCCGCAGAGCAGCTGGGCCCCTGAGCCGTGGCCACTGAGCCTGCGCGTCCGGAGCCTGTGCTCCACAACGAGAGAGGCCACAACAGTGAGAGGCCTGCGTACCGCAAAAAAAACCAAAAAACAAACAAAAAAAAACACAGAAACCTTGGAGTGTCCTACGAAAACTACTAACAAACTGCAGAGCTTTCTTTCAGTGCAAATGCCCTCCTTTCTGATGGATAAAAATCACCTAAGTAGGCAGGTAGAAAACCTTAGTGAAGAATGCCACTATTCTATGTTATTAAGTCTGTGCTCACACATGCACTATTTTTAAAAAATGAATCCAATCAGAACAGACAGATATTTCTAACAAAAACCACTATTGGAACTCAACCACCATTTCATAATTATTTCCAGGGTTTAAACAAAGCAAACTGAACTGAATCTACCAAAAAACACTATCTCAAGAGAAATTTTTAAAATTATCATTGCTCTATTACTCCTTCCCTCACTGAGAAAGATGCAAAGATGGAGACTCACACAAGCAATGAAGTACAATTTCAGAACAGCTGTGTTACACAAAGTGCAAAAGTTTTAGTGACTTTTTGTCCTGTAAATGGAATGGGGCCTCTAGGGCAGAGGGGCCATAAATCATAGAGGATGGGGAAAGGACATGGAATTTGAGATTGGAGATCGCAAGAAGACCATGCTGAACGGCCAATTTTTAGCTGCAATCAGGAAGGTTTTTTTTTTTCATCTTTAAAATATGAAAAATGGGACCTCCCTGGTGGTCCAATGGTTAAGACTTCGCCTTCCAATGCAGGAGATGCAGGTTTGATCCCTGGTCAGGGAGCTAAGATCCCACATGTCTCTCAGCCAAAAAACCAAAACATAAAACAGAAGCAGTATTGTAACAAATTCAATAAAGACTTTAAAAAGTGGTCCACATCAAAAACAAATCTTTAAAATAAAATATGAAAAATGATACATACTCCCAAAGGCGTGTTAGACAAATTCAATACATGATACAACATATCTGAAGAGCATCTTTGTAAGTTTGTGAGTTTTCAAATGTTTTTAGAGGCGGTACAGAAATAAACACTCCACTTAGTGCGGAGGGGGAAAAGCAGCACAAAAGCTAGATGGGGAGCTATTTCCCACAAGGTCTCTTTATTAGCTGCATGTGGATATCTGCATTTTTCTAAATATCCTTTCCCAAGTTCACTTCCCTTTCTCCAGTACAAACAGTGCACAGTCATTGTCTGCAAGCACGATGTTCAAGTGATTCATGTTGGAAAGAGGGCCTTTCCCCAGCAATGAAGACTTCTAAATGGCTTTGGTGGTACAATTGCCAGTGTGTGTTAGTTTTGGCAGAGCAGACATATGGAAAACTCTTCTTCTCATATTCTTTAGCTCTTACACTTTGCCTGTCAGATGAAACAGCAGTCCAAAACTGAAACTGTTCCAGACCAAAGAAGACTCTGAATTTAGGCTGGCTCTTGGGAGACACAGTCATGGTGGGAAGGACACTCTAATGGTGGGCTGGAGGTGGACGTTCTAGACTCAGCACTGTCACTCAATGTGGCAAGTCACTCTGCCTTCTGAGTATCAATGTCTACATCTCTGACCTGAAGAATTTATCCTGGATTACGTTTTGATGATCACCAGTACACCATATCAGATCAAAGTCTTCAACAACTTCATTTACATTTACATTAAGAAAGGGCTTTTTTTAAAACTATATTTTCTGTTGTCAGAGACAGAATTGGAAAGTGAAATTACTTAAAGTAAGAAGCTGGATGTCAACTGAATTATTTCAATCATTTAGTTACTCATTAAATATGTATTAGTCTGTATATTTCTAATGAAATTAGGTGAACTCAATATTACTGTTATTTATATATCTTTTTTTCTTCTCTATTTCTCCCAATGACCAACATCACTTATAGAATGAGGAATTGCTCTTTCAAGGTACTGAAAAGGTATTATCTAATGGGTATCATTAGATACCCATTAGATAATAGTGATTAGGTTGCTTTGATTAAAAGGTAAGGTATGAATTTTTATTTATACTATTAGAGTGATACCATCTCAATTACAGAAAATTTGAAAACAAAGTGGAAAAGAGGAAATTGCCATTGGTTTCACCACTCTTTATCAACCATGACTTAGTAACTTTTCTTTCAGACTTTTTCTAAGCATACATTTTTTAGAAGGAAGCAGAGTTCTTTTTTTACTTAGCTCTGGTCATAGTGTATATACAATTTTGCATCCTGCTTTTCTCACTTAATAGGCAGGTTAACAAAAGCATTTTTCCAAGTCACTCCAAACTCTATATTTTTATTGGTTGCATACTCTTCAACAAACGTGTACCAAAATTTACAGAGCCATCCCCAGATAGATAAGCATTTTAAGTAGTAAGTTGTTAAACAATTTTAATATTTGTGTGTAAAGCACATAAAGCTTTCACCACTGGAAGGAACTGCGATACATAGAGATGGAACTGGAACAATAAAGAGTAGCAAATAAATTCCAAATCTATTCAGAATAGATGCAAATAGGAGTCCCAGGGAAAGGCCTCACAGTCTGCCTCAATGGAGACATGGTCGTCAAGAAAAAATGGGCCTTTTGGTAAGTAAGTTAGAGAGGTCCCACTCATTCCACAGGCAGGCAGAAGTGCTTCTCAGGGAAAACCTGATTTCCTACAACAGCAGAAAATGGTTTCCAAAGTAGGGTGAGTTTAAGAGCCCAGCGGCAGTGACAAATTCTGCCATCCCAAAGTGTTGAAATGCAGTAAAGAGAGCGAGCCACCTTCTGCAGCCTGGGAGTTGTAAGAAAAAGGAAAACTAGTGGGTTTTCAATCCCAGTATTGAAGTATAAGGAAATTTTTGTAACCGCTCACCAGGGTCAGTTATATAATATTTTCATTTATATGCTTACAAGAGTTGCATAAACAAATTTCTCTTTTAAAATTATTCTACATTATGTAGCACTGGAGTTGCGGAGATAAATAAAGAATTCATCCTTTTGTTACAGGGCTACCTTAGCTGAATTCTTTTTTTTTTTTAGGTTTTATTTATTTATTTGGTTGTGCCGCATCTTAGTTGCGGCAGGCAGGCTCCTTAGTTGCGCGTGCAGACTTCTTAGTTGTGGCATGTGAACTCTTAGTTGTCGCATATATGTGGGATCTAGTTCCCTGAGAAAGGATGGAACCCAGGCCCCCTGCATTGGGAGCATGGAGTCTTAACCACTGCACCACCGGGGAAGTCCCATCTTAGCTGAATTCTATGTGTGAACTTTTCATAACTACCGTGAAAGAGATGTGGAAGATATAAAACAATTTTACTAGGAAATTTTTCCCAATAGTAGTTTAAAATGTGTCAATGACAGTAAAGATAGCTCTGCTGCTGACTTAGAGAAATACCATGGTTAAATTAA
The DNA here is from genome assembly GCF_949774975.1 of Lagenorhynchus albirostris. Taxonomy (NCBI): domain Eukaryota; kingdom Metazoa; phylum Chordata; class Mammalia; order Artiodactyla; family Delphinidae; genus Lagenorhynchus; species Lagenorhynchus albirostris. Next base: position 26,998,684 of record NC_083098.1, read on the forward strand.
CACACGACTTGAAATTTTAAGGCAAAGGGTAGTGATTTTTCAAAGTGTCTTAGAATTTAAAATAATTTTGACCAAAATTGTTTTAATGGGCAGAAAAATAAACTATATAAATCCAAGATGTAAAATGACTGAGTCTATAGGACCTAAGAAAACACAAATTGCAATTAGAGACATTAAAAAAAATATTTTAAAAAAATTTGTTTTGATGATGAAGTTTTAATTAGATGCTGAACTGATCAGAGTTCCTTAATTCCCTTTCCTTCAAAGCACTTAAGAATATGGCAGAGAATTTTCTCTCTAAAAAATGTCAGGAGGAGTTCTGTAGAAGAGAAAGATGGCCTAGAGTCTAGACAGTCTCTTAGGGGACCTTCCTGTGTACTAATTCCAAATTTCATTCATTACTCATCTCCTTAGAGATAATCCAAACAAATTAAGAAATAAAATGCTTTTTTCTTCCCTCTTCATTTTGGCTTTGGGAACTATTTTTAAATTAATTCTTCCTGCTTCCTCCCAAGAACCCTAGAACCTTTGCAAACAGTTGTTAAATGGCTATAATTCCTTCCCTTATTCATTCAACTTCCATACCACTCCCAAGATAAGCAACATCCACTTTAAGATATCATCGTGTCCAACTCTGTAATAAAGGAAAAAGTGATTTATAGCAGCTCGTAAACATAGGTTTCTAATTCAAGAAAACACTGCAAAAGAGAAGAGTTTTGCTTTAGGCAAGGATTGTGAGAATTGTAAATTCTGTTTGTACTTCAAAGGCTCATTCTATTACACCATATACAACTCAACTCATAACTTAGTTTTCATTTTCCTTGGGGCTGAACTATACTTAAAACAATGACCAGATCTGCCAATTTTTTTTTTAATTCTATGTTCATTTTGTTGTGTAATTCAAGTTTGTTCGAGTCAACAGCAGCAAAGATTTATGATTTACTCTGGTAAATTTCCACTGCTTTTTGTAAAGAAAAACTCAAAGAATTTTAGGAAAAGAATGATGTGCTACAAAACATACAATTCATACAGCAAGTTCAGAATGTTGGGAGAAAGCACCAAAGGAAAAATGGCTCTCACCATCTTTCAGAAAGAAATCTGTGTGTCTAACCACAGAGCAAATGTGTCTAACCACAGAGCAAATTAGCAAATGTGTCTAACCAAGAATTTATATAATCTAGTGATTTTAAAGGTATTTGTTTTTCAGTTTAGAAATACATTAAACTGAGTAACAGTCAAAGGAGAGAAAACAAAACCCATCAGGCTCTGGATTTAAGCCAGTCAAACCATGGCTTTGCCAAATAGCAGTAGCAGTCCTATCCACACAACTCACATCTCCCCGCTGTTCACTGATATACTTGATTCCATATACTATTGGTATACATTTAAAATAAAAACTCATAATACTGTAAATCAACTATACTTCAATAAAAATAAAATAAAATACAAATTCTTTTCAGGTTTAAAGATCCCTAGTTCACTAGTCAATGGTGCAAGGGTCCAAACTCGGGCCCTAATTGCAGTGTTTGAATAACAACAAATGAAAATATTTCACAGTGTTTCCCAATTAGTCAAAGGAACACTTGATCTAAAATTGAACCACAGCACCCTTAGTCATATACAACTTCCCTAGTTCACATAACCTACTAAAGAACAAGAATTTAAAATGTAACTTTTGTGACTTTTTGTTGTTGTTTTGTTTTACAGATTTTCAGAAATAAAAGGATTCTACTTAAGGCACCATAGAAAGTTGCTCTCTCACCCAATGACTCTGGACATCTTTGAGAAAGTATGGCAGGCAGTTCATTACCAAATGGATTTTAACAATTGGGTGAGTGGTTCTCAAGTCTCAATATGTATTAGAATTGCTGTGGTTGAGTAGAAGTATCTATCAATCTGGTTTCACAGATGATTCAGATGCCCGCTCAAGCTTCAGAATCATGATCTAGATTGTACATTCAAGACCTCTTCCATTTTGTCCTAAAAATGAATTTTTAATGTATCTTGCCTTATCAAAGCTGGATCACAACATGGTCCTTAACTTCTAAGACTGTCCATAGCCTTTGTCTTCTCCGTACATGATTCTTCTCGGTCTTTAGCAACAACTCACTATGGCTGGCTGAGTTTCCCCTGATCCTAGGGAGAGGAAAGAGGGGTCAGCCCTACCAGAGGAACTAGTGTGGTTGAGTGAGAAGTGAGTTCAAGTAGCTTAATTCAATACTATCTCCATTTCCTTCCAGAAAATGAACATTTCTAGCCTTCAAATAAACTGCTGGAACAGCTGGCTCTCAATGAAATACATGACACTGCTTCCTCTTTGGAAGATCCTAGTGCTTCAGAAAACACCGTGGGAAATCTGTTGCCAATTTCCTGTAGGCTGACAACACTAATTCTCAATGATGTCAACCATTTCCTTTCCATGAGGTTTTGCAAAGCCCTTTGCCATGGCAAAATTTGTTCTTGAAGAGAACGTGCTAAGCTATATTTTGTTCTTGCTATATCTCATATGCCTGGAGAAGGGCCTGGGACGTAGTAGGCATTCAATAAATAGCTGTTGAATCAATGGTTTCTTGCCACATAAAGTGTGTGATCTTTAAAATTGTGAAGGACATCATAAACTTAGTGTACAGCCCTTTGCAAAATATCAAAGGAGCTATCTTTGTGCATTATTGATCTGCCACAACAGTTGACTTCTGTGGCTGATAAATATTGCCCGCCGTATGGGAAAACAAAGGATGTTGCGGCCATCAAGTCTTCAGTCGCTTCAGTCAAGTCATCAAGTCTTCAGTCAGCTGACTGTGAACCCTGAGGGGATTCAGGATGGAAAACAACAGGATACTAGTCCTAGATAATTAAGGTGCATATCAAAGGAATGATTTCAATGAGCCCAGACTCTTGCATATTTCCATATACAGAAAAGCAGTAAATTCACTAACTTGAGATGTCTGGTTTTCTTTAACTAACAGTAATCTTTTGATGTTCCGACCACCCGGTTTTTGTTGCAAAAACTTCTATACATCCTGGCTCCTTCCTTACCGCTTCAGAGCCATCCCTCAGAGCTGAGAGGCTGTCTTCTGGGCTCAAGTCCTCAGATTGGTTCACCAAATAAAACAATTCTCAACTTTTAGGTTGTGCATTTTTTTTTCAGTCAACACTTCCATTTTGCAAACATAGTCATCAAAAAAACCCACCTTGTTTTAAATACAACATTATTCAGAGGTTTCTTACCTATACCATAATGCAATTCTGATACAATTCCAGATTTTTGGTATGAGTTGACAAACTCAGGCCATTTGATGCCAATACAAGATGGTCCTAGACCTTACCCTAATATATCTTGAAGCATGATCTCATTCATAAATAACTCTCCATCCTTAAGTATACAAGCAGAATTCTGATATGACCTTCTGCCATCTGAATAGTGTTACAGTGTCTGAAATGGCCAGAAGATTTCCTAAGATGGACACCTCCTGTTTCCTAATGACTCATGGATAGAGTGTTCTTTCAACATATATTAGAAGCAAAAGTCTTCTTTTTTTTAATTCCAGTAGAGCTTAGATTACAAGAGTTGAAACTACAAGTTTTACTTAAGCAGGGGTAGACTCTACACAAAAGAGATGATCTCTAATAGTTGTCTGTCAAGCTTATTTTGTAAACTGAATTATAATCTAAATTACTGGGGCAGTTTGTCAGTTGGTGTGAGCCTATGATATTGCCTTTTGCAAAGTGACAAAAAGTAAATATAAAAGTAAATTCTTCTACTACCAAAAAAATCTGTCATTTGTGTTATTAAAGTAATGCTTTCTTTCAGCAGCCTGAGGAGGCCCTTTTGGAAATGATTCATGTTTTAAAGGGACCGAGTAAGGCATTTAAAAAAAATAACACAGAAAATCCTCAGCAAGTGGATTTTGCCCAGGTAAATTCTTTCTTTCATTCAATGTATTGAAATGTTCTCTAAGCCAAACATTAAGCAATAGAGAACAAGATGGTCACCGTCCCTGCCCTCATAGAGTCCGCACTCAAGAGGGAAACATAAACACTAGGAAAATACTTACAAGTGCAATAGATGTTAAGAAAAGAGAAGTTCACTTTGATATGAGGATATTTCAAGTGACATCTTCAAGGTCTTCCTGGGGATGCAGTTTTTAGGCTGAGACCTGAGCAAAGAGTGACAAGTTGGCCAAGCAAAAGTAAGAAGAAACAGCATGCACTTGGTCCAGAGGCAACAGAGAGACTGTCACATAAAAGGAATTGAACAAAGTCCAAGGAGGCCAAGCTAGAGAAGACGTGGGACCGCCTGATGGGAGAGGAAGCTGAATGTGTGGGCAGGACTCAGTTTGTGGAGGCCGCTGCCACCACGTGAGATGTTTGAGACTTTGTCCTCAGAACAGTGGGAAACTAGTGCAGGGAGTAAACCAGGTATCACGGTAATGGTTTCATGAACACACATCAAGAAAACAACACTCAGCCAGCTCTTATTAGAGCCATCTGTCTTGGCCTAAGTTCACCTCCAAGGAATGGAGCCAGAGACACGCAGGGCTGGCGAGCTCTTAGTTTATTTTAGGCAGTGAGCCCAAGGAGAAGGGAGGAGTGAGACAAAGGAGAGAAAGCCAGTCTGAAGATGCACCATTGCACAGATCTCTGCCGTGGGCAGTAGGTCTCCACCCCCCAGGGGACATCTCCTAGGAGCCATGTAGAAGGCGCCTTAGAATCATCCAGCCAAGGGATGAAAAGGGGAGTATTCACCCACCACCTCCCAATCCTAACGGGTCCAGGTTTGCACACGCATCCAAATGGTTGCAAGGGCCCATGTGGGTGTGCCACAAGGCAGCGCCATGATGAAGCAAGAGGCACCCATGCAGCTGAGGCAGGTGCAATCAGGCTAACGCTGCCCTGCAGCTGGCTGCCACAGAAAGGTTGAAATTAAAAAGTGGGATAAGAGCTTCTGAGGCGAGACACAAGAAGTACCAGATATGCCACTCCATTTACCACTCACTCAGGATCCTACTATAAATCCGGGCTTCTTCATCAACTAAACACAGAACCCATATAAAGCATTTGGAGTCCAGGTGCTGGAGAGGAGAACTCGTCATCTGGTGTCAAGTTCCATCCATAACCAATGCTTTTATCTTTCTGAATAACACTTACTACGTGCCAGGCTCTGTGCAAACCCTTACATTGTCACATTTACAATCCTACTAGGGGGTACAATCGTTATAATGCTATCAGTTATCTATCACTGAATCACAGATTATCCCCACCTCAGCAGCTCAACACAACAATAAACATCTATTATCTCACTCAGTTCCTATAGGTCAGGAATTGGGGAGCAGCTTGACTGGGTGTTTCTAGCCCAGGATCTCTCATGAGGTTGCAGTCAAGACATCAGCCAGGGCTGCAGACAACTGAAGGTTTCACTGGAGCTGGAAGATGTGCTTCTAAGATGGCTCACCCATACGGTGCTGACTGCTGGCAGGAAACCTCCGTTCCTGCCAAGGGGGCCTTTCCTCGGACTGCTTGACTACCCTTACAACATGGCCCTTGGCTTCCCCAAGACTGAATCCAAGAGAAGGGGCCAAGCAGATACCACAATGTCTTTGATTACCTAGGTTCAGAAGTCACACACCATCAATTCCACAATGCCCTATTGTTTACACAAGTCAACCCAACTCAGTATGGGAGGAGACTACACACAGGCATGAACACCTGGAGGCCAGGGTCGCTGGGGCCATCTTGGAGGCTGGCTCCCACAATCACCATTTTACAACTGAGGTTACTGGGTCCCAGAGAGGTAAAGTTACTTTCCTAAGGTCACACAGTAAGCTGTGAACTTGAGCCTGGTTCTCTCTGACTCTAAGTCCTATGTGTTTATCACTATACTATACTTTCTATGTAAATAACCTGAAACTTAAAGTGGAAGCTAATTTATCCACACAGGGAAACTTTAATATAAAATCATACCAAGAAGAAACAAACTGAATTTGGCACAGATTTATGACTCCAGCTTCCTTCATCTACAAACTAAATGGTCAGATTTATAGACACAGGTGTACTCGTGCCAGAATTAATCACATGTTACATGGCATCGTGTAAAGAAAAAGGGCACAATCTAGGAAAGTTTAATTTAGTAAAATAAACTGACTTCAAAGCAGCCCAGATGGTTTCAATACTACCTTAAAAAATTTTACAAAGGAAGATGAAAGGCGTGATAATAAGACACGATAACCATTCTGCCCTCTCAAGGATGGGATGGGGGCAGGGACTGCTTTCTTCCACTTCGCATTTACAAGACATGAAACCCAAACGCCGGATGATTCAATGTTGCTGTAAATCATCCAGGATGCCCTGCTCGAGTACTCTGCCAGGAGGCTGGGGTCACAGCAGTGCCGGGCTGCCTGATTACAGCAAAAACGTGAAAACTGAAGAGCCGGTCACTCTTTCGGTGGAAGAATCTGTGTACTAAAGGATGTTCTCCTCCTGTATTGATGGGCACCGCTATGGGACCCCATTATATTCATTGAATGAACCGTCAGCACTGGAGTAGAAAGATAAAAGAAGAAACGACAGCCACCATTTTTCAATCCAGTCAGTATCAAACATGTTGATACTTAAGTCACGTAGCGCAAATCTAGGGACAGTATTCTTGGAGTAGAGTGAAACTGTATTCTCATGACCTCCTTATTCATCACACCAAGTCCTAGCTCTGGGGGTCCCAGGGCATCCCCAGGCCCTCCTGCCCATGGAGGAAGCCATCTGATAGGGCGTGATCCATCTGAGTTCTCACTAATGGGTATGTCAGTCCAACTCACCGTACTCCCCACCATTCTGTCCCCCTCTTCTCCCATGCCTCCAGAACAATGTCCCATTGTTTAATGTAAATAAGCATCTTAGGGCTTCAAGCACTGGTTCTTTTCAAGTACAGTCTTTCTGAAAGCTATTGCTCTCTGTATTTCTTTCTCTTCTATAAAGGTTAACCAAAAGCAGGCATATCATGGGCTGGCTGATATCCACGCTGTAAATTAAAGCCATTCCACACTCAGTGGTTTCCAGCAGTTTTTCCTATCTGCAGACCAGGCCTACAAACTCAATCATTTTCATTCATTTCAACTTTTGCTACAAAGCGTTTGGAATGAAATAAGTCAGCCAGCTCATCTTTCCCTCTATTTCATAAAAAAAACAGAGTACTATTTCTGTAGAGAGAGCATTTCATGGAATAGACACTATTTCCAGCAGTAAAACTGCTTGACAAATAGGGTAAGAGATACGCAACAGTGTTCAATAAGATTTCAAAGGAGACAGGAATGTGGAACAAAAGAAAAGGCAGGGGCTCTGACTCAATAAAGCACTTTTCCAGGATCTTTGATCTTAAAAAGTGAAGCTTTGGAACATCACTGTAACAGTCTCCTGGAATATTTCCAGTAATTTTTTTTTTTCCAGAAAATGGAACCTCTAAAACGTGACTCTTACCATACATGAATCTCATCATCTTTTCTCCATCCCATCTCCCGGTCTCATACCATTTCAGTTACCCACTCATGCTAACCCTCAGAGGATACTATTAGAAAGGATGTATACACGTGTGTGGAAGGATGAAATAGTTCAACAGAAAAACTCCAAATCAATTCTAAAACAATCACAAAAGCAAGAGTTTTTAATCTGAGCTGTTGAAGTCAGAGGGCATTGGATGATGGGGTACAAGAGGGGGAAAAAGAAGAAGGGATAAAAAAGGACAAGGCTTCTGAAGAATGGTGTTTCAAGCCACTCTCAAACTTGATAATTGACTTTGGTTACCATCTAAAGCCAGGAATATCTATAAAACCCTTTGCATAATACCAGAAGTGAGTAGATATGTCGTGACATGATGAAGCGTAAGCTCCAGAGCCCCTCACTTGCATGGGACCCTTCCAAGGACAACTCTATCCCTCATTTTATATTTGTAATTCTGAGTTCTGTTTCTTTAAGAGGCCCTCCCAAACTGTTTAAGATTGGGGCCCCCCCCAGATTTGGGTTCATTTCTGCACCACACATTTGTGGAAGTATCCTTCATCATTTCTAAGCAAAAGCAAAGAGAGACACAAATAACTAAAGCATTTTAAAACACGTCGAGCTGGTTATCCAGCAGCTATGCTTGAAATCCTTCAAAGGCTTCCCCTGATACTCTGAATTAAACCCAAACTCCTTAGTGCGGTTTGCAAAGCCCTCCATGATCTTCTCCAAATCCAAGTCATCCCTTTCTCCCTCTGACCTTCTGCGTGACCTTCTCCTGCCACACCCTCCTGCTTGCCACCCCTCTGCCTTGCCAGCCTCTTACTATCTCAATCCTTTGCCCATTGTTTCTGTTTCCTCCCCCTTTTCACAGTCCTGCCTTCCTCCTGTGTGGGGGATTCTCTGGCCCTCCCTGGTGACTCTAAATGAACAATCATGTTCTATACCTTCTCGTTCCCACCCTTGGGGTGCTCTATTACAACCCACGTTCTTTTCTCTTCTAGCCTTTTACGCAAGTTAAATTACGTGTTGTTGTTTTGGGAGGTTTGCCTGTTTAATAACTGTCTGTCCTGCAGGCTCCACCCAGACAGCAGTGGCATGTGTTTTGACCACCACTAAGGATCCAGCTCCTAGTTCAGTGCCTGGCATATAGCGGATGCACCATTAAAATGTGAGCCAAGGATGATGACTGAGTCACAAAATACAGTGAATGTTCCCATTAATTGAACTTCAGACTTTAAAGCACAGAGACAAATAATAATTATGATAAAAACTTGATGGAAATATTTCCATGTCTCTTTAAATTGACTACTTGAATATAGCATAACATTTTTCTGGCAACTCAGGGCCACAGTAATGAACAGTAAATTGTGTGCCTTAGAGAATGGAATGCTGTCCTGGGAGATTAACGCTACTACAGGGTTATTTATGATGATGCTCATTGCCTGAGGTCGCTACGCTTTCTGCATTTGTATGTCTGCTTTCCTTGGTTTTTCTGCTTCTGTCATCATCAGGCCATCAAACCAACTTCTTGAACTTCTCAGTGAACCTTCTTTAAGCCACTCACAACCTTGTTCTACTTTGCCACTTTAATCTGTTTCCGGGCTCGGAAATTAGACAACAATCCTGGCGAGATGTGAGCAAAGTAACAGCAGATGGGCTCATCAAATGCCTGTTTGAGAATCCAGTGAGGAGACTTGTATCTATGTTAGGCACTCGAGATAATCTGCTTCCTTACAGGTTAGTAACTTTGCTCCTGACAGAAGAGTTTGCCAGATAAATCAGCCCAGAATATGCAAAGTGTGCTCAAATTATTAAATGGCTAAACTTCGGTAGCCCCTGAAAAAAATCTCCCCTCAAAGACTCTACTCTCAATACTTCTGGCCACCAAAATGTGTGAGGGTTTTTCCCCACCGAGCGGTTCTCTAATTCTCTACAGACGAGCTGGGTGTCCTGCAATTCAACTCAATTCTGACACCATCTACCTGCAGTTCACATCAGATCCCAAGGTTAAGGGCTCTGTCCACAAACTGCCCCCTTGCCCACACTCCGACTTCAGATGCCAATCGCAGGTCCAGGTTGTCACCTGTGCTTCTGACTGACCAACTGTAAAGGGGAGGTTCCCACAGTCCCCTCCTGGGTTCAATCATTTGCTAGAAGGGCTCACAGAACTCCGGAAAGCAGTTTACTTTGTGAAAGGATTTCAATCTAAAATGGAACCGGAGCATGTGAAATGGAGAATCTCATGCATGCACCCTAACGAAACGAAACTTAAGAGATGAGACTGATATGCCGTAAATGCCCTAAAACCAAGACTTGTCTCCTGTCCAATGAACTTCCGCCAAGAATTTCTCCCCATCCTCTTAGCCAATGAAATCACTCCTTGGTCTCTGGCTGGACTTCCTCCTCTCTGCACTCCTTGCCTATAAATACAGCCTGCCCCACATCCTCAAAGGACCCTCCTGGAGCTTGCTACAGCGTTTGTTTTCAAATCGCAATTCCTCTGCTATTCCCGAATAAAGTCAGTTTCAGGTAATTTGACTTTTTATTTAGGTTGAGCACCTACTAGATTACTGGTTTATCATAAAGGATACAACTCAGAAACAGTCAGATGGATCAGACAAAGAGGGTAATGTATGGAGGAAGGGGTACAGAGCTTCCATGCCCCACGTGTTCATCAACCCAGAAGCTCCTGAAACCTCGTACTACCGGGATTATCAAGGAGGCTTTATTACATAGGCTTGACTGATTGAATCATCGGTCATTGGTGATTAGTTCAACCTCCAGTCCCTCTTTCCTCCCTGGAAGGGGGATGAGGGGGTGGGTGAAAGTTCCAACTCTCTAGTCACAAGGTTGTTTCCCCTGGCAACTAGCCCCATCCTATGGTAATCTAGGTGCTTTCCAAAAATCCCCTCATTAACATAAACTCAGATCTGGTTGAAAGGGGCTTATGAAAAACAAAAGACATTCTTTTCATCTTATCTCTCTGGAGCTATCTCAGGATCTGAGGACAAAAGACCAAATATTAAACAGAAAATGCTCTTATCATTTAAGAAATCACGAAGGTTTAGGGGCTGTGTGCAAAGAAGACCAATATGTGTGTGTGTGTGTGTGTGTGTGTGTGTGTGTGTATTAACATATATGTTTCTTATTTTTTATTGAAGTATAGTTGATTTACAATATTGTGCACAGCAAAGTGATTCAGTTGTATTTTTTTGCAGATTACTTTCTATTATAGATTATTACAAGATATTAAATATTGTTCCCTGTGCTATGCAGTAGGTCCTTGTTGCTTATCTATTTTAAATACAGCAGTGTGTATCTGTTAATCCCATATTCCTGATTTCTCCCTCTCACCACCTCCCTTTCTCCTTTGGTAACCATAAGTTTGTTTTCTATGTCTGTGAGTCTGTTTCTGTTTTGTAAATAAATGCATTTGTATTATTTTTTAGATTCCATATATAAGTGACAAATCTTATAATATTTGTGTTTCTCTGTCTGACTTATTTATTATGATAATCTCTAGGTTCATCCATGTTACTGCAAATGGCAATATTACATCCTTTTTTATGGCTGAGTAATATTATATATATATATACCACATTTTCTTTACCTATTCATCTGTTGATGGACTCTTGGAAAACAGTATGGCGGTTCCATAAAAACCTAAAAATAGAGCTAATATATGATCCAGCAATCCCACTGCTGGGCAAATATCCAGAAAAGATGAAGACTCTAATTCAAAAAGATACACCCCAATGTTCATAACAGCACTACATTTCTTACTATAAATCACAAGATTCCCCTCACCTCCGTACCCATTTGAATTCTTTGCACTTCCATTGTAAAAGGGGCGAGAGAATGCACATTTAAATATACATGCCAATGATACATGGAAAAACACATTGGGATCGATTCTTTTGAAGAGAAAAAGAAAATCAAAGAAAAATATTATGTGCCAAAAGTATGAATTGTGAGTTGATAACTCAGAAAACATACCTGAAAGTAATGGCAAGGATCAAAGCTGAAAAAAATACCTCTGCTTAAGGAAACTTTTTATATGTGAGATAATAATCTAATATTGACCAATAACCAAATTAATGATATTTTCCTCCATGAAGACTCCTTTCTGAGTTAGAAAGGAGAAAGGGGTTAATTGGAGAGCAGATTGAAAATGGAGATATGAAGTCTATGACTGTTTTCTAAGGATGACTCACCATGAGCTCTTGTAGATGACTGACTGTGAAGAGTGAGAAAACGAATGCATTAAACCATAGGCATTTGAGCCAAGTAGCTTTCTGGGGAACTCGTCTCCACTCTTTGAACTATTTTATTGAATAAACTAAACTTACAAATCTCACAATGTGAAATAATCCTAACGTGGTTCTCCAGTCTTTCTAGAATACATTAACATCACTCTCTGAAGTGAAACTACAAAAAGCACATTCATGTATTTTTTAAGTGTTTGGATTACACCTTGTCCCATTTCAAAAATGACTGAAGTAGCTTATAAGAAATACATGGATACAACAGGGAAGTTAAAAACAAAAGGAAACTAATGCTAGTAGAAAACAATTACATCTAAGCTAATATCAAAAACGAGTGATGACATTTAGGTTCAACTCTGAACTTTTGGCTCCTTTCTAGAAGCCAAAGTAAACAAAGGTCAGTGATGAATTATGCATTTCTTTTTTGAACAAAAGAAATATTTATTTAGGAGTTAAGCAACCTCTAAGAAGTATTATTGCAGAAATCCTTTTACAAATGACTTTGGACAACATAATAAACAATCCACAGACAACTCCTGTCCAGATGTTGTTTATATGTTCACCAAAATAAATCTACATATCAGTAAATTATATTTATGTACATTATAAGTATGTTATATATACATACATGTCAATTTCTGAGTTACAGCACACATATCTACATATATATTCACACACAGTACAATGGACTAAATGTTTCTGTCCCCTCAAAATTCATATGTTGAAATCCAATATGATGGTTTTAGGAGGTGCGGCCTCTGGGAGCTGATTCATGAGGGTGGAGCCCTCATGAATGAGATTAGTGTCCTTATAAAAGAGACCACAGAGAGCTCTCTTGCCCTCTTTCCACCACGTGAGGATGCAAGAGGACCTTTACCAGAACCCAACCATGCTGGCATCCTGATCTCAGACTTCCATCCTCCAGAATTATAAGAAATAAATTTTTGTGTTTACAAGCCACCCAGTCTATGGCATTTTGTTATAGCAGCCCAACTTGACTAAGACATACATATACAGGTATATATATACACATGAAGTAACTCAGAGAAAGTATTTCTCCAAGGAAGTAAAGTACTAGGGCTGTATAGGTTGTGGGCACTGGTGGCCACAACAATTCCTCCCATCCCTGTATGCTAGCACTTGGCAGTGTGACTTTCCACTCCCTCATCAAGAGGTGGAGTTAATTTCTCCTTCCCTTGAATCTGGGCTGGCCCTGTGACCAGCTCGGACCAACAGAAGTGATGTGTGTGACTTCCTCGCCTGGGCTTCCAGAGGCCTTGCAGCTTCTGCTCTCATGTTCTAGTTACAGGACTGCCCTCACATGCAGAAGCACAGGCTGGCTTCATGAGGCTAAGAAGCCAGCTGGAGAAGAGGCCCAGCTGATGGTCAGCACTAGTTGCCAGACACGTGAGTGAGGCCAGTGGAGATTATCCTGCTCTAGTCAAGACATCAGATAAGTGCAGCCTCATGAGTGACCCCAGGAGAGTCCAGAAGAACTGCCCAACTGTGAGCAACCAAAACTGGTAACCACCAGGATGGTGAGGTTAATACATGGTGGTTTTAGCCACTGAGCTTTGGGGTGGATTGTTATACAGCAAAGGTTGATATAAGATTCAAGGTATATGATCTCCTTAACATCAGAGCAAAATGGAACAATCAAGGGAATTACGGTTGTTCACACTGCACTTCCCTAAGTCCTTTCAGGAATTCTGAGAAAAGGGAGATGGAGCCTAGACTTAGAACAGTCCCATTTTTACCTCTTAGGTAGAATAGGCTTTAAGCTTTCTTTCTCTAAAATAAGTGTTCTTATTCTGACTTTTAAAAGGAGCAAGTTACAGTTCAAGTAGAGGATTCCTGGCAACAGCCCAGTACACACAGAGTTCTTGCTTATGATGGCAGGAAACTTGTTGGCCTAGATTTCCCAGGTTAGTCCTGTGTTCAAATTTTCTCATCAAACTGTGTATTATTAGGGTAAGTCTTCTGATTTGAGGTTGGAACAATATGGATGCTATGTCTATATATTTGAGGACCATGTTTTCACAAAAGCATATTATCCTTTTCATGCACACATATCTAAAAGCATGGATATTAAAGTACATGGTCATCACTACTATAAAGGATAAGATTCATGTAGGGTGTGCCAAGAGTAGAAATGGAGAGACCAAAAACTAGGTCTATTCTAATAGTCCAAGTCAGAGAGGGTGACTTGGATTCAAGTTTTGACAAGAGAATTGGGGAAAAAGATGAATTCAAGATTTGTTTTGGTTGTAGAATTGACAGAACTCATGACATAACTGTAAGAAAGAGAGGAAACAAGAGTACATACAAGTACACATGTCCAAAGTATATAGTTGGATAGATGGGTCCAGAAAATAGATGAAAATTTTTTTCTTTTTTTTATTGAAGTATAGTTAATTTACAATGTTGTGCTAGTTTCAAGTGTACAGAAAAGTGATTAAGTTATACATATATGTATTCTTTCTCAGATTCTTTTCCATTATAGGTTATTACAAGATATTGAGTATAGTTCCCTGTACTGTACGGTAGCTCCTTGTTTTTTACTTGTTTTATATATAGTAGTATGTATATGTTGATACCAAACTTCTAATTTATCTCTCCCCTTCCCCCACTATCCCCTTTGGTAACCATAAGTTTGTTTTCTATGTCTGTGAACCTACATCTGTTTTCTAGTTAAGTTCATTTGCATCGGTTTTTTAGATTCCACATAAGTGACATCATATGATATTTGTCTTTGTCTAACTTACTTAACTTAATAGGATAATCTCTAGGTCCATCCATGTTGCTGCAAATTGCATTATTTCATTTGTTTTTATGGCTGAGTAATATTCCGTTCTATATACTACATCTTCTTTATCCATTCATCTGTCAATGGTTGCTTCCATGTCTTGGCTATTGTAAATAGTGCTGCAGTGAACATTGGGGTGCATGTATCTTTCCAAATTAGAGTCTTCTCCTGATACATGCCCTGGAGTGGGATTTCAGAATCATATGGTAGTTCTACTTTTAGTTTTTTATGAAATCTTCACAATGTTCTCCATAAAGGCTGCACCAATTTACATTCCCTTTTCTCCACACCCTCTCCAGCATTTATTATTTGTAGACTTTTTAATGTTGGCCATTCTGACTGGTGTGAAGTGATACCTCATTGCACTTTTGATTTCCATTTCTCTAATAATTAGCAATACTGAGCATCTTTCCATGCAGCTGTTGGCCATCTGTGTGTCTTCTTTAGAGAAATATCTATTGAGGTCTTCTGCCCATTTTTTG
Organism: Lagenorhynchus albirostris; assembly: GCF_949774975.1. Classification (NCBI taxonomy): domain Eukaryota; kingdom Metazoa; phylum Chordata; class Mammalia; order Artiodactyla; family Delphinidae; genus Lagenorhynchus; species Lagenorhynchus albirostris. The sequence goes on from NC_083098.1 coordinate 27,013,725, forward strand.
ATTAGGTTGTTTGTTTGTTTCATATTAAGCTGTATGAGCTGTTTGTATATTTTGGAAATTAATCCCTAATTAGAGAATGTGGATGGGGTAGAAAACAGGGCCAAGACCTGAGCCTAGGGGGGCCCTACATTTAGAGGTCAGGAAGAGAGAGAAGAACTTATAAAGGAAACTAATAAAGAGGTAGAGGAAAACCAGGGTGTAAAGTCACAGACACCAAAAAATGAGAGTATTTTAAGAAAACACAGGCAGATAACTGGCTATACACAGTTGAAAGGTCAAATAAAATGAGAACTTATTAATCTCATTGGATTTGACAATATAGAGGCTACTCATGATCTTAACAAAAGCAGTGTCAGTGAAGTTTTCTGGATTGAACCAAATTGGAAAGGACTGTAGAGCAAATGGAAGGTGAGAAGGTAGAGGTACCATGTAGGAATAACTTTCTAAATGGCTTGTTGTAAAGGGGGACAGAGAAATGAGATGATAACTAGAAGAGATTGACATCTCAAGAGGGGGCTTGAGGTTTTTTTGTTTGTTTGTTTTATACTTTAGGTTGAGATATACAAAGTTTGTTTGCTCCTGGGAGTGAGGCAGTAGAGATGGAAATATTCATCATGCAGGAGAGAAGAAAAGTAAACAAAGGACAAAAGTCCTTGACAGAGGATGGGGTCCAGAGCTCATAGGCAAATTCGACTATTGATAGGATAATGACACCTTATCAGTTTCATCATGAGGGAACAGAGAAGATGTTGGTGGGTGTACATTCTGGTGGGTCTAGGGGCTTGGTGGTAAGATTAGGGCTTTCCTGGTTGATTGATTTTCTTTTCTCAAACATACATAAGTCTAGCTCATCAGCTAGAAGTGTCATTTGCGGCTAAAAGGTCTACATAAGAGGAAGGGGTCTGAAATAGTCACCTTTAAAATTAGCATGCACCTAGTAGACAAAAGTAGTGGGATTACTTTGTAGTTCAGCTGGTATGAGACCGTTAGTTTGGCAGGGAGACAATCAGCGCAGTTGGGAATTTGCTGGCAGCAGACTCACACTAAAAAATTGCTAAAATCAAAAGTAAATGTTTCTGGTCTGGCAGTTTTCCTCCAAAGAGTAACTCAAGGATCCAGACTCCTCCTACCTTGTGATGCTGCTATATGACCTATGACCTCCAAGGTTACTGAGGAAGAGAGAGTGAATGAGTAGCTAGCATCCTGGTGTTTTACCATCTCTGCCTGAAAGGGATACACATCCTTGTGCTCACACTCCATTGGTGAGAACTAGTCAAATGCTCCTACCTAGAAACAAGGAAGCTGGAAAATATAATCCTGGACAGCTGCTTCCAGAAAGAGTGGTACATGTGGAAGAGAAGCATGAATCTTTGGTGTCTCTATCACATCTATGAACAAGGAGATACAAAATGTCAGGCAGATTTAAAGTACATCAGATGAAGAAATGGAGAGTGATGCAAACTGCTTTTTAAATAGAATAATCAGTGAAGGCCTCTGTGGAGGTGAAATTTAAGTAAAGGCATGAAGTGAAAAGAGGGAGGTATTTGAGTTACGAGGGAATTGTGTTTAAAATGGCGGAAACAGCAAGTGCAAAGGCCCTGAGGCAGGCATACATTTGATGTGCTTAAGGTGGGGAGTGGTAACATTTTTGTGTAAAGGGTCATATAGTTAATATGTAGGCTTTGATGGGCCATTAGATCTCTGTTACAACTACTCAACTCTATCATTGTAGCATAAAAGCAGCCATAGACACTATATGAACAATTGTGAGTAGCTATTATCCAATAAAGCTTCATTTACAAAAACAGGTAACAGACTCTGGTTTAATGAAAAGCAAGAAGGGCAAATTTCTTCCCAGAAATTTGAATAGTGGGCAAGGAGTTAGCAGAGGATAGAGAAGTCAGGGAGGAAACCAAGTGTTAGATCAGATAGAGCTTTATAGGCTACACTGTAAGGGTTTTGGATTAATTCCAAGGGCTTGGGAAAACTGTGGGAAAATTTTAAATAGCATGTAAAATGATCTGATTTACTCTGGAAAAAGATGACTTTGGCTGCTGTAAGAAATAAACTCTATGGAAGTGAGAGCAGGAGTAGCGAGACCAGTTAGTATAAACAAGAGATGACGGTGGCCTCAACCCACATGTTAGCAATGAAAATGGGGAGGAGTTGCCAGGTTGGGAATGTGCCTTGAAGGGAGGACCTCCTGGATTTGCTGATAGACAGATGTCCTGCAGAGGAGGTTCTTGAGCTAATGTGCTAGGAAGATCAAAGATGATGTAAAGTTTGAGATTTCAGAGGTGTTGCAGTTTCTGGAGGAGACATGGTCCAAGGCATGTCCACAGAAGTGAGTGTCTATGGTGAAAGCACACACACACACACACACACACACACACACACTATATATATATATATATATATATATATATATATATGGTGAAGATGAGTAGTGATCCTGGAAACCATGCTCGATGAGAAAATAAAAAATAATGTGTATTGATAATCTTGTGTCCTTTGAGTCAGCAGTGACCATGACAACACAAAGAGCCAGCTGTGTCATGTACTGTCCACTGACACGACCCTGTCATCAGAGAGGAACCTCTCCACAGATCTGCCCAGTAACCACAAGCAAAAAATAAGCAAATCAAAAGAACCATCGTTAAATAATATGAAACAGGCAAACCTTGGTTCCTGTTTCCTCACAGTTCCCACAAGGAAGCACAATCTTGGCTGGAAGCGTGTCCTGACGTGATCTCACATTCGGTTGGACATCCATCCAACATCACCTGAAAAATAAAATTGAAAAGCAATTGAAATCTTTATGAACTTTCACAAAATGCCACTGAGATAGTTCATCCTTAAACTACTGCAACAATCCACAAACCCAGGTACAACAAGTGTCCCACAGTCTCCCTTCTGTCTCCAAAACTTCCCAGAACTTTCTCTGAAAGCTGGCCTGCACAAGTGTCAGGCAGGACTGAAGGGCAGCAGCCAGAGGGAGGCAGAGATGTTGAGAAAATTTGTCTGGAAGGCTCCTCACATGTGCTCCTTAGTCCACAGACATTTCCTCGCTGCCTACAGTACTGCGGGTCCTTCTGTCAAATAAATAGTGTTTGTGGTCATCTGCAGGAATGGTGGAGATGTCATCAGACTAGGCGATGGGCAGGAAGGGAGCAATAAGAAAGGCGATTCTAGCTGCGCTGCACAGGGAGATCAGCTCAGTGCTTTGTGACCACCTAGAGCGGTGGGATAGCGAGGCAGGAGGGAGATGCAAGAGGGAGGGGATATGGGGATATATGGATACGTATATGGATACGTATAGCTGACTCACTTTGTGATACAGCAGAAACTAACACTCCATTGTAAAGCAATTATACTCCAATAAATATGTTAAAAAAAAAAAAGGTGATTCTAGGGGAATTCCCTGGTTGTCCAGTGGTTAGGACTCCACACTTTCACTGCCAAGGGCACAGGTTCGATCCCTGGTCGGGAAACTAAGATCCTGCAAGCCACGTGGCGAGGCCAGAAAAAAATTTTTTAAAGGTCATTCTAGAGACCTGGACCCTGAAGAAGGACATCCTTGGCAGGCAATATGGTCAACAGTATTTACCACGCATGACTGGGTAAGGGGTCAGAAAATATCCTGAGTTCTTTCCTTCCCTCCCTTCCTTCTTTTCTCCCTTCCTTTTCTTTCTCTTTCCCTACTCCTTCTTTTCTTTCCTCCCTCTCTTTTTTTCTCCAATGAGTATTTTATCTACCTATCAATCTACCCATTCATCTCTCTATCTATCTATCCATCTCTCTCTCTGTGTATCTGTATTAGTCATGGTTCTCCCAAGAAACAGATAAATAGGATAGAAAGAAAGATGATTGATAGATAGGTGATAGATAGATAGGTAATTGATTGATACATACATATAAGAGGAGATATATAAGGAATTGGCTCATGAAATTATGGAGGCTAAGAAGGCCCACAATCTACCATCTGCAAGCCAGAGAACGAGGAAAGCTGGTGGTGCAATTCAGTCTGAGTCTAGAGACCCAAGAATCGGGGGGCGGGGAAGGAGGGCAGGGGACGGAGGGGTGCTGGTGGTGTAAGTCCCAGTCTGAGTCTGAAGGCCCAAGAACCAAGAGGTGGGAGAAGATGGATGTCCCAGCTCAAGCAAAAAGAGCAAATTTGCCTTTTCCTCCCATTTTCTTCTATTTAGGATGGCAATGAATTGGATGATGCCTACCCACATTGGTGAGGACAATCTTCATTCAGTCTGCAAATTCAAATGCTCATCTCTTCTGGAAAAATCGTCACAGACACACTCAGAAATAATGTTTTAGCAGTTATCTGGGCATCCCTTATCCCAGTCAAGTTGACACATAAAATCAACCGTCATCCTATCTACCTATCTATCTATCTATCCTGAAAGAAAAAAATACAAATAGATATGTATTACTAAATGTCAATACTGCAGCGAGTTGGATCCTGCCCAAAGGACCCTTAAAACTGTTTTCCCAAGAGCTCCATCAAGGGTACTTTAAGTGTGGTTGGTAGACCAGGAGTGTCAGCATCCATCTGAGAGCTTTTTAGAGATGCAAGTTCTCAGGCCCCACCCTAGACCTACTGAATCAATAAATGGTGTTGGGAAAACTGAACAACCACATGCAAAAGAATAAAGCTTGACCACTATCTTACACCATACACAAAAATTAACTCAAAATGGATTAAAGACTTGAACCTAAGACCTGAATCCCTTGAAACTCCTAGAAGAAAAGCTACATAGTAAACTCCTTGATATGTCTTGGTGATAATTTGTTTTGAAGTTTAGTTGATTTACAATATTGTGTTAGTTTCTGGTGTAGAGCAAAGTGATTCAGTTATATGTATTTTTTCAGATTATTTTCCATTATAGGTTATTATAAGATATTGAATATAGGTCCATGTGTTGGTGATAATTTTTTAAATATGATACCAAAAGCAAAAGCAACAAAAACAAAAAATAAAAAATAAATAAAAAAATGTGTGACTACATCATTCTAAAAAGCTGTGTGACTACATCATTCTAAATGTGTGACTACATCATTCTAAAAAGCTGCTGTATAGCAAAGGAAACTATCAACAGAATGAAAAGCAATCTACTGAAAGGGAGAAAATATTTACAAATGATATATCTGATAAGGGGCTAATATCCAAAATATATAAAGAACTCATACAACTCAACATCAAAAAAACAAACAACCCAATTAAAAAGTGAACAGAGGATCTGAACAGACATTTTTCCAAAGATGGCCAACAGGTATAAGAAAAGATGCTCAACATCATTAACCATCAGAGAAATGAGAATCAAAACCACAATGAGATATTGTCTCACACCTATTAGAATGGCTATTATCAAAAAATAGGAAATAACAAGTGTTGGAGAGGATGTGGAGAAAAGGGAACACATGTGCACTCTTGGTGGGAATATAAATTGATGCAGACACTATGGAAACCAGTATGCACGTTCCTCAAAACATTAAAAATAGAACCATCATATGATCCAGCAATTCAACTTCACGGTATTTATCCAAAGAAAACAAAAATATTAACTCAAAAAGATATATGAATTCCCATTTTCACTGTAGCACTATTTACAATAGCCAAGACACGGAAACAACCTAAGTGTCCATCCATGAATGAATGGATAAAGAAATTGTGTATATTCATACAATGGAATATTATTCAGCCATAAAAAAAAATGAAATCTTGCCACTTGCATCAATATGGTTGGACCTCAAGGGCATTATGCTAAGTGAAATAAGTCAGACAGAGAAAGACAAATACAGTATGATCTCTTATATGTGAAACTCAAAAAACAAAAAAGCAATAACAAAAACCCATGCTCACAGATACTGAGAACACATTGGTGGTTGCCAGAGGGGGTTGGGAGGTGGCAGACAAGGGTAAAGGTGGTCAAAAGGTACAAAGAAAAAATAAATAGAAATTAATTATTTTAAAATTTCAAAAACATATGATCTTTATATCCATATTTCTGAAATTTCATGATCATATGCCCTGAATAGTTCTTTATCCCAATCATTGTATTAGGTATTCAGTGGCATTTCGCATCAAAAAACTTATGTCCTTGGATTCTGAAATTTTCTCTATAAATCTTTGATAATGTTTCCCCTCATTTTTTTGTTCTTTTTTTCCGGAATGCCTATTATTATTATTTTTTTAACATCTTTATTGGAGTATAATTGCTTTACAATGGTGTGTTAGTTTCTGTTTTATAACAAAGTGAATCAGCTATATGTATACTTATATCCCCATATCTCTTCCCTCTTGCATCTCCCTCCCTCCCACCTTCCCTATCCCACCCCTCTAGGTGGTCACAAAGCACCGAGCTGATCTCCCTGTGCTATGCGGCTGCTTCCCACTAGCTATCTACTTTACGTTTGGTAGTGTATATATGTCCATGCCACTCTCTCACTTTGTCACAGCTTATCCTTCCCCCTCCCCGTGTCCTCAAGTCCATTCTCTATGTCTGCATCTTTATTCCTGTCCTGCCCCTAGGTTCTTCAGAACCCTTTTTTTTTTTTTTTTTTAGATGGAATGCCTATTATTTAAACGTCAGATTTCCATTACCTTCTAACTTCCTTATCTTTCTATCCCACTTTTCACTCCTGGTTTTGTTCTACTTTCTAGAAGTCTTCAAATGTATCCTTTAAATCTTCTATTGAGTTGTGTTTTTCTGCCTTATTTCTATTTTCCATGAGTTAGTTCCCTAATAAATGTTTCTTAGGACGCTCTTATTTTTGTTTTATGTATATAAACTGATTATCTTTCTGAGGATATTAAGCTCTCTCATATATATATATATATATATATATATATATATATATTTGTGAGCCCTCCATTGAATTTTTTCCCCTCACTTATTTTTCTGTTCGTTTGTTCATTTGGGTTCCTGTCTTAAAATCACCTTTCCTCTTGGTTAGCTCTTTATACTTAAAGGTCAACCACCAAATCCTTACTGGAAGCTCCCTGTGTGTGGTTTGCCCAATGATGGGCATTGCTGTAGGATGCTTGGCAGGTGCCTAGGACCTCCAGTGCCTATGACTCTTTCCCTGCCAGTGTCCTGCCAGTGTCCTGGGTGCAAAGCAGGGAATGAAGGCAGGGGAGTCTGATGGTCAAAACCTAGACTGTCATTTAATCCTGTTTCCGAATGGCCTCAATCCCTTCTTTGGCTGTCAACAAGCACATTTTTATCTGTCACAGTTTCATGTCCTGATTTGTCCTTAGCAAAACTTGGTCACTATCAGTGTGGATACCGTGGAGTTAGGGCAGGCCTGGGAGCCTTATCTTGGGGTAAAAGGAAAAGCATGCCAGAGGGCATCCTGCGTTCACTCCAACCCTATTTGGGGGAAGAAGAGGTGCCAGAATATAGAGGCAACAGCAGAAGAGGGTGACATGCAGGTGGCATATGGTGAGAAGGTGCCGCTTTGCCAACTTTTAGGCTTGTCCTCATCCACTCACTTCTGAAAGCCAAGACACTTGCACTTTACTTTTCTCTACCCACTGCTATCTCACTCTGTCTCTTGGGGCAGTGAAGTGGCAGGGAAGGGGAGCCTAACTCAAGGAGTTTATTCCACAGGAATGTGCCCATCTGGGGGCCTCCTGTGAACAGAAATGTTTGCTGGGTGCACCACACAGTTTATCACGTACATACAGCTTAGAAATTCTGCTTGTGATCTTCACGTTTCATTTACCCAGACAATGTCATCAAAAATGTCATAATGGATATAAAATCATGTATGTGAAACTTTTGAAAATTGTAAAGCACTATAAAATTTAAAGAATCTTTCATTCAATAAAAAAGAAACTTCAAAACGCAAATTATTTTTTTATATATATATATCATAATGGCTAACACTATGGTGTAAATGCACTGCAATTTTAAAAAGTGTAATAAACCTTGTGTATTCCAACCATAAAAAGGAATTTTCCCACCCTTCCTCCTATTTCTCTTGGAACATCAGCAAATTGAGTTGCAAGGGAAATATAATGAAAAGATTTTAAGTTATCCTGCAGACATGAAGACATGGGAAGTTGGCTATAAAATTACATTTGGGTATTTTTGCTTATTCCCTGTTCAAAATCTGTCCAAAATTTCTCTATGAAATAGGAAACTTTCTTCCCCTTTCTTGCCTCTGCACTCTATAAGACTCAAGCTAGCTGACCTTTTATTAACTCTCCTCTTCACTCCCCACCCCACCCCCTAAAATACTTAGCAGCACTAGAGACTCATTCTTCATTGCCTGAACTTTAAAAAAAAAAAAAAAAATGAGCCCATAATAAAGAGCTTCCTACCACTGCCAAGTTACACTGTGATCAATCACCAAAAACAGTACATATTCCAAGAGAATAAGTATCAACAGTTTTAAAGAAAACCAAGATGCATGACCAAATAAATATAATGCATAGCTAGATGTATAGAATCAGACGTGTAGCATGAAAGGCAGATGATGTCTTAGGAGTTATCGATTAAACTCCAAATTCAAGTTCGTACGGCATTTTAATAGGAAACATCACAAGCTGTTTTCCTTTTATTTTTTTCACTTCTTCCTTCCCTCCTATTCGTCTCTGGATTGAAGGGTGAGAAGTAATTAGAATAGTAATGATGATGTGGATTAAAACCGAAATCACATGCACTCTAGAAGCTAGGGTACTTTCCTCACCTAGAATATCCCAGTACTTCTACTCCTTAGACTTTGAACATGAACCGTATAATCTATATGTCAGTCTCTCTGTTCTGCATCTTGAGTGTAATGTATGGCCCTACAGTCTAAAGGAGATGTTACATGCGTGATACTACAGCACTCAAAGCAAGTCTTGTTTAAAAGATATGTGATGGGGTCAAGCTTGAATTATCCAAAAGGACTCAAGAGCACGATCCAAGTTCATAAATGTTTAAGGGAGCCTAGACTTGAGCTTTCCCATAGAACAAGGGGAAGAGGAATCAAACAAATTCCAGCTAGATAAGCAGTCTGGGGGAAGGACAAGAATAGTGGGAGAGGGAGGAGGGTAGAAGAAAGGAGATCATAAAGCCAGGAAAGGGAAAGTTTCATTAAACTCAAGTCAGAAAGGAAATTGTACAAACAGTTAATAAAGAGAGATCAAAACAAAGGGAGTATGTTCCCAGGACCCTGGGCGAGTCAGCTGATTGTATACATGGTAATGTGAACAAAACAGATAGAGAAAACAGTGGACTGAGCATTCAAAAGCATTCAGGGCAGGCGCTTTCTGTTTCAGCATGACTGAAATCGTCAGAGATGCTCCATCGCTGCATCTTCAATTAAAAAAACAAAAGATTCCATCCTGGACCATGGCAGTTGGGTTCTAAGCGTTGTTCATAAAAGAACTCAACACTTTTTAAGGAAATTTAGCTAATGAGATTAAAGAACAATGTATTCCAGATTGTGCTGTCATTCTTGACCCATTCTGAACTTGTTCTTATTTCTCCTCCGGGCCAAGCAGCTCACTCTCGGCATTTATCAGTAGGATATGAGCACATGCAAAGGTTCAAGGCCAGAATCTGCAGAAAAACCCAAAATGCCCCCATTAAAAAATTCTCATGGGAATTCTTTGCAAAATGCATGAACAGGCATTTAGCAAATGTATGTAGAAAAGAAGATCCACCACATAAGCCACTCTTCTCTCTGCAGGAAATGATGGTCCAATATCAACAACGTTTCCTGCAGGCCGATCCCTTAGTCACAGGAGTCCAGCTGTTCTTGTTAACAACAAAGGCATGATTTATCTCTCAAGGATGTAAAGGAATGAAAGGCATAACCGAGAAAGTTATGTCTTAAACAGACGGGATGGGTCCCATGGGATAATGACTTTCCCACCATTTAAATCTTCTCCTTTATACATTCTGGTACCAAGCCATATCTCAGGATTGTTCTGGTGTGAAAGGCCTCATCACTATCCTGACATTTTACTTTTTTCAGGCTAGCACTTCCTGTAGCTAACAATTCATTAATTAAGTTGCTTTCATTTACAAAGTAAATATTTTTTTTTTTGCCAAAGCAAGATTTTTGCCAGATCAACTTGTTTGATGGTATATTTGTTTTCTTGGACGTATATTAATTTGCATGGGTTAAGCCATATTTCTAAACGGGCTGGATAATTTTTCTGAAGCACAATTGCCAGTCTTGCCTTTCCTTGCCTGTCCATTTCCAAAAAGAAAAGCTTCAGCCGAGATATGATTTTTTGAGGAGGCAGATGAACGCAGGAAACAGGAACTAGGATTCACCCAACTCAAAAATCCACACCCAAAGATCCAGCTGATAGAAAGGCCAATGTTTTTATCTCTTCTTTTATAAACCATTGTCAGATTCCTTTTCCGTAACTCACTACAATGCCTCTTTCCAGAATTCAAACAACCAAAAAGTTCTGGAATTTTTTTCCATATTTTACTTCAGTAAAAAAGAGACAAAACAAATAAACAAATGGGTATCAGAGACTTGGAGGTTTTTTGTTGTTGTGCTGTTGTTTTTCTACCTAGCATAGGTTATAGGAACTGTACACATTAGACCAATCGCCTACATCTTATATCCTTATAATAATAATGGCATGTATGTTCAATCATATAATTATATTGAGGCTCTTCATGACAGGAACCATTGAAAAAAGAACAAATTCATTTAATGCTATGTGTACATACTTTATTTGAAAATTTTTTAAACTGGAGATCAATATAACTCTCAATTAAGTATAACAAGGACACTTCCTGGTATATACATACTTTATAAGTGGAAAAAGTACTCTAAATTCAGTAACACACACACACACACACACACACACACACATGCAAAATAGTTTTAACAGCAAAGTAAATTCTGTAGAGAAAATAGAATTTCAATGACCCTATCAGTGAAAGAAGCTAGTCACAGAAGACCACATTTATATGAAATGTGCAGAACATGCAAATCTATAGAGACAAAAAGTAGATTAGTGGTTGTCTAGGGCTAGAGGATGGGGGATGGGAAGGGTAGGGGCAAGTGACTGCTATGGATATGGGATTTCTTTTTTGGGTGATGAGAATATTCTGAATTGGATTGTGGTGATGGTTGCCCAACTCTGTGAATATCATTTAAAAATCATTGAATTGCTCACTTTAAAAAAGCAAAAGGTATGGCATGTGGATTATATCTCCATAAAACATTTTTTTTTAAATACCCTCTCAGAGGTGGTTTCCCAGAGCTGCCCAACACACTGGTGGGTCAATGAAATCCAACTGAGAGAGCAGCCAACCTTTGGGTGGATCTCCTTTCCCTCACCCTCTCCTCCTCTCTCTTTGTTGGTGATATTTGACTAATCTGTCTCCTTCCCTGCTTTCATCCCGTTGGCTTGGATTGTACTTCGCCATCTGTTCACTAACTTGGCTTTGAATTTCCGGCCCTCCTTAAAATAACATCAAGTGCTCCTTTGAAAATGTCCACTGATCAAAGCCCTGCCTCCTGGATCTCATGCGAAGTCTGACACCTGAGCGCATTTTGCAATTCTTGACCAGCACTCCTGAACTCTGCCAAGTTTCCACTGTTTTCTAACCTAAACCTCAGTCTTCTCCCAGAGATGCTAAGTTAGAACCGAGGTAGAGGTTCTGATTGCTGCCAGGCCAGGCTCTTCAAGAAGACTTTGCTGGATCTTGTGGCAGTCACATGAATTTAATTGAAATGTGAAATGTACGGAGACTCACACTGGAGAGCACACAGCCTTTTTAAACCATTAAACTGACCTGGATTCTAGTGGGCTTTCCATTTGGACTGGACCATCTTGTCCCCCCTCAGGATGTGGGTTACAGGACAGCAATCCTATCTGGCCCCCAGCATCAGGGATGCTCCTGTCCAGCCATCATATTCAAGTAGGCCATGGAAGCACCTCTCCAAATAATCATTATTTACTTAATGTCCATGTTTGGAATGGCTTAGAAAAAGAAAAAGCCCTAAGAGCTTATCTGATCTCGTGGAAAGACAGAAATCATACGTGTGGTTTCCTTGGGCTGTTCAGCTTTTCCCAATCTCCCCCACCCCACATTCAGAGCTCCTTTCATCTTCATCTGCAGATTCTCTTCAGGAAGTGGTGCTTAAAGGCACAGCTGAACCACTGAGTTGTCCTGTGGTCTGATTCCCTGAAGCCTTAGATTTTGATTTGAAGAAATTGCTTGAAAGCACTATATCTTTTTTTCTCACCACTGGCAAATGGCAAAGTTTTCACATCCTGATAGCAATGCTTTTAAGTGAGAAATATAAGAATCAATTTGTCCATTATTCCATTATTCTACCCAAACACTTAATAATTAAGAGACAGACTAGAATACTTCAATTAACTACCTGCAAGGTTTTTTTTGGTTTGTTTTTTTAAAGTTGATTTTGAAGTTGATAAGCTCCCTAGAGTCTAAGAAAAATTCTTTTAGGCATCCACCTGGAAGTTGTCACAATTTGAATGAATGGTTTATTCAAAATGAAATTTAAATTTCTCTATAGCAATTTTAGTTTCATGTAACTTTAAATCTTAGAAATAATTTAGTACAACTCCTTCACCTTACAGATAACAAAAGTAAAACCCAGTGAAGAGAAGTGACTTGCCCAAGTTCATAAATATATGACGAAACTAGGACTAGGAGAAAAAACAAATCCTAAGATTCTTGAAACTGGACCTTCTTTTATTCTATGATCAGGCAACAATTTATGATGATGTGAGCCTTATGAAATTTACACTTGACTCAAAAACTAGAGGGAGGGCAAGGAAGGGATTCAGAAGGGATGGGGAAGAACGAGAGGATCAAACAGCATCTTATTTCTGGCTCCGTGCAATGACTGAAACAGAGAATATTAGGAAGACTATTACTTAGCTCCCTAAATCAAAAATAGCAAAGACCTCCTGGCAGCTAAAGAAGCTGAAAAACACTGCCCCACACTCAATCCCTGGATACAGAAAGTACACAGCTTACTATGTCAGGACACAAAAAGACTCAAAACAAATCATGACTCATGCCAGCCTTAAACAGTTGTAATCGTCTCTTATCTTTGTTTGAATACTACTCTCTTCCACCAAAATAATTACAGCAATTATATGCTCTTGTATTTCATAAACAAATGCAAATTCATCCTCAAAGGATCATCTAATATAAAGGAAATAAAGAATTGCAAGGAAGAAATAAAACACACTACATTTCATTAGACCTATCTCTTGATTTTCCTTAGATTTAATCTGATTTCTCTTGTAGGCCTATTAGAAAATCACTTTCTTCTTTTGGTAGAAATTGCCTGTAACTATGTTCTGGAAATGAGCTATTTCTGGCATTGCTGATCTGTAATTCTGCAGAGCACTTTCACGGGGGCAGAGGGCAACCCAGTGAATCACAGAGAGTCTAAGGAGGAAAGCAGAGCACTACGTCTGAACAAGCTCTTTGCCTGAACAGTTACTGGTCTCCTCGGAGGTGTAGCTCGGAATTGAAAGAGAACCTTTAGGGAGGTTCAACACAAGACAGGTGGTTTTGGATCAGGAGGACGGTGCCTTCTGGTGATTAGTACAGAGCCTGGGTTACATTTTGGTTCCCTGATTCCTAGCTTGGTGATAGTGGGTAAGTTACTGAACTTCTCTATGCAATGAGACCAGCCGTACTAATGCCATCGGGTTCTTGTGAACATTCAGTGAAGGAAATACATGACTGTACCTAGCCCAGAGCCTATGTGAATTATATCCTCTGTAACAGAGTTCTCGTCTCTTTCCTTAGCTAAGGGAATGGGGGCCTGGCAGTACTGCTGGAGAGAAATGTCGTATCACAAATCCACTCCACTCGGCCTCTGCCTCGAGGATTTTGGAAAGATTGGACCCAAACAGTAGCTCAGGAAATTGGTGAGGGGGCCTGTCTATCCAACATCAGAACCACAATTCTTAATGCTATAGACCAGTGTGGACCTTGGCCCAGCAGCATCAGTATCATCCCAGAACTGGATCTCTGGGGGTGGCTCCAGGAATCTGTTACCAGCAAACCTGAAAAAAAAACAGGAAGACACGGACCAGGGAATCAATGATTTTCAGGGACCCAAGTCAAAGAGATTTTAAGGAAAGATGGAAGAGCCAACTGATAAGAAGCTTCCAGGGGAAACTTTTAGAGATCATATGACAATTATCAATTTTACAAATGCTTTCATTCACTTAGCACACACGAATCCACATGGTGCTTATTAATATTCTAAGTAGAAATGAGCCACTGAATTTATTACAGATCGGCTGGGTAGGCTGATCCCCAAGACAAGAAGGGATCGGCTGTAAAACTGTTAAATAAAAAGAGCCCAAGTACTTATTTTTGGTGACAACAAGTAAAGAGGGAGATGGGAAGATAGCATCTTACTCAACAGCCAGTCCTGGGAGAAAAAGAATCAAGGAACAGAAGCAATCCAATTCTCTAGGGCTTTCAGAATGAAAAAAATATAAGAGTGAGACGTGGGACTGAAATCCAGCAGCTGAGACGTAACCCATCAGGCCAACTGGCAGAAGGCCCAGCAGCAAGGCACCGTCTTAGGAGCTAAACATCTGCCTGTTTTCACATCTCCACAATATGCTAAACTGTGAGCAAAAAGTTGCAGCATTCCACAAAGATCAGGGACACACAACAGTTAGAAAATTCAGTTGCATGTGTAAATATTTACCTAGCTACTTCCTTGGGGTCTACAAACCTGTTTCATTTTATTGGCAGCGAACTCCATCATTTTAGCAAGCCACTATATTTTACTAGCAGGATGGGGAGGTGGGGGAGAGGCATCACTTAAAGTAACTGGGAAAATACATTACAGATTTTTAGTAGTCATCCCACCAATGCCTCTGAAACCAGAGGGGAGTGGGGAGGAGCATTCTCAAGTGAGGTGTCCATGCCAGAGAAATTAACATTCTAATCCTCCATCAGGCTCCCAGATCCTGCAACTTTCCCTACTCAAAGTTAAGGCGTCTTGACGCATTTTCAGGTTGAACCCTTCCCCAGAATCTCAATCCAATGCTATCATTAATCAGAAGAAGTTGAAGGGGCTCTAGCTGAGCATCTCAAGTAGACATGCCTGCCAAGCAATCTATTCCCAGACCTGCCCTGGCTTATAGTTCCAGTAGTACTCATTTACCTTCACCTGGCTCTTGTGGACAGCTCTCTCCTTGTCTGTTATTGCGTACCTACTATGCATCCACCTGAGAGCTAGACACAGAAATCCAGACACTTTCTTCAGGAGGCCAGCAGTCTACTTCCTCTAGGAAAATATTCTCAACTTCCTTCCCAGGTAAGAGGGAGAACTTGTGCTCTGGCCTAAGTGGAAATAAAAAACTCAATAGTTTAATAGTTGGGTGATAAGGATGAAAAGATCTCTAGAAAGTGCAGCAAAATGAATTAAAAAAAAAGAAAAGAAAATACAAGGGGAAAAGATAAGAAAAGTGGTACACCCGTTCTGAAAATCTAATATTGGAATACTAGGTTTCCTGAAAGAGAGGACAAAGAAAAAATTGGAAGGAGAAAATCAACAATTGAAAAACTCAAGAGAATTTCCTAGAATTGAAGAACATGGGTCCGAGTGTCTAGCATGGGGGGTAAAAATAAAGCCACACAGGCACATCACTGAGAAACTTTAGAACCCTGAGTGTAAAGAGAAGAGCAAACACAGTTCCAGAGAAAGAAAGAAAAACTCCTCCATATATGGAGGAATCAGAAAGTAAAATAGCCTCAAATGACATAAAAGCAAACGAAAACTAGAAATTAATGGAGGAATGCCTTCAAAATTCTGAAGGAAAATTATTTCCAGCCTAAATTTCTATTAGCAGCCAAGCCATCATTCAAGTTTCAGGACAGAATACAAATATTAAAGATATTCAAGGACTCCAAAAAAAATTTTTTAAGTGGTGAAGGCCTTGGGGTTCAAATAGTGGTAAGTACAATTAATTAAAAGTAAGCAAATTTCAAACAAGACAACTCCAGGGAATACAGAAGGTTATGCAAAGAAGGAAAAAAATAGCACATTCATAAAATTCATCTATGAATAAAGTACAGCGGTAATAACAACATGAACCTTTCTATTGATCTAACCAAAAGTATAATATAACTATATTGGGAGGTCAGGAAAAAAATATGTGAGTGGAGTGTGTGTGTGTGTGTGTGTGTGTGTGTGTGTGTGTGTGTGTGGTATGAAGGAAGGGGAAGGAAGAGGGCTAAAATCCTCATCTTCCAACATGAAAAATCAACAGATAATGTCTAAAACTGGAGGGGAAAATCAAGGAGTAGAAACGTAGCATACTATCCATGAATATGGAGGAAAATACCAAAACCAAAAATCAGCTAAGGGTTATCAGTGTTTGCTTCTGGGGAGGGGGAAGTGGAAGGGGAGGGAACAAGGAAATCATTTTTCATTACTAATTTTGTAGACCTTTTTGACTCTTAAAATTACGAGTGATAATAATGTTGATTAAAATAAATGTGGGAATAAGCAACAAGGTCCTACTCTATAGCACAGGGAACTATATTCATTATCCTATAATAAACAATAATGGAAAGGAATATGAAAAAGAATATATAATGTATAACTGAATCACTTTGCTGTACAGCAGAAATGAATACAACATTGTAAATCAACTATACTTCAAAAAAATAAATTTTTAAAAATAAACAAAAATAAATAAATAAATGTAGAAGAGGCTGAGGCCCAGCACAGCTAAGGAAAGTAGGAGGATAGTATCTGAAGTTAGATAACTCTGATTGGCATCCTACTTCTGCCCCCTGACTAATGACGTGATCTTGGGCATTTTAACCCTTATAAACCTCAGTTCCGTCAACTTAACATGGGGGTTATAAAAATAAATAAATACAAATATAAAAAAAAATCAGAGTGCAGCTGCAAGGCTTAAGTGATAAAGGGCTAGGAAGTGATTAGCAGTGCCTGGCACATTATAAGGCCTCTTCCTTGAACACATATTTAGAGTGTATGCTCTGCATCAAGCGCAGTAGACACTGGGGATGTATCAGTGAATGTACAAGATCCCTACCCTCATGGAGCTTCCTAGAATGGGAGAGACACGAAACAATAAAATAATACTAAATTAAAAATTCAGTGCATTCAAAGGAACAAGTGACACGTGCTATGGAATAAAATAGAGCAAGGGAAGGGATATCCAGACTGCTGGGAAGGGGAAGTGGGATAGTGCTTGCCATTTTAAATAAGTTGGTCAAGAGTGACCTCACAAAAAGGTGACTTTTGAGCAAAGACTTGAAGGAGTGGGGAAGCTAACCATTCATACGTTTGGGGAAAAGCATTTGAGGCCAGAGGAAGAGACAGCTCCAAGGCTGCGCAAGTACGTGGCCAGTTAGGGAAAGAGCCAGGAAGCCCATGTGGATGGAGCAGTGAGGGGAAAGTAGCAGGACATGAGGTCAAAGGGGAAACACGGCCAGAGAGATCATGCGGAACCTTGATGCTTAAGCAGGACCTTGGCTTTTCTTAGAGTGAAATGAGGGGCCATTGCAGCTACTAGAGCAGGGTGACACGATCTGATTCTCCCTGTGAAAGGATCGCTCTAGCTACTGTGTTAGAAAGAGACAAAGCACGGCGGGTCCTTCACAGGAAGTGGGAAACCAGTAGGAGGTGCCTGCAGTGTTCCAGAAAGAGAAGATGCTGGTGACTCAGACCAGCAGGGTTGGAGAGAAGTGACTGGATTTTCTATGAATAGATTTTGCTGTTATTTACCCAAGATGATACACAGGTTAATGGCAGAAGTATGAAGCTACAGCTACAGCTTCCCAGTCTTTTTCTGAATAAAGAGACACTATAAATGGAAAATCTAAATTGAAATACCTTATTATTTTGTCCTTATGTAGGTTAATAAAATTTGTAAAAGTTGCATTTCCTCTCAGTCATAAAATCTCTGTTATTCTGTAGGCCTTGCAGTGCAGTGAGGGAGAATAGACGAACATAAATAATTTAAACACACAGAAGAAGGAGGTCAGTCTCAGAAAACGAGTTCAGGTTAATTGCTCTAGGGAGTTCCAGAACGGCAGGCAGCCATTCCTTTCAGCTGGGGGAGGGTCAGGAGGTGGTGTGTGAAAGGCTCCATGGAGGAAGTGACACCCGTGGGACTGTTTGTATTTGCACTGCAGGATGGGACAGAGGGCTGGATATTCCTGGAAGTGAAAAAACATTTTTTTCACCTAGTAGGCCATTTCAATGTATATAAGAGGAATGATAATTTTTGAAGAGCCACTGGAGCATAGGGTCTGGGAAGAGGATTAATGGAAATATGAAAAATAGGGTAAAGAAAATCATATTAAGGAGAATTTTAATATTGCCAGATAAGAGACTCTGGATAAAGATGATCATAAGAAGAAAAGAACTGAATGCTAATGGGAATCCAGTCATCAGAGAAGGGTTCTAATGCACTCAGCCAAGACACTGACCACTGGTCCGGCTGTGAGTTTCCCAACTGTCAGTTTTACTGTCCAAGATTAGAATGTGGGCAGGAACTTTGGGGTTAAATTTAAATTGCCAGCTAAAAAATTATTTCCTATTTTCTTTTATAGTTAAGATTTTTTTAAGTCTTTGAACATTTATTTCTCTATGTTGCTTTGCTTTCTTTCCAACGTCAAGGAAGAAATGGTAGAAAACCTTTTTCCTTCCCCTTCTGCATCCCTCCTTCCCCAGCTTTAGCAAAAGAACACTAACAGTGGATCAAATGGCCAGCCATGTGCTTTGGGCTCATTTTTATTGCAAGTCACTGGGGTCAGGATCAAGACCAAACCAGGACCCTCATAAATCATAACAAAGATGCTACACGCAGTGAAATACACCTGTAGCCAGCCTTTGCATCTCAGTGAACTTGACTTCTGCAATCTGGTTAAACAGTTTTGTTGTGTTCCACCAATCTCTTGCATGCCCTAATTAAGTAGGAATGTAGCCCCACTTAGCAGGCTCTGAGATTTTCTGTAACCCAGATTATCTGGAGAGCTCTCAATTTTATGATGGAATTTTGCAGTCTTTTGCGAAGTCCTGCAATCCCCATTTCTGCCAATAATAACAATAGTTAACATTTATTGAAAACATACTTTGTGCCTGGCCTGTGCAAACTCGTTTAATCCTCACAACAACTCTGTGAGGTAGGTACAATTGTTTTGTCCATTTACAAATGAAGAAACCAATGCACAGAGAAGTTAGGTAATTCACCATGGATCCTAGAGCCAGAAAGTGAATGAATGAACGAACATTTCTCTCCTTCTTCTCCACCAAGAGTCCACAGTCTCTGCTGGCAGCTTTCACCTGATTCTTCTCTTTTCCATCAGGGTGCTCTCCTGAATGTAGGAATGAAGTCCTCAGACTATACCTCAGTTTCTTTCTACAAAGAAACCTAGATTTTTGTCTCCTAACCTGGGCACTTGCCAAATCATCTTGTCCTCTGCAGCTTTCAGACTCCTTTAGTTTAAAAAAAAAAAAAAAGGCTCTGACTGAACCTTACCCTCTACCACCATTATTCTGTTATCTTATCACAGCTTTCACTATTTTATCTTGAGTGGGTTTTTTTTCCACTGCATTTCATCATTTTCAAATGTCAGATTAATTTGTCACCATGTGTACCCTTCTGAAGACCTTAAAATCATGGTTCATCAAGACCACGCTGGAAACCAACAACCAATGCAGACAAAAACTGAGAATTTAAATGTCATTACAGAACAGGAAAGAAAAATAGGACTGTTCCCCAGCTGCATATACATCTGTGTATTTTTTTGGATGTTGACTTGAAATGCTAAAACACTCCCACATGGAAATGATCCATCATTTTGTTGTTTATGCATCTGAGTACACAAACATATGCTTGTGAATGTCTGTAGAACCTGGTTTATAGTGCCAAGCTAATTCAACCAACATGCTCAGAGGCCTTTAATTTTATAGAAATTTACAAAAACAGGTATATTGCCCTTGTACAGAACTACATTGTGATAATTTTAATTGGATCACTCATCTAAGAAGGTTTGGTCCAAATAACCCATATTCTCCTATATATGTAAAGCATAATTTTTTAAGTTTGCTCTGCATTTTTTTTTTGCACTTTATTTTTGTAGAAAAAGGGAACTAAAGAACATTAAGCTCTATTTATACTTCTCTAAATTATCTTCTAACTTTTGTCACTACATACATAAGTACATTTTTATGTCATTGTATCATGCATGCATTGTTTTCTGTATTCTGTTGTACTGTATTCTGTTTTTTCTTCACTTTATTAATATTCTTTTGTGCCTAAATAGACCCTGAACACAAAATATGCCTTTTATGTGTCATAGAATAATTATGTGGTGGGTGCTCCTTTGTGATGCTATTGCTGTTAGTCTTCTTTTCTTATTTTTGGCTTTTGGCTTTGTGTCCTATTTTCTCCTATTTTAAATTGAGTTATTTTTAATATTGTCGTGCAATTTACATTTTTCTCTTTAGGGATACCTCCATAGAGCACTAGCTTCAACTAAATTTTAGCTTCATCTAAACCCTTTGTTTAGCCAAATTTTAGTTTAAAACACACACAGGAGCAGTAAAAAAGGAAAATCCCTAAACCCTAACCTCCCCCACCCTCTTTTCTTCTAGAACTCCCTAGAGCCTGGTCTGAATATCACCACATCACCTCCATGGGTAGAGGCCCAGAAGTAGAACCACAATGTCAAAACAAAGGAAAGGTGTTAAAACTTTTTTTTTTAATTATGCCATACTACTCTCCAAAAGGACTTAAGCAATTTACAATGCTGGCGGTTCTTTACAATTGTGCCTTCCCCAAAGCCCACCAACCACCATTGGTGTTTTTGCTATAATTATTGATTTACGATATTTAAATAGGTATATAATGGTACCCCAATACTGTTTTAAAATCCATACCCTCCATTTTGAGCAAAGCATTTTGTCACGCACGTGCTGATTTTCTCCCTTTCCTTTGAGTACATATACTGTCTTCTCATCTCCATATTGAATTGGCCTTTAGTATTGGTATGACACATATAAATTCACATAGCACCTCTACAACTTTTGTATCATATTTTTCTTATACATAGCATATATTTTTTTCTAACAGATTTTACCTATTATTTTGTTATTCTGTGGTTTTCTTTGAAATTTTGTCCTATTATTGTTATATAGAACTTTTTTTTTTTTTGGCGGTACGCAGGCCTCTCACTGTTGTGGCCTCGCCCATTGCGGAGCACAGGCTCCGAACGCACAGGCTCAGCAGCCATGGCTCACAGGTCCAGCCGCTCCGCGGCACGTGGGATCCTCCCAGACCAGGGCATGAACCCGTGTCCCCTGCATCGGCAGGCGGACTCCCAACCACTGCGCCACCAGGGAAGCTCATGTTATATAGAACATTTTTAGCGTTATGTATTTAACTCCCCTTGTCTGAGGTCTAGGCTTGGGGATGCAGGCAGAGGCTGAGAGTGCTCATCACAGCCAACAGGGTTGCCCTTGGGGCAGTTCTCAGCAGGCAGACAGCCACACACACAACACATGATGACAGAGAGTCTGAGAGAACCACTGAATCTGGCCGATCAGAGTGCACACTGGAAGGGCTGGGTCCACTGAGGTCAGATTGCTATGGAAGAGTCAGAGGTGGATCAAATTGAGAGTGATCTGGGCCAGTCCTAGGTGAATTGCACTACCACTAGTTCTTACCTCTATGTGGTTGCTGTGTGGTTTGTGAGAAAAAAAAAAAAAGCTTGGAATAGGTCAGAAAAAAGGCAGAACCATATCAGAACCTTCCATCTCGTCTATCATGATATTCTGTTTCTTCAATAGCTGGGAATTTATTTTGCAATTATAAATTTCCTCTCTTGTTCCAAAAATAGTAGAAAAAGTTTACATAGGAATACACACAATATAATAATGTCAAAATAGAAACAGAATTTGGAAATTAGGCCAAGGGGAAATAGATCAGGTAAATCAAGATCAGGTTAAAAAAAAAAAAAACTAAAGGGAGTTAGGATAAGTATCTTGTGTCCTTTCTGCTTTTTAGTGCCTTGCTTTTTTTAATTGAAGTATAGTTGATTTACAATATTGTGTTAGTTTCTGGTGTATAGCAAAGTGGTTCAGTTATACATACATTGTTTTTCATATTCTTTTCCATTAGGGTTTATCACAGGATATTGAATATAGTTCCCTGTGCTATACAGGAGGACATTGTTGTTTATCATTTTAGTGCCTTACTCTTCGATAAATCTGGAGTTTCTTATTGTAATCTGTGGTGCTTTTGTCAATAATTCAGCTCTTCTCTATACCAGTTGTCAGTTGTCCCTGATATATTTAGTAATTAGTGATGTCATTCTCTATTGTTCTAGTATTTCTGATCTGTCATCTTTCTTCTTTTAAAATAGTCTGTAAATTCCTCTGAAATTTCCATGTAATTATGTTTTCTCTTTTTAATACAATGACATAAAGGTTTTTTTAAATAATAACCTTTATTTTTTAGAACAGTTTTAGATGTACAGAAAATTACAGAGATGGTACAGAGTTCCTGCATACCTATTTCCCTATTATAATACATTACATCAGTAGGGTACATTTGTTACAATTAATGAACCAATATCAATTCATTATTATCAACCAAAGTCCATACTTTATTTTTTTTCATACTTTATTTAAATCTAAGTTTTAACTAATGTCCTTTTTCTGTTCCAGGAGCTCATCCAGGACACCAGATTACATTTGTTATCATGTCTCCTTAGACTCTTCTTTGACTTTAACTGTTTTCTCAGGCTTACCTTGTTTTTGATAACCTTAATACTTTTGAGAAGTATTGGTCAGTTATTTTGTAGAACAGTCCCTTACTATGGACTGGATTATATCTTCCTGAAATTCATGTGTTGAAGCTCTAACCCTCAATTGTGACTGTATTTGGAGATGGGACCTGTGAGGAGGTGATAAAAGTTAAATGAGGTCATAAGGTTCCTAATCTAAAAGGGCTGGCACCCTTACATAAAGAGGAAGAGACATCAGATCTCTCTCTTCACTGTGTAAGGATACAGCATGAAGGCACCATCTGCAAACCAAGAAGAGAGCCCTCCCAGAACTTGACCATGCTGGCACCCCAATCTCAGACTTCCAACCTCCAGAACCGTAAGAAAATAAAGTCCTGTTGTTTCAGCCACCCAGTCTATGGGACTTTGTTATGGCAGCCCAAGCTGACTAATACATCCCTCAAGTGTGATCTGTCTGATGTTTTTTTTCTCATATTACATTCATGTTTTGCGTTTGGGGGAACCAGACCACAGAAGTAAAGTGCCATTTTCACTACATCATATCAAGAGTACATACTATCAACATAACATCACTGGTGATATGACTTTGATCACCTGGATAAAGCAGTGTTTGTCATGTTTCTCTACAGTGAAGTTATCATCTTCTCCCTTTCCATACTGTACCTTTGGGGAGGAAGTCACTAGGCATAGCCCACACTTAAGGAGTAAGGAGTGAGATTCTGCCTCTTTGAGGGTAAAATATCTACATAAATTATTTGGAATTCTTCTTTATGAAAGACCTGTCTCTTTATCCCCATGTACATATTTATTCAAGTACTTATTTATATCAACATGAGGAGGGGAGAAAGGAAGGCTGCAGGGGCTAGAGTAGGAGAAATGTACTTCCCCCAGGTGGGATAAGGCTCTAGTAAATCTTTTCCTCGTTATGGAGTATATATATTTTTATATATAAAAATAAGTAATAGCTAAATAGTAATTAATGTGCAATACTTTTGGAGCTTTCTTATATTTTGAAAATTTGCTAAATTCATTTGTGACTTCTAATAGTGTCAGTTATTTCCATAATTTCTTTGACTTTTCTAATTTATATATATGTATTTTCATAAGAAAATTATTCCTAAAATATTTTTCTCTTTATTTTAATGTCTGATTTTGTTTTCATCTCAAAGAGCTATTGCCAGCATTTCAAGTGTTATGCTAAATAGCAATGGTGACAAGGGTGTATCCTCATCTTACTCCTGGTTCAAGAAACAGCTTTAGTATTTCTGAAGTGAATGTAATATTTATTCATTCTAAGTGTATACTATTAAAAAACTATTTTAATTACTTTAAATAAATTGTAAATAAATAAATTTAAAATTTTAACAGCTTAGTTACCTATTATGTGACTTAAGAAAAGATGGTAAATTTTATTGAATACCTTCCTGGAATTAATTGAGCTTACACTGTGGGCTTTTGTTTTCTTTCCTGTTAACCTGATAAGTGGTATCTTTGTGACACAGACTCCTCACTTTGTTGCATACCCCTATTTGACTAGAGCATATTATTCATCTGCTGTATGACTATACTTTGCTTGCTAAGTTTCCTATAGTTTATCTTTAATATTTGCCTATGTTTACTTTTTTCTTTTACATTTTAATAGTGTTCTTATACTCAAAGTCAAAACTATATTTGTCCTGTTAAATAAATCAGGTAACATACTTTAGAAAACTGTATCTTCCTAAGAATGTATTTTTGGAAATTGTGGAAATTTGGAATTTCACAGTTTCATAACACTTGGGAACAAATATCAATTTTAAATCACATAGAAACCTTTTCTATTTCTTCCTCTCTTAATAGTTTATGTTCCTTACTTCTTGTGCTTATTTGAGTTATATCATTTTTATAATTAATCATTTAAATTGGTCATCAAAGTTCTTAGTATAAAACAGGAATAATAATACAGAAATTATTTAAAACATGCTCTCAATGATCTTTTGGATTTTGAGTAATATTTACTCTCTTTTCTTATCAAGTAGAACAAGTTGTTAAAATAAATCATGTCAGTTTACTCAATTTATTCGTTATTTTAAAGAACTAACTTTGATCTTAATGTTGTTTTATTAATCTTTCATTTTATCTATTTCAGTCCTTACTTTTATTTCAGCATCTTTTGCAATTACATGGAGTTTTATAGAAGATCATATTTTAAGGGTAGCTTATGCCATTTCCGTAGGAAGAAAGCCAAATAGCTCCAATATGCTTCGTATAGCTTTGTCTTTTTATCCTGTAAGGGTCAACAAGTTCATCATATTATGTGAAAATGAATTTATCCAGGGTGGAGAAAAAGATACTACAAATCAATAAACAGTTGTCAAACTAGATATTCTATCACTGACCTATTTATCATACAAGTTCTGCAACAGAAAATAGCTTTCAAATATACAGGGAAATGCCAAGAACATTTAAGGCACGGTCAGGCTTCCCTGGTGGTGCAGTGGTTAAGAATCCGCCTGCCAATGCAGGGGACATGGGTTCAAGCCCTGGTCTGGGAAGATCCCACCATGCAGTGGAGCAACTAAGCCCGTGCACCACAACTACTGAGCCTGTGCTCTGGAGCCTGCGTGCCACAACTACTGAAGCCCGTACGCCTAGATCCCGTGCTCCACTACAAGAGAAGCCACCGCCATGAGAAGCCCACGCACCGCAGCAAAGAGTAGCCCCTGCTCGCCGCAACTAGAGAAAGCCCACGTGCAGCAACGAAGACCCAACACAGCCAAAAATAAAATAAATAAATAATTTTTTTAAAATAAAAGGCATGGTTGCATTGGGTCTCTGCCTTTCATATAGTCATGCTTTCAAAAGGCTCGTAATAAGAACCAATAACTAGATTGACACACAGGACTGACTCCTATCAGTCTACACACCACCACCAGGGCAAGAACTTCCCTCAGATCTTTGCTTCCAGGTGTGACTCACCTTACTCAAGCTCAGCCAACCTTTCATACTTTAAAGAACTTCTTTCCCTCAAGGTGCTTTCAAATTCTAATGAGATCTCCAGATAGACATTGCAAAATACCTGTGGCCCTTTACACACTTTCATCACTGGCTCATAAACAACTCTTAATTTATCTTCAAACAGCCTCCACGAGTTTCAAAGTTTATTTCTAAAAAAAAGTTTTGTTTGACTCTACAATTCTAGAGGATTTCGTATTTTTGTCTAAAAGCCAATGAGCTTCGGCTTTGAGGAATTTCTTTTTGTACCTGAAGTTATCTTCAGTGTGTAATTTTGCTGATCATAGAGCTGACAGGTCCTGTCAAAAATAACAAGTTGTCAATCTGACTAATCTTTGTCCTTAAGACATGAGGCTAATCGCAGCAGGGTCTGTGAAGCTTCTTGACTCTACCAAGTGCGGTTAAAGATAAGAGGTAGAATAAACAACCAAAAACTCACACAATGTAACATCTTACACATCACAGCATACTGACAGAGTGGCTTCCATTTTTTCATCCGTTTTTGCTTTATTGCTGTTAGGTAGGGTAAATTTTACATCGCTGTTTCTGTTTTAAAGTAAAACCCTGGACTGCACTGCAATACAGCAATGGAAGAAAACAATAACAGGGAGGGATGTTTTAAAATAAATGTTAGGACTGCAAAACATATAGCTTCAGCCTAGGCCAGAAGCACCGTAAGGCCAAGAGTCATGTTTTGTTCATCTCTGTAATCTATCTCCCTTAGGACTGTCCTGGATGGGACTCTCCATCCCTACCAACGACTGGCTTCCATTGGTCCACACAGGGCACCCATACAAATTTTAAAAAGACATCTCGAGTGGCTAGGCCCGTGAGCCATGGCCGCTGAGCCTGCGCGTCCGGAGCCTGTGCTCCGCAACGGGAGAGGCCACAACAGTGAGAGGCCCGCGTACCGCAAAAAAAATAAATAAGTAAAAATAAGACATCTCTTACTCATGTAAAAGTTTTTAAGTCAGTATAGTGTTTATTTTCCAGTTATAACAACTGCAACAGGTGTAAAGTCATTCTTTATAAAATTCACAAATCAAACTACTGAACATAAAATACAAAGTTCAAAATTGTAATCCCAGTAATAAAAAATGTTAACTAATTATAATATAGTAATTTGTTTAAAATAATTACACATCATTCTTCCATGGCAAATAAATTTATTACAGCAATTCCAATATTTATTTGTAACTGTGTCTCATTCTATAGAAATGGCCGCTGGACTAGACTACACTTTTTGTAATACTGTAGATGTTAAATCATGTTTAATAAATTTTCAGTTTGAGAATAAATTCTCCACTGGCACTGATATTGACAGAGTTAAATGTAAACTGACAGCCAGATAAGTATTTGGAACTGTGTGCAGTAAATTAATGCTGCATGTTGATGTCCCATCAATATGTTTTTGTTAGCATGCTCGTCAGTAAATTTCAGTTGTAAATTTTTATGTACTTGTACTAATTCATTTCTACAGATTTCAAAGTGTATATGTCATCTAGAACAGAGGTCAGCTAACAGTGGCTTCAG
The DNA here is from genome assembly GCF_949774975.1 of Lagenorhynchus albirostris. Lineage (NCBI taxonomy): Eukaryota > Metazoa > Chordata > Mammalia > Artiodactyla > Delphinidae > Lagenorhynchus > Lagenorhynchus albirostris. The sequence goes on from NC_083098.1 coordinate 27,041,036, forward strand.
GGCCAAATATGACCCACCGTCTGTTTTTGTACAGCCCATAAGAACGGCTTTTGCATTTTTAAATGACTGGAAAAAATGTTAATAGTATCGCATCATACCTGAAAATTTTATGAAATTAAAATGTCAGCATCCACCAATAAAATTTTATTGGAACACAGTCCTGCTCATTTGCTTACGTATTGTCTATGGCAACTTTTACTCTACAGCATCAGAGCTGAGTAACTGAACAGAGACCAAAAGGCCCACAATGCCTAAAGTATTTACTGTCTAACCCTTCTGCAAACCCCTGATCTGAAACTAGAAGATGGCTGAGATAGTCTTTTGATACTGAAAACTTTTAAAAAATGAGACGTATACGTCATTATTATGTATCACTAGTAATGGTTATACTATGACATCATTATTACAAATTATTATTGTGTATTATGATGATCTAGATTTACTGTATTCATATTGCATGTTATTCTTTATTGATCATACTATTAGTATATCTATGTATTTATGTATCTTTAATTACATCATCAGCAATTTCTAAAAGTGCACAACACACTGCCTGTAATTTAGTTTTTAGTGATATAACGCTATCAGTTTTCTTCCCCATCACATATATGACAAAGGTTTTTAAGTTTTTTAATCTTTAGTAAATGTGTTTTAAATACAATTCAATGTTTGGTTGAAGTCAGAAAGTAGTTAGTTCTCGAAAGATAGAAAATTTAACGGTGCCAAAAAATGTTTTTCAACTGCATTGTTAACTATCAAGTATAAAGAATGTACAAATCAAGAAATAAAGGCACTTTTGTGCAATCTGTTATGTTTTCTATATACACGTATATCCCTGGACCCTCAAACTGTTTTTACCTTTATTATTGTTTTTTCAAGTGGTTTAGTCCACAAGAAATGTACATAATTCTTCTTTAGTTATTTAATTTACATGGGAAATTCCAATCCAAGAGTTCACATATGGAAATACATGCATTTCTATAATCCACACACCTAACAATAACTTCTCTTTACTCTACTTGGCCTACATTAGGGATTTTATCTATAATAATTACATTATGTTTTACATTTCTTTTTTTTTTCTTTTTATCCAAGCTATTGTTATAATTTTACAATTTTGGTTTTTTCATTGCATCCCCTAAGAAGTATGTTATGTTGCCAAAGTTTGTATTCTGTGCAAATGTCTTCCATAATATAAAACTCTGCTATAGTTTCTGCAAAATTCAGCAAATTACCATTATCTCAACTCACAAAGTTTCTTGAATAATCTTCTTAATGCTAAAGCATAGCTTTGCCAAAAACTGAATCATGTATATTAAGAAGCCTTCATAGTACGCCAATATTTTTCTCTTTTCCAAATCATCTCTGGTAGCATTGATAGTTATAAAATTTTTCTATATAAGATTTCAATTTTGAATACTTACATTACTGTTGATGTGCATTTCATTTACTTTCATTCTTAGTAAGAATATGTAATAAAAGCTGTCAGTCACTGAATACTTTCTCATTCATTAGTGGATTTTTTTCCATCCCCAAGTACGTATAATATAGACAAAAAATAGAATCTTTTGAGATAAAATAACCATAATCTAATCAGTTTAAACATTTGGGAGAATTTGTACATAATCATATTTGAAATATTCTTGCCTAGCAGTTTCTATTGGAATGTTATACTTTCTTATAAAAATTGGATAATTTTCTACAAGAGTGGCATGTCCTTTTGTTGCATATTCAAATTAGATGGCCATGAACCTGGATGGCATATAGAATGTTCAGTTTAAAGGATTCTTTAGTATTTTTCCCCATTCAAATTGTTCTTAAAATTCTTCATTTAGAGTTGACATTGAGATGGAAGGTAAATTTACATACTGCTCCATTAATGACATATCTATGCTGCATTCTGCTGAATATTCTAGTTCTGAAACTCTTTTCTTTTTTGTTCTGTCATTCCACCTATTTCTCCAAAAAATTTATTTAACCAGGCAAAGTTTCTCTTTACTTTTTTTTCTAACAACTTTCCAATTATATCTTTTCTGATACCAATAATTTAAAAATTGTTTTCAATATCTGAAGGAAAATAGCACCTTTTTTCAAAATTTTGTAACATTTAAAAATAATATGTCTCCAAATCTTAAGTAGTTAATTTTTGTAACAACATTTCAATAGTAACAACAAAAAAAACCCCAATACTATAACATAATTAGCAAATTGTTACATGGTAAACTCTAATTTGTGTCTATTTGTCTCTATGTAAAACAACTTTGTAGATTATTAATGGAAATTGAATCATTATTTAAAAATTTGTGTTATAACATAAGAGTTTGTAGATTAACCGGCAATTTGGCAGTACAATTCTGGTCCGGGAAACAAATAGCAGATAGTATAAACTGTAACATATGATACCCAATTAAGCCAGTGTACTAAAACCATTAGGGACTCTTTTAAAGATATTCACCAAGATATTTAACAAGAAGGTTCTTGTTTATAGGCCCAGGTTACTGGATCAAAGAGGGGTTTTTTATTATTAAACTCATTCGTCTTTTGTAAGGTAAAGCAGAATGATACATATTTTCTCTGTTGTATATAGTAAGCCACTATACATCCATCAGGTGGAAATTTGTCATACTATGCTGGTTTTGATAGGGACAAACTCCTATCAAAGCCAGAAATTTGTCATAATTAATATACAGGCCAGAAATTTGTCATAATTAATATGCAGCCATTCCTCTTTAGAGTCACCAATTAGGATAAAACCATTTTATATTTTCAATATAATAAGGATGCCTATATGTGTATACAATCCCATTTGCTATGGCACCCTTGTATTCGTTGAATGAAAGGCACCTGGTGCCTAACCTATGTCTACTTTTTGTTTTTTCTGTTTCCCATCCCCACCATCTTTCTCATTTTTTTCCCATTGTGAAAGTCACTTTTAAATGTTATGACATAGAACTTGGATCCCCAAACCTTCTTCATTTAACTTAAATCATTATTGAAAGGTGAGACTGTTCTGAGCAATGTCAAGCATTTTGTGCCTCTCAACGAGATGGTCATCCAAGCCCAAAGAAAGAGTAACTTTTTAAAATATGGAAGGGTTAGAAATGTAGTAATTCTGTATTTGGATGGGCTGTCCACATAAATAGCTAGAATGCAACTACTTGGTGTTTAAGAAATGACTGATTTTGAATGTGAAACAATAGTCGTTCAGCTAGAGAAAGAAAAATGATAATGCAATGTCTTTAGAAGCATAAATATAATTCATTTTTTAAAAAGTATTAAAACTTATGGTTACCAGGGAAAAGGGGAGAGGGATAAATTGGGAGATCGGCATTGACATATACACAGTACTATATGTAAAACAGATAACTAATAAGGGCCTACTGTATAGTACAGGGAACTCTACTCAATACTCTGTAATGGCCTATATGGGAAAAGAATCTAAAAGAGTGGATATATGCATATGTATAACTGATTCACTTTACTGTACACCTGAAACTAACACAACATTGTAAATCAACTAGACTCCAATAAAAATTTTTAAAAATAGGGCTTCCCTGGTGGCGCAGTGGTTGAAAGTCCGCCTGTCGATGCAGAGGACGCGGGTTCGTGCCCCGGTCTGGGAGGATCCCACGTGCCGCAGAGCGGCTGGGCCCGTGAGCCATGGCCGCTGAGCCGGGGCGTCCGGAGCCTGTGCTCCGCAACGGGAGAGGCCACGACAGTGAGAGGCCCGCATACTGCCAAAAAAAAAAAAAAAAAAAAAAAAATTTTTAAAAATAAAATAAAAAGCATCACCAAGGTAAGGTGAATTGTTTCTGTATGGGCAAATGACACCTATCAGGATTCTTTTAGAGAGAAATTATGGTTCCTGGTGAATATGTCATTAGCGGCCTTTCAAGAGGACTGTGAAAAAGTTTTACATTTGCATTATTGTTTTGCTTTCAATAAACCATCATAAATTGGGGGGGGGAATGTATTAAGCACATGCAGAATTCAGCACTGGATACCCATCCTGGTGGGAGAGAGAAGCAGCACACAGATTAATTCTATACTGCTAGGATATGACATATACTATGAAATGGGTACAGAGAAAGTGCTGTGAGGAAATAAAAGGGGAAGAATGGTGAAATTTTCATTAATTGATATTGACCAAACACGGATTGAGGATCTGATGGGCAAGAACTATTCTTAGTACTAGAGGAAACAAAACAGCAAAAACGATCACCTTCACAGAGCTTCCCTCTACGGAGAGAAGCAGACCATACACAGCTAAAAATTAAAACATCTCTCACACGGTGCAAAGTGTTCTGGAGAACAGTAATGGCAGAGAACTGGAGTTGTACTGGAGAAGTACAATTTTAGATCGGGTAGTCGGGAAGGCCTCCATAGGAAGGCCACATTTCAGGGAAGCCCTGAAGGAGGCCAGGAGGTAAATAAAGATTCATGTGACTCTTGTGAATCTCACACAGGTTGAGCCAACTGCCTGCGTGAGAATATGAATGGTGGAATGGAGGAATCACACATTCAGAGAACAGCAGGAATTACACATTCAGAGAACAGCCACTCCAGTGGCTGGAGTGAAGAGGAAGCCGAGTTGTAGGAGGCATGGAGAGAAAGAAACTGAGCGGCCAGATCACGTAGGACCTGTAGACTATTGTGAGGGTGCTATCTCCCAGGGAAAAGGAAAACAATTAGAGGCAACTACCTCCAAACTCTGGATTGAAGATGATAGTGGCTCAGACCAGAGTGGCAGCGGTGGAGATGGTCTGCAGTGCCCATTCATGAATACATCAAGCTCTTAACAAACATTTCCCAAGTGCCTGCCAGATGCCAAGTACTGTACTCTTGAGCCAGGCCTGAATCCCTCGCATGGATACTCTGGACTTCCTTGACCAATGACTCAAACGCTATTGAAACTGAGAGCGGCCCCTTCCAAAGTATCCCTCATTGATGCTCTCAGGTCAAATTGACCTCCAGGATCGTGATTCTGGCCCAGCCCAGACTACCCCTTGCTGTAACCCTTGGATGTGGTGACTTGAACTCTCTCTTCCCTACCAGTAGCAACATGCTTCACAGTCAGGGTTATTATCCATAAAAGGCACAGGTGGAAACTTTCAGAGCACATTTGGAGGATAGCACCCAACTGGCCTAGACACCCAAGATCACAGTGTATATGAAGACCAGCACTGGCAGATGAGACTGGAAAGGTAGACATGGTCCCAGAGTGCTGCCATATGACATTTGGACTTCATCCTCCAGGGCAAAGCCAATGGACACACATACAGTCTTTTACTGCATGCTTTTTATAAGTGCAGTAAATTGGATTATTGTTCAGCAAATGTTTACTCTCTCCTCTCCTTCCAGGGGAGAATATATGATCCTGCCCTCCCTGACATGGGGCATAGGCATGTGCCTTGCTTTGATCAATAGACTGTGGGCAGAAGAAAGAGAGTACTAGTCCTGGTTGAGGATTGAGGAGGCAGGGCGAGATTCTACCAGGCTTTTTGCAATCATGTCCTTTGCCACAAGAAGAGTTTCCCTGACTAGCTGATAGTCCTAGAATAAGAGAGACATCTAGCAGCCCTAAATCCAATGCAGAAATCCAAACCAGAGCCTCAGATAACTCACAACCAACCAGAGGGGCCCACAGCTAATCCCAGCCAACCTAGTAAGAAGTACAGTAAGTCCCCTACATACAAACGAGTACCATTCCGAGAGCGCAGTCGTAAACCCAATGTGTACATAAGTCCAACAAAGTTAGCCTAGGTACCCAACTAACACAATTGGCTATATAATACTGTACTGTAATAGGTTTATAATACTTTTCACACAAATAATAAACAAAAACTAAACAATTTTAATCTTACAGTGCAGTACCCTGAAAAGTACATTACAGTACTGGCCACATCACCACTGTTTTTACACTTGCTTCCGGACATCCTGGGCTTGAAATAAAGATACTGTACTGCTGTTACTCTACACAGTACTGTACAGTAAAGTACACAAAAGCACAACCATTTGTAGAGGACTGAATTCTGGTTCACATCTTTGAAAGTTCGCAGCTTGACAGTTCGTATGTAGGGGACTTACTGTAAATGTTTATTATTGGAAGCCATGGAGATTGTGGGATTATTTGTGTCATAGTCTTATCGCAGAAAAAAACAATTCAATATAATCAGAAAAACTTTTGAGCATACATTCCCAACACACGTATACTTATTTATTTGGATGTACAACTACAAAATACACACAAAATATAAATTAAAATTTTGAAAGGTATGATCTGAAAACTAATTAGGAATAAAGTCCTAATAGTTTCTTTCCATTTCCCAGTGGATGGTCTTAAGCATTTCCTGGGATGGTGAGTCCAAATTTGGAGACTACTGTGCTCTAGGCCACAAGATTTTGTTGTTTAAACAAACTAAAACTTTATTTAACACTTACTGTACTCCAGAAACTAGGGATGGGTGCAGAAAAGAAAATAAAAAGAATAAGACAAGGTCAGGTCACTAGTCTTGAAGAAAGTTTAAAAGCAGGAAAGAACATAAAAGGTTTAAGAGAGATTACTTTGAGCACTGACATATATACACTACCAAATGTAAAATGGATGGCTAGTGGGAAGCTGCTGCATGGCACAGGGAGATCAGCTCGGTGCTTTGTGACCACCTAGAGGGGTGGGATAGGGAGGGTGGGAGGGAGGCTCAAGAGGGAGGGGATATGGGGATATATGTATACATATAGCTGGTTCACTTTGTTGTACAGCAGAAACTAACACAACATTGTAAAGCAATTATACTCCAATAAAGATATTTTTTTTAAAAAAAGAGAGAGAGATTACTTTGGAAATAGGAAGTAGAATAGATCAGAGAGAAAAGGAGAGAGATTTTAGTGGGTAGAGTTATAAAGTTAGGGAAATTGGCCAAGAAGGAGGCATTGGGTGATGACAAGAATGGAGAGAAGAAAGAGAGAATAGAAAAAGGTTTGGAAATAGTCTGAAATGATCCTCAACTTTATAATGATTTACCTAACAAACTTTAGCTGATTTCTGTACATACCCCTGAAATAATAATTTATAGTTATAAACTATGATTCGTAAAGGAATCTCACACACTTTAGTCATATTCATTTTAATCCTCACAATAACCCTATGAGATGGCTATTAATACCCTCATTTGGTAACTGGAGACCACTAAGGCTCAAATACTTCTTCCCTCACACCTAAAAGGATGCAAAAGAATCTGGAAAAATTTTTTCTTTGGGCCTAGTGTTAATTTTTGCAGTCAAATGTGGGAAGATCTTCCTTCACTTTGAAAGATGACTGCAGTTTTATACATTAAACTTGTCTGATGAGCTGAAACTGTGGTCTTAGGGAAAATGAGTTAGGAGGCCATGTGGTTTGGTGAGTTACACAGACAACGCTGTAGATGTTCTGTCATGTGTGTTGTGAAACTTTCATCAGTGTAAGTAAACAACAGACTCTTAATAAGAACGAATGACGTATACCTACAACTGCTTTATGAGATGCGGAATGCTTATCTACATTTTATAATACGTAACAAAAAGACTTGGACTCAGATATAATAGTAAAATATCAGAATGAATTGAAAATCAGGAAAACAGAATTTGATGCCTTTGATGGGAACAAGGTAATAAATAAGAAATGGGTTTAGAGAAGTATTGTGTTCAAGGTCAAGTACCACGTAATTATGAGAAGTGCGAACTTGAGTTGTTTACTTATACCTTAATCTCAAGGGGTGGCTGGGAGGCTCAAATAAGATAACAAATGGGAAAATGCTTTGAAAACTTACTTATTCATCCAAGAAACAGTTATTGCATCGGATATACACATGTGAATAATACGAGCATCACCTCTGCCATCATGGAGCTTATAGTCTGAAAACAAGTATTTATTGAGTGACTTTTATGTGCCCAGCACTGAGATGGGCACTGGGGATAAATGGTGAGCAAATTCTTGTTGTCTAGGTTCTTAGAGTGTACTGGAGAAGTTAACAAATACAAAGTACACAAGCCACACAAGTAAGTGTAAAACTGAAATGGGAAAAAGTGCCAGGAAGGAGGGAGGTGCCCTCTGCTATTACAGGAATTTCACCTCAACAGAGAGATCACTTGAACTTAATTCTGAATGATGATTAGAAGAAAAGGAAATTAAGGGCAAAGATCAGACAGGCACTTTCCAGAGGGAACTGCACAGGAAAAGAGAGGGAGCTGGGTCTATTTTATGAATGTGAAGACAGCCACTGTGAGTGGATTGAAAAATGAGAGGGATTGCTGAGCAAGATGAAGCTGGGAAGGCTCTGTAGTCCATGCCTGGATAGGCTATTTTAATTTTTTTTTTTTTTTTTTTTTTGCAGTACGCGGGCCTCTCACTGCTGTGGCCTCGCCCATTGCGGAGCACAGGCTCCGGACGCACAGGCTCAGCGGCCATGGCTCACGGGCCCAGCCGCTCCACGGCATGTGGGATCTTCCCGGACCGGGGCACGAACCCGCGTCCCCTGCATCGGCAGGCGGACTCTCAACCACTGCGCCACCAGGGAAGCCCCTGTATAGGCTATTTTAAAGAGTTTCTCACTTTATCCCAGAAGCGCAGGAACTCAATCACAGTGTTTTAAGGGGTGGTAACAGGGTGTTGAATAATATGCTCATATTTGCCTTTTGTAAAGATCACAGGGCTACAATGTGGATATCCAACTGGAACATTCTGAATCAAGAGTGACAGAAAAGATAGAAAAGTCCAGAGGCTAATGAGGAGTTTGAACAAGATACCATGGAGTATTACTCAGCCATAAGAAGAGGATGAAATAATGCCATTTGCAGCAAATGGATGGACCTAGAAATTATAGTAAGTGGAGTGAGTCAGACAAAGATAAACATCATATGGTATCACTTATATGTGGAATCTTAAAAAAATGATACAAATGAACTTATTTACAAAACAGAAATAGACTCACAGACATAGAAAACAATTTTATGTTGCCAAAGGGGATAGCCTGGGTGGGGGAGGGGGAGGGGGATAAATTAGGAGTTTGGGATTAACATATACACACTGCTATACATAAAACAGGTAAACAGCAAGGACCTACTGTACAGCACAGGGAACTATACTCACTATCTTGTAATAGCCTAGAATGGAAAAGAATCTGCAAATATACATATAACTGAATCTCTTTGCTGTACACTTGAAGCTAACACAACATTGTAAATTAACTATACTTCAATTTTTTAAAAAAGAAGTCATGGTACTCTGGACTAGTGGTAGTGGTGGAGGAGAGAAAAGATATACAGGCATTAAAATGACAGGATTTTGGGCTTTTCTGGTGGCACAGTGGTTGAGAGTCCGCCTGCCGATGTAGGGGACATGGGTTCGTGCCCCGGTCCAGGAAGATCCCACATGCTGCGGAGCGGCTGGGCCCATGAGCCATGAGCCTGCGTGTCTGGAGCCTGTGCTCCGCAATGGGAGGGGCCACAACAGTGAGAGGCCTGCGTACCGCAAAAAAAAAAAAAAAAAAAAAAGACAGGATTTTCAGGAACTCCCTGGCAGTCCAGTGGTTAGGACTCTGAGCTTCCAGTGCCAAGGGCCTGGGCCCATTCCCTGGTTGCAGGAACTAAGATCCTGCAAGCTGTGGGGCCTGGCCAAAAAAAAAAAAAAAGACAGGATTTTCATGATACTGTGGATATGAAAGCTGTGAGAGATGGAAGTAAGAATGACAGGATTTTGGGCTTATGAGACTGGATACATGATGGTGCTATTCAATGAAATAGGATTCTTCACTATTATTCCTACATACAAGTCCTTTTGTTATCCATTGTAAAATTTAGATAAGGATCCCACAGCTCATAAAACAATTATAGGTACACATCATTATCTTAGTCCATTAAAGTTGCTATGACAAAAATACCATAGACTGGGTAGCTTAAACAATAAATATTTATTTCTCACAGTTCTGAAAGCTGGAAGTCCAAGATCAAGGCATTGACAGATTCAGTATCTGGGAAGGGCCTGCTTCTTGGTCATAGACAGCTGCCTTCTTCCTGTGTTGTCACAAAGCAGAAGGGGTAAAAGAGCTCTCTGGGGTCTCTTTTATAAGGGCACTAATCTCACTCACAAGGGCTCCACCCTCACAACCTAATTATCTCCCAAATGCTCCTGCCTCCTAATAGCATCACATTAGGAGTTAGGATCACAACATAGGAATTTTGGGGGCATTGAAACATTCAGTCCATAACAATTATTTATCCTTACTAAATGAAAATGTGTCTGTCCCCACTCTCCAGACACACTCATCAGTGTTCTTTGCACAAGTGAAGACTTTGTGAGACAGATGGCAAAAAATCTACGATATTGTCCGTATAACTCACCAGACCACACGGCCCCTCTCACTCTAACTCTTTCTTCCTAGGGTCACAGATTTAGCTGGTTGCTTACCAGACGAGGTTAACATACAGACCTGCTAGAATCTTTCAAAAAAAAAGGAAGATCTTCACACATCTCACTGTGAAATTTAACCCCAAGCACAGAGAGAAAAATGTTTCCAGATCCTCCACCTACTTCTACCTGCGAGATAGGATATTTTCAAGTAAATCGTTTACATGAGGGACTTCCCTGATGGTCCAGTGGTTAAGACTCCATGCTTCTACTGCAGGGGGCACAGGTTTAATCCCTGGTTGGGAAACTAAGATCCCACATGCCTCACGGCGCAGCCAAAAACAACAACAAAAAATAATTTATGTGATTCTTCTGAAAACTGTGTGTAATTAATTATCACTTCTACCTTTAAGATAGTGAATTTAGAAGCAATAAATTTGATAACTAGTCCATTACATGATCAATTTTTAAGAAACATCTTGACTGATTTGTACTAGATTGAAAAATCCACTCTAGTGAGAAGTTACACATGCCTGAGACTTGCCATTTAAATGTGAAATTATTTTTTAAAGAAGGCAGAAGCAGAGAAATATTACCTTACAAAGAGAAAAAGAGATCAGAGAGAGAGAAGCTATCTTTCCCCACCAAAGACCTCAAGATTTTGGTCACTAATACTGGCAATCAAGTTTACCCAGAATAAATTAACAGCTGCCTTTTTTCTAATGGTTTCTATTTACCAGGCACTATACGCACATAACCTGGTTTAAACTCACAAAACCCCTCAGATTGGTATTATTGCCATTTTACTAATGTCAGAGCAGGGGCTCCTCAGCAAGTGTAAGGAGCTGTCTGAGAACTAGCCCTGTGTAGTTTCCACCACCCCACACTGACTTTCTGTATGGAATCCACCAAAACGTCTCACGGGGAACACAGCCATCAAACATCAAACAGTGTGCTGTGCTTGTCTGTAATTCGGAGAGCCCTTTGCCCCACATGTTATAAAGCAATGCTTCACGAAGGAAGTGATCTTGGAGGTGGATTTTGCCATGGAGCTGGTCACTAAAAATAAATATTTGTTGATCAAGCTATTGGAATATTAAATGGAACAAGTCTTAGGGAAAGACTCCTTTTGACTGTTTCAAAGTTGAAAGTATATCCTTTTACTAAACCCCACAGACTTCCTATATTTTTCATGCATAGTCAACAAAAAAGAAAAGAGATGAGTGTAGAGCTACTCTGAGGAAAATGAAGGTCAAACTTCACATCACACTTAAACAAGTCACGGGTTCCTCTCCAAGCTCTGAGGTCAAAAAGATTCTATATAAAAAGGAGGTACTTTCACTATCCCCAGAAGGTGACCCCTGAGAAGCCCAGGGCTTATGCTGTTAACTGAACACCTGGCGGCAGGGTGGACCTCTGCTGCTCCTCTGAACTTCTCTCCCTACGTGACAGGTGAGAACCTGTGTGGGACACGCCCACACTTGAACCTTCCTGGGCTTTTGTCCATGTTTCACGAGCCTCAAAATTTAATGGCAATTCCATCGTGAGAACATGAATGACACATGATGAAGTTATAGATTCTCCAACATTCCTGAGCAAGACGTGCTAAGCCTTATGTTACAGTTGGCCCACGTGGACTTGACCAAAGGTGCACCTCAAGTTCAGGGGAGCTAAAGAAGGAACGCCTTGTAGCCTCCTAGTTTCCTCGTGGTGATGCATGAAGTTTTAAAATACTTGTACTCTTTACTTTTTATTTAGGTCCTTCAGGCTTTGCCCACCTGAAGCATAAATAATTGGGTTTTTTTTTAATCAATGAGAGAAAAATAACCTGATTATTTTTCCTTGAATGAAAGAAACCATGAAGGGAGCATATTTTTCACTCTACAACTGTGTATGCTGATGCTATATTGGCAAAATACAAAGGATACAGTCTGTGTCTTAAATGAAGCACAGCCTGCAGATACCATGTGATAAGGCCAAGCCTCCTTTGGGCTTCCCTCCTAACACTCCTTTACATGAGGGCTCTTCTCCACCCACACCAACCTTCTTTCTGTTCCTCTAATAAACCCAGCTTGTTCCTGTTGGGGTCACTGTACTTTGCTGCTCCCTCTGCCCAGAACACCCTGCTCCCAGATTAGATGCACAGTTTGCTCTGACTTGGCATTCATGACTCAGCTGAAAAGTCACCTCCTCAGAGATGCTTTCCCAGGTCACTCTCCTAAATGGCACTTTCCCTCCACAACTATCAACCCCTCTCTCCTGCAGCTGTGTTTTCTTCACCGCACTTTCCCCTCTCTGAAATATCTTGCTCATTTGTTTGTTTAGTTGTTTTCTGTCTGTGTTCCCTGTCTAATATAAGCACTCCAAGAGCAGGGACCTCGTCTGTCTTGTTCAGTAACATATCTCCAGAGAACTGAACGTTTGCCTAATGCAGAGTTCTCAATAAATACTTGCTGTTTGAATGGATTAATAAATAAATAACTATATGAATGAATGAATGAATGAGTGAATGAATGCTTTCTAGGAAAGTTATAGCAAAGCCCCGCCTTCTAAACCTATCCAGGAGTTATGGTAAATCAGCAGTCTTCTACAGCAAAGATGAATGACACTGGGAACAAGGTTCTAGCCTTGATATTCAACCTTAAGTTTAGCCAAACTCTAGCTAATGAAAAAGTGAGAAAATTCTTTATGTTGCCACTTCTAGGTTTCCCTCTTTGTGCCAAGAGATGATATTCCTGAATAGAAGCCAACAAATAGAAATCCATAATATAGTAACAACATACTTTCTCCCTTCATAATTAAAGGGATTTCTACATAAGAAAGCACTTCTTAGTTTGCTCAATTTAATGTATTCCAAAGACTATTTTTGCAGTTCACCAGGTATAAAAATTGAATGTTTACATTCTTTGGTTCTACTTAATCTTGATTAATTTCTGAAAATTTCTATTGCGTGTTCCCATGTTCTCTCTCTCTCTCTGGAAATATATGCCTAACATAAAAATACACATAAGGATTTGTAGGCTGCAGAATGGGCATATCTTGAGTCATGGCCCCAGCCAGAAGGACAAAGAAAACAAGCATGTTATATAACAAAGTGTTTGAACTAGAAAGATGCCTCTTTCTTTAAAGAAAAGCCACTCATGATGGCTACCTGACTTTTTATTTTATGGAGGCAAAAATATTTTTATTTTATTGAATACCACATATAGAAATTCAATAATCCAAAACATATGCCATCCAATTTAAAGCTAAATGCCATTTTTGTTGAAACTCAGTACCATTCAAACCGCTGTGTTCATATATATAATACATTTTGCTACTTTATGAAGAGGAAAATTTAAATATGATTTATCTAAAATGGCTATTCACATACACTAAAAATAATCATCTAAAAATTGAAATTCCCCTTTATTTAGAATTTAAAACATTCAGGAATTAATGACCAGCATTTAACAAATAGTAATAACGGTGATAAAATAAATAAAAGAGAAATAGTTTCTACTGATGTAAATGTCTTCACATTTAGGGAAAGTTGACAAATTGCCTCATGGAAAAAAGTTTAGCCAGTAAATGGATTAAAAAAAACATTATATTATGGGCAAGGAAGTCAACATTTTCATTAACTAGCATTCTTCTCTACCAAATGGATTTCTCCAGCTTCAACATGCCTTATGCCCCCATTTACAGGCTAAATCCTTAAGCTGACTCTAAGCTAATATTCAGATAAATGCGGTAATTTGGTGACTCAGATTGATCTTCCAATACCCTTAATCTTTGGCAGGCAAACTGACCCTCTCAACCTCATCTCAAATGTACATGGCTAGTTTCTGTTGCTTTAAAAATTGTACTGCATGGGCAGAAGACCTAAATAGACATTTCTCCAAAGAAGACATACAGATGGCCAAAGGCATGTGAAAAGATGCTCTACATCGCTAATGATTAGAGAAATGCAAATCAAAACTGTAATGAGGTATCACCTCACACCTGTCAGAATAGCTATCATCAAAAAGTCTACAAAAAGTAAATGCTGGAGAGGGTATGTAGAAAAGGGGACTCTCCTACACTGTTGGTGGGAATGTAAATAAGTGCAGCCATTATGGGAAACAGTATGAAGATTCCTTCAAAAACTATAAAGAGAGTTACCATATGATCCAGCAGTCCCACTCCTGGGCATATATCCGGAAAAGATGAAAACTTTAATAATGTGAAAAGATACATGCACCCCAATATTCATAGCAGCACTATTTACAGTAGCCAAGATATGGAAGCAACCATCAACAGATGAACAGATAAAGAAGATGTGGATATATATATATATATATATATATATATATACACACACACACAATGAAATATTACTCAGTCATAAAAAAGAATGAAATAATGCCATTTGCAGCAACAGGGATGGACCTAGAGATTACTGTATCATACTAAGTGAAATATGTCAGAGAAAGACAAATATATGATATCACTTATATGTGGAATCTAAAAAACAGTAATACAAATCAACTTGTTTACAAAACTGAAACAGACTCACAGACACAGAAAACAAACTTATGGTTATCAAAGGGGAAAGTGGGGGAGGGATAAATTAGGAGTAAGGGATTAACAGATACACACCACTATATATAAAATAGATCAACAAGGACTTACTGTACAGCACAGGGGACTATATTCAGTAATTTGTAATAACCTATAATGGAAAAGAACCTGAAAAAGAATATATATGTGTACATATATGTATGGATATATATGTGTGTGTGTGTATATATATATATATATATATATACACACACACACACATATGCCGAATCACTTTGTTGTACACCTGAAACTAACACAATATTGTAAATCAACTATACTTTGATCTTTAAAAATTGTATTGCAAAAATGACATGATGACCCTTACCCTCACCAGTGAGACCCTATGTGCCTATTTTTCCTCAGAGGTGCAACCAACACATACACATTTAAGACTGAGTCGATCATTGTCGTATTAGTCTAACAACACAGAAAATGGGGCCAACTTTGGCAATAATGAGATTTTCACTCCCATGTAAGTCCATAATGTCTTTTCTTTCACATAGAACAGAAGAGGATTCATTTGATAAGTGCTTGTCTGGGATGTTACATAGAGTAAGACACTAAAAAGGAAAACCAGAGTCAAAAATCTTGGAATTGTTTTTGGCTCTAGTCTAGGGAGACTTTCTAAGATAGTAACTTCTATGGTTGCCTAGCCTCTAAAGAGAGCAAACAAAATATTTCTCTGAAAACAGAATCAACTTTCTTGGGTAATTCCAATTTCATTGAGGTTAATATTAATCTAGACATTCCTGGCTATCACTTTAACAGAAATACATTAACATATTTCAAGTGAGTGATTTCTTTTGCCAATAAAACTCTGTTAGCTCTTTGTTAGTGTCCTGACTCAGCACTTACTACAGGTTTACCTTTCTGAAGAAGGACAGGACATGTTGTAAAAAGAGCTGTAGAACTAAACTGCCATAAATAAATGTCCGAGTAAAAAGTTTTTACATTATTATATATGTCTAAAATTATTTTTAAAGGGAGAGCTCAGGCTCTAAAGTTAAAACATAGATAGCTCACAGGGCTGATATCCAAAATCTTTTCAATACTTTATGAAAGTGTGTTCTTTGGCATTTAATCCAAGTTCACTTAATATAGTGTTTAGAAACGAAAAGAGTAACTGACAGCTGTTTTTCCTCACTAACAGGTCAACCTTATTAGCAGTCATCACAACAATGCGCATTATTTAGATCACCACTCGTGTTATGGTTTTACATGGCGCACTGGCTTGGAAGGGGTGGATATGAATGTGTGTGTGTGTGTGCATGCATGCGCGCGTGTGTGTGTATGTGTGTGTGTGTGTTGTTGGGCATTTGCTCTGTCTTGAGTTGAGTTAACTGAGCAACAGGACAGGAGCCTCTGTATCCCTGGCTGAATATTCCTGTGGGGAAGATTTCCACTAGACATAGAGGAATGAGTTTGGCTTCTTGCCACAGTTTTACCTGTATGTGCGTCTGTGTTTAAATACAAAATCTACTCTGCCTTTCAGGTAAGCACTCTGCTCAGTTTTATCACTTTTACTCAAATATTAGGACAATTAGGAGGATGGGAAGGCACGCATAAATGTGACAGTCTATATTTTTACTGAAGTCAAGAATTTGGTCACTCAATTCCAATGAGTATCTGGTATTTTGAGTTCCTCACACAATGATGAACATGCTATGCAGGGTCCTCTGCTCACAGGATTTATAAAAAAAATGATGCTAAAAGAGAACATGCCTTTTCCCAAATATATTTTCATAGTAAGGGTTCTCCTTCCTCATACCTTCAAAACCTCTTTTGGTTGGAAATCCAGGGATAGAATGCAGCTGTATGCCAAAAAGAACATGAAAATATCTAAAGCTGTCCAAAGAAGGTGCGGACTGCCTCAAAGGCAGTGCTCATAAGGGGCACAGCCATCCGATTTGGGTTGTGTGTCAGTAACTGGTTGGACTGGATGACTTTAAGATCCCATTCAACCCTTTCTAAAAAGTTTTAACTACCTTCTAAACACAGAGTAGGCAACATTGAAGTAGACAGCACAGAATTTCAATTATCCCAATCGAAAGAAACAAAGCATTAGTGACTCATCACATAGTCAGCTCTCTACTTTCTCTTCATTCTATATTCTTACATTGGTCACTTTCCCATTCATTAATTCATTTACTCAGCAAAATTTTTAGCGCTGTGCTAAACCCTAAAGAATTCTTCAAATGAGCAATATGTCTGAGAAAAGGCCCATTTCCTAGGTTTCAAAATATATCTCTAAGAGAAACTAGGAAGAAGTCTATACTTATATTTACTAGTTAATAAGTTTATGAAGTAAGGGTGTTTACTCAATAGAAGAGGGAAAGTTTCAGTCCTCTTTCAGAGAACATAGTCTAACCAAGTTTGCTTTTTACTTTATTATTGTAAAATACAAATAAAGAAAAGTGCATAAAACAAAAATTTGCAGCTTAAAAAATTATTATACAGAAAATACCTATGTATCTACCATACAGGTCAAAAAATAGCATTCCCAACCAATTCCATCACCACCTAAATAAAACATTTTCCTGATTTTTATGGTAACTGTAAAGAAAGAAATTTTAACAATAATTTTTTAAATAGTGTGAACCAGATTACTGTTTCCTATAATCTGAAAGAGCTTATCTCATTTTTTTGAGGTGAAATTCATATAACATAAAATTAATCATTTTAAAGTGGCATTTAGTAAATTCACAATGTTGTGCAACCACCAACTCCATCTAATTCTAAAAAATTATCACCCCAAAATAAAACCCAGTACCCATTAAGCAGATGCTCCCCAATCCTTCTTCTCCCATTCCATGGCATCCACCAATCTGCCTTCTGTCTCTATGGATTTATCTATTCTAGATATTTCACATATCAATAAACGGAGTCATACAATATGTGACCTTTTGTATCTGGCTTCTTTCACTTAACATAATGTCTTCAAAGTTCATCTGTATTGTAGCACAGATCGGTACTTAATTCCTTTTGGTGGCTGAATACTATTCCATTGTGTGTATCTATCATAATTCGTCCACCTATTCACCCATTGATGAATATTCGGAGAGTTTTCATCTTTCGGCTATTGTGAATAGCGCTTCTGGGAACATTCACATGTAAATATTTGTTTGAGTAACTGTTTTTACTTCTTTTGGATATACAGCTAGGAGTGGAATTGTTGGGTCCCAGAGTTATTCTACGTTGAATTTTTTTAGAAACTGCCAGACTATTTCCCACAGCAGTGGAAGCATTTTACATTCTCACCAGCAATGTTAAGAGGGTTTCAACTTCTCCACATCCTTGCCAACACTTGCTATTTTTCATTCTGCTTTTGGTTTTTGTTTTTAATTATAGCTATCCAAGTGGATGTGAGGCGAGATCTCATTGTGGACTTTCCATTGTTTTTACACAAAGCTTGAACACAGAGAAATCCATCATCTAATTTCCTTAACAAACAATTATTGCTGTTGTCTTGCAGGGAGTCTCCCCACCTCCAAGCATATGCCATTTTGTACCATAACAACAACAATAATAAAAATGAGACTGGCTGATATTTACATAGTTCTGGTTGCTTTACATGTTTTATTTGATTAAGACTCAACCCTCACAACAACTCCATGAGGTAGGTATTATTGTTCGTTCCAGTTTACAGATGAGGAAACTGGGGCACTAAGATCGCAAGTGACTTGTCCAAGCTCTACAACCAGTAAATCCTGAAGCTGTGATTCAAACCCAGCTGGTCTGACACTGGAGTTCATTTTATTCTTTCGTTGCCAGCTGTACCCCAAAGTAGTTGAAGCCCAGAGGCCTTCTAGATAGATATAAACCTGGTTAATGTAACTTAATTACAATACAGAGTTCAAACTCAGGCACTCATGCTGTATTTAAAATATAAATGTGTGATTAGGCTTTTAGTGCTTTGTTTTAAAACAACTGTTGTTATATGTACCCCTGAATGCACTTCCACTCTCAGTAAGGGTCCAGCACCCTTCATCCCTGCTGGGTGGGTACTGGGAGGGTCCAAAGGTCAGGCCCTAGGAAGCCAAGGTGGCTTCCTGCTACCTGTAATACTGCTCCCTCCAAGACCTGTAGGAGGCACCATTCCATGCCCACCATCCAGCAAGGATTCAGCTCTGACACTCTGAATGTCTCCACCAACCTCCCCCATGAACAGAGGCAAAATCTGAGCAGGGCTGAAAGAAACCAGAACCTTCAGCTTTCTTCTTTGGACCCTCTCCATTTTCCCTCAGGCCTCTGAGCACGGAAAGCAGCAGAAAAATTTCGTGTCTCCGCGTAAAGAGAAAAAGAGCCAGTTTCTCCTCTACCTCTGGACCTTGAAACTCAGTTCCTGATTCAGCTCCAAACTGATAGGAAAAAAATCCTCTCCTTGACCTCACAGCATATGTTGGAATTTTAGATAAAAAGAACATTCCTTTCAAACACCTCCTCATTCTCCCCAAACCACAGCAATCAGTCTTCAACTGGTAAAGAAAAACTAGTTGTTGTTGTTGTTTTTTAATTTTAAGAGATACTTTTTTTGTTGTTTGTTTGTTTGCGGTACGCGGACCTCTCACTGCTGTGGCCTCTCCCGTTGCGGAGCACAGGCTCCGGACGCGCAGGCTCAGCGGCCAAGGCTCACGGGCCCAGCCGCTCCGCGGCATATGGGATCCTCCCGGACCGGGGCACGAACCCGTGTCCCCTGCATCGGCAGGCGGACTCTCAACCACTGCACCACCAGGGAAGCCCGGAGATACTTAATAGCAAATATCATGAACCACTGCTAAGGATGTGATCAAGAAATACCACAATATGACAAAGAGTGACTCAGAAGGTTATATAATGTTCTCGAATCCCCTAGGGGGACCAGAGAGTCCTGTAACTTTTGCCCTCATGTTTGTCATTCCGGCCTGAATGACCAGTGTCTGGGCGGTGTTCATGGTGTGTCGCCATCCGTCTGACAAAACAGAGTAGGCCTGCCCTTCCAACCAACCACCACCCAGAAAAGAAGGAAAGGACCATCCAGTGAATACCTACTAAGTGCCAGGCACTGTGCCGGGCACTTTACAGACATAGAAGTAGCAATGGAGGAAGGAGTGCCGGGGAGTCAGGAAGACCAAGGTGTGACATGCAACTTCACCTCTCATCACCTGAGCAACTCCAGGCATGGTACTTAACCACTCTGTGCCTCACTTTGCTCATCTGTAAAATCTAATGGCTCATATCTCATAAAGACCATGGTGAGGATTGCATTACATAACATTGTCAAGGGCTTTGCACATAGACTGGAACAGAGGGGTGGCTCAGTGAGTGTTTGCTATTAATAGCAGCACTGCCATTATCATTGTTGCATTATTTCACATTCTCTTCCTAAGCAAAGTCAGAGAAAGCTCAGAATGGGAAGAACTCTAAGATCTAAGTCAGGTCTTCCAAGTTAGTCCCAAGAGACACTTCGGAGTGTAAGGTGTTCCTTTCACCTGGATGTCCTTGCCACCAGGAAGCATCAAAGCGGGCACCAGGATTTAGTTCATTGCTCTTAATCTTAGTACCGCCTGCTCCATCGCTACTAAAGCACAAGTCCTCATGGTTCTTTCTAAACGGGCCTGTGAAGAAAGGATTCAACCCCAAATGCAAATTTGCACCACTCACAGAAACAAAAAATGCCATTTCAATTGTTGTCACAGGTCAGGGGTAGTACTAAAATGAAAGACCACGAACTTACTGCTGGAATAACCAACTCCCTCCTGCCAAGGGTTTACATTGCTACTGAAAGGACGAAAAGTCTTCTTTAAAATGTCTCGTGCCAGATGGGGCCATTGAAAACTTTTGCCCATTTTTAGAACAAAATTGGAATTGGCCTTTTATGGCAATTCAAAAGCAGGCAGATAGTATCTGCAATTATTTGCTTCTTTGCATTTATGGAATTGCTGCTCCCCAAAGCAGGTGGCCTGAAGCAAATCATGCCAGCTGCTTCCAGAATAATCCATGTTTGTACAATCACACACACACTCCAAAAAGTCCAACAGGAACTAAACAGAAACGGGTCCATGAGAAAAACGGGTCACTGATGCATGCACCTCGGCCTATGGTTGGCCAGATGTCTGTCCTCCCTTTTTGCCCTTGGACACTTTTTTAGCTCTTGTCTTACTTGACTTCTTGAATACTTTCTGAAGCACTTACACTGCTGTGTAATGGAAACTTTACAGCTTTCTGGGAACTACCTCATCCCAGGCCTAGTGGCATCCTGCTCCCCAGGTTCTCTTGTCCCCTTTCTGCTTCTCTGTCTCTTCTTCCTGGGTGCATCTTCCCTGTCACCCCCCGCAACCCCGACTCATACTATGGTGTTTCCTGGGATGCCCATCTCAGTGGTCCTGTCTTCTCACTATATGGTACATATAACCGCATGGACATATAGCCTACTACTGGGAGGAATGAAATCTGAATAACGCATTTCAGATAGAGAGCACTCTAAAAACTTAAATCTTCCTCTTTTTTTTTCAAATAAAGTACGAGCACATATATTTTTGAAGGCATTTATATATTCCTCAAATAAAGCAGCTTAAGGTAAAACCTCTAGATCATGTCCTGCCTTCTTGTTTCAGCTCTTAGACTGTGAACAAGCATCCTTTCCATGGTCTATTTAAGGCCACATTTTTCACATTTTCATGCTCTTTGTTGTTAGTGATTTCACTGTTTAAAATGGCCACCTAGAATGTAAATTGGTGCAGCCACTATGGAAAACAGTATGGAGGTTCCTTCAAAAACTAGAAATAGAGTTACCATAGGATCCAGCAATCCCACTCCTAGGCATACATCCCGAAAAGATGAAAACACTAATTCAAAAATACACATGCACCCCAATGTTCATAGCAACACTATTCACAATAGCCAAGAATAGTGGAGGCAACCTAAGTGTCCAACAGTAGATGAATGGATAAAGATGTGATATATGTATACACACACACACACACACACACACACACACACACAATGGAATATTACTCAGCCATAAAGAAAACAAAATATTGCCATCTGCAGCAACATGGCAGGCCCTAGAGATTACCATACTAAGTGAAGTAAGTCAGACAGAGAAAGACAAATATCATATGATATCACTTACCTGTGGAATCTACAAAAATAATACAAATCAACTTATTTACAAAACAGAAACAGATTCACAGACTTAGAAAACGATCTTATGGTTACTAAAGGGGATAAGAGGGAGGGATAAATCAGGAGTATGAGATTAACAGATACACACCACTATATATAAAATAGATAGGCAACAAGGATAACACAGGGAACTATATTCAATATCTTGTAATAACCTGGAAAAGAATCTAAAGCTGTGCACCTGAAACTAACACAATATTGTAAATCAACTGTAGTTAAATTAAAATAATAAATTCGTTAATTTAATTAAATTAAATGGCCACCTAGTGCAGTGATGAATTGTCATCTAGTGTTCTTAAGTGCAAGAAGGCTGTGATGTGTCTTAAGGGAAAAATACACGTGTAAGATATGTTTCATCGAGGCATGAGTTACAGTGCTGTTGGCTGTGAGTTCAATGGTAATGAATCAATGATATACATTAAATAAGGTGTTTTTAAACAGAAGCACATATAAAACAAGATTACATGTTGATCAATTGACAAAAATGCTGCCACCAGAGGCTCAGAGGAAGCCAACCTTGTATTTCCCCTAGGAGTGATGCTGTGGTATTTGCTAATTTACTGTTTGCAGCAACATTATAGACCATAACCACCATGAATAATGAGAATTGACTGAATATACAATTCACTCATGCTTTCCACAAATATTACATTAAATGCATCATGAGCTAGATGTAACACAGTGTCTAGGATGAAGAAAAACGGGTAATAAATATCTGTTGAATAAACTTAATGCTGCCTTAAATAGAAATAACAGATGTCATAATACACCTGTTTTTAATCCAACATTTAGGTACATTTTCTGAAAAACCTCAAGCGTGATGGCTTTATAAACTTCCTTTGCCTGGGCTACATTTGCTTGCAATAGCAATTAACCTCCGTTTCTCACAGGCCAACCCACGCTTTGATACCAGAGATTCTTACAAAGGAGAACATCCAAAGCAACTTCACTGATTGCTGAATTGCTGATTCTCCTTAAGGAGAGCTTTCCATTCATTTAAAAAAATTTTTTAAGACCATTAAGCTTTTTTCCAACCCAATCCATTCTCCTCCTGCAAGGGGATACAATTACAACGTACCTTTCATTCACTGATAGAGATATACTGATTCTACAACATTCTACATCAGTATTTCTGAAAGAGTAGCCAGGAAAGAAGTTGTTTAAAGAGAGAAGGAAATATCCATAAACTCAATCTAACCATGAAGAAACATGAGAAAAATTCAAACTGAGGCACATCCTACAAAATACCAGTACTCTTGAAAAGTTTCAAGGTCACAAAAGACAAAAGACAGAGGAACTGCCACAGATTTGAGGACACTAAGGCGGAATGACAACTAAATGTAATATATGATCCTGGGTTGGGTCCTAAAACAGAAAAGGACGTTGATGGAAAACTGAAGAAATTTGAATAAAGTCTTTAGCTTAGTTAAGAATATTGTATCAATGTCATGTCTTAGTTTTGCCAATTATATCTCAGTTATGGTTGGTTTTAACATTACGGGAAGCTGGGTGAAAACTATGGGAATTCTCAGTAAACACTCTGCAATTCTTCCCTAGGTCTAAAATTAAATTTGAAAAAAACGTCTTGAAGAGAGGGAGAGAGTAAGAGAGGAAGGAGATGGCTCATCCTATATTCCAAGTATAAATGTTGAATTGAAGCCAGGATGGGGCGGAGGGAAGGGTAGACAAATAGCTACTTTGGGTAACTGGGCGAATTCCTTGCAGCCCATAGGGGCCCATCATTTTCTGAAAGAATTGACCAGAAGTAGTTCCTTACTAGTACTACATGGGAAGCAACTTTCCCCAGAGCCCTTAATTTCCTGTCTTCTAGAAGATTTCTCCAGGCACCCTGAGTACTGAGACACCTTCCAGCTGTAATGGTCTAGACAGAAGAGGGACCTGGAGCTCTGCAAACACAAAGCACATTTGGGAAACTGTATTTCACCTGAAAACTTAGCATAAGGGGCTCTTCATGGCCTGGCAGTGTTTCCTCTGGGCATGAACTCTATGCAGAAGGGACAAGTGTCTTCAAATGTCCTTCTGGGAAAACAAAGACCCTAAAGACCCAGTACCGTGCCATTACATGACCTTGACAAATCTAGTTCATAATCATTACAAGCTATAATTTCCCCCAAGTTCTTTTGAAAGTCTCTTGTCTTGGTGTAAGTACTAGAAATCACGATGGGCATGATCCAAACAGAGGGCAGGGAGCTACATATTCCCTCCCTGAAAATACATCAAAGCTAGGATGTGTTAATCTGAAATACTGGGAAATTTATTTTAATTTTCGTGAGTTCCATGAGCCAGTCCTTCCTGACAGCCACCTGGTGAGTGGGAAGCATTGAGCCCTGACTCTTAATTAATGATCTGAACGGCCACTGGGCATCCTTACAACTTTGGAACAGTCTTCATGATCATAACCTCCATCTAGCCAGGAAATATGAGAGCTCAGAGCTATACACCAAGGTCAGTGTATCAGATGCAAGAAATCCAAACTACTGGACTCAGAGTGTCATACTTCCTAATCTCAGAAAAATTCAAAGGCCCTAAATCTTTAGTCCGCTTGGAAGAAATGCTTAAATTCTGGACTGAGGAGCTTCAAGATGGCGGAAGAGTAAGACGTGGAGAGCACCTTCCTCCCCACAAATACATCAGAAATACATATACCTGTGGAACAACTGCTACAGAACACCTACTGAACGCTGGCAGAAGACCTCAGATCTCCTAAAAGGCAAGAAACTCCCCAGGTACCTGGGTAGGGCAAAAGAAAAAGGAATAAACAGAGACAAAAGGATAGGGACGGGCCCTGCACCAGTGGGAGGGAGCCGTGAAGGAGGAAAGGTCTCCACACACTAGGAGCCCCTTCGCGGGCGGAGGCTGCGGGTGGCGGAGGGGGGAAGCTTCGCAGCCAAGGAGGAGAGCACAGCAACAGGGGTGCGGAGGGCAAAGCGGAGAGACTCCCGCACAGAGGATCAGGACCGACCGGCACTCACCAGCCCGAGAGGCTTGTCTGCTCACCCGCCCGGGCGGGCGGGGCTGCGAGCTGAGGCTCGGGCTTCGGTCGGAGCGCAGGGAGAGGACTGGGGTTGGCGGCGAGAACACAGCCTGCAGGGGGTTAGTGCGCCAGGGCTAGCCGGGAGGGAGTCCGGGGAAAAGTCTGGAGCTGCCGAAGAGGCAAGAGACTTTTTCTTCCCTCTTTGTTTCCCGGTGCGCGAGGAGAGGGGATTAACAGCGCTGCTTAAAGGAGCTCCAGAGACGGGCGCGAGCCGCGGCTAAAGCGCGGACGCCAGAGACGGGCCTGAGACGCTATGGCTGCTGCTGCCGCCACCAAGAAGCCTGTGTGCGAGCACAGGTCACTCTCCACACCCCACTTCCGGGGAGCCTGTGCAGCCCGCCACTGCCAGGGTCCCTGGATTCAGGGACAACTTACCCGGGAGAACGCACGGCCCACCTCAGGCTGCTGCAACCTCACGCCGGCCTCGGCCGCAGCAGGCCCGCCCCGCACTCCGTGCCCCTCCCTCCCCCCCGGCCTGAGTGAGCCAGAGCCCCCGAATCAGCGGCTCCTTTAACCCCGCCCCGTCTGAGCGAAGAACAGACGCCCTCCTGCGACCTACACGCAGAGGCGGGGCCAAATCCAAAGCTGAACCCCGGCAGCTGTGCGAACAAAGAAGAGAAAGGGAAATCTCTCCCAGCAGCCTCAGGGGCAGCGGATTAAAGCTCCACAATCAACTCGATGTACCCTGCATCTGTGGAATACCTGAATAGACAACGAATCATCGCAAACTGAGGAGATGGACTTTGGGAGAAACGATATATATATTTTTTTCTTTTTCTCTTTTTGTGAGTGTGTATGTTTATGCTTCGGTGTGTGATTCTGTCTGTATAGCTTTGCTTTTACCATTTGTGCTAGAGTTCTGTCTGTCCGTTTTTTGGTTTTTTTTTGTTTTTTTAGTATAGTTATTAGCACTTGTTATCATTGCTGGATTTGTTTTTTGGTTTGGTTGCTCTCTTTTTTCTTTCCTTTTATTTTATTACATTAAAAAATTTTTTAATAATTATTTTTTATTTTAATAAATTTATTTTACTTTACTTTATTTTATTTCACCTTCTTTCTTTCTCTCTTTCTTTTTTTTCTCCCTATTATTCTGAGCTGTGTGGATGACAGTCTCTTGGTGTTCCAGCCAGGCATCAGGGCTGTGCCTCTAAGTTGGGAGAGCCAAGTTCAGGACACTGGTCCACAAGAGACCTCCCAGCTCCACATAGTATCAAACAGAGAAAATCTCCCAGAGATCTCCAGCTCAATGCCAAGACCCAGCTCCACTCAATAACCAGCAAGCTAGTGCTGGACACCCTATGCCAAACAACTAGCAAGACAGGAACACAGCCCCATCCATTAGCAGAGAGGCTGCCTAAGATCATAATAAAGCTACAGACACCCCAAAACACATGACCAGACGTGGACCTGCCCACCAGAAAGACAAGATCCAGCCTCATCCACCAGAAAACAGGCACTAGTCCCCTCCACCAGGAAGCCTACACAACCCACTGAACCAACATTGGCCACTGGGTACAGACACCAAAAACAACGGGCACTACTAACCTGCAGCCTGCAAATAGGAGACCCCAAACACAGTACGTTAAGCAAAGTGAGAAGACAGAAAAACACACAGCAGATGAAGGAGCAAGATAAAAACCCACCAGACCTAACAAACGAACAGGAAATAGGCAGTCTACCTGAAAAAGAATTCAGACTAATGATAGTAAAGATGATCCAAAATCTTGGAAATAGAATGGAGAAAATACAAGAAACGTTTAACAAGGACGTAGAAGAACTAAAGAGCAAAAAAACATGATGAAAAGCACAATAAATGAAATTTAAAATTCTCTAGAAGGAATCAATAGCAGAATAACTGAGGCAGAAGAACAGATAAATGATCTGGAAGATAAAATAATGGAAATTACTACTGCAGAGCAGAATAAAGAAAAAAGAATGAAAATAACTGACAACAGTCTCAGAGACCTCTGGGACAATATTAAAAGCACCAACATTCGAATGATAGGGGTCCAGGAAGAAAAAGAGAAAAAGAAAGGGACTGAGAAAATATTTGAAGACATTATAGTTGAAAACTTCCCTAATATGAGAAAGGAAATAGTTAATCAAGTCCAGGAAGCACAGAGAGTCCCATACAGGATAAATCCAAGGAGAAACACGACAAGACACATATTAATCAAGCTATCAAAAATTAAATACAAAAAAAAATTTAAATCAGCAAGGGAAAAAAAATAAATAACATACAAGGGAATCCCCATAAGGTTAACAGCTGATCGTTCAGCAGAAACTTTGCAAGCCAGAAGGGAGTGGCAGAACATACTTAAACTGTCGAAACGGAAAAAGCTACAAGCAAGATTACTCTACCCAGCAAGGATCTCATTCAGATTCGACGGAGAAATTAAAACCTTTCCAGACAAGCAAAAGCTAAGAGAATTCAGCACCGCCAAACCAGCTTTACAACAAATGCTAAAGGAAGTTCTCTAGGCAGGAAACACTAGAGAAGGAAAAGACCTACAATAACAAGGAAAAGACCTACAATAACAATAACAAGGAAAAGACCTACAATAACAAAAACAATTAAGAAAATGGTAATAGGAACATACATATCAACAATTACCTTAAATGTAAATGGATTAAATGGTCCAACCAAAAGACACAGACTGGCTGAATGGATACAAAAGCAAGACCCGTATATATGCTGTCTACAAGACACCCACTTCAGACCTAGGGACACATACAGACTGAAAGTGAGGGGATGGAAAAAGATATTCTATGCAAATGGAAACCAAAAGAAAGCTGGAGTAGCAATTCTCATATCAGACGAAATAGACTTTAAAATAAAGACTATTTCAAGAGACAAAGAAGGACACTACATAATGATCAAGGGACCAATCAAAGAAGGAGATATAACAATTGTAAATATTTATGCTCCCAACATAGGAGCACCTCAATACATAAGGCAAATACTAACAGGTATAAAAGGGAAAATCGACAGTAACACAATCATAGTAGGGGACTTTAACACCCCACTTTCACCAATGGACAGATCAAACAAAATGAAAATAAATAAGGACACACAAGCTTTAAATGATACATTAAACAAGATGGACTTAATTGATATTTATTGCACATTCCATCCAAAAACAACAGAATACACTTTCTTCTCAAGTGCTCATGGAACATTCTCCAGGATAGACCATATCTTGGGTCACAAATCAAGCCTTGGTAAATTTAAGAAAATTGAAATCGTATCAAGTATCCTTTGTGACCATGCCATGAGACTAGATACCAATTGCAGTAAAATCTGTAAAAAATACAAATACATGGAGGCCAAACAATATACTACTTAATAACCAAGAGATCACTGAGGAAATCAAAAAATACTTAGAAACAAATGACAATGAAAGCACGATGACCCAAAACCTATGGGATGCAGCAAAAGCAGTTCTAACAGGGAAGTTTATAGCAACACAATCCTACCTTAAAAAACAAGAAACATCTCAAAAAAACAACCTAACCTTACACCTAAAGCAATTAGAGAAAGATGAACCAAAAAACCCAAAGTTAGCAGAAGGAAAGAAATCATAAAGATCAGATCAGAAATAAATGAAAAAGAAATGAAGGAAACAATAGCAAAGATTAATAAAACTAAAAGTTCGTTTTCTAAGAAGACAAACAAAATTGATAAACCATTAGCCAGACTAATCAAGAAAAAAAGGGAAAAGACTCAAATCAATGGAATTAGAAATGAAAAAGGAGAGGTAACAACAGACACTGCAGAAATACAAAGGATCATGAGAGATTGCTACAAGCAACTATATGCCAATTAAAAGGACAGAAATGGACAAATTCTCAGAAAAGCACAATCTATCGAGAGTGAACCAGGAAGAAATAGAAAATATAAACAGACCAATATATAAAATATAAACAGACCAATCACAAGCACTGAAATTGAAACTGATTAAAAATCTTCCAACAGGGCTTCCCTGGTGGTGCAGTGGTTGAGAGTTTGCCTGCTGATGCACGGGACATGGGTTCATGCCCTGGTCCAGGAAGATCCCACATGCCGTGGAGCGGCTGTGCTCGTGAGCCATGGCCACTGAGCCCGTGCATCTGGAGCCTGTGCTCCACAACGGGAGAGACCACAACAGTGAGAGGCCTATGTACCGCAAAAAAAAAAAAAAAAAAGTCTTCCAACAAACAAAAGCCCAGGATGAGATGGCTTCACAGGCAAACTCTATCAAACATTTAGTGAAGAGCTAACACCTATCCTTCTCAAACTCTTCCAAAATATAGCAGAGGGAGGAACACTCCCAAACTCAATCTAAGAGGCCACCATCACACTGATACCAAAACCAGACAAAGATGTCACAAAAAAAGAAAACGACAGGCCAATCTCACTGATGAACATAGATGCAAAAATCCACAACAAAATACTAGCAAACAGAATCCAACAGCACATTGAAAGGATCATACACCATGATCACGTGGGGTTATCCCAGGAATGCAAGGATTCTTCAATATACACAAATCAATCGATGCGATACACCAGATTAACAAACTGAAGAATAAAAACCATATGATCATCTCAATAGATGCAGAAAAAGCTTTCGACAAAGTTCAACACCCATTTATGATAAAAACCCTCCAGAAAGTAGGCATAGAGTGAACTTACCTCAATATATTAAAGGCCACATATGACAAACCCACAGCCAACATCGTCCGCAATGGTAAAACACTGAAACCATTTCCACTAAGATCAGGAACAATACAAGGTTGCCCACTCTCACCACTATTATTCAACATTGTTTTGGAAGTTTTAGCCACAGCAATCAGAGAAGAAAAAGAAATAAAAGGAATCCTAATCGGAAAAGAAGAAGTAAAGCTGTCACTGTTTGCAGATGACATGATACTATCCATAGAGAATCCTAAAGATGCTACCAGAAAACTACTAATCAATAAATTGGGTAAAGTAGCAGGATACAAAATTAATGCACAGAAATCTCTTGCATTCCTATACACTAATGATGAAAAATCTGAAAGTGAAATTAAGAAAACACTCCCATTTACCATTTCAACAAAAAGAATAAAATACCTAGGTATAAACCTACCTAAGGAGACAAAAGACCTGTATGCAGAAAACTATAAGACACTGATGAAAGAAATTAAAGATGATACAAAAAGATGGAGAGATATACCCTGTTCTTGGATTGGAAGAATCAGCATTGTGAAAATAACTATAGTAGCCAAAGCAACCTACAGATTCAGTGCAATCCCTATCAAACTACCACTGGCATTTTTCACAGAACTAGAACAAAAAATTTCACAATTTGTATGGAAACACAAAAGACCCTGAATAGCCAAAGGAATCTTGAGAAAAAAAAGATGAAGCTGAAGGAATCAGGCTCCCTGACTTCAGACTATACTACAAAGCTACAGTAATCAAGACAGTATGGTACTGGCACAAAAACAGAAATATAGATCAATGGAAAAGGATAAACCCACGCACATATGGTCACCTTATCTTTGCTAAAGGAGGCAAGAATATACAATGGAGAAAAGACAGCCTCTTCAATAAGTGGTGCTGGGAATACTGGACAGCTATATGTAAAAGAATGAAATTAGAACACTCCCTAACACCATACACAAAAATAAACTCAAAATGGATTAAAGACCTAAATGTAAGGCCAGACACTATCAAACTCTTCGAGGAAAACATAGGCAGAACACTCTATGACATAAATCACAGCAAGATCCTTTTTGACCTCCTCTAGAATTGCAAATAAAAGATCCTTTTTGACCTCCTCTAGAATTGCAAATAAAAACAAAAATAAACAAATGGGACCTAATGAAACTTCAAAGCTTTTGCACAGCAAAGGAAACCATAAATAAGACGAAAAGACAGCCCTCAGAATGGGAGAAAATATTTGCAAATGAAGCAACTGACAAAGGGTTAATCTCCAAAATTTACAAGCAGCTCATGCAGCTCAATAACAAAAAAACAAACAACCCAATCCAAAAATGGGCAGAAGACCTAAATAGACATTTCTCCAAAGAAGATATACAGATTGCCAACAAACACATGAAAGAATACTCAACATCATTAATCATTAGAGAAATGCAAATCAAAACTACAATGAGATATCATCTCACACCAGTCAGAATGGTCATCATCAAAAATCTAGAAACAATAAATGCTGGAGAGGGTGTGGAGAAAAGGGAACCCTCTTGCACTGTTGGTGGGAATGTAAATTGATACAGCCCCTATGGAGAACAGTATGGAGGTTCCTTAAAAAACTACAAATAGAACTACCATACGACCCAGCAATCCCACTACTGGGCATATACCCTGAGAAAACCATAATTCAAAAAGAGTCATGTACCAAAATGTTCATTGCAGCTCTATTTAAAATAGCCAGGACATGGAAGCAACCTAAGTGTCCATTGACAGATGAATGGATAAAGAAGATGTGGCACATATATACAATGGAGTATTACTCAGCCATAAAAAGAAATGAAATTGAGTTATTTGTAGTGAGGCGGATGGGCCTAGAGTCTGTCATACAGAGTGAAGTAAGTCAGAAAGAGAAAAACAAATACTATATGCTAACATATATATATATGGAATCTAAAAAATAAAAAAAAAATGTCACGAAGAACCTAGGGGCAAGACGGGAATAAAGACACAGACCTACTAGAGAATGGACTTGAGGACAAGGGGAGGGGGAAGGGTAAGCTGGGACAAAGTGAGAGAGTGGCATGGACCTATATACACTACCAAATGTAAAATAGATAGCTAGTGGGAAGCCACCGCATAGCACAGGGAGATTAGCTCGGTGATTTGTGACCACCTAGAGGGGTGGGATAGGGAGGGTGGGAGGGAGGGAGACGTAAGAGGGAAGAGATATGGGGATATATGTATATGTATAGCTGATTCACTTTGTTATAGAGCAGAAACTGACACACCATTGTAAAGCAATTACACTCTAGTTAAGATGTTAAAAAATAATAATAGTAATAAAATTAAATTAAAATTAAAAAATAAAGGTTGAAGACTTCCAAAAAAAAAGAAATGCCTAAATTCTGGGCTAGAATGAGGCCTAGGTGACTCAAGTGTGGTGGCAATGATGACGATATAGAGCAGTTACATAGTCACAGTAATAAGAATAATGATAACAAGAAATGCCAACTTTTATTGAGTATTTACTATTGTTCCAGGCAGTGTATTACACACTTGTTGTGTGTTATCTCTTATAATCCTCTCCACAACCTTCTGAGGTCAATTTCATTATTGTCTGCCGTTTGAATGATAAAGGAACTAAGGCTTTATGAGGTTAAGTAATTTGACAATGATCCAAGGGCTAGGAAATGGACAAAACTGCCCTGACCCAGAGACTACCAGCTTAACCACTACATTGCACTGAACAGTGTGTAATTTGATAAATTTCAGGGTATGCTGTCACCGTAATATCTGTACCAACATGACCTCTATGAGATGCTTTTGAGAAGAGTGAAGTGCTCAGAAACCAGTTCTGGTCCCTTCCCACTCCCTCCTGCCTCCCTACATAAACAGCTTGCTCAGGTACCGAGTCATCACTCCTGAAGCAATCCTGACAGTCCCAGAGGCTTTGACTCACCAAGGAGGTTCATATCCAACGTGACTGCCTGCTCCCTGCTCCTCAGGGTAAGCTCTCCTCTAGCTTTTCGATGAAAGAGCCAGGAATAAGGCCTCTTTTCTTGTCCTACCTCTGCTACTAACTACCTCCTTGGTCTTCATTAAGTCTCTGTTTCTGTGGTTTTACGTGTGTGTGTGTGTTTTCATGTTTACGTGGAGATATTTCAAGACAAAAAAATTTTATCCAGGCATGAAAATATTTCAGTATTACTAAACCAAATCGACTGAATAATGAAAAATCCTGGGAGTTTAGAGTCACTCCAGGGATATAAAAGTCATCTCACTGCTGAACTTCACCATCTATATTACAAATACTACACAGCCCCTTCTTTGGTGGAATCATTTTCAGAGCTGCGGGCAGGCTAGCAGTACAGCATGGCTTCCTTTTGGTAAATGTCCCCTGGCTCTCCATGTGATTCTGTTGAATCCATCCATCAAAAAGCTCTATATCCCCTGTCATAGATGTTGGACATGTCACTCAGGCTGACCAATCTGAAAAATTTATCTTCCTCACATGGCAGCCCAACAAGTGTTCATCTAAGTCCTTTCTGAGGGATTAACACGAGTGGCTCTCCTGCACTTTGATCCCGAGCTGTAAGAATACTTGTGGCCACCAGGGATATGTTGCCATAGAGTCTAGGGATAAAACAGAGTAGTGATAAGCAATACTGAGAAACAAGAAGAGACAGACAACAGAGACAGTGACAGAAACAGCAGCAGACAGAGAGCTGATGAGATGGTTTGAACTCCTGCATCCCACTGTGTCTGAAACCAGACCTACCATTTGAAGTTCCCACTTAAGTAAACCAAAATATCCCCTTGTATATTTGGTTTGTATGGGATTTTCTGTCACTTGCAATGTATAGCCCTAACCAATGTAGTGGACATTAAGATGTCATTGATACCAAAGTCTCCTTCTTAGTTCTTTACATCTGTTTTTAACTGTTGAGAAAATGGAAAAGTATAATACAGTACCCTTTCTCTTAAAAAAATAGATACAATCATTATTTTTCAAGGACTAGCAGTGCTAAATGAAATTGGAGATACAGAAAAATTATAATAGTATGTTATATAAGTTAAAATAATAAGCTACTTATCTTTGATAAAGGAGGCAAGAATATACAGTGGAGAAAAGACAGCCTCTTCAATAAGTGGTGCTGGGAAAACTGGACAGCTACATGTAAAAGAATGAAATTAGAACACTCCCTAACACCATACACAAAAATAAACTCAAAATGGATTAAAGACCTAAATGTAAGGCCAGACACTATCAAACTCTTAGAGGAAAACATAGGCAGAACGCTCTATGACATAAATCACAGCAAGATCTTTTTTGACCCACCTCCTAGAGAAATAGAAATAAAAACAAAATAAACAAATGGGACCTAATGAAACTTCAAAGCTTTTGCACAGCAAAGGAAACCATAAACAAGACCAAAAGACAACCCTCAGAATGGGAGAAAATATTTGCAAATGAAGAAACTGACAAAGGATTAATCTCCAAAATTTACAAGCAGCTCATGCAGCTCAATAACAAAAAAACAAACAACCCAATCCAAAAATGGGCAGAAGACCTAAATAGAAATTTCTCCAAAGAAGATATACAGACTGCCAACAAACACATGAAAGAATGCTCAACATTGCTAATCATTAGAGAAATGCAAATCAAAACTACAATGAGATATCATTTCACACCAGTCAGAATGGCCATCACCAAAAAATCTAGAAACAATAAATGCTGGAGAGGGTGTGGAGAAAAGGGAACCCTCTTGCACTGTTGGTAGGAATGTAAATTGATACAGCCACTGTGGAGAATAGTATGGAAGTTCCTTAAAAAACTACAAATAGAACTACCATATGATCCAGCAATCCCACTACTGGGCATATACCCTGAGAAAGCCATAATTCAAAAAGAGTCATGTACCACAATATTCATTGCAGCTCTATTTACAATAGCCAGGACATGGAGGCAATCTAAGTGTCCACCGACAGATGAATGGATAAAGAAGATGTGGCACATATATACAATGGAGTATTACTCAGCCATAAAAAGAAACAAAATTGAGTTATTTGTAGTGAGGTGGATGGACCTAGAGTCTGTCATACAGAGTGAAGTAAGTCAGAAAGAGAAAAACAAATACCGTATGCTAACACATATATATGGAATCTAAGAAAAAAAAATGTCACGAAGAACCTAGGGGTAAGACGGGAATAAAGACACAGACCAACTAGAGCATGGACTTGAGGATACGGGGAGGGAGAAGGGTAAGCTGGGACAAAGTGAGAGAGTGGCATGGACATATATACAGTACCAAATGTAAAATAGATAGCTAGTGGGAAGCAGCCGCATAGCACAGGGAGATCAGCTCGGTGCTTTGTGACCACCTAGAGGGGTGGGATAGGGAAGGTGGGAGGGAGGGAGAAGCAAGAGGGAAGAGTTATGGGAACATATGTATATGTATAACTGATTCACTTTGTTATAATGCAGAAACTAACACACCATTGTAAAGCAATTATACTCCAGTAAAGATGTTAAAAAAATAATAATAATAAGCTAAAGTCACTATTCAGAAATAGTGACTGATATTATGTATAAATTAAATGTGCATATTAAAACCACATTTAATCTCTAAAGCCCTGTGTGTGTGTGTGTGTGTGTGTGTGTGTGTGTGTGTGTGTACCTATGAATGACTTCCAACACCTTTCCCCTAAACTCCCGACTCATTTGTCCATCTGCCAACTGGATGTCTCCCCTCTGATGTCACTAGGCATCCAATATCCAACAGAAAACTCTGGATTCCCCCTGCAAAACCTGGTCCTCTTTAGAGTTTTCCTTTTCAATAAAAAAGAATCTTTAATTCACCCAGTGGCTAAGGTGAAAATCTTCAAGTTATTCTTGATTCCTTTCCTCCTTTTACCTCACATCTAGTCAACCAACAAATTCTGTTGGTTCTGCTTCAAAATGTATCCTGAATCCAACTACTTCCATCTCCGCCACTATGACCCTGACCCAGCCCACAAGACCCCTCCTGTGGGTTGCTGCCACAGTCTCTCAACTGGGATTCCTGCCTCCACTCCCAGCCCCTTCTAGTCTATTGTTCACACAAACGCCAGAAGTACAACTTTTAAAATATAAATCTGATCATGTCACACCTCTGCTTAGAATCCACACCCCCGCCATGGCTTCCCATTACACTCGGAAGAAAAGCCAAAGTGTTTATCATGATCTGCATGATTTGGCCCCTCGCAACCTCTGATGTCATCTTTCATGACTGCTTCCTTCATTCGTTCTGCTCGAGATGCACTGTCCTCTTCGCTATCCCTACAATACAGCCAGCATGCACTCACCTCAGTGCCTTTGCACGTCCTATTTCTTCTGTCTAGAATACTCTACCCCACAGCTCTCCCCATGGCTTGTTTCCTCTCTTCATTCAAGTCTTTACTCAAATGTCACCTGATCCAAGAAGGCTTCCCTAGCTGGTCTATCTAAGATAGTCATCCCCTCAGTTTCTCTCTAGCACTTACCCTGCTTTATTTTTCTCTGTAGGTCTTATGCTATGGCATTATTTTATTTTTTCATTTCCTACTTGTTCATCGACTGATTGCCTTCTCTAGAGTACAAGCTCCATGAAGTCAGGTACTTTGTTTTACTTACTTCAGTATATCTAGCATCTTGACCAATGCCAAACACAAAGCAAGTGCTAAATATTTGCTGATTAATGAAAGGAGAAACATTTGTAACTTATAAGACAGACAAAAAGTTAATATCACTAACATAGAGTGTCCCGATGAATAAGAATATTATTTCATTCCCATAGAAAAAAAATGGGCAGACCCAATGCCCAGATCTTGGTGTTTAAATATTATTTTCCCATAAAAGGAGCCAGAACTTCTTGGAGAAATGGCTGATTCCAAGACTGGAGCACAAAAGAATACAGGATGAGCTTGTATCATCTTGTAGGACCAGAAAGTAAGAACATTCAGAAACAAAGGATGGGGGCACATGAGCCAAGCTGAAAGAGTTCCCAGTGGCAAAGCTAGAAGAATATGAGCAACAAAATTATTAACATGGTATTAAATTATATCCAAAGTATAAAATAAGTGTACATGATTCCAGGCTGATATATATATATATATATATATATATATATTCATAAATGAATGAATAGAGGGAAAGAAACAAATCATCTTCCTTACAGAAAAGTTCCAAATAATATATATAGATACTCTCTCTGATATAGGCTGAATTGTGTCTCCCCAAAATCCATATGTTGAAGGCATAACTTCCAATACCTTAGAATGTAACTGTATTTGGTGACAGGGCCTTTAAAGAGATAATTAAGACAAAATGAGGTCATATGGTGGGCCTTAATCCAATAGGACCAGTGTCCTTGTAAGAAGAGAAGATTACATGTAGTCACACAAGGAAGACACAGCAAGAAGGCAAGAAGACACCAGACCTGCTGACACCTTGGACTGCTAGTCTCCAGAACCGTGAGGAGTAAGTTTCTGTTGTTTAAACCACTCAGTTCCTGGCATTCTGTTATGGCAGCCCTAGCAAATGAATATACCTCCCTTCTCAGAGGTGGCACTTAAACCCACCTTGAGAGTGGACTAAATTTAGTGACTTGCTTCCAAAGAATAGAGTATGGAAAGTGAAAAATAATAACTTCACCATGGAGAAACCTGGCAACCACCACCAGAACACAGTGATCAAGGTTAATATCTCAGTACTAATCAGTACTAAGTCATGGTGACAGTGTGTGCCACCTGATAGGATGCGATGGGAAAGGCATTGGCCTCTCTGGTGTTCTTCCCAAATACCCATCATCACAGTTGAATCATGAGAAAACATCAGACAAACCCAAAGTGAAAGATATTCCACAAAATATCTGACCAGTACTCTCAAAACAGTCAAGATCATGAAAAACCAAGACTGAAAAACTGCGACATATCAGAGGCGACAAAAGAAACACGAAGATTAAATACAACGTGATACCCTGGACTGGATCCTAGAACAGAAAAAGGACATTCGTGGAAAAACTAGTGAAATCTAAATAAAGCCTTCAATTTAGTTGACAGTAATGTACTAATGTTGGTTTCTTGGCTGTGACACATGGACCAAGGTGAGGCAAAATGTTACATGGGATATGCAGGAACTTTCTGTACTATCTTTGCAATTTTTCTGTAAATCTAAAATTGTTCCAAAATAAACACTTATTTTCCTTTAAATGGACAAGGAAAATGAATAGGCAAATCACTAAAAAATTGCATATGGTCAAAAATATATGGAAATTATGAATTAAAAAAATACAAATAATCAAAGAAGTGTAAATGATAACAATAAGTTTTCACCCATCAGAGTGACAATGATTTTCAAAAGTGATAACACCCAAAGTTCCTTAAAAGTGAGTGGATTATGAGTGACTTTTATTTTCCTCTATATAGTTTGCTGCATTTTCTGATTTTCTGCAATGAAAATCTATAATTCTGATTATGGGAAACATATGACTCTTTTTAGACAAAAACTTCAACACTGAAAATATATAATTTGCCAATAGAATCTAATGTCTTTATCAAATACATACTTCAATTCATTTCCTAAGGAAGCTAGCAAGTACTCAATATAATAACTAATACTTATTGAACACTTACAATGTTCCAGACACTGAAAAATAGTACATATGCATTCGATCACATGATGATAATTCTATGAGGTAGAT
The DNA here is from genome assembly GCF_949774975.1 of Lagenorhynchus albirostris. Taxonomy (NCBI): domain Eukaryota; kingdom Metazoa; phylum Chordata; class Mammalia; order Artiodactyla; family Delphinidae; genus Lagenorhynchus; species Lagenorhynchus albirostris. Next base: position 27,079,615 of record NC_083098.1, read on the forward strand.
ACTATTATGATCATCTACATTTTAAGGATGAGAAACCTAATTTGTAATCCTTGTAACAACCAAACTAAGGTATTAATTACAGCCATGGCCTGCTCCAAGAGCCATGTCTCCCTGTGTCCATGCCCTGGCATTGTCCCTCCCACAGTGACTCTGGGTTTGGCCATGTCACTGCTTTTGGAGAATGAGATATAAAGCACACATCACAAATAGAGGATTTCCCTCTCTCTGCTTTTGAAATCTTGCCACACTGTTAAGAAACCCTCACCCACTGAAGATTTCAAGGTCAGCCAACAGCCAGTACCAACCACCAGATGTGGTGGCAAGGGGAGGCCAGTTGAGACCATCCAGCCACTGCTGAGCTCTCACATGATTTTAGCCACATGAGTGACCCGGGTGAGAGAAGCAGAAGACCCCCCAAGCTGAGCCCAGCCCCAGTGCTGAACCACAGACTCATGAGCAAATGAAATGGTTGTTTCAAACCACCAAGTTTGGGGCTAATTTGTTCTGCAGAAATAGATAATAACCTTATGAGAGTTTTGTTACATCTAATTTATACATGAGGATTCTTGGGCTTAGTTTGTCTAGTAAGTGGCAGAGCCAGGATTCACAGGGACATAGAAATTTTAAGAGCCAGCATTCTTCCACTCTGTGCTGCTTCACTCACCATTCATCGTTGTAAAGTTTAAAAATGAGAAATTATAAACAACCGAAAAGTACTTTAAACAATCCAGGGGATTGTTTCGGTAAATTATCATACAGACACAAAAGATGATACAATCAAATACCACCAATGATAGAATAGAATGCAAGTATCCTCCTAGCCATCATCTATTGTTGAGATGAGAAGTTAATAAAAGTTCACTTGGGTGTCACTATCTGTCAGGCATTGTTCTGGGTGTTTTTTACATGCTGTATTTCATTTGCTGTTGATGACAACCGTGTGAATAGACTGTAAATTATTTTCATTGATTATTATTCTCAGTTATTCCCAGTCCCCATTTCCTTACAAATAAGGAAATGAATGCAGAGTAATTAAATAACTTGTTCAAGGTCACATAGCTTATAAGTGGCAAAACTGAGATGCCAACCCAGGGAGTTGAACTTCCAAGGCCAGGTTCCTAACCACACCATGCTGTTGGTTTTTCCCACAATATATTTTTCTGTGAGAAAGATCAGATTACAAAAATGGTACCTGCTTCCATTTTGGTGACAGAAAAGAAAGCGGGGATGGCTGCGGCATGGGTTTATGTCAGCGCAGAAAAGAATATGAAGGGCCTTCTGGGCATCAGTGTCAATTGCAGTTACTCCTGAGTGAGTGGATTATAAGTGACTTAGTTTCTTCTATATTGTTTTCTGCGTTTTCTGATTTTCTGCAATAAACATTTATAACTCTGATTATGGGAAATAGACAACTGTATTTAAACAAAAACTTCAACACTGCAATATTTAAAAATAAATTCCCACGTGACCATGTAAAGAAGTACAAATTGTTTTGTAACTATGTCTGGTGACAGATGTTAACCAGACTTATTTTGGTGAGCACTTTGCAATATATCCAAATATTGAATCATTGGGCTCTACACCTGAAACTAATATAAAGTTATATACCAATTATACTCCAGTTAAAAAAAGAAAAAAGTACAAACTAAAACAATCAACTAAAATAATTCATCAGTTAAAACAATTCATCTTTTTCACCCAATGGGCATCTTTTAAATGTTAATTCTCAGTGCTTGCTAGGGTCCTGGGATGCTATTTTCAGCTACTGCCACTGGGAACATTATTGACACAGCCTTCCAGGAATTAAATTTAGCAATATGTATCAAGAAAGAATTCACATCATGTGAAACAGTAGCAATGAAGTACTATTTATAGTGCAACAAATTGAAAAACACCAAGTCCAACAATAAGAAGATGGTTCAAAAGGTAATGCAACATCCATCTAATAGGAAAGAATTCAGCCATTAAAAATCCTGTTTTCAGGGCTTCTCTGGTGGCTCAGTGGTTGAGAGTCCACCTGCCGATGCAGGGGATGCGGGTTCGTTGCCTGGTCCAGGAGGATCCCACATGCCGCAGAGCGGCTGGGCCCGTGAGCCATGGCCACTGAGCCTGCACGTCTGCAGCTTGTGGTCCGCAACGGGAGACGCCACAACAGTGAGAGGCCCGCGTACCGCAAAAAAAAAAAAAAAAAAAAAAAAAAAAAAAAAAAAATCCTGTTTTCAGAAAATGTTTAATAACATTCATTATCCCATATTACTTTATTTCTCATATTAAAGAGTAGAATATTGGTAAATACCAATATAATTCATATGGAAGTGAATATGTGTGTGTATATGTGTAAACACTCCCCCCCCCACCGCCAAAGACCTTTGAAATTAAATACACAAAAATTTAAACCATTATCTCTGAGTAGTGGCATTTTAGATAACTTCAATTTTCTGCTGCATAGTTGTCGAGTGCCTAGGATAAGTATGTTGAAATCAATTGATACTAAGAGGCACAGAGGTTACTCACATTCAAGGTCAGGCTCTCGGGGCCAGTTCTTGGTCTGGGCAGCCACTGCACGTTTGAATCATGGCACATTGAAAGCCACCACAGGTGCAAGTGCTGGGAGAAGTTTTGTGGGTATGAGTAGAACCACACTACAGTTAAAGAACCTATATCACTGAAATTCTCAAGGAAAGGAACTCACAAGGAAACCTACAGGTACTTCAGGGGAGTCAGATATATACTGGACCCCCAGTCAGAGCACAGGAGAGTCTTTTTAAGCTCCTTCCATGTGTTAAGTCGTTTTGGAATTGGACCTATTAAAGAATATCACCCACAGCACCTGCCACTGATACATGTTTATATGAAACATCTGAAAGCAGAAACGAGCACACCATTGTGAAGCAATTATACTCCAATAAAGATGTTAAAAAAGAAAATCTGGGGCCAAATCACCCCAAATCATAACATTTCACCTTGAATGTGGCTACAGTAATCAGAATCTTACATTGTGGGTGCTTCTAGCCTGCCAAGCCACCTCCTAGGAGGAGAATAGGAGACCTCATCCTTTCTGAGAGACAGCTACCTCTGAGTCAGTGTTGTTATCTCGTCTGTAAAAATACATGAACAACCCAGGATTCAAAATGTCAGACTGCAAACCTCGGGCTAAATTTTAACCTAGGCTTTCAGTCTTCTCCCCATCTGCCCCCTATTAAGATTATGGAAGGAAAGCATTGTACTAATTTTTTTTTTTCTTTTTTGTGGTACGCGGGCCTGTCACTGTTGTGGCCTCTCCCGTTGCGGAGCACAGGCTCTGGACGTGCAGACGCAGCGGCCATGGCTCACGGGCCCAGCCGCTCCGCGGCATGTGGGATCTTCCAGGACCGGGACACGAACCCGTGTCCCCTGCCTCGGCACCACCAGGGAAGCCCTGTACTAATATTTGCATACAGAGTGTGCTTAACCTAATGGCGTGGATGAAGCCACGGGCCTGATGGCAATTCCTAATTCGGAGCCAGATTAACTAAATCTTGACTTGTAATCCAAACTATCATTTGTTAATTTTGAGCCCCACTTTGTGACCAAAAAATAGCTTACAAAGATGCATAAAGTGTAGCAAAATAATATGAATTAGAAATAGGTGAGAAAGAAAAGTGAACACAGGTAGGGACACAAAAAGGTACCAAGATTGAGGCCAAGACAAAATCACAGCACAACATCCTTCTTTGCGCTTGGGCGTTCGTTCTTTTATAAAGTTACAGTGGCGTTTTAGAGTTGTGCCAGTAAAACTCGAAGTAAGCGTGATTTACTACCTAGTATCTCATTATGTCCTAAAAAGACAGGACAGCTTTGGTACAAGTTGCTTTACATGACACCCATCATAGGTCAGAAAAGTTTAGTAGCTCAGAATAGTTTTTAGAACCTAACTAATACATTAACATGGCTTGTGGACCAAAAGACCTTGCGGGACTCATAACAGCAGTTATCTGACTTTTCTATCACACTGGTTGTGGTTACCAGTGCCTACAGGGGATAAAGATTTAATTTAAAATCAAGTAAATGTTAAATTCACCACCTCCAGCCTCAATTATATGCTACAATTTTCACTCCCCAGAATAATGATAGAACAGTACAAACATAGAGCATTCAACGTGTATTGTATGTAATGCTATTAATAAGATATAATTGATTTGATAGTAAACAGAAATCCAATGCAGAGGTTGATTTGTACTTTGGAGAGTTCTTTTATCAATGAACTGTTGATACATTGCATAAGATATCACATAGCACAAGTAGGTACTGATTCAGAAGCAATGATTTTTCACTTCAGGAAAGTCCTAAGATTCAAACATGCTACCCACCCCCTACTCCAAGACAGCAAGAAAAAAAGATGTTTGTGAGCAGATGTAGCATCTTGAAAAATCAAAAACATGTGTAGAGAGATTCTAATACTTCCCCTTAAAAGGTCATGCCAGAACCAGGGTTGGAGGTGCCTGAACTCCAAAATCGAGTTTGGGAGGCACGTAGAGAGGGTCCTCAGAAGAAGTCACACAAATGATTTGGGTAAAATCTTCACCACTTTCCCCCCACCTCCATCTGTGAACTAAGACTATATGGTTGGTTTAAATCAGTAATTCTCAAACTTTAATGAGCTCATAAACTGAGGGTCTTGTTAAAATGCAGATTCTGATTCAGAAGGTCTAGGGTGGGCCTTAAGATTCTACAGGTAACAGAAACTGATAGATGGTGCTGACACTGCTGGTCCGGGGACCTCAATTACAGGAGTAAGGCTCTTTATTATATTTTTGTCAATAATTTGATATGTAGAAGGAGACTTGATTTTAGTTGGTATGATGGTTAATTTTATGTGTCAACTTGACTGGACAAAGGGATGTCCAGAAAACTAGAAAAACATTACTTTGGGGTGTGTCTGTGGGAATTTTTCCAGACGTGATTATCATTTGAAGCAGTAAGACTGAGTGAAGATCACCCCTCACCCCTGGCAGGTGGGCATCATCCAATCGGTTGAGGGCTTGGATAGGACAAAAAGGTGGAGGAAGGACAAATTTGCTCTCTCTGCTTATGCTGGGACATCCATATTCTCCTGCCCTTGGACATCAGCCTCTCAATTCCCAGGTTTTTGGACTCAGATTACATCACTGGCTTTCCTGGTTCTCCAGCTTGCAGACAGCAGATTATGAGACTTCTCAGCCTCCATAACCACAGGAGCCAATTCCTATAATAATCTCCTCTTACCTGTATCTATCTCTATCTCTATATCTCCTACTGGTTCTGTTTCTCTGGAGAACCCTAACTAATACACTTGAGTAAAAACAAACTGAGTCTTGTATGTATAACTGACTCACCTTGCTGTACAGCAGACACTAACACAACATTGTAAATCAACTATACTCCACTTTTTAAAAATTAATAAAAAAAAAACTGGATCTCACAACTTTCCAAGATGCTCTTCCCTGGTTATAATCCTCAAATTTGGCTCAAATAAAAATTTCTAATTCTTTCTTTAAAAAAAATGCTGGAAGGCTTCCCTGGTGGCGCAGTGGTTGAGAGTCCGCCTGCCGATGCAGGGGACACGGGTTCGTGCCCTGGTCTGGGAAGATCCCACATGCAGCGGAGCGGCTAAGCCCGTGAGCCATAGCCGCTGAGCCTGTGCGTCCGGAGCCTGTGCTCCGCAACGGGAGAGGCCACAACAGTGAGAGGCCCGTGTACCGCAAAAAAAAAAAAAAAAAAAAATACTGGAAATTGATGTATGAAGACTCAGTTGGATTTGTGCTGTGCAATATGGTAACTTCTAGCCTTGTGTGGCTATTTCATTTTAAATTTAAATGACTTTAAATGAAATAAAATTTAAATTTTATTTCCTCAGCCACATTAGCCACATTTTAAGTACTCAACAGCCACATATGGCTAGTGGCTACCATATCAGAGAGCATGGAAGTATATTTCCATTACCATAGAAAGTTCTATCGAACAGTGAGATGGTTCAGTTACCAAACAAAAATTTAAAGAATAAACTATAAAGTTTACTCCACTTTAAAACAAATCAAAAAGTGAAATCTTGAACTATCTAAAATTCCAGCCACCTTTGCTCAGAAAAAAAAGAAAAAAAGGAAGGATAGGTCAGGACAACATGATACCCATTAATAAAAGCAGCTTACATTCTTTCTTCCCAGCAAAGAGCAGTACAGCTCAACCTCAAATGGAACGTGACATTCATGGGCTAAAAGGGAAAGATGGGTAACAGAGAGCAGCTGAAGCTTAACAGAATAGGCCCCATACTCTGCATGCTTCATTCCAAAGCCGTTCTCATTACCCTTAACTTTTATCAGTCTATCTCATGACCTGATGAGGAAACTAATACCAGTGAGAAAAAATGTCTAGGTATGTGGAGCACCACATTGTGTTCAGCTCTCTCTGAAATACTCAACTCTTGACTATTTAATACCAGTAAGAACCACCAAAAAAAAAAAAAGACTGTATTAGTCAGGGTTCTCCAGAGAAACAGAACAAATAGGAGATAGATAGGTATATAGGGAGCTAGAACTATATATATGAAATTTAAATTTTATATTCTAATATGTATTAATTAATAATTGATTTATTATTAGAGAGAGGGGATTTCTTTTGAGGAGTTGGTGCATGTGATGGTGTGGACTTGCATGTCTGAATCCACAAGGTAGGCCAGCAGGCTAGAACCCCAGGGAGAGTTGATATTGTAGTTTTGAGTCTGCAGGCAGTCTGAAGGCAAAATTCCTTCCTCTGTGGCAAGCCTCAGGCTCTACTCTTAAGACCTTCAACTGATTTGATGCGGCCCACCCACATTATGGAGAAATCTACTTGACTCAAAAGGTATTGATTTAAATGTCCTATGTAAAAACTACCTTCACAGAAATATCTAGACTCATGTTTGACCAAACAACTGGGCACCATAGCCTAGCCAAGTTGACACAGAAAATTAACCAGTACAGGGGCACAGAGGTTATATAAAATCTTTAGCTCTGGGTGCCTAGCATTTGAGGCTTCCCTACCAGCTCCCTTTCTTGCTTCTTTTCTCCAACTCAACAGCAACACCAGTGGAAACGGTAATGATAGTGATGCTGTAATCAAGGCAGACTCAGCTCTGGGGGCCACCTGTCACCTGTCCAGTTCAGTTTGTGGACAATCGCAAAGTCGCCATGAGTTTTCAGGTGGGGACACCTGATGTCAGCACTGAGACTGCTCTAGGACAAGGGGAGAATGGAAAGTGTTGGCCTTTCTCTTCTCCCCAAACTCTCCCTTGCCAAAGCCCACCCAAGACACTGAAAATTGAAATTACATTTTGCTGATTATATGATCACTTGGGAAATCTGGAAAATAAATGTTTGTCAACTACTCTGAGCATCTCAAAGAACAAGCACCGATGAAAGGAAAAAAGGGTTTTCATTAAAAGAGCCTTTCCAGCCTGCTAAACTTGAATTTGTCCCTGGCTTTGGTATATGGAAGAGAAGGGAATTTGCTCATCTTCTAGAAAAAAAAATAATTCTTTCAGACCATGGAATTCATGGTCTATGAAAGATATAAGTTTATACTCCCACTACAAAGTTCCTTCTGCCTTTATTCCTAATTTTTTATTCAGAAATGATGAATATATAGACTGCAGTGGTATTATCTGAGAAGAGGAAATTAAGTTATAAATCTATAGAAATCCTTCCTCCTCACGATATTAAATATTGAGGGAGCAGGTTTCTGGACTGATTTCCTTTACCACTTATTTCAAAGTCTAACCATAAACTTTGTGAATCACAGGTTCTAATATCCAACTTGCAATCCAAGTGCAATTTTTTTGCCATGCTTTGGCATAACCCTTGGGGCATTTTTTTTCCTAAGCATTTTGGTCAGAGACAGAGCCTCACTTGGAATATTACAAGCCATATTCCTTGCATCTGCTTATTCCACAAGACACCACTAAAATCTATGATTACCAGTTACCCTCAGTTGCTAATGAGAAAAGATTAGCAAAAGCACAATTATCTTAAATCATAAAAGCGTCGGTTTGTTTCCACTCCATGCAGACTTTGAAAGATTCCATGGACCAAATGCCACCATAATTGGGTTTCATAGGAAGTATAAGAATTGTATATGATTAAAGGGACTTAGTTTCCAATAGTCATTGTAAATTCACTGAAATGAAACTAGTAGTAAATTCATTCATATGGGGTGAAAAAAAAAATAGAATATGCCCATGCTACAACTTGGCCCTCTATCCACCTTTCTATATTCTAGACTTATCTCCTGCTACCTTCACCTACCCTCTCAAATTCATCCTTCCCTTTGAATTAATCCAACCCATTCCCATATTTAGACCCATCAAAAGTCCTGTCTGCTACGTACTTACCACTCAAATCCCATATCTTCCATAAGCCTTCTAGATCATTTCCCTATCATGTCTCTAATCACTGAGACTTTAATCTCTCCTCCTCTGTACTCTCAGAATGCACTGTCTTTACCCAAATTAGAGCCTTTATCACATTTCAGATTGGGGTTCCTTGTATCTTTCTCATTATTTGTGAGCTCTGACTCAAAAAATTTACTGTGTGTCATTTTTGTCCAACACCTAATGCCCCACGCCCAAATAAATGTTTAAGATGTCATGGGATGGAAAAGGCAATAGCTCCAAAGAAGGACAGTTTCACAAGCCCAGGTTAAGTTGCTAAAACAACTTTTCTGAAGGCTCAGGGATTCCGTAGCATAGCACAATGTCATTAGCCCATGGGACCCTAAAGACCAGGGAGAAAATGTCCTTAGAAAAATGACATGGAGAAGTAGAAAAGGACAGGGGGTCCAGTGAAGGGGATAATTTAGCAAGAACCAAGGTGTACTCACTCTCCCAGAATTGCCTCAAATTCCTCATTCTTGCAAGAAGAATCTCCTAACTCTGCCACTGAATCTTCCCCAGCCAAGTGCAGCGGTCAACTATGACTCCCCACCTCCCCCATCACAGACTATAATAAAAGAATAAATTGAGTTTAAAGCTCTTCTGCACACACTTCCACATTCCATTCTTATGTACCTTGTGAGGGTAGTTTTTACTCATTTTATAGATGAAGAAAGAGAATCTCAGAGATTCAGTAATTTTCCTGAGGTTCCATAAGCAGTTTATGGCAGAGCAGGGACTGTAAGTCAGGTCTCCTTTATCCCTGTTTTAGAATTGGAGGTGCTGTCTACACTCCCACTTTTGTAGAAGTAAGAGTTCCAAGCCTTAACTACCACTGAACGTTTGGGGGTTTCAGAGAGGAGAGGAGCAAGCAGCTCAGCTGTGGAAGCAGGAAAGGCTCAGGCAAGGCAAGAAGGGGGGAGGAGGGAAGAGGGTGAGCCCCGAGATTTGGGTTTATTCTATCAGGGAAGTTCAGATAGTCTGTTGGATCTTTTCCTCTAGAAGCAGAAACTTTGTTCTTTTAAGTTAAGATAAACCCTTTAAAGAGAATCAGTCGGGCTTCCCTGGTGGCGCAGTGGTTGAGAGTCCGCCTGCCGATGCAGGGGACGGAGGTTCGTGCCCCGGTCCAGGAAGATCCAATATGCCGCGGAGCGGCTGGGCCCGTGAGCCATGGCCGCTGAGCCTGCGCGTCCGGAGCCGAAGCCTGTGCTCCGCAACGGGAGAGGCCACAGCAGTGAGAGGCCCGCGTACAGCAAAAAAAAAAAAAAGAGAATCAGTCATCAAAATTATCCAAGTCAAGTTAAAGTAAAGGACTCTATTCCAGCTGGTGGGGCTGGAATGAGAGAGCTCCTGGGACCCATCCAGGAGTCATTGCTCCAGAGAGGGAGGAAAAGGGACTGTCCACTTCTCAAGAAGAAAGAAAAGGTCAGGGTCCCTTGACCTCTCAAAATATGCAATCTTGAGACGTTCGATCTTGAGAGAGGGTGCAAGTATCTCCTTGACTAAAGTCCACGACAGTCAACCACAGGCAGCAGACACTTCTCGTGGACAAGAGCTGCTGACAAGGATGCCAAATTCAATGTTGTGTCATTTCATGGGAATTAGCCCAATACCATGGTTATCTGCTAGTGATAGGCTGGATAGGAAAGGTGTTCCACAATGCAAGGCAAGGTTATTTATCAAAACTTTTTGACTTTGGCATTTGGTATGAAGCCAACATTAACATATACATTAAGCCAACATGGAACAAATGTAAATGATACAGCTGATAACAAGAGAGAAAAAAAGCTAACCAAGATGATGGAAAGAGGTGAAAACTGAGACAGAAAAAAAGCAAGGTTCTATAAATATGAACATCTGCTCATCAAAAAAAGATTTTACTCTTTAACATAGATTGTAAGAGTACTATTTCATAAATTTATTTAAATATAATTCCATTTTGCTTCGGTAGGTTTAAAGTATGCAAAACGTTTGGCTTTTTAAATAGAAATATTGAAATATAGTATAATCTACTGAGATGGTAGGACTGGGAACACTTTTTAAGTTTAGATAATTCTAATATTGTTTGGAATATGTATGTGTGAATATGTATAAGTGTGTGTGTAATATATATCATTACACCTATATTATATGCATTTTGTATATTATGTGTAATAAAATATAAAAGTATATATATATATACTTTTCTTTAAGAATACTGGCAAAGACTCAGAGATTGTAAGCAGGTTGTGAACTTTGGGTTCACTAGGCTAAACAGAATAATAATTTAGCTAAAGAAACAAATTTGGGGAAGAATAAATGACTACGCTGATAGGGGGATTTTCTCCTGGCTGGTCCAAAAAGATAGCTAAAGGGAAAGATTGAAAGAGGGAACTTGCCCTCACCCACTCGCATACCCACCACCCCCAGATGTCAGCCACTAGGAAGTGAAGCAGAAAAGAGTGTCACCCTTCAACTCAGAAGAGGGGTCTTTGAAAAGCTGAAGGCCATGGCTAATTCAAAGAGCTAAACAGAAAAACCCCTTCCTCCTTTCCTGATCAAGAAGAAGAAACTTAAGACTTGGTTACAGGGTTGCTGTATAGTGTGTGCACATGTGTGTTATACTGCAAAGTTAAATCAAGTTCTAAATGACTGTCAGACAAGTAGAACCTAGAAGCACAGTTTTGACTCTGAAAGAAAAATCCAAATGGACTGTGCTTTATCTGAAGAAGTAAATCCATTATTATTTATGTATTATTACTTCTTGCCTAGTCAAAAGACGGTGTGGGGATTTGATATAGCTTTTTGGTAAAGTCGGGCATAAACACTGTTGGAATAGAAATTAAAACCAGAAAAGGAGAAAGAAACAAATATCCTAACCACAAAGGATAATACAGTTACTGTGATTGAACTCCATGCCTGGCCCCAAGCCTCTTGGCAGTCAAGACCAAAAGGAAAACACAGTGATTTATACAATGGCAATGAAAGAAAGCATACAAAGTCTTCAAGGGAGAAAACCTTTGTTTCTGGTAATAAATTTTCCAAAGGCATTCATCACTAGATTAAACAATAATTGGTAACAGTTGAGGTCTCGTGGAAGGAGCCTGCATTTGTATTTCTGAGAGAGTGTTGTTTTTTTATCTTGGTATAAATGTATAATTCATCTCTTACTTATGAGAGGTTAATATGTCTGTGACTGATGCTACAATTGAATTATTGTAGAAAAATGTATAAGAACGTGGACAATATGTTAAAGTCTTTCCTTCTCTTAGTTTTTTATAAGCAAACTACCATTTTAATCAAAGCCAGATGCCAGTCCATGGTGACACCTGGTAGAACTGGTTTTCATCTTCAAATCTACTAAGGGATACAAGGAACCATCTCTACCTTCATAAATAAGTGAGCATTCTCCAGAGAATAGTAGTTCCAATGGGATTTTAAAATAGCTTAGATATTTTACTATAGTCCAAAGCTTTTTGGAGTACAGTGGGTTTGTTTCCATTTTAATGTCAGAAGTAGAGGGATGGTTTTATTCTTCTTCCTTGGAATGATGGAGAAAAGTGTCTCCATCAGAGCCTAACACTGGCATATGGAAAAGCATTATAGAAAAGATTAAGAAGTGAAAAATAAAGGCTTATAGCAAGAGACAAAACAAGGGAGTGCAGATATCAAGGGAAAGGATGTCAGCTATGAGGGACACAAGAAACATATGCAGGTAGATTTTCAAGGAAAAGGTAAATTTTAGAAATGAAAGTTGCTGAAAATCCTGCTTTAAAAGCAGAACTCAAGAACCAATAGGAAGAAAAACTTACAAAGACTACAGATATTCTGGAGATCCAAGGGGTTACTTAGAGTTTAGGGGCATAATTCTAGAATATATAATAGATCAAGTGTATGTTGTGTAAGAACAGGAATAATTACATCCACATGAGGATTTAAAGCCTGTGACTATTGCTAACACAGCTAAAGTGGAAACAAAAGGGATAGACAGGATAGGTGATTAGGTATAGAAATAAGGAAAGAAGAGAGAAAGACAACGTGCAGAGCAGCAGCATAGAAAAGCAGATAGGAAGAGCCTGGATTTGGAGTTGGACACACTTGGATGTGAATCCCCTTTTACCACTCACTGTTCTGTGATATGGGACAAGTTACAAAACTTCTCCAAGCTTCACGTTCCTCATTCATAAAATAAGGATAATAGAGTTATGAGGAGAGGTAAGTGGCATAATACAAACAAATACCTAGCACAGTGCCTTCCACAAAGACTACTGAGGCAGGGACTTCACTGGTGGTCCAGTGGTTAAGACTCCGTGCTCCCAATTCAAGGGGCCTGGGTTCGATCCCTGGTCAGGGAACTAGATCCTGCATGCCGCAACTAAGACCTAGTGCAGCCAAATAAATAAATATTTTAAAAAAAAAAAAAGACTACTGAGGCATTTACAGGGACTGGGGGTCAGAGAGGACAGAGAAGAGTTAGAGAAGGAAAAAAGGAAGGAAGGGTGGGGGGAGAGAGGAGGGATGGGGAGGAAAGAGAGGAAGGAAGAAAAAGGGAAAGGAAGGAAGGGAGGAAGGAAAGGAGGGAGGGAAGGAAAGGAAAAGAAAGAAACAAAGAAAGGGAGAGAAAGAAACAAAAAGACATGGGGACAGGAGGAAGGAAGCAAAGAAAGAAAGGAATCTCTACTTAGGGAGCTCGAAAAGAAATATAGATAGCCAAATAAAACAGCAAAGAAAGCCCCTGCTGTTATATACTATTGGACGTAGTATAATGGAGTAGCCATGCCCCTCAGAAATTATTGAATTCAACTCCAATTTTATAGATAGTTAAACTGGGGCCCAAAGTGGTTCTAACTCAAGACCACACTGCGTGTTTGCAATAGACCTCTTCTCTGGAAAAAAAAATATCTATTATAGTCATTTTAGAAAAGAAAATTCATGTCAGGCAAGGCTGGGTGATTACTTATAATGATAAACACGGGATAAGCACAACCCTGGCTGACCTAAATTTCCAAAATGTATTACCTGAATTTTTTACTTGCTTTTGGCCTAGTCACTTGAAGACTTTCTCCTAAATTTAATGAATAGTGTTTCAGATTCTATTTAAATATAAACCTAAAGAATCTCTTGAACATTTTATTCATTATAAGACTGTCAAGACTGAGCATGTTACTCTTTGGAGTAAATAAGTATTACCTCTTTGTTACTGTAACCACTGTTTCTGAAAACAATTTAGCCCAGACATGACAATTAATACCAGAATCATTAGTTCCTGGCAACCAGTGCTTCTTGATACATTTTCCCTTATTCTAGCCAAATCCTAGCAGCTATAATAACATAGATCCTTTTCAATGCCTTATACCCTTGGTTGTTATTTTTAAATTGCAGCCAGGAAGTGTATTTCTCAAATGAAAAAATACACAAACCTTTTTTTGTGAAAAAAAAATTATATGTTCCAGCCAATGAGGCCTATTGTTGAATACTTGCAGGGAATATAAGAATATGTTTCAGCTCTTTCTTTCATTGCTTCAAAGTTCAAACTAAAAAGTCACTAAAAGTCACTAAAAAATACCTGGAACGGGGTTTTGGTTTATGTTTATTTTTGACATCAGCATATGCCCCAAGATCTACTTAGGAAAATGGCAGAGGTACTTGGTTCTACTTTTTAACCAGATTTCTTGACTTTTCACTTGGTGACCATTATCAATCTCCTTTCAGTCCTCAAACACTAGCTATAAGATGTTTTTAGACCCTTCTAAATCTTTACAGAGTAGTGTCAGGAAGATTCTCCCATTTTCTTGAAGGAGTTTAGCATCTAAAAGAGGAGATAATACTTAAATAATTTAAAAGATAATTACCAACACAAGAAAAGACATCATTCTGCCAATGAGTAATTTAGTCAATAAATGCTGAGTTAAGAGGGGTGATGTAAAATGCTCAAAGACTTGTTTTTCATCGTGTCATCATCGTCATCATCAACCTCGCCATCACCACCATATAGATATCTAACATGTGAAAAGTGTTTATCATGTGCACTGGCTAGTTTAAGTACTTTATATGTATTAACTCATTTAATATTTACAACAACTTGTGAGACAGGTGATATTATCCTTATTTACAGCTGAGGAAATTGAAGCTCAGAAAAGTTAACTGACTTGTCCAAGATCACAAAATTAGTAAGTACTATACCAAAGCTGAGATTTGAATCCACACATTCTGGCTTCAAAGTACAAAACCAAAGAAAGTTAGGTTTCATCTGGGTCTTGAAGGACTGATAAGATTTCACTAAATGGAGGGGAGACTGGTGGGGAAAGGGATGAGCAAAAGCAAAAAGGTGAGAAAAGTCACAGTTTGCCAGAAGTGGAGAAATATAAGAATGGAAAGATTAGCTATTGGTAACAACAACAAAACCTCTGAGACTTTTAAGCAAGAAACAGAAAAATCAAAATGACATTTTAGAAAGATGACTGACTATTATGTTCAAGATGCATTCAAACAGCTGAAGGATCAGTTAGCACACCTTCATTATAAGTCAGGTTTGCAGGTATAAAGACTTGGACAAGCAGTAATGAGAAGGAAGAAATGAATGAGAAACATTACAAAAAGAAGTGTCAGATCTCACTGAATGAACCTGAGGGGTCAGAAAAAAAATGAAGAACAAAAGATGACTCTGAACTCAACCTAGACAAGTAGGAATATGGTGTCATATTGACAAATTGTAGAGTTGATTTTACAAAGACAATGATGAATTAAATTGACCATTTCCCTGAAGTCACTGGTTCTCCTACACAAATGGTTTCTTCGTTGTATTACTTCTGTCCCTGACACTCCATGTTTCTATTTCCCAAGGCTTAGTCTTTGACCCTCTTTTCTTCTTTCCCATCCTTTACCCTACAGACAGCTCATCCATTCTCATAGCTTCAATGTTAATTTGTATGTTCAGAATTCCTTAATTCCACATCTGTATCCAGACTCAGTCCGTCTCCTGACTTCAACATCTCCTTTAATGGGCTAAGGCTTCCACTTGGAGACACTTGAGACATCACATATTAATATGTTCTCCGATGAGTAAAGTAATGGCACAGCAGGCAACAAAGCCAAAAATGCAAGCCTTTACTGCCAAACCATATGGTCAGTGAATCTTGATCCTTGCTACACATAAGAATGAACTATGAAGCATTTAGTATTCATACATGTCCAGTCCATACCCCAGAATCTCTAGAAGAGAACCTGAACATATACCTTTGGAAAGGTCTTTCTATTGTGAAATGAGGTTTGGAAATTACTAACCCATGATGAGATTGATCAGCAGAACTACAGCTCAAGGTCTGGAAAAAGGGGACGGAAAAATCAGAAGTTGGAGTCAGGCTGTAGAACAGAGCTCAGTTTCTTGGGTGAAACAGTCCCAGCAAACATGTGGAGTTGTTAGTCTAGCAAAGATCAAAACTGAGTTGTCAGCTGAACATCAGGGGTAGTGGACAACAAAGTAATGAGAAATAGAGGAGGCATTATGGTCCGTACCAAGAGTTCTGTGAGTGTGGTCCCAAGACCAGCAGCTTCAGCCTCACCTGGAAACTTAAAAATGCAAAGTTCTCAACCACACATGACCTACTGAACCCAGAACTCTGCATTGGGGCCCAGCAATATGTGTTTTAACGAGTCATCCACGTGGTGCAGATGTACACTAAAGTTTAAGAACCACTGGTCAAGAATCTCATAGAATAGACAGAAAGAAAGGACCTAAGTAGAGAACATGTCTGGAGGCCTTAAATGTTTCCAGGATCTCATGGAAATCTTAATTAACCATGCCTATACTACAAAGGAAGCTTCATCTAGTACAAAAGAATTGATATTACAGAGATAGTATTCTTTGACAGCAATGCAACGAAGTTAAAAGTTAATAACAAAAAGCCTGTAAAAAATACGAGAAACTAAAAACCATACTTCTAAATAATTAATTGAAGAAATACAAAGTATACTGGAAATTACAGAATACTTAGAACTGAATGTTGACAAAAATACTACATATAAAACTTGCGTAAGGCCAGTAAAGTGATACTTAAAGTGGCAATTATAATCTTAAATACGTATGTTAGAAAAGATTTTCTTACACGAAGAGGACAGTCTTGGACTTTCCATAAGGCATCTGTTATTCAGTTCCATTTCTGTGGCATGCCATTCCCCTTCAACCACCACAAACAAACTTTCAACAGTATTTGTTCTTTGGAGCATTTTGTTTCCATAACTTCAGGTCACAGGAAGGTTGGATAGGAGAGAGGGACTTTTTGTTAATGAACCCCCCTCTCTTTTTCCAAAGGCTTGATCCAGATCCATTAGAATGCTTAATTTTCTTCTACAATAAATATACCCCAAGGTTATTTTCCCTGGTGAATTAGCTGGGTACAAATGAATCCTGAGTTTTCATGGCCTGACTTCAATTTTTTTTTCCTTTAACAATTCTCTGCCTGGCAGAATTCTCAAACTGAAGACTGACTCACACAGGCTGCCAGACTGGGCATTCTGATTAAAAGAATGAGTCTCTTCAGGTGACACTGGTTATTGGGAGAAACTAACCAAGAAAAGGTGAGTCCTAAATATCTATTCCAGAGAAAAGGCTTAGCCAGCCAAAATAAATTAAGTACACTTAGACAAGGCACATTCTAAACATTTCTAACCCACTATCCAGATGTTTCTATGAAAACATCTCCAAATTGGTTCCTTTTGGGAAACATAATTTTGAAACACTGATGAAACCTCTATTAGAAATGAAACCTCTATTTTTCATCAGATCTAATTAATTGTTCTACTTTATTAAACAAAGAACTTATTATTCTGCATTTGTTTTCCCAGACAAAAGGTCTCATTTTCGTAATAAAAAATAATAAATGTTTGAATTCAAGTTGTCCTCACCTCGAAGGAAGTCAAGAATTTTATGATTTTAAAAACATCTTTGAAGATAGTCATTGGTAAGGTATAAGAACACTTAATAACTGACTCACATTTACTTAACTTGGTTTCTTAAAGGAGCTTCACCTTCATTTTCTCAAAACCTTCGAGATAAGGATGAGCAGATACAATCATTACCATTTTGCAGATGGGGAAACTGAGGTTCAGAAATTTAAGGGATTTGCTCGAGGTCCCAAAATTCAGAATGCTAGAGGCAAAACCCAATTATATGACTTCAAACACCAACTCCACAGCCTTTCATGACATCACTTATGTCCTCTTTGTGTATCCGAGCAGAAGACAGTGAATCCAACTGTACAGCCCCTGTTTCCAGTGGGTTATATATCAATCCTTTCTCAGCTGATTTAGTAACTGAATTCCATACTGGCCTTACTGAATAGACTACTGTAAAGACCATAGCATTTATAACTTTTTAAAAAAATGTTTAAACCACAAAACTTGTAATGCTCAAATAAGTTCATGGTTCAAACATAATAAGGAGTCTAAAGATTTAGAAGTGATTTAAAGAAATATTTCTAGTCAATACTTCATACCATAATGTTAAACCATATAAAAAACCCTATCTAATATTAACTTCCCAACAGTTAGAGAAAAAAAGTGTATGTTTGTTAGGATGGAGACTGAATAAGAGCCTAATAAAGTAATAAGCAATTATACAGAGCTCACAAAGCTTTCAGTTCAAGGTGACAGAAGAAACACATATGTTTACTTCTCATTCCTTCCCAAAACCCATTTGAAAATATAAAAAGATTTTTTTTTAAAGAATAAATCCCTAACAGCACTGGAAACAAGAAAAACTATAATCAGTAGACCAGAAACTTTGAGGAAATAAAAAGCAGATGAGATCAGACTGATGGAAATCCAAACCAGAGAAAACTGAAACACAAAATAGGTGTGGGAAAGGCAACCATGAAAGAGACATTCATCTCTAAGGCCTCGTCACAGAGAAATTGTAAGTTCTGAATCCACAAATGTGAGGGGCAGAGTGGATGATGAGGAGATTATCAAGGTAAGCAATTAAAGAAATACCTATAAAATACCTGAGCCAGCTCTGTCCCTGAATCTCCCTGTCTATGGAAATCTTCTGGCTGGATATTTGCTTCCAGAAGATCTAACTGAGCAGGGCTATTAGCATAGGGCAAGAAACAGAAGCACAGCCAAGGCTGAGGTAACTCCAGACACCCACAATCAACACACACACACACACACACACACCCAGAAAAGGGGGCAACTTCTGCACCCAAACATTTCTTGCACTGGCAAGCCTGGGGTCTCAGCTTGCACAGCTGCTCCCAGCTAACTTCGTCTAAACGAAAGCATGTCTGCTTACACAGAAATTTTAAAATTCTATATGAAACACTATGCTCCTAGAAAACATAAATATACAGAGTTCCAGAAGAAGTTGTAAACCCAAATTAGATAACAACTTTAGGACAAATTAAATAAATATGTTTGCCCCCGAAAGGGTCCTGGGTCCAGACCATTTTATGGGTGAATTTGTCTCAATAAAACCAATAAACTCTATTTAATTTAAATTGTTTCTATACATTTTTTTAAAAGCCTCCTAACTCATTCTGTAAGGCTAGCACAAACACATACACAAATACTAAATGCTACTAGCTGAGTTCTATGGGCCATACCTGTTCTTGCCAATGATATGTTTAGATAGCATTTTTTAATGCTGCATAGACGTTATGAGACCCAACATCCATTCTCCTATTACCGCAGTCTCCACTTCTCTTTGTGAGCCTCATCTACTCAATTTTTTTAGACAAATTTGGCTCCTCTAGGCATCTGAGACTACAGCTCTTACCATAAACCAATTTCACTTGTGAATATAAATTTTTAAATTCTTACTAAAATATTAGTGAATCAATTCTAGTATAGAGTAAAAGAACAAAACATCATAATTAAATATGGCTTACATAAGGACTGGTTTATCATTAGAAAATTAATTCACAGAATTCAGTATGTTAACATATTAAAGAGCCATTTGATAGATGGACAATGAGATATCACCTCACACGAACTATATGTGGGTCTAAGGATATATGTGGGTCTAAGGATACACAGCTGGCTCTGAATAAAGACAGGAAGAGTGGATGGGGTGGAGTGTTTATATGACTCTTCAGTTAGTTCCTACCAGGTATCAAAAAAAATTTTTTTAATGTTCTGGGGAAATATTACCACAGCCCAGAAATGAAAAACAAAAGAGTATCTCCAAGGAATAAAGTAGGCAACGGCTCAATATAAAAGAGCTTAAAATGCTGTTTAAAAAAGCAATGTCTAAAATGTAATACCCTCAAGGCATAATTTTTTTTAAATCTCACATGGACAGAAATCACAAAACTATAGCATGAATAAACTTTCCCTGTAGTGACTACCAGCAACATAGTATGACTAAAATGGTGACTAATGACATCACCACATCCTTGAGACTCACCTAACACCAGCATTTCCAAATGCTACTTAACCACAGAACACTTTGCCAATGATAAAATGTTGATGAAACACCAACCTAGAGGATACTCTGCACACTTGACTAGAAGGGGACAGCTAAAAATAAGTGCATCAGGAAAATATCAAAATTGAATTCATATGTTTGAGAAGAAATAAACATTTAATAAAATTGGAAATAAATTCTTCCAATAATAGGAAAAGTTCTTATAGTTGAGATAATCAAATATTTAGAAGTGAAGGCTATGATGTCTATAATTTACTTTAAAATACTTTCACAGAAATATATACATTTGTGAAGCACATAAAGCAAACTGTGAACATTTTTCTTTAAATCACTCAAACCCAAAGGGCAGTACATGAAGCAGCAAGTGGGAGCAAGGCCTGGAATGCAGGGGTTCCATGGCTGCAAAATCATGCTGCCATTCCAAGACACAGAGTGCAAGCGTTAGACGTATTTATGGGCTGAATTTTGTCCCCTCTAAAATTTATATGTTGAACTCCTGACTCTCAACAACTGTATTTGGAGACAGGGCCTTTAAAGAGGTAATTAACGCAAAATGAGATCATATGGTGGGCCCTAATCCAACAGGACCAGTGTCCTTGTAGGAAGATAAGACTAAGACATACACATACTCACAGAAGAAAAGACCATGTGAAGACACAGCAAGAAGGCTGCCATCTGCAAGCCAAAGAGAGATGCCTCAGGAAACCAAACCTACCAAGACCTTGATCTCAGACTTGCAGCTTCCTGAACTGTGAGAAATAAATTTCTGTTGCTGAAGCCACCCAGTCTGTGGTATTTTGTTATTGCAGCCCTAGCACACAAATACAGATGTCCGCCCAGGAATATTCAAATCAGAAAGCTGTAGACAAATGTCCTTGAGATGCTGTCTAATCCATCCACCCTCCTTTAGGCGAAGCCACCTCTAAGTCTTCCAGTTGAGGGATAACAAGAGTACCTGGGAAGGAGACCTCATCCATGAGAGATGACTGAGCTGTTGGCAATGGCACATTGAGAGAATTCTGAAATCTGAATTCTAAATTATTTACAGCACAAAACCCATCACCCAGTTTTGGACATGTAAGTAGTAGTCCTAAAGCCTTGATTGACAAATTAAGATGAAAAAAATTGGAAAGCTTTGTGACAGAATACACTCTGCATTAAAGATACTTAAATGTCATCAATAAATATACATGAAAAGCCAGAAGTCTCAATTATTGGTTTTTTTCTTGTAGTATTTTTTATGGTTTCATTCTTTACATTTAAACTATTGATTCATCCAGTATTTATTTAACAAATGAAATGGGTGTAAAGCCTGTCCCCAGTGTTTAGTCATTCCTCAGATAACCTTTTTCCCACTGATGAATGATTTGTAACAGATAATTTATTGATACCACTGAGACTTCTGGAGTCAGACTGCCTGGCTTCAACACTTACCAGTAATGGCTGTGGGTAATGCTGTAAAACCAAGAGAGTCATTGGGCCTAACTTACAGCGACTTAAATAAGATAACCTGAGAAATGGCTCCAGTAGTTGACACACAAGCACTCAGCAAATGTGAGCTACTCTGATTATACTAAACACTTACACGTACACAGCAATTTCTGGATTCTATATTCTGTTCACTGGTAAATCACCCACATCTATTTGATCCAGCCATTAACACTCCATAACCCAACTCACTGTCCCATCTAACGGCTCCTTTTTCCTCATTTTGAAACCAAGCAGGACCCCGTGGGGCTCCTGGGCACAAAAGTCATTCTGTGTCCCCCATTTCTTTCTTTCTTTTTTTTCCTACTCTGTGCAGCTTGCGGGATCTTAGTTCCCTGACCAGGGATTGAACCCAGGCCTCCCCAGTGAAAGCACTGAGTCCTAACCACTGGACCACCAGGGAATTTCCCCCCCCCCCAATTTCTTGCTTACAGGAAATAGGCTTCATTCAGCCTCCATGACCTTCCCTGCATTCCAATGTGCAGGTTCAAACAGTTGCTAATCAGGGAAGGGAGGAGATCCGGAGACAAGGGAGGAACAGTCAAGAAACAATAGTGCAGCCTTAGGGCAGGGTCCTGGTTCCCCCTCAAGTGATACACATAATATCTTTGAGCTGTTTTGCAGATACTGAAATGCCTACCAGGTAAGAGAAGTAACAGGTATGCTGCCCACAGGCACGTAGCCCCCAGACCAGTTGGAACCAGAAGGTTGATGATGCGGACTCCCACTTACCTCCCCACCAACCAATCAGAAAAATGTCCATGAGCTGATCATACCTTCCTTTTTGAACCATTACTATAAAACTCCTCACTACCCCCTCCAGGTAGGGACACACAGTTTTGAGGGCACTAGCCTGGTGTGGCCCCCTTTGCCTGGCAAAGCAATAAAGCTATCCTTTTCTACTTCACCCAAAACTCTGTCTCAGAGATTTATTTCCGTGTCAGGGTATAGAGGCCAGATTCGGCATCAATTTCAACAAAAAAAGTCCTATCTCAGGTACCTTTCTAATCGTAACTAGAGACTGAAACTGTTAACCTTGGTGGGGCGTGGTGGCTGGGAACAAGCCCCAGATGCACCTTAGACTGCGAATCAAAATCCAACCAAGGCACCAAACACATGTCGGGGAAGGCAGGGTGTGCAGTTCTCCCACTTCCTTTTATGAGGGTTGAAACCTTCTTTCAGCCCTTGGCATATAAGTGAGGTTCTCAAAGACTAGGACCTGTCTTACAGCTGTGGTTTACAGCCTACAGACAGATGGTTCACCCTGTTACCCACCCGGGTCCTGAACTTGAGGTCACACCTTGGAGATCTGGAGCAGGCAGTTCGGAGAAGGATTCACGCCTGAGCTCTGGTCCTGACCTGGCGTGTTCCTCTGGGCTGATGGTGGGTGGCAGACTTCAGAAACCATGAAATCTGCAGTCTGGTACGAGGGCAGGCAGGAGTGGTGGCAGAACCTCCATTGGAGCCCTCACAGAAGAAGGCGGAAGCAGCCGGCAATGGAAAGGAGATGCGAGAAATGGAGGGAAACCCGAGGAGACGGTGCGTTGGGGAGGGGGCGAGGGAGTGCCGCTTCCCTGCTCAACCGCGCACGCGCGTCCCTCTGGCTCCCTGAAGCCCGTGCAGGTCCGGACCTTGCGTCCTCTTTCTATCAGGGCATCCCTGTGGCTCTCCCAGGGCCCTTTCTCATCACCGCTGGGGCCCCAGCCTTCCCACCTTCGTTGGCTGCTTCTCCCGCCTCTGCCTGCTGGCTTTCTCCCTCTCTCAGTTATTGTTTCTTTCTTTTTTTCTTTTTAATTTTATATTGGAGTATAATTGATTTACCATGTTGTGTTAGTGTCAGGTGTATAGCAAAGTGATTCAGTTGTACATATACATATATCTCTTCTTTTTCAAATTCTTTTCCCATTTAGGTTGTCACAGGATGTTGAGCAGAGTTCCCTGTGCTATTCAGGAGGTCCTTGTTGATTATCTATTTCATATGTAGTAGTGTGTACATGTTCAGCCCAAACTCCTAATTTATGCCTCCCCCCACCTTTCCCTTTTGGTAACCATAAATTTGTTTTCTTAGTCCATGGCTCTGTTTCTGTTTTGTAAATAAGCTAATTTGTATCATTTTTTTAGATTCCACATATAAGTGATATCATGTGATATGTCTTTGTCTGATTTACTTCACTGAGTATGATAATCTCTAGGTCCATCCATGTTACTGCAAATGGCATTATTTCATTCTTTTTTTATGGCTGATTAATATTCCACTGTATAGATGTACCACATCTTCTTTATCCATTCATCTGTTGATGGACATGTAGGTTGTTTTAACTTAGCATTCAGATAAAGCCATGGAAAACATATTCACCTTTAAAAAATGTAAAGTAGAAATTAGCATCAATAAAAGGCTTTACCTGACATGCAAGCTTCCTTGTCATTGTTCACCTCCATATAAAAATAGAAAAATTATTTCCCAAGAAAATAATTTTCCTTTTCCAAAAGTTACCAAGAAGTCTTGAAATAAAGGCTAATGTAGCAATGCTAATTTCAGATGGTGTTGACTTTTCTTCCACCTATTATGAAAGTAAACTTGGCAAAAAGATTTATACTCACTACTTAGCAATGTTTCTGCATGTCTTTTTGCACTGTTTCTAATTACTAAGGTATTTTGAATGTGTGTAAAGCAGAAAAGTTTGCCTAAAGGCTCAGCTTGACAGCCTTAGAACAATATCCCCCTTATTGCCGATCTCCATGACCCATTCCCACTCTTCATTCCCTTTGACCTCTCTTGACCATTCATTCATTCCTAAAACTCTCCTCTTTCTTTGTGTCACAGACACTGCCCTTCTTCTCTGGTTCTTTCTCGGGTGATTCTCTCTGATTGACAAGCTTCTAACTGAATGCTTTGTACAAAGCTCATCCTCATTTCTTTGCCCTTTTCTTTTTCACATTCTGTCTCCAAATGAAATGCATCCAACTCTTGGCTTCAGTTACTGATCTCTACATGCTTTAATTTCAAGCCTGAAGCCCTCATATGCCCTTAGATTCAAGCTATTTAAAAACTGAATTCTTCTTCTTCCCACATAAACGCCTCTGGCCCCCCAAACCTGGCTTCCCTTTTTAGGCACCCTAATGGATTCACTGTCCATCTTTCTCACCTGGTCACTTTGCTTACATATTGTCTAGGGCTCCTTTTGTGTGATCACAGCAGAGTTCACTGGTTGTGATAGAGGCTGTAGGGTCCACAGAACCAAAAATACTTACTAGATATCCCTTTACAGAAAATGTTTCCCAGCCCCTTATCTAGCAAATAGGTCTATCCTAACACTTACTGTGTTGTTTTTAAGCTGTTGATTATCTTTTCCCCATTAGACCCGAGGTTTCTTTAGGATAGGGTCATGTCTTATTTGTTGTTGCTTTTTCAAATCTCTGTTCCTAGCACAGAACCTGATACACAGTTTTTACTAAATAAATATTGATGAACAGTTCTGAGCTCACTCCAGGAAATTTTAGAGTCATTTTTTAGTCTCTTCTAACTTCATCCCATAGATCCAATCTGTTCCTCACACCCCCCCAACACCGCAAGAAAAAAAAATTCTGGGTTGCATTAGATTGTTTGCACAAATGATTGCAATAATTGTCTCTCTCTCTTTTCATGCCCTTGGCTAGTCTCCACCAATACTGACTCTGGGCTTGACCATGTTACTTGCTTTGGTCAACAGGATAATAGCAAACATGATGCCAGTACTTGAAAAGTACATGAGCATTGGGGCTTGCCCTTTCTTGCTGCACTTGAAACACTGATACCACCAGGCGAATGAGCCAGGATAACATGCTGGATGATGAAAGACACATGACACTGATAACTAACCCCTTACTCCAGCCAAGAGCCAAATATGTTAGCAAGGCCATAGAAGCTGGGTGACTGCAGATACGTGAGGGCACTCTATGGCATGAATGAGCCTGGCTAAGACCAGCAAAAAACCCACCCAGATGAGCCTAGCCCAAATTGCTGACCTACAAAATCATAACCTAGTAAAAAATTGTTGTTTTAAGCCAACGTGTTGTTTTGGGGTGATTTGTTATACAGCATAAGCTAGCTGCTACATCAGTCTTCTTCATTTTAAATGTCTCTAGGATTTGTGCCTTAAACATTATCCCCAAACCACCAAAGCAGTGTTCATCACCACTTTATTCTCTACCACATGCTTCATACTAAAATAATACACCAACCTAACCTGTCTTCTTGCCACTAGTTACTATTCAGATATGTGAAACACTTCTGCCAAATTAATCTTCCAAAGCTTTTCTTTCACATATCCTGATCAATGATAAATAAAGACATCTTATTTCCTAAATATAAAGTCCACTTTATATCCTAAATATCCATTTTGATCCTAAAATCATTATAAGATAATCATAGAATCATAAAGCATTAAAAAAAAAAGCCTATAGTTAATATGATCTTACAATTTCCTCTTACATATGAGTAAACTGTCTATCCTATGCCTATCTCCCCATTGTATTTTGGAAATACATAACTTGTCTGTTTTCGCACATTCACAGCAGGAGAGGAATTTTGTCTCAGGGCAAATCATACCTTAAGTCTCACCCATATCTGATTTAGATAACGTTTAAGTGAAACTTTGGACCTTAGACTTTAGAATTGATGCTGGAATGAGTTAAGACTTTGGGGGCTGTTGGAATGGAAGGAATGTATTTTGCATGTGAGTAGAACATGAATTTTGGGGTGGAATGATATGGGCTGAATGTCTGTGTCCTCCCCCCCGTATTCATATGTTATAGCCTTAACCTCCTATGTAATGGTATTTGCAGATGGTGCTTTGGGAGGTAATTCAGATTAGATGAGGTCATGAGGGTGGGGCCCTGAGGATGGAATTAGTGCCCTCAT
Source organism: Lagenorhynchus albirostris (assembly GCF_949774975.1). Taxonomy (NCBI): domain Eukaryota; kingdom Metazoa; phylum Chordata; class Mammalia; order Artiodactyla; family Delphinidae; genus Lagenorhynchus; species Lagenorhynchus albirostris. The sequence goes on from NC_083098.1 coordinate 27,105,829, forward strand.
AAGAAGAGACACCAGGGTTTCCCTGGTGGCGCAGTGGTAGGGAATCCACCTGCCAATGCAGAGGACATGGGTTCAAGCCCTTGTCCAGGAAGATCCCACATGGTGCAGAGTGGCTGAGCCCACGTGCCACAACTACTGAAGCCCATGTGCCTAGAGCCCATGCTCTGCAACAAGAGAAGCCACTGCAATGAGATGTCCGTGCATCACAACAAAGAGTAGCCCCCACTCTCTGCAACTAGAGAAAGCTCTCACACAGCAACAAAGACCCAACGCTGCCAAAAATAAATAAATAAATTTATTTTTTTTTAAAAAAAGAAGAGATACCAGAGTACTCTATCTATCTATCTCACTTTTCTTCCCTCTGCCATGTGAGGGCACAGCAAGAAGGCAGTAATCTGTAAGCCAGGAAGAGGGCTCTCACCACATCTTGAGCATAATGGTCCCCTGATTTCAGACTTCCAGGTCTCCAGAACTGTGACAAAATAAATTTCTGTTGTCTTAGCCACCCAGTTGGTGGGTATTTTATGGCGGCAGCCCAGCTGACAACATCAACATCCACAAGACAAGAATCACTTACATCTCTACCAGTCAAAATTAATTTTCATTTCTATGGACAAGAATCACTTGCATTTCTGTCAGTTTTCTACAATTAACAGAGTCATAAAATAGCTCAAAGATGAGGAAAGGCATAGATAACACAGAAAAGTGCACTAGACAGGACACCTACCAATCTTTTCTGCCAATGGCAGGGTCTTTCATGTTACCCTGACCTATCTAAACAAAAATTATAAGTTAATGGCCTTTTCCTCTTCTGATCTGAAGTTACTACACATGAGACCTGCTGTCACCTTGTATGGCCAGGCCATTCAAGATGGCTGTTCTCTTGCTCTCTGTACATCCCCTGCTCGACCCATCCCTGTTTCATTTACACTCTACTCACATAACTGAACTTCCCTCTTAATCATAGAGCCTAATCAGTAAATACCTACATACTTGCCCCCAGCCTGAGCTAGTGACTGTTCTAGTCTTTAGATCAGAATGGCTCCCCTACAATAGTTTACCAAGGTACTTCCCTGTGGTCCAGTGGTTAAGACTCTGCCTTCCAATGCAGGAGATGCAGGTTCAATCCCTAGTTGGGGAACTAAGATCCCACATGCCACAGGGCAACTAAGCCTGTGTGCCACAACTACTGAGCCTGCATTCTAGAGCCCTCACCACAACTAGAGAGAAGCCCTTGCCATGCAATAAGGAGCCCTTGCACTGCAAGGAAGGATCCCCAATCCTGCAATGAAGATTCCACGTGCCTCAACTAAGACCCGACACAGCCAAATAAATAAATAAATAAATATTTAAAAAATTTTAACAAGTTTATCAAAAGGAAGACCTCTGCTCATGAAGGTACTTAGCCTGAGGGCCTAAGAGGGCCATGTCCCTCTGCTGATTTACCTGGTAACCGATGAGTCAATTCCCCCTATAAGTAGTAGTCTCCCTATTCCTCCCAGGAGTGAAGATTGTTGCCGTGTCCTGCCTGCTGTCTGCTGTCCACGGTGGGGTATCACTCCAGGACCCTTTTGCTCAGACATGTAAGATTCCCATCATTAAACTATTGATGTCTCTGTCACTGACTCCAGGCTCTGTCTTCGGTCTCAAGGCTGGGCAAGTACAGGGCTTGCAGGCCTGGGGGGAGCAGCCCAATGCACCTCTTTTCACTGTCTCCTTCATTCAAGATCAGGCTTTCTGTGTGTTTGTCTTCTTTGATTGCAAGTGCAACCCACAGTTCCCAAGCCCACATCAGCCTAAGGAACATTCAAGAGTCAGAGTCATAATGACCTCATGATAGTACCCATTTTGACCTGTCCTCACTAACAAACTCTGGAACTCTCAGGTCCCTTCCTTTTTTTTTTTGCCTCACCACGCAGTGTGCAGGATCTCAGTTCCCCAGCCAGGGATCGAACCCGCACCCCCTACAGTGGCAGCACAGAGTCTTAACCACTGGACTGCCAGGGAAGTCCCAGGCCCCTTCCATCTTCCAGCCCCTTCCCTGCTGCAGCATCGACATTAAACTCTGCTGTGGATGGTTGGTCTCCTCTGGGCCAATGCAAGGCATCAGATCCCCTTCCATCTTTTACCTTGTAGCTCCTTGGATGCCACTGGTCTCCTTGGCCTTAGCCCTACTGCTATGACAGCTTCCTGAATTCAGCCAGGTTGTCACGTGATGCCGCTTATTCTGTTCTACCAGTCACCTTACAGACAAACAAGGAAGGAAGAAATGAAAGTGAAAAGATCTATCATTTACTGAGCTCCTGTTATGTGCCAAGACTTCAGGTACTTTTTTATTCTTCTTCTTCTTTTTTTTTAATTCCTGTCATTTTTGTTTCTGCTTTGGTAGTTAAAAGTAAATTATATCTCCCCTAAAAGAATCTCAAAAAGATAAGACCATTCTTCTATATGCCCCAAATAATGACATTTAATTAAATTAGTAATTTCTTAATAACATCTAATACCTAGTCCAAATCGAAATTTTCCCAGTTCTCAAAAAAAATGTCCTTTATAATTGGTTTCTCCAAGCCAGGATCCAATCCAGGATGGTGTAACTGGTTGTTGTGCTCCTTTAAGTCTCTTATAATCTAGAAAAATATCCCGTTTTTATTGATTAATTCACTGAAGAGTAAAATGTCATACTTTCTGGATTTATCTATTTGCTTCTTCATGGTATTTGTTTAACTTGTGTGTTTATTTCCTATCTTTCCTGGAAACAAGAATAGCTAAAGTCTTGATTCAAGTTAAACATTTCGGGCCAGATGGAATATGTAATCAGAGGACACCTAATATCTGCTTATCCAGTCATTAGTGATGCTAAGATTGACTGATTTTTCAGCCCTCCTATGAGGCCGCCAGCAGTTTACAAAACACTGGGCTACATAATTATGCCTTCGGTATATTCTGATGAGATACCCTGCAGTCTTGACCACCAGGTGCAACATTGTTGCGGTGAGAAAACTTCTAGAATCTTCAGCAACCCCTCTACAACCTAGCATTTTGGAATACTTCCTTTTGGAAACAAACTGCCTATGGTGAATTTTAATTAAAAATGGACCTTCAAATCACAAGGCTTGCTTTTTCTCCTCCAGGTCAGTGATGTTCTCTGCCAATAGTGAGTCTCAGCCATGATACTGCCCAGTGCTGCAGTGACAGGTTCAGGATTTGGTGTACACTTCCCCAATCTCTCCATCTTTCTTCTCACAACCAGCTGTCCAGTCTTTCTTTATCTCTGTGGTTCTTCCCTGAACCCATCATGTTTTATTGCCCCCAGGGAGCCTTAAAGTGAACACAACATTCCTAGCAAATACTGTGCAATTCAGATCCTTTATTGCAGTTCAGATATGAGGAGCTAAGGAATTAGCGATTGTGAAATGGATCTGCACATTTGAATCAAGAAACTTAAATTCATAAGAACATTTACCCCCAAGGACCCATGAAAAGTTGGCTTTTAAGTGGTATCTTGAGTACTTCTTAATCTTCTGCAATTATTGTTCAGGAAATCAATAATGATAATGTGATGCTGAGAAAAACCATTGTAAATACCATTACCGTAATGCTCCACTTAATGAGCTGCATGAACTAGAAGTCAAGTGTGATTGAGAAAGTCTCCCTGAAACCCAGAAGACCTGCAGATTGCTTCCAACCCACCTTTCAGGGAAAAGAAATAACCTTTGGAAGTTGAGTTGAGAAACTTAGTCAAATATGTGAATTATATGTTCATTAAAAGTACAAAGCAGGGAATACAATAGTGAGGCAAGTATTTAAAGTCTTGGCTATAGGGAGAGGGGTTACTGGAGGTAGGTACTTTGAATGACCACTGGTTTAAATCCACTGGAGTCATTTTCCCGAAAGTAAAGTGGAGAAGATGAGAAAATAAATCTTCAACAACTAAAGTTCATGTTGTTCTCACCTAGAATGAGGCAGCCCCAATGTCTTACAAAGGCAGATCTGTGCTGGTGATGCACATAAACATATTTGTTTATATCTGAAGATCTTTCTCAGAAGAGATAGAAAACTGTTTTTATGAACTTATAGGGCCAATCAAAAGGTAATATTATGGGGAGACAGATTTCAGCTTAATGTCAGGAAGAATATCTTTTATTGTGGTGAAATATACTTAAAATAAACTTATCATTTTAACCATTTTTCTGCGTATGGTTGTGACAGTAAGTGCATTCACATTGCTGTGCAACCATCCTTACCATCTACCTCCAGAACTTTTTCATCACCCCCAACTGAAATTCTGAAACCCATTAAACAATAAACCCTCATTCCTCCCTCCCTCAAGTCCCTGGTAACCATCATTCTACTTTCTGTCTCTAAGATATTGACTATTATTCTAACTACCTCATATAAGTGGATTCATACAATAGCTCTCCTTTTGGATCTGACTTACTTTACTTAGCATAATGTCTTCAAGTTTCATCTATGTTGTAGCATGTATCAGAATTTTTTTCCTTTATAAGGCTGAATAATATTTCAGGTTACATATATATACCACACTTTATTTGTCCATTCATCCATAGATGGACATTTGGGTTGTTTCCATCTTTTGGCTATTGTAGATAACGCTGCTATGAATATAAGTATATGAATATCTGTTCAAGTCCCTGCATTCAGTTATTTTGGGTATATACTCAAAAATGGAATTGCTGGATCACACAGTAAATTTCTGTTTAATTTTTTGAGGAACTTCCAAACAGTTTTCCACAGCTGCCGCACTATTTTACATTCCCATCGGTGACACACATGGGTTCCAATTTCTCCACATCCTTACCAACACTTGTTTTCTGCTTTTAGATCATAGCCATCCTAATGAGTATGAAGAAAAGACTTTGAACAATTAGACCTGCACCACAGTGGGATGAGCTGTCCCAGGAGGTAGAGGCTGATAGATGTGCTCTACCAAAGACTGGATAGACTGCCATGTTCAGTTGTGCAGGTTGTACTGTCCAAGTGTGTCTGGTCATAGGGTGAATGGGGGCTAAAAACCAGCACACGTTTCACATGCCAAGGTTTGAACGCTGATGTAGGACTTCTTCTTCCCTGAAAATATTGTCAGCTTGCCAAGCCCTGTGCCTAAAGGGGCACCTTTTTTTAAATGCAAACAAAGGCACTTATAAAAGCTATTAATTATTCTGGCTGACTCTTCAACGTGAGGAAGCTGTAGACAGAACAGATTAACGCACAGGGTAATACCCAGCCCATTGGACTAGGTGACTATTAAGGTCCCTTTCAACAGTGGTATTCTGTGGATCTCTTTGATAGCATTACAAAATGCCCCTCAAATCCTCTGACACGCCTTGCATTGACAGGTGAGGTCTGTATTCCCTCACCTTGAATCTAGGATCTGTGACTGCTTCACTAATAGAATTCGCAGAAGTGACACTGTATCAGTTTCTAGGCCCAGACTTTAAGAAACTGGCAGCCACCATTTCCTGTCTCTTGGGACACTCCTTCTTGGAACCCAGCCACCATGCTGTGAGGAAACATAAACCACTCTGTAGGGAGACACACAGAGAGAAAACCCAACACTCATTACCAAGAAAGCAAACTCTTGGAAGTGGAGTCTCCAGGCCCAGCAAAGATGACGAGCTGTTCCGGCCAAGTCCCGCCCAAATTGCAGATTGATGACTAAGGTATGTTGTTTTAAACCACTACCATTTTAGGGTGATTTTCTTTAGCTGCAGCTGATAATCAGAACAGTCTGTAATATAATGTGACTCCAAACTCACATTTGCACAATGTGCCTCCTACCAGCAATGCATTGAAGGACTCCCGGGCAAGGCCTTCTCTAAGGAGCCCTTGATTATATTTTTCCATAGAATGTTTTATTTTTATTCTTTTCTTGATATTGAACATTTACTCAGGTTATTAAATATTGTCTCATATTGTGATTTTAACAAGGTATAGTTAATTTACAATATTATATAAGTTAGAGGTGTACAACATAGTGAGTCACAATTTTTAAAGATTATACTCCATTTAAAGTTATTATAAAATACTGGCTATATAATATATAAATACTGCTATATAATATATCCTTGTAGCTTATTTATTTTATACATAGTAGTTTATACTTAATCCCCTACCTCTATCTTGTCCCTCCCCTCTTCCCTCTCCCCACTGGTAAGCACTAGTTTGTTCTCTATTTCCGTGTGTTTCCTTTTTGTTATATTCAGTAGTTTTTTTTATTTTTTAGATTCTACATATAAGTGATTACCTACAGTATTTGTCTTTCTCTGTCTGACTTATTTCACTAAGCATAATACCCTCCAAGTCCATCCATGTTGCAAATGGCAAAGTTTTGTTCTTTTTTATGGCTGAGTAGTATTCCATAATATATATATATACCACATCTTCTTTATCCATTCATCTATTGATGGACACTTGGGTTGCTTCCATATCTTGGTGACTGTAAGTAACACTGCTATGAACACTGGGGTGCATGTATCTTTTCAAATTAGTGTTTTCAGTTTTCTTCAGATATGTACCCAAGAGTGGGATTGCTGGATCATATGGTGGTTCTATTTTTTCATTTTCTGAGGAACCTCCATACTGTTTTCCACAGTGGCTGCACCAATTTACATTCCCACCGACAGTGTACAAGGGTTTCCTTTTCAAGGGGCCTTGATTTTTTCTCACCTGTCAAGGCAATGGCCTTTGTCCCTCATCTCCTCTCCCACGACCCCATTTAGGATAAACTCTCTATGGTATAGACATGTTGAAACCCACCTTCTGCAGCATCTGCAACCTCCCTGCTTGGATTTCTTGAGGAATCATGGATTTCTCGGAGCCACATACTGGACCCTTCCACAATCTCTCCAGGGGCTCCTGCTTTGCCCTGGGCCAGTACTAGGTAGCCCTGGGGTGCTGGCTTCAAGGGACAAGATAGAAACAAAACGTCCTTGATCCAGTAAACTGCTGTCCATGTTGGCTCTTTTACTTGCTATAAGCTTAAGGGGAAACGTACAAGACAAGCAAAGGGGCAGGGAACGCAGAGCAGAAACCACGCTCGGATCCTGACTCTGCAGTCGCTCCCTCCACATCAAATCTGCCTGCACTTAATGGGAAAGGAAAGTTTTCTCTGCAAGGCCTTCCTCAGTTCTGAGTCTTGTCTGTTAAACTACCCTCCTCCTCGATCACCGTCCCCTCACAACCACTTTCATTTCAGGAAGGAAATAGTTAAAAAGACTCCTACCCTTCAGGGCCTGGGAGGGAGCGGCAGCCTAGTGCTTTACAGTGGCTGCATCCCTGGAGGGCTGGAAGGTTTGGACATTCTTGCCGCCCTAGAGTGGAGTAGAAGGTCTGGGAGATTTGGGAGAAGGGGAGGACAGACGGGAGGCGTGTTCCTCCGGAGTTTTCCTTTTCTTGCGAGTCCTCGTGCGCGCGCACAGTCATCCCTTTGGTCTGGCGATTGCGGACGGGAGGTGGAGACGCTCCATCCCACCGGGTGGCCGGAGGCGGGCGGCTCCGGGAGGACCTCCCCAGAGAAGCTGTGCCCAGGAAGTTTTGCGAAGCGGAGGCAGCGGTGCGGCCGGGGCCGCTGCAGCGCCGGAGCCCGGGAAACTCGCCACGCACCCTCGCCGTCTCGGCTTCCTCTCGCCCAGGCGCCGCGCGCGGACCGGGCAGCCGTCCGCGCCCGCCGAGCTCCACGGTCGGTGCAACTCTTTTTCTTTAGGGGTCCCGAGCTGGGTAGGGGAGACGCCGGCGGGCCCTTCGGTCGGGAGGAGAGGCGAGCCTGGAGCGTTGTAGCCCGGCGCCTGCACCTCCTGCACCAGGGCTGGCATCACCTGCCAGAGGGCGCGAGGCGGCGCGGGCGCTTTTCCTGGTCGGGGTGCGCTCCGGGCACGTTGGGGGTTTGGGAAACTGATCCAAAGCGCCTCAGCCTTCCCAGGCGGGAGTCGGATTTTTAGTCAAAAGAAAACCAGCAGTTCTCCCCGGGTCTCCCTTTCCCCGAGGCTTGCGAGAACTTTGTGGAACCTCACGCCCTTGTTGTTGACTCAAGAGCCTACTTGTGAAGTTCGCCCCGCAGCCTGCTTCTCCCGCACGCCCGGGGCATGCCAAGGGTAGCCAAGGACACTGGGTGTGAGGAACAGATATGTCTGGAAAACCCCCAGGGCAACGAGTTTGGAAACCTGCCCGTGGAGGTCTGGGCGTTTTGTTCTGTGCCCTCCTTTCATGGACACTTGTTGCCCTTCACGTGCCGAGAACAAGGGCTGTTTCCCGATAATCAGCCTCCGTTTACACCATCCTAATGGCGTTCCGGGATAGACCAGACGGCGGAGGGGGGTGGGCTGGGAGGCATATTAAAGTCAGGCGTTGTCAGTCAGGAGAGTTACTAATTTCTTACCCACCGAGCAAGACCCACCAAAAAAACTTATTTCGAAGTTCCTAGTTTATTTGGTTTATTCCTCCTCTTGTAGATATTTACGACTCCTCCTATTCCCTCTGTTTTGTGTTAAGTAATTGAGAAACACCTTGGCAGTCGTTTCTTGTAAATTACCTGCTCTAAACTCTTGCCTTGTGGGTAAGGTCGGAATTTCCAAATTGCTAATTACGAGTGAACTTTGATCCTGGGAGTCTGAGATGTTAAACTGTTAAAGCACAAAGGATTCAGTCCTCTTGCTTAATAATAGCTTTTTTAAAAAAATAAATTTATTTATTTTATTTATTTATTTTTGGCTGTATTGGGTCTTTGTTGCTGTGCACAGGCCGGTGGGTGGCTAGTCTTCACTGCGGTGTAGGCTTCTCGTTGTGGTGGCTTCTCTGGTTGCAGACCGGGCTCTAGGCATGCAGGCTTCAGTAGTTGCAGCACGCGGGCTTCAGCAGTTGCAGCACGTGGGCTCAATAGTTGTGGCTCGTGGGCTCTAGAGCACAGGCTCAGTAGTTGCGGTGCACGGGCTTAGTTGCTCTGCAGCATGTGGGATCCTGGACCAGGGCTCGAACCTGTGTCCCCAGCATTGGCAGGCGGATTCTCAACCACTGCGCCACCAGGGAAGCCCTTAATGGTAGCTTTTGAACTCCAGCAAATCCTTAGACCCCAAATATGAAGAATGCTGAATCTATAAACCATGTCCTTCAGGTCTGAACCTGAGGTGCTTCACTAGAGCTATGACTGATTATGACTGATGATCTGAAGCGCAGTGTGACTTAGAGAAATAAGCTTGGAGGAACATGCCTTTGAAAGGGTTTTTTCCTTTGGTTTTGTATTTTTCACCCAATGATGGCATGGCAGCCACGTGCCTTTGCCAGGTATCCCTTAGTTCTGCAGCTTCATATGTGTAGAGAGCTGAAAGAGATGTCTTCAGAAATGATTTCTGTGGTGGCGTCATTGTTGGAGGAGAAAGAAAGTGGTTTTCATGGTAGCTGGCGCACACTTTGATAAGAACCCACAGCTTTGATAAGACTTCTCAGCCCCTGAGGTAATCAGCCCACCAAGCAAACCAATGTGCTGACGTTCAAACACGAGTGGTACTTTTGTGAGTGGTGTCAACCCACCATAGATAGCCAGGTCAGTTCATGAAATAGCCTCCTAGCAGACTGATGGGCAAAGAGCCATTCCATTTCTGGAAAAGGCCTTCTCTCTTTTACTTTTAAGAAAACCGTTTCTGAAGGTTCATTCCTATTGGGCAACTGGGAGGCTTTAGTCATTAAACAGCACAAAATACTGAAGGATTTCCTTTTTACCATCTCTGATCTGAAGGGGTGGATGACAATATGCTTTGTTCTTAGAGTTCTGGTCTCCACGGTGGAATGGAAATAGCGGCGTGTCGTAGGTCTATCAACATTTGGTCAAATACTCCAAACTGTAAGAAGCAGGAAAAAAAAAACCCTGCAAACTACTTATAATTAAGTCTAGGCAGAACTGTATGCCCCTAGCTTAGAAAAAATGATATTTTAAGACTTGACTGAGTCAAGTCTTATGAGCAAAGTAGAGTGAGGTGTTTTACCTGTCCTGCCATTTCTTGGCCACAAAAATGTGACAACTTCTTCAAGGCTCAGTATCTTCATGATATTGTCCCTGCTTACCTAGAGTTGTAAAGTTCAAGTCTGACAACAAATACTGTATATAATAGATTAATACTATACGTAAAATGTTATTATTAATTCAGGTTCCTGGGGGGAAATCTCTGGGGAAGGCAGAAGTATGCAGTATTTGCACCTTATATTTATTTTAGACCTTCTGTACAACTTGAATAAATCTTATTTCATCCATATATCGACTAAGTCCTAAACTTTGTTGATAACCAAGATAACTGTCAAAATTCCTAAAAGTTCATATCAAAATTCATATCAACCATGAATAGACTCAAAAGGACACAATTCTTAAAATTTAAATTGTGACCTGGGTGTATTCATCATACACACACACCACATCATCATAAATGAGCTTATGGCCTTCATTTTAAAGATTCACAAAAATTCACAGAAAATATACAAAATATTAAAATGGGAAGAGCCGTTTTTATTTACCTTTAATTGTTGTGTTACCACCAACCTCCCTCATTTTCCCAGCATCTTTTCTTCAAGTAGAAACCTAGACTTCCTGAACAAGAAGGACCACTGCTCTCTGCAAGTGACTAAAACAAAACAAAACAAAATAATGAAATGGTCTTTTGAAAATATCTAACCAACCTCCAAAGTCTATTGCTTCTTCAAAACGCTGGAAACATTGTTAAAACACTTTAGATGCTAAGAAGTCATGAGAATGAGAGACAGTACAGTCTAGTGGTTAAGAGCTCAGGCTCAAAGTCAGACTAACCTGCCTTTGAATCACAGAAGCACCACACCAGCTACGGCCTTGACAAGCTACTTGACCTTGTGTTTCCCTGTGTTTATAATGGAACCATGTAACTGCTTCAGAGGGTCATTGTATGGAATAGAGGGCATCACGCATGTGAAGTGCTCAGCACAGTGACTGGTCATAATCAATGTAGCTATAAAGGATGTTTAAAGGATGTATAAAGGATGTTTGGAAAACCAAATAGTATGCCTGGCCTGAGAAAGTCTATTACTCCTAGTTTCATTCATTGGCATATATCCTGATAATAATTTCTGACGAATGGAAAAGCAGAAAAACTCCTGTCAGAAGATGTTGATTGTACACAGTAATCATCCAGGTTTTCAATAAAATAAATATTTGGTCTTTATCAACTATCTCACTTTTAAATGACTAAGATTGTTAATTGTATTGATGGTGTTAATCAGAGTTCTGTTTTTAAATGAACATTTCATAACACTTCAAATGGCTACCTGAGCTGCATGTTATTTTCATGTTCGTTATTTGCCATTGGCAAAACAGCACACATGTTGGAATACTGAATTGTTAATTACAGAATTTGGTGATTTTTGCCTTAATACTACATAACTTTCACTCAGCATATAATGTCTCTTCTCTTCTGTTAATAACTAAAATATTGTTATCTCAACTCGTGAAGGTTTTTTGTAATTCAGGCTATCAGCCTAGGTGTAATGTAACTTCTTCTCTACTACTCGAAGGAAAAACTGCCATGTCCTCATATTATAATCTAGATGTAAGTATAGCTATGGACAAAAGCGAGAGAGACAGAGACAGGATACAGAGATATAACTTGCCCTAGTAGAGCTTTGATCTTTGCTTCTTTTGTTCTTCCATGGGGTAACCTGACAGAGATATATCTTATCTAATTACCAGATACATCCTGCTTTTTAATTGAAGCAGTAATTATCATTGACTACAGTCTTATTGGCAGCTGGAATTTGTAACCAAAATTATTTTTTCTCTTGTCTCTTTTCAGGTAGGAAAAAAAAAAAAAAGAGGGTGTCAAAGCAAAAGAATAAGAGACCTTTCCTCAAATTTGCATCAAGATGGAAACCTTTTGCCTCAGGGTGTTGTTTGGGTTGGCGCTGGTTGGATGTGTCGTCAGTGATAATCCTGAGAGCTACAGCACAAATCTAAGCACCCGTGTGGACGATTTCACCACTTTTCGTGGGACAGAACTCAGCTTCATGGTTACCACACATAGACCCACGAATCTGGCCCTCCCCAACAATGGCTCAATGCACAACTATTGCCCACAGCAGACTAAGATTACTTCAGCTTTCAAATACATTAACACTGTGATATCGTGTACTATTTTCATCGTGGGAATGGTGGGGAATGCAACCCTGCTCAGGATCATTTACCAGAACAAGTGCATGAGGAATGGCCCCAACGCACTGATAGCCAGCCTTGCCCTCGGAGACCTTATCTATGTGGTCATTGATCTCCCTATCAATGTATTTAAGGTAGGAAGTAACCACAAATGCGTTTGCAGGTTGGAATATATGCTCTGATTCCACAGTTGAGAGAGGTGCTGCAGACTTTTCTGTCCTTTGGAATTTCAGTCTGTGTTTTTACTGAGAGCCATTTCTGCTCTCTTAAAACTGGGTGACATTTGAAATTTTTCTTGTTTGTTAAATGTGACACTGACTTTCTAACTTAATTGTTAACAAAATAGTATTTCAGGGATGACTCTTCAAAGTCGCGGTCTTGCATGAATGGGATTTTCATGCCAGCCGTGAGCTTGCTGGGTAGATGGGCAATCTGGGGAAGATCACTGGATTTTTCTGACATTCCATTTCCAGGGTAAGACCTGCTGAGCCCAAAAAGTACTTAAAATAAATTTATCTTCAGTTTCGTTTACCTTTTCAATGTGATGCTATTCGGAAGCCCGATATCCATAGTACGGCTTGAAATGAGAAGGGCTTATTTTATTTTGACTATCTGGATGATTGAAGGCAAAGGTCATGCTGGCTTCCGCAGTTAGGGCAACTTAGGGATAACGGGTGCACGAGATGGCAGGCCAGTCGGTGACCGCATTGAGCAGCATTACTAAGCATCAGTTTACTGTTGCCTCCCGCATTGCTTCCACTCACATTCAAGGAGCACCTACTGTGTGCCTGCTGCAGAGCTAGGCAACAAGGATCCAAAGACAATCAAAGTTAGAGCCTGAGTGGGAGAGGAAGAGAACTCACCCGCTGTTGGTGTGATCACCTTGCTCTAGGGACTAGTTAGTACCAAAACAACTAAAGCCAAGAGGAATCAGTTATTCCATATTTGGTCTAGTGGTTGTGTGGGGGAAATTGCTGCAAGAATTCAAGTGAGCTAAAATTCAAATGAAATTTCATCATCTGTGTCAGATGTTTTAGAATGTCTTTATTCCTAGCACAGGGAAAGCACTTTCCTCAGCCTTTAGTCTTTTGTCTTCTATGTATTATCTGTAGAAACAAAACTATTCTGAGCAAGAATATTCTGAACTATGACTTGAAATGGAAAGTTTGTCAGTTGAAGACATGATTAGTTTTAAGTGAAATAGTGGCATCTTGGTTTCAAGTAGATACACTCCAACTGTGGTGAAATGATACTAGCCTACCAGAAAAAGCAGTGGTCTAACCATAAAGATGAAAACAATGATGAAAATTTTGAACATTACAAGGAAAAATCATCTCAAAATTACTCCAATACACTGTTTGCAAAATTGGGGAAATTAGACAAAATTGGGGAAATTAAGGGACTTCCCTGGTGGTCCAGTGGTTAAGATTCCACCTTCCAATGCAGGCCAGTGGTGACCTCGGGGGGCATGAGTTCAGTCCCTGGTCGGTGAACTAAGATCCCACATGCCACGCAGTATGGCCAAAAATTTTTAAAAAAGAAAAAATTTTTAAATCACATACCATCTCTTTCCACAGAAGAGCATGAATACATGTGTTTTCTGTTTGAACTCAAAGCAGGATTTCAGAACCAAATTAGGAGGCAAAATTGAAAATATGTAAATAATTTTAAATATTTAGCATATGCTACAGAACTTTTTTTCTTTTAAAAAGGTTTTGATTTTCTCTTAGTGAAATATTACACATACTCAACACGACTTCCTCGGGACATCTCTCTTTAATAAGAGATTTGAAAATGTTGACTTGACTCACTCACAATCACGGTGCGGGGTATTAAACATTTTTTGTTCACACTTACACAACTAGTTAACCAACCCATTATGGCTCGGGAAAATAACATAACCATCTCTGATTAATAATTCCCGTTTGACCATGTGCAAAAGCAGCTTTTGACATAACCGTATCTGCTGAGAAGGAGCCTTGCTTATCTCTTTGAGGTGCTACCTGCTCTTCACGAGACTAAACTTCATTTCTATTCCGTAGCAACATTTTAAGTCAGATCATCTGAAATATCTCCAAATTCGGTGAAAATTCCAATAAAACTTTGTTTTACATTCATACAACAATGGAAAAAAACTGACACTTCCTTATTTGACCTTAAGATTTTTCCATCTTGGGAATCCAATACTTTATATACCTTATTGTAGTTCTCAACAATGTGGACAGTTTGATGTGTTTTTTCATAGCAGGAGTACATTTGTATAATTCCTGTTTTTCTAAAACTCATGTAGTGAGTCCTTTAACCAACATTAATTTTAGAAAGTAAACCTTTGGGGTTAAAGAAATAAATACTCTTTAGTCATTTCAATCTTCTTCCAGAGGAAAAGAGAAAAGCATTGGAGCGAACAGAAAAGCCTCACAATATTCGAGCGTTATTTCTATTTCCTCCTGGCAGTCCATTCCTCTAGGTTAGGAAACCATAAGATGTTACTGTTTCTCTGACTTCTGCCCAGGAGAGTCAAGAGAAATCCTGCTAAGCAATGTGTGCTCTAGGTCCTCATGCCTTTTCTCCACAGCTGCCTCCTGCTCTAAGAGTCTGATGCTTTGGAGTCTCATATATCAGACCTGTGGATTCCTCTGACCATGTCAAGCTACCTCTGCATTGCAGGGCAAAGTAGTAGCCATCCAGTCTCACTTTACCATTATGTTTAGGTACTGATGAAAAATGCACAGACTTGAAGAACATTCTATTAAAGGGATGCATGAAGCTTCTTTATCTCCCGTATTATTAGAATTAGGTTGAAAGAAGAATGGTTTAAAAGATCTGCTATGTTCGTCAAAGAAAGATAAGTTTTCAAATCGCACAGGTCGTTGTGTTTAACAATTCTATCAATTGCTTTTAGACTCAGTTTTAAGGTGTCTCCAGAGGGAGAACATTGCACTGAGCTAGGTTAGAGTCAGAGTGAGTGAAAGTAGTATGAAGATTGAATCTTGGGGCAAGTGAGACTTGCTGATTAGACTCTAGTAATATTACAAGAAAAAGGAGAGCACATGATAAAGTGTTCTTTCTATTCACATTTTATTATCTTTCTCTCACTTTGAAAGAGTTGTACTGAAACTGTTTCATATATTGATATGCTGTAAAACACAACTGAAAATCAATGCAGCAAGTATATCAGACGGCTAGGCTGTTTCTGTTCTGTCATTATCCCGTGCAGCTAGTGCTGGGTAGCTTTGGATCGTCTGTGGGCATGGAAGAGGGGTTCACTACACATCTGAATTTCCAAGTTTCCTAGTTGATCTCTATAGCTTCAGGACTTCTTCTGCCAGGCTGCACTGGACTTTGCTTGTACTTATCGAGTGCTGCTCTGCTCAGAAACCCCCAAGAGCTCCTGCTTCTTACTGGTTCCTAACACGCATGTGCAGCTCTTGTCCGAATGTCATCATTACCCCTAAGTAACATTCTCTGCCCTAAATGTCATTCTCAGAGAGGCTGGATATAGTTGCCAAATTGCTGCTGCTGAAGCATGTACAGATCCTAAATTAAAAAATGAATTAGATCTGGAGTTATATACATTTCATAGAGAAGAAATAACCCAGAAAGTGGAGAGAAATTCCTCTAGCCCTTGTTTACACTCGTGCACGTGCACACACACACACACATACATACACTACCTGGTGATAAAAATCGGACAGTCTGAGACAATAAAATGTAAAACAGAAGGGACCAAAAGATGCAAATAAATGCCAATTACCTTCTTGGTTTTCAAATGGCAATGTTAAAGAAACGGTATTATTTATCAAAGGATTACTCTAATTTGGAATTGTGCAAAAAACATATCATTAATTTCATGAGCAGACTGACAAAACCAGGAGAGAGGAAGGAAAAGGAGTTAGTAGACCCTTTCAAATGTTCACACTTATAACCTAAACTGATGATGGATTCAATTTGTCAAGAAATTACACTATCTGATACGCTGAATTTTCAAGGAATGCAAAAAGTTAGGCAAGTAGATTAATCTGTATATAAAATATTTACATTCATTACAATGGCAAAATAATTAAAGCACTGTATCTCTGTTTAGAATCCAAAAATGCCCCCCAATGACTAAATGCCAATATAGATTAGAAGTATAGAATTTAATAATCATATTCTTTAATGATTTATTTATGCCCTAGAGTGTCATCTATAGGGAGATGGGTTTTAATTTTGAATAGAGTGGAAACCCTAAAAGTGATGTTTGTGCATGGGTGGGCCAAAGTTTGGTGTCATGTGCTTTCAAGATAACTGTCACCCAGATGTGCACACGGATATGCCCATAAACCACTGCACCTTAGCCTCTTAAGTAGAAACAGAAGTGTGGAGAAATATATGTAGGAGAGAAGTAGAATGGAGAGGATGAGAATGATGGTCATGGGAAGAGAGAGGCAGTTGAGTCCAATGACTTGACATAGAAATGTTGGCACAGCAGGGAGGTGGAACCAGTGACGTCATAGATAATACTGTAGATGAATAATGTCTCCACTTAGTGTGTGGGGTAAAGCAGATCTCTGAGAACAAACGAAGCAGCCAGTGATACATCCAGTAATCAGCTGTTGACTATTTTAGTCCACTCTAAGCAACCACCTCTTCCTGAGGACAACAATGAAAAATAAACAAAATTTCTGTATGAAATTATCAGGAATATTTTGCAATGAAAAGCCAAGATTCCCAATATGTTGCTCTGGCAGAGGATCTGAGCAATGTGCAAACCAGAGACATTCACACAAAGCCAGTTTATCTCCATATTCACACAGCCTTTGACATCTTCTGCAACTGGGATCCATCCTGTTGGGGCAGCCATACAAAAGTTGTTTCTTGACACATCAAGAAACACATATATATGTTGTGATAAACACATATCACAACATATAAGTTGTATGCCTCAAACATAGTAGCTGTTCAGTTAATACTTTTTGATATGATTAAAATTAACTTCTTTTTTTAATTGAAGTAGAGTTGATTTACAATGTTGTGTTAGTTTCTGGTGTACAGCAAAGTGATTCATATATATATATATATATATTCTTTTTCATATTCTTTTCCATTATAGGTTATTACAGGATATTGAATATAGTTCCCTGTGCTATACAGTAGAACCTTGTTTATCTCATTCTATATATAATAGTTTGCATCTGCTAACCCCAAACTCCTGATGCATCTCTCCCCCACTCACCCTCCCCATTGGCAACCACAAGTCTGTTCTCTATGTCTGTGAGTCTGTTTCTGTTTCATAGATAAGTAAAAAATATGGGAACACTTCACAAATTTGCATGTCATCCTTGCCCAGGAGCCATGCTAATCTTCTCTGTATCATTCCAATTTTAGTATATGTGCTCCTGAAGGGAGCACTAAAATATACTTGTAATCAGATTTTTCTGAGACCTTCGAATTAAAATATTGATGGTGATGATGTTGATTTGTCAGAGGGATTCTTTGTTTACAGACAAGGCATAGGGTATTATCTGTGGTCTGCACATACTACTCCCCCAAGCTGATCCAGTTACACACCGTTGCATATGTGATAGATGTTTGCCTTTTACTCATCATCAAGCAAATAAAAACAGGCCTTTCTCAGGTATTCCAGTAATAGCGCTATAATCGTAAAAGTAGGTATAGAAACTGTATTCCCTGAATTTTAAGAGAGAAAATGTGTCCCTTCACCAAGCTCTCTGTCCCTTGAAGGTGCATTGCACTCCAGCTCATCGTGTCTTGTTAGATAGCTCTGACCCTGCCTCATCTCCAGGCACCTCCCTCTTCATGTTTTTCATCTACCCCTCTTCACTCCAGCTAACCAAGAGTACCAACATGATCCTTCTACCTTGAATATCTTCCCTCATGCCTTCTCTGGCTTATTCCACTTTATTCTTCAGATCTCAGCTGAAGCATCTCTTTGTCTGGCAAGTATCCCTAACATAGACTAGGTCAGTGCCTTTCTCATGTGCTCCCATGACACCCTCTAGTAACCCCCTAAGAGCATCTAACACACGCTCTGTTGTGCCTGCCAATTCGCTTGCCTGTCTGCCCCGCTAGACTGCAAGTCCCCTGAGGCACACTGCCATGATTCTCATTTATCATTGTATCTCCACATCCAGCACTGTGCCCAGCTTTCAAAATATTTGATGCATGAGCAAAATACTCGTTTTGCTCAAATACTCTATTTGCCTCTGTAAGAATGTGTTTCTCCCATGCAATTCCGGATCTAAAGGCAGACTTGCTTTTTGAATTCACTGAATCTCTACTTTTTTCCTGCAGACCAGGGATGTCTCAGGGTCCATAAATCTGTGAAAAATCTGTCAACCTAGAGTTGTTTTCCCCTTGTCCCTTTGTCTTTAGAAGTCAAGAGTTCTTGTTCTGTGGTTCCGGAATTATATTGTTTAATTTCCTCTCTCTCCGGTACATGTAACCAATTGAAGAGTCACTTTTCAAGATTTCTGTGCAATAGGCATTTTTTGAGCATAGCTGTAATTGTGGTTTTGATTGAAATATTAAACCTACAAGTGATTTGGAATATCAAAATGAACATTCATATCACAGAAGATTTTAGTTACTAATTTAGAGAACAGGAAACATGTTGATTTTCTAGCATGGCTAAAACACAAGCACACTGCAAAAGTTCATTATGCTAACCAGCTGACTTAAGGATACATGTACATATAAAATAACAGAGTGATACATTTATTACCCAACTTGCTGTTTGTTATAAGGAAGTTGCTGTCTGGAAAGGCTTCAGAACCCTCTCCAACTCTACCTCCCCTTCTGACTTTTCGTTTCCTGTGTCTGGGAACCTCATTGCTTTCTCTCATGGTCCTGTTAAGTAATTATTCTCATGTGAGGTTACTGGGCTAACCCTCAGCATTTGGTTCACAGCACAGTTATTCCCGTTTCAGGGATGGGGGATGGAAACCATCCGTAACTGCAAGATCGTTCCCATGGCTGAGGAGGGAGAGATGGATTCAGTCCCCTTCTCATTAGGAAGGTGTTGGGCTGTGTAAAGCATCGTGGTTGAAGATATTCCTCCATCAGACACTTCAGATCACAGAAGAGGTTGCTGTATAATAGTGATGCATAAATGTTTTACTTTTGAGAAAAGAATTTTCACATACACACTGTGTGTGTGTGTGTGTGTGTGTGTGTGTGTGTAATGTTGCAGTAATTCCAGCACTCTGTGCAGTAAAAGCAGATGTCCTGGCTATTTTATTCTGAAATATTTCTAGAGTGTCTTTATCTTTTGAGTTGCTAGCATGTGAGTGTTATTTTTTTATTATCACACAAAGTTTATACAGTTCGTGTAAAGCGTGTGTGAACTAAAATGAAAGAGGTATGAAGTTTACTGTCTCTGAAGTTGATTTGAAGACTAGAGTGGTTAGATAAGGAATGTTCTAAGAAATTCTGTCAAAATAAATTCGATATACAGCCAGAAATTCTACAACTGCTTTCTGGAGCTACCATATTCTCTTGAGAGCTAGAGTAACTGCTTTCTATAGCTACAGTTTTATTTTTAACTAGGTCTAGTTTTTCTTGGAAAAACTTTCCTTCATTATAAAGTTAATAGTTGAAATTAAACTCAATAATAGAACTGAACATATCATTCAATGTTAATATTTGATAGCCTTATTTTTAAATTTGAACATCAAAGATTTTACAAAACCACATGCTCTAAAATATTTATTTAAATTTGCAAGGTTTGAAATCCCCAGTGTTCCTGAACTCAAGAAGAAAAATCAAGTGTGCCCTCAGATTTAATACCATTTTTGTGGATGTGCAAATTTAGAGGTTACTTTGTATAATTTAAACTTCTCTAAAAGTTTCATCCACATTTTTTGCCATCACGACTTACTTGGAGACTAGGATAGATAACAGAATCTACTCAAATCATGCTTCTCATAACACTTATCTTAAACACAGGAGTCCTATTATTGGTCCGGCCAAAAAGTTCATTTTGGTTTTTCATAACATCTCACGGAAAAACCCAACTGAACTTTTGGGCCAACCCAATATTTTTTAGATCAAATTTTATACTAGAAATTAATGCGGATGGGCAACTGATTGGCTATGTAGTTACTCAGTTACATCAGGTCTCTCTTCTCTGAATGTTCTTCATTTATTCATTCATAAATATTTATTGAGCTCCTAGTATATACCAGTTACTGGGGAAATAGCAGTGAAGAAAAACAATCATCCTTGTCTTTGTGGAGTTTGCATTCTAGTAGAAGAACAAGACAACAGGCAAGTTAATAAGTAAATATATAGTATGTGAGATAACTGCTAAGGAGAAAAGTAAAATAGGGAAGAGAAATAAAAGAAGAGGAAGAGGGTATTCATCTTAGTGTGAGTGGCTGAAGAAGAGCTCAATACAAGGTGACGTTGAATAAAAACTAGAACTTAAAAGGAGCAAACCATGCCACTATCCAAAGTGAGAGCATCCAGCCAGAGGAAATGGCAAGTGCAAAGGCCCAGAGGCAGGAATGTGCCTGGAGGGTTAAAGGAGCAGCAAGGAAACCATGGTGGTTGAGTGGAAGGAAGAGAATAGTAACAGATGAGATCACAGGGATACTGGGATAGGGCAGGTGATAGGGAGAAGCAGATAACGTGGGGCCTAACAATAGGTGACCATATAATTTATTGTCCAAACCAAGATGCTTTGAGAGTGAAAGTAGACACTATCAATAATTGCATCTGGACAATAGGCATAAACCAAGACTCCTGGAAAAAATAGGAAGCGTGGTCACCCTGTGTATACACCTTTATAAAGCCTTTAGCCTTTTTCTCTGAGTGAGATAGGAAGCTTTTAGAAGGTTATGAGCAGGACTTCCCTGGTGGCGCAGTGGTTAAGAATCCACCTGCCAATGCAGGGGACACGGGTTCGAGCCCTGGTCTGGGAAGATCCTACATGCCGCGGAGCAGCTAAGCCTGTGTGCCACAACGACTGAGCCTGTGCTCTAGAGCCCGCAAGCCACAGCTACTGAGCGCACATGCCACAACTACTGAGCCCGCGTGCCTAGAGCCTGTGCTCTGCAACGAGGAGCTACCACAATGAGAAGCCCATGCGCTGGAATGAAGAGTAGCACCCGCTCGCCACAACTAGAGAAAGCCCATGCGCAGCAGTGAAGACCCAAAGCAGCCAAAAAGAAGTTAATTAATTTTTTTAAAAAAGGAAGGTTATGGGGAGATGAGTGACATGATTTGGTTTACATTTTAACAAAAACATGCTGGCTACTGTGCTGAGAAGCATTTCCTGAATCGATGCAGGAAAAATATGCAGTCTTAAAGTATGTTATGTATACCAATTTATAACATGACCTAAAGCCTAATTACTATTTACTCTGTACCAAGCTAACTCATTTGATCCTCACAGTAAACTTATCCTATATGACTGTTGCCTGAAAATGAATAAACTGAGGCATGGTGTTTAAGGAATACCCTCAAGGCTACACAGTTAGCGAGTTGCAGAGCCAGGATTTGGATCCAGTCTGATCCCAGAGGCCATGCTGTTAGCTAAGCTGCCACATTGCTTCTCTTCCATATGCCTCATAAGGCAAACTTGATAGTCATCCAGATATCCTCCCTAGTACAGAAATATATTTTCAAAGACTGTGTTCAAAAATAGTCATTCCCTTTTCTCTCCTGCATTAAACCCAATACTTCTTTAGTTGCTTATTTAAGACAGAAGTGACACACTATAAAGGAAGATGTGTATGAAACAGAGGTTGTTCTCCAGAATAGCATTTACGTTGTAAGTCTTGCAGATTGCATGGGAACATCTGTCAAACAGATTTTTGTATTCCATACTCATTGTCATGTTGGTGAGATCAATTGACGGAAGGGAGCCAGAAAATAAAATTTTTTAAAAATGAAAAGAAATGTTAAGTTCTTTGATGGACTGATTGCCTAGACATATACATCTGCTTATCTTCCCAGAGGAACACTTTTTGCCAAACTGGTGTCTCATCCAGTTATCATTGGAAAGGCTAGGCAATTTGTGGCATGAGACAGAAAAGTGAGTGTCTATGGCTATCCCAAGGTTTCAGTTGGCGTAAAAACACCTGGTTTTATTGATAAAACTAAATGTTGCATTTCTAGATCTTCCTCCTTAGGAGTTGACCAGATGCATAGGAATTAAAAGGGTAATGTGAAAGCATAATGGTTGACATTTGGGAATATGTCTCAAATGATATTTAAAAAGAAGCAAGAAATAAAATACCTAGGAATAAACTTAACCAAGGAGGTGAAAGACCTATACTCTGAAAACTATAGAACACTGATAAAGGAAACTTAAGATTGTACAAAGAAAGGGAAAGATACCCCATGCTCTTGGATTGGAAGAATTAATATTGTTAAAATGGCCATACTACCCAAAGTGATCTACAGATTTAATGTAATCCCTATCTAAATACTCATGACATTTCTCACAAAAGTAGGACAAGTAATTCTAAAATTTATATGGAACCACAAAAGGCCCTGAATTGCCAAAAATATCTTGAGAAAAAAGAGCAAAGCTGGAGGTATCACCCTCCCTGACTGCAGATTGTATACTACTGTACAAAGCTACAGTAATCAAAACAGTATGGTACTGGCACAAAAACAGACATACAGATCAATGGAACAGGATAGAGAGCCCAGAAATAAACCCACACACGTATTCAGTCAATTAATCTTTGACAAAGGAGGAGGCAAGAGTATAAAGTGGGAAAAAGACAGTCTCTTCAATAAGTGGTGCTGAGAAAACTGGGCAGCTATTAATACACGTAAAACAATGAAATTAGGACATTTCCTCACACCATATACAAAAATAAACTCAAAATGGATTAAAGACCTAAATGTAAGACCTGAAACCATAAAATTCCTAGAAGAGAACATAGAATATGCTTTGACATAAATCATAGCAATATGTTTATGGATTTATCTCCTAAGGCAAAAGAAATAAAAGCAAAAATAAATAAATGAGATCAAGTAAACTTAAAAGCTTTTGCGCAGCAAAGGAAACTATCAGCAAAATGAAAAGACAACCTATGAAATGGGACAAAATAGTTGCAAATGATATGACTAACAAGGGGTTAATATTCAAAATATATAAACAGTTTGTACAACTCAATATCAAAAAAATAAACAATCCAGTCAAAAAATGGGCCACAGACCTGAATAGACATTTTTCTGAAGACAGCATACATATGTTAACAGGTACATGAAAAGATATTCAGCTTTGCTAATTATTAGAGAAATGCAAATCAGAACAACAATGAGATCACCTCACACCTGTCAGAATGGCCATCATCAAAAAGTCTACACATAACAAACACTGGCAAGGATGTGGAGGAAAGGGAACACTTGTGCACTGTTGGTGGGAATGTAAATTGGTGCAGCCACTATGGAAAACAGTATAGAGGTCCCTCAAAAAACTAAAACTAGAACTACCGTATGATCCATCCCTGGGTTTATATCTGGAAAAAATGAAAATACTAATTTGAAAAGATACATGCAACCCCAATGTTCATAGCAGCACTATTTACAATAGCCAAGGTATGGAAGCAGATAAATGGATAAAAAAGATGTTGTAGGGCTTCCCTGGTGATGCAGTGGTTGGGAATCTGCCTGCCAATGCGGGGGCCACGGGTTGAGGCCCTGGTCCAGGAGGATCCCACATGCTGCAGAGCAGCTGGGCCCGTGTGCCACAGCTGCCGAGCCTGCGCTCTAGAGCCCGCAAGCCTGGAGCCTGTGCTCCGCAACGAGAGAGGCCACTGCAGTGGGGGTCCCACACGCCACAACCAAGGGTGGCCCTCGCCGCGGCTGGGGAGGGCCCGCGCGCGGCAGTGGCGACCCAATGCAGCCAAAAATAAATAAATAAATATAAATTTAAAAAAAAAAGATGTTGTTTATATATACAATGGATTATTACTCAGCAATAAACAAAGAATGAGATTCTGCCATTTGTGGCAACATGGATGGACCTAGAGAATATTATGCTTTGTGAAGTAAGTCAGACAGAGAAAGGCAAATACTGTATGATATCACTTATTTGTGGAATCTAAAATATAAAACAAATGAATGTATATAACAAAACAGAAACAGGCTCACAGATATAGAAAACAAACTAGTGGTCACCAGTGGTTTGGGGGGGAGATAGGGGCATTGGATTAAGAGAGACAAACTACTATGTATAAAATAGATAAGCATATAGTGTATAGCACAGGGAATTATAGCCATTATTTTGTAATAACTTTTAATGGAGTATAATCTATAAAAATACTGAATCACTATGCTGTACACCTTAAACCAATGTAATATTGTAAATTAACTATACTTTAATAAAATAAAATAAGCTAGAAATCCTCAATTTAAAAAAAAATTACAATGAAGTTTAATGAAATTGTTTCATTAAATCTGAAGCTATTTGAATAAGGAACTTTATTAACATCGCTATTTTTTCTTTTTTGGCCATGCCACACGGCATGTGGGATCTTCGTTCCCCAACCAGGGGTTGAACCCGTGCCCCCTGCATTGGAAGCGTGGAGTCTTAACCACTGGACCACCAGGGAAGTCCCTAATATCCCTAATTTTAAAAGCAAACTATATTGAGCATGTTCAAAATATCCAAAATCATTCCTTTCAAAATATAAAAGGTAATGGGCATACATCTCTTTGCCAAATATTGAATAGCATACTATGCCCCATCCCACATGAGTTTTATGTCAGATAAAGCAATTCTGTAGAATGTGTATTTTTAAAAATCTGGCCACTGTGAACTTTTAGTTTAGTTTCACAAAACAAAAATGTTTAGAATACTCCAGCATTTCTCTTTCAAAATGATGTCATGTATGTCACAAATGCTGTGTTTCTCTGCCTATTTCCTCTGTTTCCACAAATTTGATGTTCTTATAGAAGGTAAATCTATGAAAATTTAGGGTAGTGTTACATCATTTAAGTGCCATAATACTTTGTAAACATTTTCGACATTTTATTGAGATGTAATATACATGCAAAAAAAATGTACATTAAGTGTCAGCTCTATGAATTTTCACCAAATTAACACATCTGTGTATCCAGCATCAGGAATCAGAACATTACCTGCACCCAGAAGTCCCTCGGTCACTAATTACCCAAACTCCCAAGGCAGCCACTTTCCTGACTTCTAACAGCATGAATTTGTTTGCCTACTTTTGTGTTTTATGTAAATGGAACCATATGACGTATGATCTTTTCTGTCTGGCTTCCTTTGATCAGCACTATGTTTGTGAGAGTAACCCATGCTGTTGAGTTTAGTTGTAGCTTATGCATTCTCATTATTGTATAGCACTTCACTGTCTGAAAATGCCACAATGTGTTTATTCATTCTACTTAGGTAGGCATTTAAATAGTTTCCAATTTTGAGCTCATATGAATAGTGTATCTATGGACCTTCTCACATGCATCTTTTTGTGTGCATATAGATTGCCGAAAAAATAAATATATACAGATATATAAAACTTAACATGTATATATAAATATATATAACACTTAAATATCAACATATATACCTATATACTAAATAAATGCTTTTAATATAAATCTTGATCATGAATACTTAAATATCAACATATATATTTATATACTAAATATATGCTTTTAACATAAATCTTTATCATAATCCTTTTATATTTTGAACAGTAATTTTGGAGAACCACCAGGGCATGGTACAGTACTGGGAACTAGGCAGAATTTCCTAGACAGAATTCTTTTCTAAAAGGTCTAAAGGCTTGCGTGGCATATGTCTGAACTTTGTTCATTATAATTCTTCTTGGTCTTTCAAGCAGATCTATTATCTGCCTTCATATTGGATAATCCCCAAATCAACTCACACATTTACTAAGTGTCTATAGAAAACACAAAGAAATCTAGGACAGCTGTGCCTCTGAGTGGCTTGCATTCTGTGTGAGGATACATATATTCCATCAAGTTAGCCTGAATGCCAGGTGAATGTTATAGTCCAGTGTTCTGTTGAAATTTTTGAGACCATTGAACACAATTTTACTGAAAAAAATAACATTTTGAATGTAAAACACCTATTAACATTTTCTTTAAAAACAGAAAAACTGTCATCTCTCCTTCTCCTAAAGTAATATATACAGCTAAACCAAAATTAATCCAATTAATCTCAAGAGACACAGAAATAAAATTAGGTTTCAGCATTTTCCATTACTGCTGCAGTAAATGGCCATTTATTTTAAAACTTTAAAACACCCCACGAAACACAGATTAAAAAGCACTGATTTCAGACAGTAAATGTTCTGAGAGTTTAAGTTGGATTGATGAAATTTTCCAGACAATCTCTCTGAGGTTATTTTTGTTAAATGACATATTTTGGGATGCCAGTTGCTAGGTAAAACTTGGAGGTTTAGTTGTAATCTGGTTACCACATTATTGTAAGACAAAATGGTAAGGGAGGGTTGTTATAGGAATTTACCAAATTGTAGCATATGAAGACAGATCTAAAAGAAAATCCTTCCTAACATCAACACCAAAATTTGCATTTCAACATCACATAAAAGAGATTTTATGTATCAAAACCACTGAGTAGATTTTAAATGGAATTCGATGGCGGTCTTACAAGGCCCTGAATACATACTGCCAAGAAGTTATTCAGAACTTTGTGAAATGTGTGAACACTGGGCTTTGCAGTCTTACGATTGTGCCTTTAAACTTACAGGATTTGTTGAAATTTTTCCTGCTTTTTGTTCTGAGGAAATAGTTACCTTCACAATAATATTTTTATTGGTTTCATGGAGTGACCTTAAAATGCCTCCAGCTCCTGGGTTACCGTAAAGGAGGGGAAGTAAATCCAGGGGGAAGTTTGCACATTAAGGTAATATTCCAGGGCCTAATTTGCAAGCACTGAGTACTCACCACTTCGGCTTGATCCTGTCTGATTCTCTGACCCAGGGGTGGGCAAACTACAGCCATGAGCCAAATCTGGCCCAAAGCCTATTTTTATAAATGAAGTTCTATTGGAACACAGCCATACCCATTGCTTACATAAATGGTTTCGACAGATACCAGATGGTCTGCAAAGCCCAGAATATTTACTATCTGGCCATTTACAGAAAAAGTTTATCCACCCCTGCGGCATCTCACCCGCTGCCCTGGCCCTGCTTTTACTTTTTTTTTAAGTTTATTATTTATTTATTTTTGGCTGCCTTGGGTCTTTGTTGCTGTGCTCGGGCTTTCTCTAGTTGCGGCGAGCGGGGGCTACTCTTCGTTGCGGTGCGCGGGCTTCTCATTACGGTGGCTTCAGATTGGGAGAAAATATTTGCAATCAACATGTCTAACCAAAGGAGTAGTTTCTAGAACATATTAAAAACTCTCAAAATTCAACAGCAAAAAACCAAACAATCCAGGCAGAAAATGGGCAAAAAAAACATGAACAGAAAATTTTCTGAAGAGGATATAAAGCTGGTCGATAAACACATGAAAAGATGTTCATCATTATTAGCCACTAGCGAAATGCAGAACTGAAACCTTGGTGAGATATCACTACACACCTATCAGAATGGATAAAATTTAAAAATAGTGACAACACTTAATACTGGCAAGGATGAGAAGAAACTGAATCATTCATACATCACTGATGAGACTGAGAAATTGTAGAAGCACTCTAGAAAAGACCTTGCAAGTTTATTATAAAACTAAACATGCAATTACCATAAGACCCAGCGATTGCAATCTTGGGCATTTATGCCAAAGAAATGAAAATTATGTTCATGCAAAAACCTGTTCAGGCATGTTCATAGTAGCTTTATTTGTAATAGCCTGAACCTGGAAGCAACCCAGATGTTCTTCAGTGGGTGAGTGGTTAAATAAACTATGGTACATCCATTCCATAGAGTACTACTCAGTGATAAAAAGGAACAAGCTGTTGATACACACAACAACTTGGATGAATCTCAAGGGAATCATGGTGAGTGGAAAAAAATAAAGCCTATCTCAACAGATTACATACTATAATTCCATTTATATAACATCCTTGAACTGACAGAGTTATTGAGATGGAGGACAGATTAATGGTTGCCAGGGGCTAGGGAGTTCAAGGGAGAGGGGAAGGGAGTGTGGTTATAAGAGGTCATTATAAGGGGTCCTTGTGGTGATGGACCTATTCCATGTCTTGCCTGGAGGTCGATACACAAACCTACACATGTGATAAAACTGCATAAATACAAATAAATCAATGAGTAACACGGGAGAAATCTGAATAATATCACTGGATCATATCAATGTCAAAAAAATGGTTGTACCAATTTACATTCCCACCAGCATTATATGAGGCTTCCAATTTCTCCACATCCTCACCAGCTTATTATTGTCAGTCTTTTTTATTATAGCTATTCTAATGATGTGTAGCGGTAGCTCATTGTGGCTTTAATGTACTTTTCCCTTAATGATGAATGATACTGAGCATTTTTCATTTTCATGTACTTAGCTATTTGTATTTCTACTTTGGTGAAATGTCTATTTAAATCTTTTACTCTTTTTAATTATGTTATTTCTCTTTATATTTTTTAATTGTAGGAGTTCTTTACATATTCTGGACGGAAATCCTTCATCAGATATATGATTTGCAAATATTTTTCCCACTCCGTAGCTTTTCTTTTCATTTTCTAAATGCTGTCTTTTGAAGAGCAAAATTTTAAAATTTTGATGAAATCCAATTTATCAAATTTTTTTCTTTTATGGACATGTTTCTGTGTCATATCTATGAAATCTTTACCTAAGCCAAAATCACAAAAAATTCTCTTATGTTTTTTTAACAGTTTTATAATTTTAGCCATTACATTTAGATCTATGATCACAATTAATTTTTGTGTAGTATATGAGGTAAACTTCTAAGTTCACTTTTTTGCATACACATATCCAATTGTCCCAACACCATTTACTGAAAAGACTATCGTCTCCTCAAAGAACTGCCTTGGCACCTTTGTTAAAACTTAATTGATGATAAATGTAAGGGTTTATTTCTGTCTTTTCTTTTCTAGTCCAATGACTTATGTGTCTATTGTTATGTCAATACCATCCTGCCTTGATTACTGTAGTTTATAGTAAGTTTTTAAACAGGTACTGTAAGTCCTACTTTGTTGGATTTTTTTTTTCAAAAAATTTTTGGCTATTCTGGGTCCTTTACATTTCTATATAAATTTTAAGATCAACTTGCTAATTTCCTTGAATTTACCTAGGAATTGTATTGACTCTTTGGATGAACTTAGAGAAAATTGCCATCTTAACAATGCTCATCCTTCCAATGCAAAAACATTTATTTAGGTCTTTGATTTCTCCAGTATTTGGTAGCTTTCAGCAAACATGTCTTATACTTCTTTAGTTAAATTTATTCCTAAGTATTTTATTCTTTTTTTGATGCTATTTTGAATGGAATTGTCTCAATTTCATTTTTCATTTCTAGTATATACAAATGCAACCAATGTTTGTATATTGCTGTGGTAGCCTATGACCTTGCTGAAGTCCTCACCATTATACTTGCAGCATCAACTTTTTTCCACAGCTAGTGTGTGATGGTGAAGAATGCAATGACTCTTAGAACAGTTTGCACCAATAATGCAAATGTCAACCAGTAGAAAAGGCAGTCATCTCAGCGTTATCTTGACCTTGCAGGTCCTATGAAAGGTTCTCCTGAACTGTGAAAAGGGATCTCCAGGGGTCCTCAGGCAACACTTAGAGAACCACTGATCTAGATGGTCCCTAAGCACCTGTCCAAAGTCTAAAATGCTGTAATTTTTCATATCTAAGATAAATGTTGTTTACCAAACTTGTCTTAATAACATTTGCTTAAGTCACTGATTTTCATGGCAGTCAATATTCCTTAGACAATTGCTGCATGTAAAACAATGTACCAAGTGTTCTGAGAGAGATGAAAAGGAAGTAGAACATTGGCCCTAATCTCAAGGAAATGGTACAAGTCTCTCTCAGTACTCAAGTGTCTAGGAAAGGAAGCCCAGCTAATTAGTAGGCTAATTACATTAGACCCCAAATTCGTATGTTTTCTGTTCTAGGTAGCACTAAAAATAAACAAAATACTTATAATGGAGATACAGTATGTGTCGAATATCAAGACTGAGAAGTAAAACTAGGTTAAAATCTGTTATTCTTGACTTATACAATTTAATGTTATCTCATTTCCAAATGACTGGAAATAAGACAAAGTAGGATCAAACTCATTTTCAAATCTTTTAATTCTTAATTTTACACTATGATTTATAACAGACCCTTGACTGGAAGCTTAAAATAGCCACTTACCTACTGTTTTCTCCTGCATTTTACTTATAGTCCGGGTTTACAGTATGGTGCTTATAGCTCACTGGGCAAATTTTCCGTATATTTTAGCTTCTCCCTGGAGAGGAATAAAATACTGTTCATACATTCGAGGTAAATAAATAGTACCAAGACTTCACCTATGAGATTCCACAGGTACTGACATCCTTCATCCTATTGGGTAGAAAAAAGAAAGGCAAAAAGGACTAAAATACTCATAGTTGGGAAGAATAAAAGAGAAATTGGGAAGACAAAATTATTCATATAAAATGAAGGGAGGGATTGAGGTTAAGCGAGTTTAGGGATAAATGGAGTTGATAATAGTTTCAGTGAAACCAGCTGCAGACTGGAGTTCTGATATGAAAAAAAAAATCGTGCAATTTAAGAGCTGGCAGAGAATTTAGAGATAAGAAATGTTGGGCCAGAACGAGATTATATGGCAGAGGAGGAAGGCAAAGCCCAAAGATTTCTGATAGGGCTAGAGCTGGAAGCCAGAATTTCTAACTTCCCTGCAGTATATTACATCCTTCCCTCTTCTGAAACTTTAGTGGGTGAACTGTTTACATGCATGTCATTCTTATGTGAAGCATCGTTACATGACTGGTAACTCAGCCGTCTTGAGCAGGTCTTCCTAATTCACTTTATACCTCAGCTATTGCAAATTGTCTTATTTCCTAATGAATTTGTTATTAAATATTCAAAATCGCCTCAACCTTATTTACTGTAACACATCAGCTTCAGCATCAATAGTGTTCTTTTTTCCCCAAAAGACACATATGGTATCATTTTCTTCATGCCGCATACCGTATCTTAGTTGGGTCATCGTTTCCATCAACACAGGATAATTGTGACCACATGACATACTTTAAAATGAAGAACTAACCTCAGTTCTTAAGATTTCACACATTACATCATTAAATAGGCAGCATGCTTTCAAATATGCCATTGGCTTTTGCTTTTTTCTACTTATTACCACCTTCCTGATAAGTTCTTTGGGGCTACTACCTAAATCTACATGTGGAAATCATTACCAGTTTGTTTTTTGTTTTGTTTTGTTCTGCTTTGTTTTCGCCTGCATGTTTCTTTTAAATAAGCACTAGCATGTACTACCATAGAGAGTGCTGATTAAAATAAACAGTAACATTTTTTCAATAGGTTTTGGGTCTTATTGTGTGTCCAGGTCAGAGCACTTATTTTCTATAATTAACTGTCTTTTCTCCATCCAGGAAAAGCCGGGTTCATTCTTTCCAGTGTAACTCTTCTCTCCATTATGAATTAAATCCTAAAATACTGACACACACATTTGGCACTAACCTATACAATTTTGATACTGAGTGCTTCTAAATTTTGTTTTTGAAAAACATTTAATTCTTCTCCATCCAATGATCCTTTGGTTTTAGGCATACCAAAAAAGTAGAAGTCATAAATCCCTTGATTCTAGATTGGCATCCTTACAGCAGCTTTATCAGAGACATTTCTTTTCATTCCCAGCCTTCAGGTGACTGAGATTCTTGGGGATAATAAGCCCATATCTTGGGTGAACCATCTTTCCTCTAATGAAATAACCTTCCTGGGTTTGGAACTTGGTTTTAGAAAGTATTTTTTCGGGACTTCCCTGGTGGTGCAGAGGTTAAGAATCTGCCTGCCAATGCAGGGAACACGGATTCGAGCCCTGGTCCGGGAAGATCCCACATGCCGCGGAGCAACTAAGCCCGTGCGCCACAACTACTGAGCCTGTGCTCTAGAGCCGGCGAGCCACAGCTACTGAGCCCGCTTGCCTAGAGCCCGTGCTCCGCAACAAGAGAAGCCACTGCAATGAGAAGCTTGTGCACCACAACAAAGAGTAGCCCCCGCTCGCCACAACTAAAGAAAGCCCATGCACAGCAACAAAGACCCAACACAGCCAAAAATAAATAATAAATAAATTTTTAAAAAATTAAAAGTATTTTTTCCTCTTTTTTTTTCTCTCCTTCACCTGGTTGTTATTAACATCTATGTATTTCAGATTCTAAAAAGTTAAGACCTCAGCCAACACCAAAACACTGAATATTCAATGGTGAAATAGATGAATAGTGGGTAGTAGCAACAACCTCAAGTTTTCTAATCTAAGTGCAGAGTAGCTGGAGCAGTTCCTCAAAACCCATCTCTTAGAGGAACTAACATTCACAGCCTGCGATGGGTCAGGCCCTGTTCTAAGGGCTTTGCCTGGATTAATTCATTTCACACTCCCGTCAACCATATGGCATAATTTTCATCTCCAGTTTTCATTGAGGCACAGTTCACTTGCGTAAGTCATGTAGGGTACAAGGCTGCCGGGTTCCGGAGCCTTCTTTGGCTGAGTTCCCACAGAATGTTGCTTGCAGCTCCTTGAGGGACCGTCACACCTGCTCATCTTCTGGGTAGTCATTTCCTTGTGAATGGGGCCCTTTGTACCTGTGGGGTCTGCCACCCCCCTGTACCTGGTAACCTGGATGACCGTCCTTCACAATCTCACTGGAAAAAACAGACAGAAAGTAGAGACTGATAACCACAGGCCGTGCAAATAGCTCACACTTCCAGATACTTACTTCTGCTAACTGCTTTCTATGGATTGTCTCTTCTGTCACGCACAGTAACCCTGTGAGGTAGCTGCCATCACCATTTCCATTTTCTAGAGGAGGAAACTGAGAAGCAGCGAGGTTAACCAACATGCCAAGGTCACACGGTGTGAAACATAGCAGAGCTGGGATTCAGTCCAACCCAGGAAGTCGAGCTTCAGGGCCCACGCTCTTTACTACATCAAGCCACTTGCTTTCATTAAAAGGAGTGCTTCTCCATCCCCCCAGGTCACGGAGGGCACCCAGAGTCGAGAACATCTGTGGAGTGTCTGCTCTGCTCTAAGGACGTCATGCTTTCCAAATTCTTGGGCTGGTCGGGAGGCAGGAGGAACCTGTCAAAGGAAGAAGTGTATGGCTTGGGTGGAAGCCACGGGTTTTGTTCTATTTATTTGATTTGATTTCTGTGAAAACTCTGCTTCAATCCGGAAGCAATTAAAGCATAAGGGAAAGGCAAAATTCATTCTCAGTCACGCAAAGTGATTTATTTTATTGTAACCAATTTGAGATTTGCAACAGCCAGAAAACATGTTCTCGTGGAAGGCCTGTCCTGGGCACCGCAGGCTTTATTACCATCCCAGTCTGTACTGTTGGGAGATGTAGAACATCTTTACTGGTGATTCGACTATGTACCAACTTCTACATCCCAGCCCCTGCCCCAGAAAGAAAGAAAACCTCAGAACCCCACTTTCTGAAGACTGGTACCTGGTCCATCATGTCCAGCTTCAAGTGACCCAACAATAATCCACGTTGGGGGGAAGAGAACATTTTATTTACTTTGAGGGTTCCAGCTATTACAGACTATGTTCATAAATCCCTTATTCCTTCCTGAGATGGGTGGGGTGGGATGAAGGGAAGGAGAAGAAGCCCTCATCCTCACCGGATGGGCTAGAAAGAAAATTAGCACAAAGAAAAATGCACCGCTGGTTCTACTTATCGCATTATGAAGATGCCATGACAATAACAAAGATAATATCCAAGTAATGGCATTAGCATCTGGAATGGATAAAAAGAGGGGGTAAATTCATTTATATTATCCTTTTCTTCATGGTCATGAATAATTGGTACATTTCAGTTTATAATTACAAACTATAGCAGTTCAAAATAACTAACGTCTGTGCAGTGTACACTCAGCTTGTGGATTCTCTCATAAGCATCGTCCCATTTGAGCCTCCCAGCTGGTCATCATACCATTGTGGCAGGTATGAGAGCCACCCCATTTAACAAATACAGGAATGAGACATAACAATGGGTAAGTGGCTTACCCAAGGTCACTGTCGCTAACAGATAAATCTTGTATTGGAACCTAAGTCTTACGAAATGACAATCTAAGTTGATTTTAAGGAAAGAACAGCCTTATTTCATAATGCCAAGCTGGTGAGGCCTGGGACGTGAGGCCTGGGACATGAGAGTCATGCACACCAGTTAGGGCACCTGCCTTTCGATACTGATGGCTTTAGGCACTATCGGCATGAGAGGCATGCAGACTACGCGGCCCCAAGCCATTATGATTTTTTAGTCATGTCTATATTATATTCTATTTTCTGCTCATCCTGCACTAGCTGGCTGTCAACTCGCCATCATTTTTTTACTGATCATGGCATCTCTAGAGCAGAGGTTCTCAAAGCAGAGGTTGGTGGACTAGCAGCATCCGCATCACCTGGGAACTCATTAGAAGTGCAAAGCCACGGGCTTCCCTGGTGGCGCAGTGGTTAAGACTCTGCCTGCAGAGGCAGGGGACACGGGTTCAAGCCCTGGTCCGGGAAGATCCCACGTGCCGCGGAGCCACTAAGCCCGTGTGACACAACTACTGGGCCTGCCCTCTAGAACCCACGAGACACAACTGCTGAGCCCGCGAGCCACAACTACTGAAGCCCGCGTGCCTAGAGCCAGTGCTCCGCAACAAGAGAAGACACCGCGATGAGAAGCCCACTCACTGCAAAGAAGAGTAGCCGCCGCGTGTAGCAGTGAAGACCCAACACAGTCAAAGAAAAAAAAAAACAAGTGCAAAGTCTCAGGCCCCACCTCAGACCTACTGAATCAGGAACTCGGTGGGGCGGGGGGCGCGGAGCAGTGTGGTTTAATAGGTCCTCCAGATGATGCTGAACCTGCTGAAGCTTGAAAACAAGTGTGCTAAAGCAGTGATTCTCAACCTTGGCTGTACACTGGAATCACCTGGAAGCTTTAAAAACTTCCGGGCTTGTGTCCCAACTCCAGACATCCTGATTTAATTGGCCTAGGACAGGTTTTTTGTTGTTGTTGTTTTGGGGGTTTTTTTGCGGTACGCGGGCATCTGACTGCTGTGGCCTTTCCCATTGCGGAGCACAGGCTCCAGACGCGCAGGCTCAGCGGCCATGGCTCACGGGCCCAGCCGCTCTGCGGCATGTGGGATCTTCCCAGACCAGGGCCCGAACCCATGTCCCCTGCATCGGCAGGCGGACTCTCAACCACTGCGCCACCAGGGAAGCCCTGGGCATTGGTATTTTTAAAAGCTCCCTCAATCATTCTAATGTACAGCCAAGGTTGAGAACCATTACTCAGGCGGGTTCGTATTAATGAGTAGCTTTGGATGTGCAATGCACAAATAACAGAACCATTTAAAAAGAACAATAAAAATGGGTGTAAAGTAAAAACAAATCAACCTGCGGGGAAGACTCAGACCGTTCACCCGTAAGTCAAGGACATGAACTTCAGGGCATACATTTCACAGCAACCATTTGGCGCCTTACCTTTTTGCTTACTTTCTGGTTGTCAGGTATGTTCCAGAAAGCTGACATAAGCAGGTACGTTGTACATACCATCAATAAAAGATCACAACTAAGTAGAAATTGCTTTATACCAAATATAGTAGTGGCCAGACATCCTGCTTTTGGATCTAGTCATTCTAAAAACAGGGTGCCTATTGGTGGATCATGTGGTACAAGTCCTTAGGTAAATCTGTTTCGACAGGTTAAAAAATGCAGCCTATCAATTTTATGTTGATTTTTCCACAATCCGAATCAGCCACACAAATACAGAATTTCTCCATTAATTTGTGCCATTTAGTAGTGCTTTCATTTTCAGGTGGAGATCAGGACTTTAATTACGTTTCAGCTGCAGAAAAGTCCCCTCAGAAAAGTCCTAAAGCAAAATCCATGCTCAGCAGATGACCCTCTGCTGCCTAGGTTGCCCTGGGCTGTTCCTCTGTGGTCCACTTGAGAACCCGATTGGACCATAGGACGGGCGTCATCTTCAGGTGCCTGCTCTGTGGCTCTTATCAAGCTGGACGGTCTCAGCACAAAGGGAGGGCTCTCCAAGCAAAGTGTTTGGCAGCCCCTCTTTACCATGGACTTTTCAACAGAACTGTATTCTCCCACCTCCTCCAACAGCTAGTTGAACGGTGCATTGTTTGTTTCAACATAAAGAGTGGAAATACCACTTTCAGATACTTTTAAATGACTTTTAAATAGAAAGTAAATTATAAGATGAATGTGTTTTCTGTGGAAAATTGGTGCTATCAAATTTCAAAATGTGAAAATATTTCCCTGAATTAGTGAGTTGAAATCATTAATTTGTTCAACACCTACTACATACGAGGTACTGTGTGATGCCCTTGGCAGTTATAAATATGAGGGTTACATAAAAGCACAGATCCTCTCATGGCAAAAATAAGCTATGACTGCTCCAAGGTGCCAGATTTACGCTTGAACCAATCCGACTTGTTAGTTTGTCAGAATGGTTTGGGTTTTCTTTCATTGAATTGATATTAGCTTGTTAACAATAATGAAATCAACTACTTCTTTTACCATGGTCTCTTTATGCTAAGCAGTTCTTTATCTTTTCCTATCCTAGTCTAAGTGGTTTTCCTCAACGTGCTTTTAAAAAATCAAAACATTTTAATTAGGCAATAGAACTGCTTCCCAGAAGTCTGCTCTAGGAAACAAAATCATAAAAGACTGCTGGAAGGTATTATTTCCATAATGTTCTGACTTTAAAAAAACAACAACAGGATTTATGTACATAGGGAGTTTTCCGGAAGAAAACACAATTTATAATTAACAGTGGTTGCCTTTGGGCAGGGAATTAAGGGGTCTTGAATAGAAGGGAGACTTAACTTTTCATTATACAAGTTTTTATACAGCTTAACTTTTACCATTTTAAATATTGTATTTTCCATTTTAAACGCTAGTAAATAACTGAAAGGATACATTTCCCATAGTCCTTCATAAGCTCCAAAATGCCTCTTCTAAATAAGAGAAAAATAGGTGAGCTATACTCTATGTCTCTTTGATGTCTTCCTTTTGTATATGTTTTCTTGCTAAGACAGAGTGGGCTGAAAGGAGTCTTTGAATCTAAGATTACTCCAATATTGGTTCCATTAAAGAGGTTAACAAGCAGGTCCTACTTGAGATTGGGTGGTTAAGCAGGGCCTCTTTGAGGAAGCCAGCTTTAACCAGAAAGAGAAGTTGCCTGCAGGTAGGACCCTAATTTCCTGCTGGCAGCATGCGAACAGTTACTATCCATATATCCCTTGAGAATGAAGTGGATATACGTCAGGGATGTCTACACTGTGATTGTACCTAAAATTTTTTTCCAATGATTTCTTTCATTCTCCTTTGTCAGTAATTCCCAAGAAGAATCAATGCTGGCAAAGAAAAAAAAAAAAAAGAACAACAAAAATAACCAAACACCTATTTGTGTCAAAGAAGGACAATTCTGTGATCTATTTGGTGCTCACCAACTCCATGATATCTTTCTCTTGGGTGCTTCCTTTATACCTAATTCTAATTAAAAGTTTAAGCAAGCATGAAAAAAAAAATATTTCAATTGAGATTGGAAAGGCCTGAAACAATACATGCTCTGTTGTGGGTTCTCCCAGATCATTTTTCTTAGCACTTGTTACTTAGACCTGCACAGGATTTCAGAGTCTCCCTTGTTAAGCCAGGAACATCCTTTTCTTTTCCCTCATTGTTGGATGTGTGAATTGGGAAATCCATCCACGTAGATTTCAGGATCGTCTGTCTCTGGGAATGAACCAACCATAACAATTCAACTGTTCCAAAACTTATCCTATAACAATCCTTACACATTTTAATTACATCTCTCTAGTCTTTAGTGGAGAATTACAGTTCTGGGACAAAATACTAAACTCCCACTGTGTAAAAAGTAATTTTCAGGTTTTCTTTTTAGGGGGTGATTCATCTCAGAAATAATGTTTTATGTGTTTACTTGCATCAGGCATTCATAACTAGCAATCAGCAATGGTATAACTATTTTTTAGCTTCGTGAGAACTGTCAGAGTTTAGGGCAGTATTTCTGTGAAGAGCCTACTGCTTGTCTTTGGACAAAGGTATTTATGGAAATTCTGAGAAGACACCAACCAAGACCAGTTAGAGTGAGAGGAAGAAGAGACCAGCAGTAGGGCTGGATTGAAGGAAAAGGTCTTTTAGAAAACTACTCAGAAGAAGGGAAATATGTTTGAAAACCAAAAAGAGAGAACATCAGAAATTAAATCAAACAGGATCTTAGCCATAAAAAATAGAATTATAGATAGCCCTGTGTTACTAAACTCACAAAATGCATTAGTTCTGATTTTGTATTTCTCGGGTAATAGTTTCCTATCCTCTTTCCATGGACTCATATGAATGACCACGCCAACCATGAAATTAAACCTTACTCTTTTAGAAATGGTAGAATGAAATTGGAAGGTCAACTTAGAGTTAGGTACTCTGCAAAAAAAAGAAGTTTGTCAAGTGAGTACAGTATTATCTCCTATTGAGTGGAGTACGTTTAAATTCTGAGTCACTAAGCAAACATAAGAAAGGACATCAATACCATTTTTACTCGTGAAAAGGCATCATAGATATTCAGCAGAGGCTTCCTCCTTTTAGGTAGCTGAGCTATTATTTAAGGCCATGCTTCTAGTACGATACCTAATTAGATATCTCTAATCAGATATCAGCAATTCACAGAGGATTTATGTTCCTGCTACTCACCACAGCCACTAGAGGGTCATCACCCTCTCCCTGGAGCAAAAATTTCAAATTGTCAACATGGAAGAATAGATGTCCCTGCGAATGCTACAAACGGGTCACAGTAACCACATTTTCT
Organism: Lagenorhynchus albirostris; assembly: GCF_949774975.1. Classification (NCBI taxonomy): domain Eukaryota; kingdom Metazoa; phylum Chordata; class Mammalia; order Artiodactyla; family Delphinidae; genus Lagenorhynchus; species Lagenorhynchus albirostris. Next base: position 27,145,021 of record NC_083098.1, read on the forward strand.
TGTATGATAGAGGAAAATTTGAGCCTAAATAAAGATAGGCCACTGGTGTCACACCTGCTGAAGCAGGGCAGCAAGTTAAGCATGGAGGAAAAGGTGAGTTTCAAGTGGCTTTAGCTGTTAACCAGCTGGCAAGGCCAGTGCATTCTAAACTACTTCACTTTCCCAGTATTCTCCAGAACATCTTATTCAGAGCTTTGGCTGCTTCTCAGGAGATAATATAATCTCCCAATGCCACTAGCTGAAAATGATTCATTTCACTCATGATTTAGTAAGACTTGATCAGAGATGACTGCCTGCTTCTGAGTTAAGCCATCATCCAAACCCCCAAATTTTGCTCCTCTTTGAAAATCAGGCGGCACGACTACTTCCTATAAGATCCAAGTCTCATCTCTTGTTATGATATTTATCACTCTCCACATTGTTCAGGATTTAAAAAATTGCTGAGGCTTTAAAATATGGAAAAAAAATGATGATCATAGTCTATTGCTACCACACTAACTGAAAAGCATAGTGAACGATACAATTTAGAAGTTTGGAAGCCTAATTAGAAATATAAGTGTCCGCGTAGCCTATGCTGGCTCTGCCATTTCTTACCATGCTCTTTCCTTTTTTCAGCTGCTGGCTGGGCGCTGGCCTTTTGATCACAATGACTTTGGCGTATTTCTCTGCAAGTTGTTCCCCTTTTTGCAGAAGTCCTCAGTGGGGATCACCGTCCTCAATCTCTGCGCTCTCAGTGTTGACAGGTAACGTGGTTCTTTCCCTTTACTCTGTTGTTGGGTTGAGAAAAGCAGTTTTGTCAGAAAGAAGAGAACTCGAGGAGCCTTGAGAATTGGTGTTCAAGACAGTTGTTCATTAGTTCCCAGCAATGAAAATACTAGCGATCTTGCTCTACTGTTTAGAATTGCTTTCCACAGTTGTTGATTACCAGCCATCTTTGGTTCAGGCAACTTGTACCGAGAGCATTTCACCAACTATATCCATTTGACATCCTTATGGCAACGAAGGAAAAAGGAACATGTTAGATGGAATGAATGTTGGAAAAGGAAATTCTAGGACATCCACATTCTGTATTTTCAATGGTAGATTTCTCATTAGAAAAAAGAAGATACTGTTCAATTGTGTTTCTAATGCTTGATTAGTTGAACTGAGTGGTGAGTACTCAGAATTATGTTCTAATCTATGCTTTTCTGAATACCTGAAATGCTTCCTAATTTTTAAAAAGAGGACAACAGAAGCACCCCTTGATCCAACTCTGAAAAAAACCATCAAGTATCTCAGAGTCTTTCCAGAATTCTTCTCAAACATGGATGTCAAGGCGTCAAGAAAGAAGTCCTTCTGAATTCCATGAACTTCTAGAAGGTATTTTCTATACCTTCTAATTTTCATAGCAGGAATTATAAAAAATGAAGTTAGGAACTCTATAACACGTTTTGTGGTGCTTTTTTATATTGAAAATAATCCTTTGCAAATGCTGTTTAATGTCTTATTTAGGTGGTTTACCTACAATTTAGAAGAGGTTTTCATTTTTCCTTTCACACGCTGACAATCACTTTATCAGAGCACCTAAGTCCCATCATAATAGAAATAAAAGTCCCACTTTCTTAAAGAACATTTTAGTGTTTACAGATATTCATTATTTATCATTAACAATTAATTTTCAGGACCAAAATTGTTATTGTTAAAACATAAAAATACTCATTCCATTGGTAGTAGAAAATTATAGTGGTATCCTTGTTATAAATTTATGGTTATAATAATTGTGAAACACTAAACAAAATGTTTAGTAGTGTTATTAAAAATAAATTTATTGCTGAAATTAAAACGAAAAAATTCCATTAGTAGTTTAAATTGCAGTAATGCTATTGACAAAAATGCTACCACTGCGGTGGTAAACACAAAGATCAGAAATAATTTCATCACCCATTAGTAAGATTCACAGTGATTCCCAGGAAAACCTGAGGTCTACATAGGTTTCTTCTGCATCATATCAGATGTTAAGGGCTGCTGCATAAAAATATTTACATACAATAGATGACCACTGTATCACTTTCACTTGACAAATAATAGATTATGCTACTTGTGACCATGTCCTAAAAAATTGAGCAAGCATTTATAATCTGGACTTTATTCACTAATGAATTCTCATTCTATTGTTCCCACTCCTAGCACCCCAATAATATCATTTTGTCTTGTAACTAAAGTATTGTATTATCTAAAAATTAAAGTCATTAAATTATATCTATTACATTACTAATACATGAAAAATTTTTCCTACCTGTATTTATCAAGTTGTATATTTAGAGATGTAGCTAGGTATTTTCATTATAATATCCAATTAAAATTTTAAATTATAATATAACTCTAAAACCCATATGGGGAAAAGAAATAAGAAAATGATCATGACAATTTTTAAAAGAATTACGTTTCCTATACACATATTCTTCCTATATGATATTCTTAAATGTTATAAAGCTACAGTTTTAAAACAATGTGGTAGGGCTTCCCTGGTGGCGCAGTGGTTGACAGTCCGCCTGCCGATGCAGGGGACGCGGGTTCGTGCCCCGGTCCGGGAGGATCCCACATGCCACGGAGCGGCTGGGCCCGTGAGCCATGGCCGCTGAGCCTGCGCGTCCGGAGCCTGTGCTCCGCAATGGGAGAGGCCACAACAGTGAGAGGCCCGCGTACCACAAAAAAAAAAAAAAAAAACAATGTGGTACACACACATAAACACATTGACAAATCAATGGGAAAAACAGAAACAGGTGTCAGAGTGTACAAGAACATATTATAGGCTGAAATCACTTTAATGGGGAAAGGAAAGATTCATCAATAAACAGTGCTATGTACCATCTGGGGGAAAAAACATGTTAAAGTCTTATTTTGTACTATATATCAGTAATAATATTTATAATTATTACCATTTATTGAGTATTAGTATGTACCAGGCCCTGTTAAAAATACTTTCCAGAAATTATTTTATTTAATCCTTATAACAACACCTGTGATGGTGCTATAATTATCCTCATTTTACAGATGAGGAAGCCGAGGTCTAAAGGGCTTAATCAAGGCCAATTGGCTACTAAGTTTTGGAGCCATAATCAAAAGTAGTATGTGTTCTTAACTACTATGCACAAGCATGCAAAAACTCAAACCATAGAGCAATAGAAGAAAATAAACCAATATCTTTTTGATCTCTAGAAAAGGAAGACTTTTTGAACCTAAAGTGGATGGTAGAAAATCTGAATAAAACTATAAATGCATTTCAGGACATAAAATTTTAAAACATGAATATCAAACATTCATAAAATTAAAAAACAAATAAATAAAGCAATAATCCAGGGAAAATATTTGCAGCAAAACTACATGTTAATATTCTTGGTATTTAAAGAAGCCATACAAATAGTAATTAAAATCTTACTACTTCCATATAAAAAGGGCATGAGTATAAAAATCATCAAAGAAGAAACTAAAATGACTAACATATGAATCATGTTCATATTATCAAAGAAATTCGCATTACAAAGCATGTTTCTCAAAATCTGGCAGTAGTAGGGAATTGAACAGCCCTTCCAGAAACTAAAGTCCTACAAATGTTTTTGCCTTCTGACCCCGTAATTACAATTTTCACGATCAATTCTATGGAAATGATCCAAAATTTGAACAAAGAAGTCAGGTACAAAGATGTTCCTTACAACAGCAGTCCCCAACCTTTTTGGCACTGGGGACCGGTTTCATGGAAGACAACTTTTCCATGGACTGAGGCGGGGGTGGGGGGGATTTGGTTTCGGGATGATTCAAGCGCATTACATTTATTGTGCATTTTATTTCTATTATTATTACATTATAATATATAATGAAATAATTATACAACTCACCATAATGCAGAATCAGTGGAAGCCCTGGGCTTGTTTTCACTTGCCACTCACTGATAGGGTTTTGATATGAGTCTGCAAGCAATTGATTTATTATGGTCTCTGTGCAGTCAAACCTCTCTGCTAATGATAATCTGTATTTGCAGCTGCTCCCCAGCACTTGCATCACCCCCTCAGCTCCACCTCAGATCATCAGGCATTAGATCCTCATAAGGAGTGTGCAACCTAGATCCCTCACATGCACAGTTCACAGCAGGGTTTGCACTCCTGTGAGAATCTAATGCCACCGCTGACCTGACAGGAGGCGGAGCTCAGGCAGTAATACGAGCGATGGGGAGCAGCTGTAAATACAGATGAAGCTTTTCTCGCTCACCCGCCACTCACCTCCTGCTGTGCAGCCCTCTTCCTAACTGGCCACGGGCTGGTACCCATCCGTGGCCCAGGGGTTGTGAACCCATGCTTTACAAGATCATTTAAAGAAAAAGTTGAAAGCAGCCTTGTATTAGGGAAATGGATAGGGATGTTAAATGCAATTTATATGTATAAGTATATGAATATAAAATTCCTTGAAAGGAATATGATAAATATTAGTATTAGTTATGTCAAGGGATAGAGTAACAGATGTAACATTCTTCTGCAAGCAGAAAAAAACTTATGAAAGTTTATTTTATTTTCTGTGACCCATTTTCCTTATTTACTTCATGCTATTCCCTACATTTTATTTTTCTCATCTGCCCAGCTCATTCCTATGACCTTTATTTTAAATTAACACTAATTTCCTATGACTGGGTAGCTCTAAAACGCAAGCATATGTAGGCCTGTGTGTGTGTGGAGAAATACAGGTACATGCCCAGCTCAGAGTTACTTCCATGCCTACTCTTGCCTTTACAAAAGCACCATCAAATTTGGGAAAACAGCATTTTATTTAAAAAATTAAACTTTGTCCCAAAGTTTAGGTAAAAATAGGATGATAACGAGTTTTAGGAAAGGGCCACTCAGTGTTCTAAGAAAACTGCACCTCCGAGGAAACATCTAACCAAACCCAGACAAGACCAGCCCATGACAAACAAGAATGAAAAACAGGAGAAGGAAGACAAGGAAGATGCTTGGCTCCTATAAATAGTAAAACCTTTTTTAAGGCAGCTGGGTATAATCCTCTGAGAAGAGAGGCATTGATGAAAAGAGAGGCCAAGGAGAGGAAAGAATTTGCTTGGTTTGATAAGAAATATAGGCAACTTTTCATCCCTGCAATATATTTTCTTGTTACAAAAATTAGAGTGTATGCTCTGAGTAGTGTTATGTGCCATGGTATAAGTGGTCCCTTTTGTAGTTCGTATGAATCTATTAATAAATTTTTTTCTTGATTGAAAAATACTTTAGGGCACTTATTCCTCAGTGATATACTGTATCATGAATTATCCCTAGATTGAGAAGCATAATTCATAATATAGTTCAACAGAGAGACTTGGCAAGAAGGGTATGAGGTACAGACATGAAGAATCAGGCCTGGCTGCTGTTCTTTAGGAGTTTCCATGGATGTGAAGACAATGACCTAGGAACCAGGGAGAAAGAAGTGCACAGGGAAGTGTTCAGGCAGTTGGATTCCCCAGCCAGCTAAATCATCAACATCCTCCATTCCTTCTCTAGCTCACCTTGTTCTGCTGCCTCTTTCTCCCTTGGGGGAACCTCAGAGGTTCCTGAGCTTCAATGTCCCCAGTATAAACCCTACCTTTAGGCAGGGAGAAGGGGGTGGTGGGAGATGATGGGATGGGGAAATGGAGGGATAAGGTCATAGATTCCTGTTTCTGGTGTAGGAATACCTCACCCACACCATGTCCTCCCCTACCTCATGCATGGAGAAAAATTAACTCAGTGTTCAATCACAAGCTGTCAGTTATGTAGCACATGAAATGTTCTTGGTTTGAAAAAAGAAAGAAAGAAAAAAGAATGTCAAGCATTTATTTCATTAAGACTTAACCTCAGTTTTAGATCAATGAGAAGAACTGTTTTAAAATTCCACTTTCGCAAAAATCTGCCTGGATCCAGGAGGTTTTTTCTGGGTAATCAACTCACCGTCCTTTGTTCCCTGGGTCCTTTCTTTATTATTTTTACATTTCATTTGGTACTGACTCTCAACTTTGGGACCGGTATGTAGGGAATCTATTTTGACATTTCTATTTCAAAAGCTTTCACACTAGAGAATGAATCATTCACACTTGACTTCTGAAGATAAGATACAATTTGCTTTCAATCTTGATTCGGTTGCATTATATTCTTCTAAAAATAAGAAAATGCCTTTATTTAAAAAAACAAAAACAAAGCAAGGAGTAAAAAGAGGGAAATTGGAACCTGTTATGAATCAATTTGCAACTTGGGAATCCCTGCTTTCATTCTATGAGCTGAATCAAATTACGGCCCAGGAAGAGTTCCCGTGATTTTTTTGGTTTTGTTTTTTAAATATGATGATTATGTCTCATTTCAGAGTCGTTGCTTTTGAGGGAAAATAATGAACATAACTATTCATCCAAGTTTTATACAATTTCTCCATTACTTCATTGATTGCTCAGTGAATACTAATACTTTAGGATCAAAGAAAAAGTCTAGCTTTCTTACTCCAGGCTTTTAATCTGAATAAGGTAAACAAGACAGAGAAAGCACATCCCTTGTACCAGAATGGATGACTTCCCATTGTTCATTTCAACTATGGACTTGTCTTATTAAAGTTTTTCACTAAGTCTTCCTCAAATCTATTATTTATTTTTATTTCACATCATTAGTTACTTAAGAATAAGATAAAACAGGAATTTCAGAAAAAGACTGGGGAAATTTAGAAACAAATTTTGACCTCGATCCAAGCTTTAGCAGTGAAATAGTTTTGTCTAATGCTAAAGCAGTATACTTCTAAAATGAATGAATTTTTCCCAACAAAACATGAATAACCAGCCATTACCAATAGTGCAAATAGGTATTCTTACCCGCCATAAGTGACAAGCTTTACAAGTTACTCTGAGTTTGTTTCAGGGGGGAAAAAAAGAAGCGGCAGGGATTGGGAAGAGGAATTCAATGCTATTCCTTGTAAGGTTCACAGTCATGTTTAAAGCAGAAAATGATGGGGGTCAGACCAGTAAAAAAGGTCTGGGTACAGTTCCAGATTGTACTTAAAAGTTGCCTAGGGAAAGAGGTTGTAAAAAAGATATAACTCTTAACAAATACTCCAGATGATGTGTAATTAGATACCTGGGAAAGTTGTAAGGATCCATTACTAACGCACTTTGATTTGCCTCAAACTCAAAGCCAGTTCTTCATCCCTCATTTCAAGTAATTGCTTAGTGGTCTCTATGATCTTCTCAAAGGTTTATCCTAACTCAAGAAAGCATGGAAGTGATTTTCTAAAAAACTTCATTTTTACTTAGACTCGGGCTTGGTTTCTCCTTATTCTCCTGGTGCTATGATTTTCCTTTCACGCTGGGTGTAGGGCAACTTGGGATCTCATTTGGGGGTCTGTTCCCTGTCGCACATAGTTATTCGTTCTTTTATCTTATTTCTATTGTCAAGATCAGGTGACTGGTTAATCTTGCTACCTCATTTTTCTTTGATAACAAACTACCCCCAAACTTAGTGGTTTAGAACAACCACCATTTACTTATTATCTGACCATGTTGTGGGTCAGGGATTTGGGCGGTTCTTCCGCTCCTTGTTACTTCGACTGCGGTCTCATGGTGGATTTCAGTTGGCCACTGAGCTTGCTTCATGGGTCCAAGACTCACATGACTGGCCCCTTGGCAAGAACAGCTGGACATCTGAGCTCAGCGGAGCCCATCTCCCTCTCCATGAAGTCCAGGGCTGTCCAACACCCCTCCAGCGGGCTCAGGGCTCCAGGGTGGAACCTGCTGCTCCATTCAGAGGCCAGGCATGAAACTGACAAAGCATCGTTCCAGCTGTGCCCAGCTGGTCAAAGGAGCCACAGGCCAGCCCAGATGAAGGATCCAACTGAAGAAATGTCCAAATATCTGCAGCTATCTTTCTTTTTTATTATTATTTTCTTTTTTTGTTGTTGAAGTATAGTTGATTTATAATGTTGTGTTAGTTTCTGGTGTAGAGCAAGGTGATTCAGTTATACATATATAAATATATATTCGTTTTCAGACTCTTTTCCATTATAGGTTATTACAAAATATTGAATATAGTTCCCTGTGCTATACAGTAGGACCTTGTTGTTTATATACTTTATGTATAGTAGTTTGTATCTGCTAATCCCAAACTCCTAAATTATCCCCTCCCCCCCTTTCCCCTTTGATAACCATAAATATGTTTTCTATGTCTGTGAGTCTGTCTCTGTTTTGTAAATAAATTCATTTGTATCTTTTTTTTAGATTCCACATATAAATGATATCATATATTTGTCTTTCTCTGACTTACTTCACTTAGTAATCTCTAGGTCCATCCATGTTGCTGCAAATGGCATTATTTCATTCTCTGCAGCTATCTTTTATTTTTTTTAACATCTTTATTGAAGTATAATTGCTTTACAATGTTGTGTTAGTTGCTGCTGCATAACAAAGTGAATCAGCTATACATATACATATATCCCCAAATCTCCTCCCTCTAGCGTCTCCCTCCTACCCTCCCTAACCCACCCCCCTAGGTAGACACAAAGCACCGAGCTGATCTCCCTGTGCTATGCAGCTGCTTCCTACTAGCTATCTATTTTACATTTGGTAGTGTGTATATGTCCATGCCACTCTCTCACTTTGTCCCAGCTTACTCTTCCCCCTCCCCATATCCTCAAGTCCATGCTCTAGTAGGTTTGCGTCTTTATTCCCGTCTTACCCCTAGGTTCTTCATGACCTTTTTCTTCTTAGATTCCATATATATGTGTTAGCATACGGTATTTGTTTTTCTCTTTCTGACTTACTTGACTCTGTAGGACAGACTCTAGGTCCATCCACCTCACTACAAATATCTCAATTTCGTTTCTTTTTATGGCTGACTAATATTCCATTGTATATATATATGCCACATCTTCTTTATCCATTCATCTGTCGATGGACACTTAGGTTGCTTCCATGTCCTGGCTATTGTAAATAGAGCTGCAATGAACACTGTGGTACATGACTCTTTTTGAATCATGGTTTTCTCAGGGTATATGCCCAGTAGTGGGGTTGCTGGGTCAAATGGTAGTTCTATTTTTACTTTGTTAAGGAACCTCCATACTGTTCTCCATAGTGGCTGTATCAATTTACATTCCTACCAACAGTGCAAGAGGGTTCCCTTTACTCCACACTCTCTCCAGCATCTATTGTTTGTAGATTTTTTGATGATGGCCATTCTGACTGGTGTGAGATGATATCTCATTGTAGTTTTGATTTGCATTTCTCTAATGATTAATGATGTTGAGCATCCTTTCATGTGTTTGTTGGCAATCTGTATGTCTTCTTTGGAGAAATGTCTATTTAGGTCTTCTGCCCACTTTTGGATTGGGTTGTTTGTTTTTTTGATATTGAGCTTCATGAGCTATTTGTATATTTGGGAGATTAATCCTTTGTCAGTTGCTTCGTCTGCAGATAGTTTCTCCCATTCTGAGGGTTGTCTTTTCGTCTTGTTTATGGTTTCCTTCCTGCAGCTATCTTTTAATCCACTTCACCTGGCTTCTCTTTAAAGTTCTTCCTGCTGGCATTTTGCTCCCAAACCTCTGTATGGCAATTGGTCTGCGTAACACATAGGAGACACGAATCATAAACAAACATTACAAAGGGTCACGTTTTCTCAATTAAAGATGTGCAGGGCTTCCCTCGTGGCGCAGTGGTTGAAAGTCCGCCTGCCGATGCAGGGGACACGGGTTCGTGTCCCGGTCTGGGAAGATCCCACATGCCGCGGAGCGGCCGGGCCCATGAGCCATGGCCGCTGAGCCTGCGCGTCCGGAGCCTGTGCTCCGCAACGGGAGAGGCCACAACAGTGAGAGGCCCGCGTACCGCAAAATAAAATAAAATAAAAAGATATGCAGACATAAAGATATAAGTGCCACTTTACCTTATGGAACTGGCAAAACTGAAGAAAAATAAATTTTAATGAAGGCAAGCATTGACAGGCACTTAGGAGAAACATTTTTTAAAGGTACTTAAGCTACTTTTTCATTCCCTTGATTTAGTAATCTCACTCAAGATAATTAACCCAGGAAAATCATTCAAAAAGAAAAAAAAATCTGTACGTGCAAACATATTTATAGGCATGTTATTCACAACCTTGAAACACTAGAAATGATGTGATCATAGGAGGAAGATTTAGGTAAATTGTATCAATATCTTGTTATACTGGGTAGCCTTGAAATTAATAAATGCCATGCCTATGTAGAAACATGAAAAGCAAATAAAGCCAAAAACAAAATTGTAACTGACAAGATTATAATATAATTATATTCAAACTACACTTATGAGAATAGAAATGGGCAAAGAATAAGAAGAAATGAAAATAGATTTTGCTGAAGTGATCTTTTGAATTGAAGTTTTCTTTTACACTGTTTTAAAGTACATTCAATAATATTTATTTTCAGTTTAATGAGTTTCCCAGATCATACCTTAAAGATTGAAAGACATGCATTTAATGCCTCTAGCCTTGAAAACATGTAAAAATCTATTTATAGACCCATACAGTAACAAACATCTTTACATAAATAAAACATGTAATTTATTCTTGTATTTTGGCATGTCACATGACAGAGTTCACGGTGGTGTCATGGGAAAAGACTCCCCTGGGACTTGGCAGACCAGAGCCCTGGCCCAGGCGCCCCACATTCACTGGAGACCAGGCAGAGGACTTGGTGACACACCCCTCCTCAGGTTCCCAAAGAGAACACAAAGGGAGAAATTTCAGCTCAGAGGTCCTGCTTGGTTTTAAATTATTGTGTTCTAGGATTCTGAAAGTATTAGCTCTTTATCTGTTGCCTAATTCAGGGCTGGCTTGAAAAATAAGAAACTCTTTGTAATGTATATTGGCTTTGGCCAATAAAGACAAATGCATGGTAAGGAAACGAACAAAGAAAGATTCTTAATTCAACAGATATTTATTCAGCACCTATCGTTGTAGGTCTTGTGACCAACATGCAAGATGTCTGCCCTATGGAGCTTATATTCAAAAGGGAGAGGTGGACATAGACCATAAATAAGTAACATATTTGATTGGTCCCATAGTAGTAAGTGCTATGGAGAAAAATAATCAGGCTGAGTGGGACAGGGTACATCTGGAGGGGAATCTGGCAGTTTTAAATAGGGTATTCAGGGAAGGCCTGAATGGTGAAAAGACACCATTGCGTAAAGATCTGAAGGAAGTGAGGAGGCAGCTCTGAGGACACCTGTAGGCATTCCCACTGGGGTGGGAGCCCACTGGGGTGGGAGCCCACTGGGGGATCTGAGCAGAGGGGTGACATGATTGGCTTACATTTTAACAGGCTCACCCCGGTTGCTGTGTTCAGGGCAAACTGCAGGAGGGCGAAGTGGACACAGGGAGACCAGTTAGGAAGCTATTACAATAATCCAGGCAGGTGGTAACTGGCGAGATGGTGAGAAGTGGTTGCATCTGGATACGTTTTGAAGGAAGAGGTTGCAAGGTTTGCTAAAGAATTGGATGTGTGGTGGAAGAGAAAAAGAGGAGGGAAGGCTAACTTCAAAGTTCTGGGCCTGAGATGGTCACGACTAGAGAGAAGGCAAGGAAGGGGGCAAGGAAGAAGACCAGGAGTCTGGTTTGGGTGAGTTTCAGTGCCTATTAGATAATCCGAGTGGAAACCTCAAGTAGGCAGGTGGATATACAAGTCTAGAGTTAGAGGTGAGGCTCTAGGCTAGAGTTATAAATTTGAGAATTAATTATCAGCATATAGAGAGTTTAAATGATACTAAAGCCATGAGACTAGATGAGATCACAAAGAGAGAGGGTGTAGATAGAAAAGAAAAGAGGTGTGAGGACTAAGGAGAAATTCAACACTAAGAATCTGAGGCATGGGCATGATCCAGCCAAGGAGATGAGATGGAGTGGCCAATCCCATCAGCGGGAGGAAAACTAGCAGAATGTGGTCAAAGCCAAGTGAAGAAAGCCTTTTGAAGAGGAGGGATTATTTCCGGAATAGTTTTTGTTGGCAGGCTGTTCATAATCACACCTAGTAAGGAGAACATATTGTGTATGTTGTGTCATTATCACCCAAATAGAAATCGTTTTGGGAACATCCAGTATTTCTTATTTTCCACACCTTTCTGCACCTCCAGCATCACACGTGAGTGTTTCTAATCGCTTTTATGGTTGTTTTCTCATCTCATGGAGATGTTATTAAGATCAGTGTGATTACAAATGGGAAATATTCTAATTCTCAGTCATGTGGGTTAATGAAGGAGCAGACTGATTATGAATCATTTGCTCAACTAGGCACTAAAAATTACTTCTATTTATTTTTAAATGTTGAATTCACACTGGATTATAGATATGTCATATTCTGGGAACTCATGGGCACATTACAAAATGAAGCTGGTCTGTGAATATATTTATCATTAGAACGTGTAGATCACATTTTCTTACTAAACCACCTTCTATCTCCAATCCTGCCTAAGAAATCTGGCTTTCTCTCTTAAGAGATAAAGTGTTTTATTTACATCACCTTTCCTGATAAGAGGAGGGGAGAAGAAACAGATATAACTCATGGACAGCCTTGGGATATAGACATTCTGTCTCCGTTCCTTTTAGCTTTTACTGGACATCAGGCTGCCAGTCTAATAAGGCAGCAAAGAAAAGTAAACAGAAATAGAAAGCAGAATATATAGCAGTCTTCATCCCACTGGCAATAACCATAAATTTTCAAATGCAGTGTTGGCTACATTGTAAAAGGATTTTCTTGGTCTGTTTGCATAGCTGTATTTTATTCCATTCTGAACTAATCTGGACTTTTTCAGAGATTCTTATTGTACACCAATCTTATTTATCCTAAAAATCTTTTGCAAAACATTTCTCCAGCAAAGTGTGCTGTATATATGCCACGTGGCATCATCGTGCATACCAAAACTATAGTTTCTAATCTACAGTGAAGAACAGGTAGCATAATTCCTAGGAGTTGTGTTTTCACAGGTGTACGTTTTAGTTGTACTGAGACAGAACACTAACTATAAATGATAGGGGCTCATTTTGGTGGCTATGGGTAGCTTGTATCTTGCCTTGGTGCTGCTAACTAATCTTTGCCATTAAGCTGCCTGGCCTGCAAACCCACGTGCACCTGTCTCAACGCCTTGGTCTGTTTTACAGCCTTTTTCTGGCACTATCTAATGAAAGCTATTAAAAGAAAATGTTTCCTTTCCATTACAACAGCAGCAAAAATTTCAAGAATGAAGTCACAGAAATATTGTACCACAGGTCCCTTCTTAATAGTAAGTCTGAAAGCAGCACCAGACCATCATCTCATGTCAAAGAGCATAGTTTCTGAAACCAAAGTTTCTTTAGACTTAACATGTAAATGTGATTATTATCATAAAATATTAAGGTAAAATATAAGGCAAACACAATTTCTTAATGCCAGTTAGTTTTTTTTTTTTTTTTAATGTATTTATTTATTTATTTTTGGCTGTGTTGGGTCTTCGTTGCTACACGCCAGCTTTCTCTAGTTGCGGTGAGCGGGGGCTACTCTTCTTTGCGGTGCGCGGGCTTCTCATTGTGGTGGCTTCTCCTGTTGCAGAGCATGGGCTCTAGGTGCATGGACTTCAGTAATTGTGGCACACGGGCTTCAGTAGTTGTGACTCGCAGGCTCTAGAGCGCAGGCTCAGTAGTTGTGGCGCACGGGCTCAGTCGCTCCGCGGCATGTGGGATCCTCCCGGACCAGGGCTCGAACCGGTATCCCCTGGATTGGCAGGCATATTCTTAACCACTGCGCCACCAGGGAAGTCCCCCAGTTAGTGCTTTGATTGGCATGATTGTTCAGTTATATTTATATCTTATGCTTCTGTATGAACCATTCTTTCCTATTAAACTGTAAACCCTAAAGTTTAGGAACCAAGCTATCTTTAGCTCAGTTTTATATAGTCTACCCAGGGCCATATGGGAGAGATATAGTTATTCTTTGACATTTTCAAATATAATTATTAGAAATATTTATTTACTAAAACAGCCACCTGGTACAAGCCCACTTGTGATCATATTTCGAGGGTAGAGGAAGGGAGAAAACAATGGAATATCTATGGTCACTATTCACTTAAGGATATCTAGATCCACTTCATAGATAATATTTCGAGTTTTTTTAATATAGAAACAGAAATAAGACATTACCGTAACAAGTACCAGCAGCTTTCACTACCCCTTCCAGCATCCAATTTTCCCCCCAGCTTAATAAACATAGCACACCCATCTCTGCTGCCACATCCTAAATTCTCAGGAGATTTCGATGGGCCCCAAGTGAAGATCTCAGACTCAGGCCTGCCAGCCAGTTGAACTCCAAATGGGTAGAACTTTTAATAGCCCCACTTGTTTTTCACACCAGGACTCACAGAAAATTCCTAAAAACCTAATGGTTAGTCACTGGCCAAAGGAAGGATCTTTCCAGCATTTATAATTTTCATTTAATTGAAATAAACTTAAAATTTCCTAACCACTTGGTACCATCACCCCCTTTTTTTTAGGTACAGAGCAGTTGCCTCCTGGAGTCGTGTTCAGGGAATTGGGATTCCCTTGGTCACAGCCATTGAGATTGTCTCCATCTGGATCCTTTCTTTTATCCTGGCCATCCCCGAAGCAATCGGCTTCGTCATGGTGCCCTTTGAATACAAGGGTGAACAGCACAAAACCTGTATGCTCAATGCCACGTCAAAATTCATGGAGGTATGAAAAGTTTAAAGGAAATTAACTGGGGAGGGGAGAAGGTCTTCATTTACCATCACCAAGATTTGTTGATATCTCTACACTGCCGAGTGTGGTTTACTCTGTTAGTTCAGTCAAATATTCTTTAATTGCATGAAAAGCAGATGTTAAACCAGGGCTTAGCTTCTTGAATAAAACAACTATTTTGTTTTCACTCTTGTATTATAGCACAACTGTAGATACAACTATTGCTCTGCACCAAACAACTCAGAATTCTGAAACCGATTTACTAAGAAAGAGAGATTGATGTGTATGCATGTCGTGCTATTTGTTTTGATAATAAGGAGTACAGCACAATTTCCATCTGACAGACACACTGATGCTTATTTGATGTTACTTGGGGAAATGCACATTGCTCACACAGTTTTTAAAGAGAGATTTACTAATTCAAAGTAGGAAGTCATCCTCATGTGTGCTTATGTTAGTACAGATTCTGTCTAATATATAAATAATTTTTTTAATTTTTATTTTATTTGGATTCTTTTCTCTTTTTAAAAAAATATTTATTTTTGGCTGCATTGGGTCTTCATTGCTGCACACGGGCTTTCTCTAGGTGCAGAGAGCAGGGGCTACTCTTCGTTGTGGTGCGCAGGCTTCTCATTGCAGTGGCTTCTCTTGCTGCAGAGCATGGGCTCTAGGCGCGCGGGCTTCAGTAGTTGTGGCACGTGGGCTCAGTAGTTGTGGCTCACAGGCTTAGTTGCTCCGCGGCATGTGGGATCTTCCTGCACCAGGGCTTGAATCCGCGTCCCCTGCACTGGCAGGCGGATTCTTAACCACTGTGCCACCAGGGAAGCCCCAAATAATATAAATTTGCAGAACTTTTTTAAAAAGCATTTTAGTGTAACAAATTCAATTGTTGCTTAATACACCTGACTGCATTAATGTTTCTGAAAAGCTTAATTACATAACTGAGAGTATTAGGAAACACATTTAAAATGCACATTTCCTCTGCAAAACTAGTCACATGTAGAACGAGGAGGAAAACCAAGAATAACTATTTCTCTTAAGTCAGCATAACTGAGTACTTTGATGTAAGTTTCATGCAGTTCAGATTCCACATTTAATCCTTTACAGACCTCTTAAGGTATGTTTTCCTTCCATGGAAAATTCACACAATTAGTGGTTTTACAGTTGACCAGTTATCCTGCTTGGAAATTCTGGTTTCAAAATTAAAAGTGCTCATGAACACAGCCAAACTAGCAACCTTAAAATTAAAGTCTTCTGCTGATCCACTGACTTTTTTATGAAGTCAACCTCCACAGTGAAAAACAAAGTAGTAGGAGGCTATCAGAATTTGGGCAGTGTGAATGAGCAATCTAGAAAACCCTGACTAAAACATTAGAGAGAAGAGGCTCAACATAAGAAGGAACTCACTGGGAATTTCCTGGCGGTCCAGTGATTAGGACTCATGGAAGTCATGGGTTCAATCCCTGGTCAAGGAACTAAGATCCCGCAAGCCGCGCAGTGTGGCCAAAAAAAAAAAAAAAAAAGAGGAACTTACTGACCATTCCAGCTGGACAAAATGAAATGGGTTTCTTCACAAGGATGCATATCCTTTCTAGAGGTGAAGCTAAGAGTAGCTGCCCTTCAGGCTGGCGGGAGCGTTGTGGCTGGCAGGCGCCCGGAGGGTTGCAGTATAGGGTATGAGTTTGAACTGATGATTTTGAAGGTTTCATTCCAAGTCTAAAGTTTTAGGATTCTCTTTCCCCTCCTGTTCTCTTTCTCTAATGTGATTCCCCCTCTTTTTCCACTCTTTCCTCCTCAACTTTGCTCTAACCTAGACTGGAGGGAGGTCCCTCCATACCCTTGCTGGTGACATCAGTTCAAAAGAAACGTGTGACCCCATTCTCGACAGGCCTCTACCATGGAAGGGGCAGGGAACTCCATCCAGTCCCCTCCAGGTAGGGTCAGCTTCCAGGCCCTCCGCAGCTGCTTCTAGGCAGTCACACCCAGCCAGCAATGCACCCAGAAGAAGGGGGTACAAAGGAAGGGGGTCCTGCAAGGAGTGTTTGTGTTGCAGTTAAATGAAGAGAGAGTCCTTCTGATTTTTTGTTTGTTTTTTTAAGTTCAGTACTAAAATCTTTCTACAGTGTGATGTGAATAGGAATATATTTATATAAACAGATTTGAATAAACCAACTCCTTTGGGAGTCTGCATTTAACCTGAGGCTAGAATTCAGAGGTTTGTAAACTTGAATGGAAAGGAAATTACATGTTTATTTTCACTAACTTCTAACTGAAATTTATCATTTCCTTCTAATATGAAAGTAGGCAACAAACCACAGTAGTATTTAGCAGTACCATGATTTTTTCACTAATAGAAATAACAGACATGTCATACCACATAACAGTTGTATAATCTCGAAATATCATTTACATTCATCATTGCTTCTACATTCTGATAGAACCACCATTAGATCTGTGATTTAATTTGTTAATAAACACATATATGACTACATCAGAACTTTCTTTTTCATATTTTGATATCTGTGTTTGGACGTAATTGGTTTCCATTGTAATCTTACGTATTTTATTTCATGCACATAAAAGTATTATTCTCAGAAAGAATTATAGTCTACACCAGAAGGCAATCTATGGCATAAAAATATTTAAGAACCCCTGCCCAGAACTTCTTCTCCTCAGGAACCATTTAAAGAATATTTTAATAGACATGTTATAAATGCAGCCCACTGGGCCTCTTTCTATATTCAGAAACTCTCCGGTTTTTCACAGAGCAGTGTGATTATTTTTTACTGTGGGAACTGAGATATTACAGGAGGCTGCATTATCCTTAGTAAATAAACAATCTGGAGAAACAGCATAAGAAGAGGAACAGCATTTCTTCCCAAGCTGGTGATTAATTCAGTGGGCCGAAGAATTTAGATGTAATTTTCTAATTTCCATTTTTATTGGGTATTATATTTTCTCTTTCAAGAACTCATAAAACTGAGTCATCCTGGTATTTACAAATCCTGTCCTCAGGGAGATAATGCTCAGCGTGCCTTCAGATAAGCTACACTGCCTCAATGGTTTCCAGGTGGTAAGTATTAAACGAGAGCGAGAAAGGGCAGAGTTATTGATGGCTCAAACTGGCTGGCTGCGAGGTCACATAGCAGACATACCAGACAAAGGGTTAATTCCCAGTAACCGGAACTCCTCAGATAAGCCATTCATAACCCTCACTGTTTCCAGACTAGATAGGCACATTAAGTACACTCTAACCACAATAGTCAGAAGTAAACCAGGCACTAGCAAAAGGTTGAGAATCACCAACAAAGATAAGAGTCTGTATGTCTCAAAATCATGTTTTATGAGCTTTGGAAGGGAGCTCTTTTTATTGATTAGGGCTCTTGCCCTGTGTAATTAAAACCAACTTCAGTTTATTCAAAATATCTTTGTTGGGATAATTTTTTAAATTTATTTTATTGAAGTATAGTCGATTTACAATGTTGTGTTAATTTCTGCTGTACAGCAAAGTGATTCAGTTATCCATATATATACATTCTTTTTCATATTCTTTTCCATTATGTTTGATCACAGGATATTGAATATTGTTCTCTGTGCTATACAGTAGGACCTTATTGCTTATCCATTCTATATATAATAGTTTGCATCTGCTAATCCCAAACTCCCAATCCATCCCTCCCTCCCCTCCCTTGATAACCACAAGTCTGTTCTCTATGTCTGTGAATCTGTTTCTGTTTCATAGATAGGTTCATTTGTATCGTATTTTAGATTCCACATGTGAGATCATATGATATTTGTCTTTCTCTTTCGGACTTACTTTACTTAGTATGATAATCTCTAGGTCCATCCTTGTTGCTGCAAATGGCATTATTTCATTCTTTTTATGGCTGAGCAATATTCCATTGTATATTCATCTGTCAATGGACATTTAGGTTGCTTCTGTGTCTTGGCTATGGTGAATAGCGCTGTTTGTCAGGACAATTTTTAATGCAATTTCTTTGTGTGCTATTATAAAGCCAAGATAATGTCTGGAGTTTCCAATTTAGTTGTTTTGACTACCACCTCCAAGCCCATTACCACAACCAGAGAGCATGAATATACAAACATATCTGCAAGCGTGAAAATGTTGAAGCCACCAGAGGTGCTGTACAGCTAATTTTCATTATAATGCTCCTCTTCCTCTCTCCCTTCTCTTCTCTTTCCAGTTCTACCAAGATGTTAAGGACTGGTGGCTGTTTGGGTTCTACTTCTGCATGCCCCTGGTGTGCACCGCGATCTTCTACACCCTCATGACTTGTGAGATGTTAAACAGAAGGAACGGCAGCCTGAGAATTGCCCTCAGTGAACACCTGAAACAGGTAAATCTAATAAGATCGTGAAGATGTGACCGAGACTGTTTTGTCCTTGACAACAAAAGGCCTATGAATACTGTATTTCGCAGATTTAGCCTGATTTCCTAAAAATAAAAATACTGTCAGGGCTTCCCTGGTGGCGCAGTGGTTGGGAGTCCGCCTGCCGATGCAGGGGACACGGGTTCGTGCCCCGGTCCGGGAGGATCCCACGTGCCGTGGAGCGGCTGGGCCCGTGAGCCATGGCCGCTGGGCCTGCGCGTCCAGAGCCTGTGCTCCACAACGGGAGAGGCCGCAACAGCGAGAGGCCCGCGTACAGCAAAAAATAAAAAAAAAAAAATACTGTCTTGTTTGTCTGTATGGTGGCCCTGCGGGCAGGGCCCAAACAGAGAGAAACTATTCATTTATTTTGCCTAGAGTGTATCAAACATGCGTGTTTGTGATTAGCAGTACGTTGAACTGGGGTTGGAACTGTGCCAGGACAAAAAAAGAAGTATATGACTTTCTCCACGGGCAGGCTTTGCAGTCTTGTTGTGGAAATAAAACACAAACATGAAATAATTGGAAAATAGAATCACAAGTTGTGGTAAAAAGTAGCCTTTGCTATAGAAAGCCAAGGAGGATATGAGTAAAGTCATGGAGAAATTGTATGAGGGGGACTGAACTGTTCATGGAGGATAAATGGGTTCCATGGGAAAGAAGAAAAGGACAGGGGGCATTTCAGGTGGGTGGACAGGGGTCTGGTAGAACACAGCATGGGCACCATGCATTTGGGGAACTGGAAAAAAAAGATGGACCTCATTAGAGCAACATCTAAGGTAAGACTCATGGTAGGAAACGGGATTGGGTACATAAGAAGCCACATTTTGGAGGGCTCAAAGTTCTAGAAGAAATCTGAACGTGTCATTAGGACGCTATTGATCCTTCCCAGGCAGGAAACAGAACAGATAAAACTGTGATGCTTATATTTGCTGGCTCTGTGACACTGGGAAAATTGCTTGATCTCTCTGAACTTCTAGTTCTTCAGAAAATGTATATAATAATACCTGCACTTTTCTGTACAAATACCAACTTAATTTTGAGTCTTAAAAATTTTAAATGAAATGTATATAATAATACATCAAAGGGATGACCTAAGGCATGTGCAGTGTCTAATAGAACCCAACTCATAGTTTAGTCAGAAAATGTTGATATATATTAATTCAGAGAGTAAAACTAGGACTATGGGTAAGTTGTCAGTTTCAACAGACAAGTATATAAGGATGATGAACCACACCAAAAGTTAATGTGAGTTGTTGATGGAGCCTGGAAATCTGCCCTGTATGATGACCATACAACAAGCATCATTCTTCATTGGCAACACTTTTCAGCTAGAGGACTGATTTCTTTTTGAGCGTCAGCTCCCTATCTATAAATTGGACATAATAATATATGAATCAGTGTTATTATGAGAATCAAAGGAATTAATGTGCATACACATACTTTATAAAATCTAACATGTTATACAAATGGTAGCTATTATCTTTTATTATAATTTAACAGGAAAATTATCTTGAGAAACTTTAGTATGACATCATCCAGGCATGAATGTTTCAAGTACTCCAGATGTGAAACATATTAAGCAATTATTATGGCTCATTCCTGCAATGAAGATAACTAATTAGAATAGATTTGTGAAAAACAGTGTTTTAAAATGTTGATTTTGCACAAGCACCACGATTGAGCCTATTTAAGCTATGAGTGGCAACTGCTCTAAAAATAATTGAATGGGGATTGGGAGTGGTAATAAGATGCTGCTGCTTCACATTTTCATAGCATTTTTTAAAGAGCATTTCCATGTCCTTTTGGTATTTGATTCCTCCAAACACCCTGTGAGATAAGCTGGACAGGCATTACCCTTATTATACAGGTGTTTAAGAGATTGACTCAACCAAATGGAGATCAGAACCCAAGACTTGGTCCCCATGCAATAGATATACCCTCGTGTCTCACTCAAAGCTAGAGCAGGTTCTAACAGCAGGAGAGCAAGCCTGGCTGGAAGGCCTTCAAGTGGGATGGCAGGGAAGCTAGCTCAGAGTGAAAGACCCTGCCACCCTGTCCAATAACCAATATGGCTTTTGGTCTTGCTTCTTGTGTGGTTTTCTCAAATTTCTCTTCATTATACCAATGATACCTTTTATCACTTAGGGACTGTGTTTGGATGCTGGTAGCAGAAAACCCAAAATAACAGGGAGGAGACCAAGTAGGGGTTTATTTTTCTCCCATGGCAAGAAGTTCAGATGTCATTGGCTCAGTGGTCAAGGGACTCAGAAGCCAGGGTTCTGCTGGTGTACTGACCTTTCCATTTTTATTGGAAGACAGCCGCTATAGCTCTACCATTATATCTTCTATCCAGGCACAAGAAAGGGAAGAACACCGATCACATTAGTGTGTGTGCGCCAAAGGAGTATACCCCACGGTTTTTTTGGCCACGCCCCGCGGCATGTGGGATCTTAGTTCCCCCACCAGGGATTGAATCCGTGTCCCATGCACTGGAAGAGCAGAGTCTTAATCACTGGACCACGAGGGAAGTCCTATCCCCCACTTTTAAGTCACTTTTCCAGAAACTCCACACAGCGATTTCTACTTAATATAATTGGTAAGAACTATGCAGATGAGGAGGCCAGGCTCCCGTGCTGCCATGACAAAAGCAAGGATCTGACTGATAGTAAGGAAAACAGAAGAGTGGATATTGATTAACCAAACATCAGACTGTCATGGCAACGTATTAATATTACCTTTTAAAAAGTTATCCTCTTTGAGGATGTGCACAGGGGATGTAACCTCTCCCCAATACCCTCCTTTTCTATTTTTCTGGGCACACTGTCTTTCTGTGTATACAAAATTGGCCCTTTAAAATGATCCCCCATTCCTGTAGATTAATAAATAAAGGAATCCTTTATTTCTCTCAATCATCGTTCAGTTTATACATTCTCTGAAGTCATAGCCCAGCTAACTAGCCAGCTAAGTCTGAAAGATTAAAGAACTCCCAGTTCTTGGGACTAGAGCCACAATTTGTGACAACTGCCCTGAAATCTTTTTAAATGGCTCTATTAATCATGTGGGTTTATTGTAGGCTTCCCATACTTAACGCTATATGCTTCGGGTTGAACCAGCATTACCCTTCCAAACCCTGTTTTCAATCAGTTTTATTTTGACATTAAGTGATTCCAGTTACAGACAAGTTGCATTTTACATTCCCAGTGGGGCTTCCAAACGCATGCCCTGTAATACTCAAGTACAATGCACACAAATGACTGGTTGCAGATAATTCTTAACCTATGGTTTTGCTGATCCTACGCAGACCCCAAAGCATGTAAACCTGCCATTGGAGTCAAGCCAGGGTCAACATGTCTCAGTTTTTCTAATCGTCATTGCTGATAATCCTTTACCCTCATCCCTCTATTTGTAAACAATATATCCTTGGAAACTACATGTCCATGTCATTAATGAAAGAATTTTAAAAGCAAAAAAATCCCAATGCCAGGTTTCTCCAAGATCAAGAAATGGAGAAAACACGTTCTTCCTTTTTCTTTTCTGTTTCCTACTCCTGTTTTGCTTTCCAAATATCTTTTTAGACTTGTGTTTTTTTCCCCCCCCATGCTGCACGGCTTGCGGGATCTTAGTTCCCCAACCAGGGATTGAACCCAGCCCTCGGCAGTGAAAGTACACAATCCTAACCACTGGACCACCAGGGAATTCCCTAGATTTGTCCATTTTTTATCATGCTAGGGTCAGTCACCTTGACTGCCATGCTGTCATTAATGCTGGTGAATTAACTGCTATTGAGACTTTTAACTAACCCTCACCCCACATATTCAACATACACACACACACAGACCCAGCCACGGTGTTGGCTCAACCCCAGCCAGTCCCCACCTCTGCCCACCATCGAACCTCTGTCTTGGCCCTGTTGACCAGCCTGAGCCCAACATCCTTCCTGGCAGCTGCCCCAAAAGAATCACTAGCAGCTCCTTGCTTAGAAATTAGACTCCAAATGTTTTCTTTTTCTTTTCTTTTTGTTTTTTTTTTCTGGCCACACTGTGCTGCGTGAAGGATCTTAGTTCCCCGACCAGGGATGGAACCTGTGCCCCCTGCAGTGGAAGCACAGAGTCCTAAATACTGGATCTCCAGGGAATTCCCTGGACTCCAAATCTTGAAGAGGTGGAGGCATGGTGAGGGGCAGGCTGCTCTGGCATTTCTTCGAGTTACTCTTCCCCAATTTACTACTTCCTTTTGTGTAGCTCTTTCCTCTAGTAGAGAAACACTAAACTTATTGTCTTTTTTTTTTTTTTTTCTCACTTTCCTTTAGCGTCGAGAAGTGGCAAAAACAGTTTTCTGTTTGGTCGTAATTTTCGCTCTGTGCTGGTTCCCTCTTCATTTAAGCCGTATTTTGAAGAAAACCGTGTATGATGAAATGGACACGAACCGATGTGAATTACTTAGGTATGATCCTCTGTACTCAGGAGGAAACTGGAGTTTCTCTGATTTCATATTTATAAGACTTTTACAAAACCACCTACTCTACATTCTCAATAGCCCTGAAAATTAAAACTGCAAAGTTGATTGTTTTTCTTTAGCTGACATAGCCCACAACTGATCTCAAAAATTTGCGCAAGCCATATCAGTAATTTTGCTGCTCCCCTCCTGGGGCTGTGCATAATAGTTTGGGTTAACCAAGTGCTGGGTATATGTGTAAATGTTCTGCAGAACTGAAATTACCATTTAAACAAGGACTTAAGGGCTTCCCTGGTGGCGCAGTGGTTGGGAGTCCGCCTGCCGATGCAGGGGACGTAGGTTCGTGCCCCGGTCCGGGAGGGTCCCACATGCCGCGGAGCGGCTGGGCCCGTGGCCCATGGCTGCTGGGCCTGCGCGTCCGGGGCCTGTGCTCCGCGGCAGGAGAGGCCACGGCGGTGGGAGGCCCGCGTACCAAAAAAAACAAAAACAAAAACAAAAAAAACAAGGACTTAAAAAAAAAAAAATCTGACTGCCACCTATAAGAAATGGCTTCTGGGCAAGAAAAATGCTTATTCTAGAGATAAATGCTAGTTAGCAGATTTGAAAACATGTTCTAATCTATCTCCTCTATTTTCTTTTGCTCTAGTTTCTTGCTGCTCATGGATTACATCGGTATTAACTTGGCAACCATGAATTCATGTATAAACCCAATAGCTCTATATTTTGTGAGCAAGAAATTTAAAAATTGTTTCCAGGTAAGACGTTTTGCAAGCATTTTTTAAGAACAACCAAATGAGTATATTAAGTAACCAACAGGCATGGTTCATTCCAGTGGTAAATATCACTTTCACTAGCTGTACTTTTCAGTAGAGAAGTGAAAAATCACATTTTGTTACCCAGAAAGAGGGTCAAGTTGTCAGCATAACAGAAAAGCAATATCTGTTCAGACAACAACATATTCAGAGGTTAAAGCAAAAAGAGCTAACTTAATAATGTGCCAATTTAGTGTCCTGCTTTAAAAAGAAATACTCCAACTTGAGCTCTAGGCCAACAGAATAGATAAAATTTATTCATGATCTCAACAAAACATAAACTCATTGTTAAGAAATCTCTTGCTAAATGCTATTTAATAGTACACTTAATAATAGCCTTTTCAAGGAAAGTAAGTGGTTATGGATCTGGAAATCTGAACTAATGTAATTTAATTCGAAATCAATTTCCTTCCGTTCTTCAAAGTTCCCCATAGCTAAGCCAACCCACGTCCTCCCAAAGCTCCAAGCACTTCCTATTGAGGTGTCATTTTTCCAGTTCCTAGAATGATTTTAGCATAAAGTTAATCCTAACTGGATTCTGTTATCTTTGGCCAGGATGTTTAACTTCAGCTTATGGTACGTATTAGAAAGAGTAGCATAGAGTTCAAGGGTGCAGGATCTGGAAGCCAACAATCTTGATTTAGATCACAGCTCTGCACTAGCTAACTGTCTTATCAGTTCCAAGTGGTACCCCTCCTGCTTCCTCAGTTTGCTCATCTGTAAAATCAGATGCTCACTGTGTCTATCTCATAAGGTGGAATGCAGTGGGTTAATATATGTTAAGTGCTTGAGACAACAGAGAGTGCTCAGTACGAGCTTCTTATTATTAGGGATAGAAGAGAGGAAAAACACAAGCGACTGCCCTTGTGGAACTTATAATCTAGAAGGAAACAGACAAATATTTTTTAAAAAATCATAGAAATCGATGAAATCTGGTGTGGAAGTTCTTGTTGCCACACTTTTGAAGTCTAGTGGGTCACGTTTACAAGTCATGAAATGCCCTAAGAAAGATTCTGCCCTAAGAAAGATTGACTAAAATGCAGGTCATAACAGATACATGATGTAATCTGGAGTTAGTATCAGTTTCTAATTAGTTTACACATTAACTAGAGGGGAAGGGAAAAAATCAAGGTGCAAACCCTCAGACATTAAACACAGTTTTGACTGATCTTCATAAAAAGGCAGCATACCCAGGCGGAGGAGCCCAATAGAGAGAGTCCTGGGTTCTAAGTTCAGTTCTGCCTCTTATTATCCTCTCTAAGCCTCCCTCTTCTCATTCACAAAATGAGGAAAATAGCACCTACCCCCAAAAGCTGTTAAGAGCATCAGGTGAGGTGGCCAATGCAGAGAGCCAAGTAGGTGGTACACACTGAAGAAATGCCAGGCCGGAGACTTCCCTGGTGGTCCAGTGGCTAAGGCTCCACACTCCCAATGCAGGGGGCCTGGGTTCAACCCCTGTTTGGGGAACTAGTTCCCACATGCCGCAACTGAAAGATCCTGTGTGCCGCAACTAAGACCCAGCACAACCAAACAAATAGATTTTTTTTTTAAATAATAATGATTTTTAAAAACACTTAAAAAAATGAAATGCCAGGACCCTCCCAGCCCTTTCCACTCATGCCCACCCCAAATCACTGAACACTCTCCCTCCACCAACACTGCCTTCCCTTCCTCTTTGACTTGGTGAATAAATTAAAACAAGAAACAAGGGATCTGTTGCTTTGCCCTAGAATAAACTGTTTAACTTCTCCCTAGAAGTTACAAACTCCCTACCCTACATTACTAGTAAGGCTCACACTCTGTCCTCAAATGCCTACAGACATTCACCCCTTGTTGGTAGGCCTCCAGGTTCTGCAGGGAACAGGTTGTCGGCCTCATCTTTTTTTTTTTTTGTTTTTTTAATTATTTTTGGCTGTGTTGGGTCTTCGTTGCTGTGCGTGGGCTTTCTCTAGTTGCACTGAGCGGGAGCTGCTCTTCGTTGCGGTGCGCGGGCTTCTCATTGCAGTGACCTCTCTTGTTGCAGAGCACGGGCTCTAGGTGTGTAGGCTCAGTAGTTGTGGCGCACAGGCTTAGCTGCTCCACGGCATGTGGGACCTTCCCAGACCAGGGCTCGAACCCATGTGCCCTGCATTGGCAGGCATATTCTTTTTTTTTTTTTTTTTTTTTTTCCTTTTTTTTTTTTTTTTTTTTTTGCGGTTCGCGGGCCTCTCACTGTTGTGGCCTCTCCCGTTGCGGAGCACAGGCTCCGGATGCACAGGCTCAGCGGCCATGGCCCATGGGCCCAGCCGCTCCGCGGCATGTGGAATCTTCCCAGACCGGGGCACGAACCCGTGTCCCCTGCATCAGCAGGCGGACTCTCAACCACTGCGCCACCAGGGAAGCCCGGCAGGCATATTCTTAACCACTGTGCCACCAGGGAAGCCCTGGTAGCCTCGTCTTAATTCGAGTCTATTCCTTCTCCCAGTCTTGCCTCTGCTGCTGCTGTTACCAGTCCAAGAGTCTGATGACCTCAGTCCCCATGAATGGAACAAGCATCCAATGGAAGAACCATGAACAAAACAACCATAACACAGAGAGGAGCAGCCACAAGGACAGTATAAACTAAACATCTTAAGGAACATTCATCAATATACTTCAAATACTATTGGAGAAAAAAAAAAAAATCAACACAACAACTGCATCTCCAGAAATCTCTTCTTCCATCCTTCTCCCATGACTCAGTACCACCCCCTGGAAAAATGTTTTCCAAAACATTGAAGGGTTGACTGGTTTATACCCACAAATCCAACTAATCTTACTTTGATTTATCTAATTTACATATTCTGCATGTTATATTCAGCCCTAAAAAATGGTGGGAGTTGGCGGGGGAAAGGACATTGTTCAGTTAAACCAGAAGGATATATACTATCTTTGCGTGAAAATAGAGTTTTTGAGTACGTGCCTAGCTTTCATGGCGGTTCTGTAGAATGTTCCGTAAGAACTGGTCACCATGAAAAGCTTAGAAATTATAACAAGGTTTTCTATTTTTTTAAAGTAATTTTGTTTTTTTGGCCAAACATGGTATGGGTTTAAGTCTCCTTTATTTGAAATGTCCTTCAGTGCCAGTATTTTTTAACTGCATAGTTGCCTATACAAATGATGATTTGAGCTTATTTACACATATTTTGCCCCCCAAAAAGAAGAAGACATAAAATGGACTTCAGGTGAGCAATTAGGTTAATGTTTCTCATGTCACTGGCTTATTTTTAAAACATAAATTCTCAAGCTGCAAGAGCTTACAAGATCTTAAAGCACAGACCGATATCCACATACGGCAGTTTAATAGCTGCTATTCAAACAACTTTTAAGAATCTATATTTTCTTTTTTAATGGTGTTTCATTACAGGAGACCTTGTGCATATTTTTATGTTAAATTTAAAAATAATGCTTGAATGAAATAGTTCTATTTTTCATGAGCCCAATTTTTTTAATGGAAGCATGTTATGTAAAATCAATACCATATACTAAAATTTAAATGTATGTGTCATTTAACTATGCCCAAGACTTTCAGTGCAATGCACAGAAGTCCAAAGCACAGCCAGGAGAAAAGGACTGAGTATTTTTAGAAGATTTGGAAATTTTCATTGAGGTTTATTTTTGGTTTTAGTAACATGTATACGTGTGTATATGTATGCAAATGTACATACATATATACATATATATGTATGCAAATCACCTCATAGTCTTTGATTGCTTTTAAAATGTTAACTGGCAGTAAGACTTTTTTGGTCATTCCCTTTTTCACATAGGAATATAGGAAACATAATTTCAAAGAGGCCAGCTGAGTTTATCATGTCAGTGAAATATAATTGCCACCATGAACTTAAGGTTCTCTGGATTTCCAGTATGCACCTAAACACCTCCCTCACCCCAGCTCCTCACATAGTCACCATTTCAAGAGGCCCACAGTGATTTCTGCTGGGCGTTTTCCACGATGTTTACAGACTGTGAGTACAGCAGAAAATCTTTTACTGTGTGTATATAAACATATATATATATATATAAACAACCATACAGTTCTTTTAGCCAATTTTTCTGTGATTGTCTCTATGGAAGGCACTCGTGGGTGTGGTGTTTGCACGTGGTGGGACGGTTGTATGGACTTCACGTAATCTAATACTAATGCCCAGCAGTTGTGCCAAAGCACACACTCTAAGTGGAATCTAGGTAGATGTTCCTCTCGACAACCAGCCTCAGTCAGTTTTAATCTGTCTGTGTTCGTAAATCTTGTGACAGTGTTACTATTACAAATGGAACGTGGCAGGCAGCGTGAAAAAGGACGAGCCGTGGGTAGACAATGGGGTTTTGGTTCGTTGGTTGGTTGGTTAGGAAAAAGCAGTATTGGGGGTTATATTTTTTTCCTGTGCTGGAGCAAAAGTCATTAACATTTGAAGTATTATATGGTCCCAGTTCCCAACTCAGCGTGGTGATGAGACTGACAAGTGGGCAGATGTTTCTATCAGACTTCGCCAGAAAGATTGCTGATGATAAATTAGCTCAGCCGGTTCTTTGGGCTGTATTTTAGCACAGTCATGTATAAAATGATATCAGATTCCAGCCATCCAATGGCAGGGCTCCTTTACGTGTTAGCAGTCAAATTCCATTAGCCCACTGGTGTGTCACATGCAGTGATATATCCCTATAATGTAAGCCATATGTTCACACCATTTTGTTTAGACAGATGTCTTTTTTTAAAGATGCTTTGTCTCTTGCATATTAAAAATGCATTTTACAAGTTCAAAAAGTCATAGATTTCAGAATAACCACACAGGCTTCCATGGGCATTTTGTTTATGGACCAGTAAGTGACCGTGGTTGACTAGTAGGAATATTTCCAATTTCTACCTTTATCACATCTTTTCAAGTAAATCTGTAGAAATGAGCCAGAAGCCAAGGCCCTGCACTGGCAGTGGCCCATAAATATAAAATAAAAGTTTACAGAAGCCTTGCAGGTGTCTCTTCATTTGTATATAGTTCTATGTAGGAAACGTTTGTTACACAATACCTATTGCAAACCTCTGCCTAGTAATAGCCAGGTGAGCAGTTTTACTTTCAAACAGACGCTTCCTAACTGTACTCTACTCTCAACCAACTTTGCTGTATTGAACACTTAACTCTCCCATTCATTCCTTCCTTCATCTTTCCTGTAAATTTTACTGAGCATCTGCTATGCACCAGGAGTTCTTCTAGGTATTGGGGATATAGCAGGGAACAAAACAGGCAAAATGCCTGCTCTCATGGAGCTTGTGTTCTAGAAGAAGGAGTTGGACAATAAACAATTAGGATCAATAAACAATGTGTCAGGTGGATACCTGGAGGAAAGGCTCGTCTACATACAACTGCTTATTTGACATTTCCAACTGGAGGACTAATAGACTTACTATATCTGAAACTAAGGTCCTGATATCCTTCTAACCTGTGCTGCTGTAATATTCCTCTGCTCATGTATTAGTCAAGGTTCTCCAGAGAAACAGAACCAATAGGATAGATAGATGAATAGATAGATGATAGATAGATACATACATACGTAGAAGATTCTCTGTGAGAACTGGCTCACATGATTATGGAGGCTGAGATATGTATGCCATGATGCGCCATCTACAAG
Source organism: Lagenorhynchus albirostris (assembly GCF_949774975.1). Taxonomy (NCBI): domain Eukaryota; kingdom Metazoa; phylum Chordata; class Mammalia; order Artiodactyla; family Delphinidae; genus Lagenorhynchus; species Lagenorhynchus albirostris. The sequence continues at coordinate 27,175,039 of NC_083098.1, forward strand.
CTAGAGAACCAGGAAAGCCAGGAATATAATTCAGTCCAAATGCTAAAGCCTGAAGAACAAGGAAGCTGCTGGTATAACTCCCAGTCTGAGGTCAAAAGCCTGAGAACCGTGAACAGCTCGCTGGTGTTAAGTCCCAGGGTCCAAAGGCCGGAGGACCAGACAGGAGAAGATGGATGTCCACAGGCAGGAGAAGATGGATGTCCCAGCCCAAGAAGAGACAGAGGAAATTCATTCTTCCTCCTCCTTTTGTTCTTTTCAGGCCGTCTACTGATGGGTGACGCCTGCCCATGCTGGTGAGAGCAGATCTGCTTTACTCAGTCTCCTGATTCAAATGCTAATCTCTTCCAGAAACACCCTCACAGACACACCCAGAAAGAACATATTCCTAGCTACAGGGTGTCTGTCCCTCAGCCCAGCCGAGTTACACAGAAAATGAACCATCACAGCCCATCTTTTGAGGTGTCAGGACAAAAGCCTTGAAGTCCTGTCCCACTTCTTTCTCTCACAGCTTATACCCAACTCCTCAATAAATTGTGACAGGCGCATCCTCAGACTATCTCCAGAATCGGACTCTCCCTCTCCCTCCCTCCTTTCATCTCTCTCTCCCCCCACCCCCTGCCGCTGCCACACACACACCTCCCACCTCCCTTTTCTGAGCCACCAACATCTCTTGCCAGGATAACTGCAATCAGATCCTACATGCCTACTTGTTTCCAGCCTTGGAAACACCATACTCTAACTGGAGCCTCTCTCTCCACCCCCATAAGTGGTCTAAAGGTGTTCACATTTCCAAGCTAGGCTGATCAGCAACCCCTAGGGAGTTTTCTACTAACAACTAAAGTAAGAAAGAGCCCTTTCTCACTGTTGCAAGCCTGGGAGGGTGGGCATTGTGCAGAAAGTCAATCTAGAGTGTAACAGAGATGAGAAAGCACATTTAAGTCCCTGGGTCTAGTTTGCCCTGCTGCTTTTCCGTGGCTTGAGTAAGCCAACGAACACATTCACCTTGGTGCCCATGCTAGTTAAATTTGGTTTTCTGTTGCTTACAATCACATGGTCTAAGAACATCTCATCTAAGTTATTTTTATTTATCTCTTCTTATTGCTGTTGTTTAAATTAATAGACTATGTTTTTTAGAGTAGTTTTAGGTTTACAAAAAAAATTGATGGAAAAGTCCAGAGAGTTCCCATATGCCCTCTTTTCCCTGCTTCCTCATACACAGTCCCCCCTATTCTCTACCCCTTGTATTAGTGTGGTGTATTTGATGAACCGATATTGATATGATATTATTAACTAAAGTCCGTAGTTTACATTAGGGTTCGCTCCTTGTGTTGTACATTCAATGGGTTTTGACAAATGGAGAGTGACAGTTAATCTACCGTTATAGTATGATTCAGAATAGTTTCACTGCCCTAAAAATCCCCTGTGCTCCACCTGCCCTTCCCTCCTCCCCTCCCTCTTGATTTATCTTTTCACTCAACACAGATGTAGCAACAGCATATTACCCTGTGCTAGTTGCTGGGAACGTAAAACCGGATGTATAAATAAATACATGCACTGAAGTGCTTAGTGGTGAATCTGTAGCCATCAGCATCGGGGACGGTAATAGCACAAAGGCAAAAGCAGTCAAAATTCTTTAAACTTCAGCGAGTGACATCAATGAGCACAGTGTGAGGGCTCTTGCTTCTACAGTTCTTATTTTAGCCAATATAATCATGTCACTGCTGAGACAATGGCATTACAATAAGCAATATAGCATTGTCTCTACATTAGGAACTTTTTAAAAGTCTGTAAATACACGTTATTCACCATCCAAAAATAAACCCACCCAGGAAATTTTAAATTATTACAGTAGTGAAACAAATTGGAGATTAAGTCCAAGAAACAGCCAAGACACATGTGAATCTTTCACTAGTCTATTACCTCTATTGTTATTTTTAGTAGTATTGTTAGTCCATGAGAGTGTATTAAACACTATATATGTGTAGAGTGAAGAAAATGCAGTCAGTCTTCCAAAACCTTTCTAGGTTTTGGCCTGAAATTTTGATTCCTTTGTCTATAACATAACCTAGCACAGTACTGTACTTATTGATTTTTCTCCATACTTTAAACAAGCAAAGTTAAATCAAGGTACAAGTCCACCACATGCAGTTGATCTTTTCTGAAATTCCAATGGAGTCTTCACATTGAAAAATCCCAGTGTTTTTTAATAATCCTACATTTGAGAAGCTTCTGTCACACTCTTCTCTAAGTAGTAACAAAGAAAAACCAGCATCTATATTTGGTCCGCACTGATACTTCTACTTTTTTGTTTCTAAAACTGAAAGGAGACAGGCCACAGCTCTTAGAATCAGGGAATAATCAAGAACTGAAAATAACATTATAACTGCAAAGCCAGCTTTCCCCATGAAGCATGCTAACAGAGTTCACTTTTGATTTGATGAAGCCAGAAGTCCTAATATCTCATGGATTCCCAAGCTTTTAGCAACAATAATATTCAGTTGATTCCGTGTTTCTTCCTGGGAGGTAATAAATTAGGAACAGCAATTCCACCCTAGATAGAATCAGAAGAGTCATGAATCTTCCTAAGGGAATGTAGAGAACTCCACAGATTTTTCCTTTTTGGTCCTAATCCACACAGTCTCCTTACCTAATTTATGTACATGGAACTGATCATCTTTTATTTGAATTTGATTCCATGACAGTGGATGCAACTGTGTGCTTGGCGTTGTGTGACAGATTTGTCCCAGATGGGAGAGAGTACTGGACGCCGCCCAGACTATGTAGTATCACGTGATCAGCCAAACCACAGGCCCCAGGCACCTACAAGGCACAGCTTGTCTCCCTCCATTGACACAAGTTTTTACAGAATAAGCCATTTCTCCATGACACATACCTCTCTATTTCTCTCGGAGTATGACAATTGGGATTCACTACAATTAAATTCTTGTCTTTTAAAGGATCCTGAAATGAGAAAATCTACTAAATGAGATCAAGTAAGGGGAACATATATGCCTTTTTAGGCTTTTCAGGGCAAACATTCGTGCATAATGAAAATTTGATCTTCCAGGTCCAGTCTTTTCTCTATTTTAGGCAACCCAATGGGGTTAGGCCTGGATCACTCACTCTCAATCAAACCCCTGTTGGGAGGGATGGAATTCTGCTGACCAGCTTAGGCCAAGAAAGGACAACTCCTGGAGCTGAAGTTGGGACAGGGTAGTGGGGAGTAACTTCCCAAAGGAAAACCCATGTGGCCTTAGTAAGGGGAAAGGAGGGACTTCTCTGGTGGTGCAGTGGTTAAGAATCTGCCTGCCGATGCAGGGGACACGGGTTCGAGCCCTGGTCTGGGAAGATCCCACATGCCGCGGAGCAACTAAGCCTGTGTGCCACAACTACTGAGCCTGTGCTCTAGAGTCCGTGAGACACAACTACTGAAGCCCACGTGCCACAACTACTGAAGCCCCCGCGCCTAGAGCCCGTACTACACTGCAAGAGAAGCCACCGCAATGAGAAGCCCGCACACCGCAATGAAGAGCAGCCCCCGCTCACCACAACTAGAGAAAGCCTGCGCGCAGCAACAAAGACCCAACACAGCCAAAAATTAATTAATTAATTAATTAATTAATTTTGAAAAAGGGGGAAAGGAGAACAGCTGCACCACTTCTTTTCTCCATCTTTAAGGATATTGTTCATATATCCTGCTCCTCCTTATTTTCTGCTGCTTTTTCACATTTTTAGCTCAGTTAATCCCTTGATTTGTATTCTTTTCTCTAAAAATAATTTTTGCTGTTCAAATTATAAAAAATAATATATAAAATGGATGTAGGATATATTTAAAGTCCTTGCAGAACAAAAAAATAATTAATGAATGATCCATATATGCAAGGGGAGAGATCCCTCTACATGGGGCATTTTATATATATATATAATATCTTACCCTTCAATATCTTACATTTAATTTATCCAGTTCTTTGCTACCACAGCCAAGCTACACTGACTGTACATCTGTTTACAAGTCTCCATGGAGACATGTGTGATTTCTTTAGGAAAATTAAACAGAAGCAGGATTGCAGCTGAATCATACATCCTGCCAGATTGTCTCCACAATGGCCCCACCAGTCCTGGATTGATCCATTATTAAAGATTTCAGGGCTCTGGGTGCCTTGATATTGCTCCTCTTTACACGGTCGCCATCACACTGGAGGGGGACATACCTCTAGTCTCTGTAGCAGACACTGTTGGAGACCTGACCAGATTCTCTTGGATCCCTTATACCAGCTCTGTTCACCCATCCCCACCTTCAGTGTTTCTGCTACTATTTGCTCCTGTAACTTTCAGTGGCCTGCCTTTGGACACTGGAGCCCTCTAGCCTGTAAGGAGAAGAAGAGGAACCTGGGAATTTTATATCCACCTCGATCACCACCATGACCTGTGGCCAAGGACTTACCAGCATGTGAGTGCAAAACCCAGCTCTTGTGTCTCTGGTGGGGTAAACAGCAAGCACGCCCGGAGAGCAGCCTCACTTGAAACCTCACCCTAAAAGGTGAGGGAGCTTATTCCCTTTCCCCAGCCTGCCTCTTCTACTCCCTCACTGGTTTCTTCTGGGGGCTGTGCCTTAACAAACCACTGACACCCAAATCCCTGGCTCAAGGTCTTCTGGAAGAACCTGACCAAAGACGGCACACATTTCTACCTCTCTGCTGAACTTAAATGGCAAATTGCAGACATTGAACATGTCAGGTTCTTTAGCAAACTAAATGGCATCTGGGATTTGAAACCACTCTTTCAGGTTTTCTCTGTCTGGGGCAGCAGAGCTCTCTGCTAACTGGCCATCCAGACTTCCTCAGCCTCAGCTCCATTTTCTGTGAAGGCCCAATTGACCACTTTAGGAACTCCATTTCAGGCTCTTTGGAGCATGGCTGTTAAGTTTTTCTGTGTATCCAAACATTCCTCATATCGGAATTCCACTGCTATTGCCCTTAGAAGAACGTGCCTCTCCCAAGTGGCCGCCAAACGAAGGTTTAGGTCATTTATGAAGCTGGAAATCAATGAGATGGGTAACAAGATTAGTCAGCTGTGGATTGGGAAATGCAGGTCACAAGCACAGGCCACTCTTTCAAAGGGTTTGCCCGTGAGAGTACTAAGAGCTAAGATGACAGCGTGAGGAAGGCAGGGCCGAAGGAAAGGTTTTTATCTCTTCAAGGGAAAGACAACCTCAGCATTTCTAGGACAGTAGAATTAGGCCCGTGATAGGAAGAGATCACAGATGGATGAAAAAAAGAAGATAACTGATGGATCAAGGTCCCAGAGGAGATGCAAACAGCAGCCTTGGAAAGGAAGAAGGATTCTTCCTCACTGAATAATCAACGGCATCTGTTTCTTCAGGCATGTGATTTCCTATGAGTTTCTACTCATGAATGTCCTTTGTCCATATTAAGAACAAGAAAAGGCCTGCTTGTACTGTACGTAGAAGAGTGTCCCTTTTAAATCGTACCTTACAGGAACATCCTGGAAAGATACCCACCCATGTGCACTGTCTGAATGAACTCTTCAGCTAGGTCAGCTCCTCGCTAGATGGACTCAGGGAAGACTGACCTACAGCTAGAGTCAGACCATCTCATCCACACTCCAGGCTGTCCATAGCTGCCAGTAGAAACCATAACTGTATGACTTTCCTGTAATGAACATGTGTTGCTCTGTAAACAGCATATACATAGAAAGAGAGAAAATTTATCTTTGGTTTTTGGTGATGATAGTGTTAAACTTTCTTCAATTTACCAATCGTATTAGTCAGGGTTCTTCAGAGAAACAGAACCAACAGAACATACATGCATAGCTACATATAAGAGATATATCACAGGAATTTGCTTGCATGATTATGGAGGCTGAGAAGTCCCACGATCTACCAACTTCAAGCTGGAGAACCAAGAAAGCCAGTCGTATAATTCAGTCCAAGTGCAAAGCCCCTAGAATCGAGGGGGATTGCATAAGTCCTGGCCTGAGTCTGAAAGCCCGAGTACCAGGGCCTCCAATGTTCAAGAACAGGAGCGATGGATCACTCAGCTCAAGCAGAGAGAACAAATTCACCCTTCCTCCATCTTTCTGTTCTATTCAAGCCCTCAGCAGATTGGGTGATGTCCTCCCTTGTTGCTGACAGCAACCTTCTTTACTCAGTCTACCAAATGTTAATCCCTTCCAGGGACACCCACACAGACACACTCAGAAATAACATTTTACCAACTATCTGAGCATCCCTTAGTCCAATCAAGTAAAAATAAAATTAATCATCACAGTTATGCAATAAATATTTAAGATAAATCAAAATCATTTTATTACATGCTTTCTCAGAGAATCTATCAGGGAAAATAAGTTTTCATTAAGCTGGATAATAATACTATCCATATACCTATGCCTTAAAGCCTTTATTTTACAAACATTTCCTAATCTCATAGCTGTTCCACATTAAAGAGTCTCTCTCAGTCTTCCAAATAGATCAGTCAGGATGGCTGGTGGAGATTAAACCCTGAAGTGGTCTAACACATTTTCCTCCCCTTCATCTGTGTATCCATGGAGAATCTATAAAATGCTAGACTTTTTGTAACTCCTCCCACTCCACTGAATGCTCCGTTTCACAATTCATTAATTCGACCCGGAGTTCAGTACTTCTTCCACGTTGACCCTCTGTTTCTCAGATTCCGCATCACCTGCAGGTATTCAGCAATTGCTCTATACTGTAAATTGCACAATACCTTGGGCTTAGTTAGTTGGTACAGCCACACGCTTTTGTCATCAGCCCAGCATCCCATGGTCTCTTACAATCAAAAAGTTGAAGGGTCACGGGAACTTACTATTCTACTGAACAATGAATTAGTTCAGGCAAAATAATGGCGTAACTGCTGACCACACTTGGGATTAGTCATCATCCCACCAGGTTGTCCCAGTACTCCAGGGAACACTGTGTGGTAACACTCGAGTACTCTCATCTGAAATTTATGCTGCATGACGTACGATCTTACCAGCTCTTGCCTCTGCTGATTACACAGAATGCAACAAGAAAAAGGTTGTCATTCTGATTGCTTAAAGGTCACTTTCTCAGAGAGACTTTTCCTGACCGCACAATGTAAATTAGTCACCCCCTCACTCTATCGTTCAGTCTGTTTTAATTCTCTGCACAGCACATAGCGCTGAATGATATTTTTCCTGCTCATTTAAGGTTGTCTACTGTCTAGTCCCTTCCATTATATAAAGGATCTGGTCTATCTTGTTGATTGTAATATACCCAGTGCCTGGAATAATTCTGGATGGCACAGAGGAAGCCCCCAGTATGTATATGTTAAATGAATTAAACCAAGGCGAAACAATAAAAAATGGCTAGGAGACCACCTTAAGGCTACTTTTAATATAGGATGATCAGAGAAGGTCTTTCTGGGGAGACGATTTTTGAGTTAAAACCTATATAATGACAATTTGATAAGAGTACAGGAATTCCCTGGCAGTCCAGTGGTTAGGACTTGGCACTCTCACTGCCGTGGGCCTGGGTTCAATCCCTGGTTGGGGAGCTAAGATTCCGCAAGCCGTACAGTGCGGCCAAAAAAAAGAAAAAGGTTTTGATTATTACACTGGACTGTTCATTTTTACTTTGATATGAGACTGTTCTTGTTAACAAAGGGCTTTTTAACTGTTGAAGAGTGACCCCAAAAATTATGGACTTGACCCAAGATTTCAACAAAACAGGTATAGGACTGAACTTACAGAGTAGGTTTAAAAAGAGGTCATGAGAGAAATCATTTTCAATGCCTCCCAGAGCATTTTCCTTTGTAGTATTCCAGATTTTTTTTTTTCCTTTGTCCCTGAAGCTCCTTCCACCATTAAGGCTTAATCACCTGAAGGGAAGTGATGGCAGATACCATCTAGAACAAAAGACCACGTGGAAGACATGATGAGGGAAGTATCCACCAGAGTAGGGAGAATACATGCTCTTCTGATGAGCAGTGGGAAAGTCTGGGGGGAACTATGTGCACATCCCACCTGGGTTCTTCAGGGTTTCAATGCTCCTACCCTACACTCCTAAGACTTAGCCAGTTGAGGGGTTTGTTATTATGGAGACAGAAACCAGGCCAAGAGAGACAAGCTAGAAGCCTCACGATGGTGAATCGTGCCCTATGTAGAAAAAAGGTCCAGTGCATTACAGCTCCTATTTGGAACACATAAACAGACCACCTCACAGAGTGTCTGCTGACCTAAATCAACATGGGTGTCTGCAGCAAAGGAGGGATAAGCATGAGTTGTTAGAGAGAGAGGACTGTACTATCTTCAAGTCTCCCACACTTTCCTATGGAGTGCAGAAAGGATACAGAAGTTCCACTTGCTCCCAGAGAATGTCACGAAAGCTAGCCAAGAGTCAAAACGAGGGAGCTTGCCCTTGGGTCACTAGAGAGAGTTGCAATGACACTGAAGACCACAGGTGAGACAGAGTCTGCCAGAGAGCCAGGAGGACAAGGCTGGACATTTCAGCAGTGGACGCAGCGAAGACAGAAGTCACTCCCTGCAGAGGTGAGGCTGTGTCTCAAGGGGTGAGCAATAGGAAAACAGAGAGAACGGTAACACTTGGGCAAGGAGACCTTCCCCAAAGCTATGAAGATAAACAAGCTCCCTTTTGCACCCAGACACCATCTTGGGTATAAGGAGAAGGAAGGGAAACTCTCCAGAAGAGAAACAACTCTGGGAGGGAGTCTGAATTTTAAATTGCTTGAATATGAGTATAAATTACCTTCTGATTGTAAGCTTTAAAAAATGATATTCGACAATCACCAGCAATTTAAGTAGGTGCAGAGGAAGATGAAGTCAGGTATAGAAACAGAGAAGCTAAACTTGTCACACAGTGACTTTAGATTGATTCCAGTTTAACCATACTCTCTATGTACAGTGCAAGTGTCCCCTCCTAACGTTCCAGCTTGAGAAGCTCAAGCATGCTTAGTTCAACTGACAAACCTCCTCACCGGCTGCCCTAGGATTCCTTTGATCTTTACGTGTCCTGGAGGCAGAGGTATGGTGCAGATAAGAGAGTTGCTTCTTCTATGTGCTGTAGAGTCAAGGAGAGGAGACTCGGCTGGGCATTGCTTCCACACCCACAGTGGCTGTGTGATTTACGGGCAGGACACTTGAGGCCGGCAATATGAAATTCCCCAATGACCAGGACCATTGATGGCGTGACCCTGAACTTCTCTGGCAGTGACCAGGGCTCTCCAAGCCCTGTGTTCACCTCCACACCCCCCATATACTTCTTCTCCCTTCCTTAGCCTCTCCCAGTTAAACCTATTTCCCTCTTCTCCTGTTGCCACTACAGAAAAGTTCTCTCTTCTCTTTTTCTAACACAGTATTAATGGCTAATAGGTAGAGTCATGATCATCCATTGAACCTAGGTCCCATAGCACCGGTTCTTTTTTTTCAGGAGCAGGAACAGTTTTTCCAGATCTCCCATTCCTGGAAGGGAAGAGAGAGCTTTGCTTCCCATGCTGGAGAAGGTCACGCAAACATTCCCATCCCCAGAAAGACAAATGACTTTTACCAATGCCAAATAGAAAAGATAAACCTAAGACAGTTTGGTGAACAAGAGAGATTGACACTAGTAAAACAAGATGGTTAACCAAGATAAAATGTGGGATCCAGAAAAACAGAGGCTCCAACACCGTAGAGAGACAAAGAGACGTCCCAGAATAAGATGAAGAGAAGTCCCAGGATGACAGCTGAGCAGCAGCTGGCCTAGAGCAACCAGTCCAGATGACAGCAGGAGGACAGAAAGGGGGTCTTGTCTCCAGAGGAAAAAGACAGAATTAGTAGATGATCTAATATTGTCCAAATTATGACCTTGCTCCATTGTAGTAATCAGAGAAAGAAAAAATATAGTTGTGTGTGTGTGTGTGTGTGTGTGTGTGTGTGTGTGTGTGTGTGTGTAAGATGGGGGAGGGGTGGGGGTGTGGAGATTGATTGAGGTAAGATCTCATTTACCCTGAAAAGAAGCCAAAAGATAATGTATAAATTTGACAAATCTAGGGAAATGCAGTGTAACCACATTGTTCAAAAATATGGAGTTAAATAGTAGTAAAAGCAGTTAAAAAGTTGAAAGTGGTTGCCTCTGGGGAGCAGGTCTCAGGAGAGGTAAAGGATGGGGCAGGGATCTTCTTTTCTTCATTATTAGCTATGGTGGATTAAAGATGGTCACAAATTCTTTGACACTCTTCCCATGGAGAGGTGGAGTCTATTTCACATCCCCATGAATGAATTTGGGCTGGCCTATAACTGATTAGAAGCTTCCACTGTGGCTCATGAATCCCTGAACCAACATGTAAGAAGACCAACCACTCCCTCGAGAGGCCACATACAGAGGCCCTGAGACGGTATTAAGAGAGAAATAACCAGCTAAGCCCAGCCTTCTACCCACCCCACCAAGACACCAGATACGTGAATGAAGCTTGTCTTCAAACCGCCAGACCAGACCAGACCAGAGGACCACAACCAGTTAACGCCATGTGGAACAGAAAACTCACTCAGCCAAGCCCTGCTTGAATTTCTGATGGGAAAAATCATGAGACATAATAAAATTACAGTTGATTTAACTTATTACATATTGGAGTAGTTTGTTATACAGTGATAGATAACTAGAACCTAAGTCTTTTAGTACTAAAGAGTAGCGAGTCTTTAGTGCCAATTTTTTAAATGTACATGTATAATTTTCATTAAAATAGAAATTAATTTTAAATAGTTTGATCTGAATAAGGTCAGTGGATTGTATTGATGTCAATGTCATGGTTTCAATACTGTGCTGTAGTTATACAAGATTTTACCATTGGGGAAGATGGAGGGAAGTGCATGTGGGGTCCCTCTCTATTATTTCTTACAACTGCATAAGACTCTACAGTAACCTAAAAATGAAAATTTTTTAAAAATAACTTGAAGAGTTGAATGTTTGTATCTTGTCACATTTATATATTTTTAACAAAAATTGTGTCATACTTTACATATTATCTACATTTTTCCATTTAATACATTTTGTATTCATACCTATTTCTAAGTCAGCACTTAAAGATAAAGCTTATTAATTTAAATGACTCCATAATATTCCACTGTATGTATTTACTATAATTTATTTAGGTAGCACATTACTGATAGATATTTAGGTTGTTGTTCTTTCTAGAGACTGTGTACTCTATCAGGTCAGAATTTTAATTTCCCTGAGTCATACAATCAGAGGCTAGGCAACATGGCAATATTCCCCCTACTCTAAACTGAAGGTAGTTATTTCTACCCTTCTTATGATAATTCCTTTCCTATCTTTACAACTTCCATAAGCAGTTATAGAATCATTAATCCTTCTTCTTTTAAATCCAGGAAGGGTCCACATATATATGCATAGCTAACTCAGCTTCTGGGTAGCATATTGCAACTCAAGCTGCTAGATGTCAGAAAAAAAACATAACAATTAAAACTCAAAGTCCCAGTCCTGAGTCACCCTGTTTGAAGGGGTTCTAGAAAAAGTGAAACCAGGGAATTCCCTGGCGGTCCAATGGTTGGGACTCTGCACTTCCACTGCAGGGGACCCGGGTTCCATCCCTGTTCAGGGAACTAAGATCCTGCATGCCCCGAAGCGTGGCCAAAAAAAAAAAAAAAGAAAGAAAGAAAAGAAAAGAAAAGAAAAAGTGAAACCAGAAAAGAACACAGATATATGAAAGAAAGAACTGATCTTGAAAACTAGGTCTCAAATCTCAATGCTTCCAATACCCATCCTCCCCAAAATAATTATTTAATCTGAGTAGCATGTTTTACATTAATGATATCATTAAGATCAAAAGAAAAAGTAAAAAGGATGTTCTAGGTGGATACAGCCATGGATTTCTGGGCAAGAATAAGTCACATTGCCTTCTAAAGACTCTTGTGCTTTTAAGAAAGTGCATCTGAAGTGTATTATTCATTCAACACATATTTAAGTGTCTGATAGTGTGTCAGGAGCAGACAAAGTCAGCTGTGGCCCTGGAGGAGCTCATACTCTAGTGTAGGGACAAAGAATCCAATAGACAAGTATAAACAATGTGGCAGACAATAATAAAAATAAATAAATAAGCACATTTTAGCATGGAGGAGGGCACTCAAAGCTTTTATGAAGGAAATTAATAAAATCTTAAAGTAGGAAGAGGCATCGTAGGTGGGGAGAGAGAGGTCATTCCAGGAGAAGGGCAGCATGGGCAAAGTCCCAAAGCAAGCATAGAGCTGAGTGTAGCTTGCAGGTGGGGATGGTACATGGTCAGAGATGGCTCTACAAGCAGTTATATGATGCCCAAGTAGGCACTGGAAGCACGGAGTGACATGAGAGGTAGCCTATGGCCAGATCATACAGGGCTGTGTGCCTTTCTGCAGAGTTTGAAGTTTCTTCCTCCACTCAGGGGGATCCAATGAAGAAGAGCTTTGCTTAGGGTGAACATATGTTCCACTTTGACCAAGACTATTCCCGTTTATGCCTGTTGCCCCAGGGTAATTCTTAATTAATAGTGCTCGTTTTCACATTCAAATGTGTCCTGGTTAAGAATGATAACCCTAGTTATCACTCTAGGTATGACAGATCTACTTCCAATGGTACTCAGGTCACTGGAAATCTGCTTAAGTGAAAAATAGCAGAAAAAGGTAGGAAGGAAGGAAGGTAGGAAGGAAGGAAGGGAGGGAGGAAGGAAGGAAGGGAGGGAGGGAGGGAGGGAGGGAGGGAGGAAGAGAGAGAGAGCAAAAGAAATGAACTAGTTTCCATCCTGCAGAGTTTGATAAATGCTAAATTAAATAGCGGTGAAAGATCAGATGCAAAGTTTTCATCCAAGACACACAGTAGCAATTTTTATGAAGTCTTTTGCATTGGGAAACCCAAAAATATGGATTCTACAACCTTTTCCTTCGCTTTCTTATTCTTTCTTTTGCAAGATTGTCTTTTTTCTTGAAATTATACTTGTTGGTTTATAAAAGGAATACATGAACATGATAATAATTATGAAAGTATAAAAGGAAAAATTAAAGTCTATCCTTCCTCCCCAACCCAGGCCCACGACTCAAACAACACCATATGAATTCATCAGTTTACTAAACAGGATGAACCTAATTGGGTAAAATAAAAGAAGAGGTTTTTTATTCTCCTCCTATTGCCCCTCTTAGCGTTAGCTAATTCCTGAAATAGCAAACAACTGGCCTGCAAAGCACACCTTTCATATGCAAGCCAACTAATCCCAAGCCCACACTCCACCACCACCTTTATCTGGCTCTGGCACTCAGGGACCCTAACTCCTTGCCCTAATTATCCCAGAGCCAAGTACCAAACCACTTGGGACAGCCCCTAAGCCCCAGAGCTCTCCAAAATTATTCAAACCAGGAATGACATCGGCAAGATGGCCAAACAACCCATCCCCCACTCTTAGTGCCTACTCCAACAACAATGTAGCACTCATCCTCAGACAAAAGTGCCTTTGTGGGAGCTGTGGGATTCAGCACCACAGGCCAAGGGACCCAGGGACACTCTTGCCCCACCTCCCACCACTTTGCATTGGGTAATAGGCATGTAGATCTTGGTCCCAGCTGTGGACCCTGAAGTGGCCCATGAACCAGCTCCAGCTGCTCTCAGACACAGTCTGGGAGCCCCTGGAGAACATTGCCTTAGACAGCCACCCACAGATGGGAGAGTCTTCGTGGAGGTCCAAGTTTTCAGCAGAGAAGGGCCAGCACACCACTGAAGCCAAAAAAAAAAAAAAAAAAAATCAGAGTTTGGACATACTGGAGAGGGTAAGAGGAACAGCCTGACTTTATCTGCACCACCCCTCCTGGAAAATAGCACAGCCTAAGGCCCTGAGAGCCCTGGCTGTGACTCCTCCCACAAGGGGTGGGGGAGGGGTGGGAGGGGACGGTGCAGGGAGAGGGAATGTGTGAGTGAGCACCTGGCTTCTCCAGCTGTGCAGGATGCTGCCAAAGAGGCCCATTTCCTGCTCACACCAAAAGAGTACTGAATCGTGAGATGCACGACTGGGGGCAGTGGGGAGTGACAGAAAGAGAGGCAGATAAGACTCTCAGAGGGCATGAAAGGGAAGCAGATCCTACCACCCATGTCACAGACTCCTTCAGGAAGCCTGCCCACACGGACCCGGGGACACCTTGCCTCAGATGTCCCCAAGTGGGCCTCAGACACCCCCAGCATGCCTCACGCCACACACCTCACCCACACACACACCTTCCACCCCATGGCCAGCTCCCTGTGCATGCTCACAACAGCAGTGGGAGTGAGCTTTGGCAGATTCAAGTAGATAACATCAGAAATGAAAGAGGAGACACTTCACTGGCGGTGAAGCATGGTTAAGAATCCATGCTTCCACTGCAGGGGACACAGGTTCGATCCCCGGTCAGGGAACTAAGATCCTGAATGCCTTGCAGTGTGGCCAAAAAAAAAAAGAAAAAGAAATGAAAGAGGAGACATTACAACCGATACAACAGAAATGTGAAGGATCATTATAGATGACTATGAATAATTATATACCAACAAACTGGATAACCTAGGAGAAGTGAATAAATTCCTAGAAACATACAACCTACCGAGAACGAATCATGAAGAAATAGAAAATCTGAACAGATCACTACCAAGTAAGGAGCTTGAATCAATCATCAAAACCCTGCTAATTAAAGAAAGCTCAGGATCAGCTGGTTTCACTGGTGAAATTCCATCAAACATTTAAAGAATCAACACCAATTCTTCTCAAACTCTTCTAAAAAATTGAAGAGAAGGAAACACTTCCAAACTCATTTTCTGAGGCCAGCAAAACCTGATATCAAAGCCAGACAAGGACATTACAAGAAAAGAAAGCTACAGGCCAATATTCCTGATGAACATAGATGCAAAATTTTTCAACAAAATATTAGCAAAATGAATTCACTCAGGCCATGAACCGAGGAGCATTCGTCATTCATCATCAGTTGACTATCCAGTTGCAATAATGCTCATCAACCTTTGGAGACTTTAATACTTTTTGGGATGACAGTAACATCATGAGAAAGCCTCATCTTCCAGCCAAGATGGGACCAGGCAGAACTATCTAGAAATTGCCCTACAAGCCAAAAGAGGAGTAAAATTTGCTTCGGTATATATTTGGACTATGTATGGGATAAAGCATTTTACCTTCTAATTGTCTTTTATTATTTTGACAGCTGAAGAGAAATATGCTTTCATGATATTAAGATGCTCTGTGTTTTTCATAACACTAGTTGTGGTGAGAAATAGTTTTCTTCTTAAAGATGTTCTTTACAGAGCCTCTGTCTTCCTGTTCTGTTATGGATTATTGCTTTCTAAGCCTCTATACAAGTGCCATCCTGCAATCACTTATCATTGAACTCCTGGCTTCTACTGCTTCTGTATCTTCCTCTCGTTTTTTTTTTTTCCTAGTGAATATCCTTAGGTAATTTTTTCAGATGGGAGAAAATGTCTTTCTTTTGAAAGTATTGGAAATGTCTTTATTTTTCCTTCATATTGGAATGATAATTCTGCCGTATAATGAATTCTAGGTACAAAATCTTTTTCCCTCAAAATTCTGAAGCTATCGCTTGTGTCATCAGTATCCATAGATGTTGAAGAGACATTTACTAACAATCAAATGCTTATTCTTTTGAAGTAAGATGTTCTTTTATTCTCTCTGGTCACAGTCGAGATTCTTCTCTTTTCCCTTGGAATTTTGAGGCTTTATGGGGATATTTTCATCTGTTCATTCATTCACTCGACAAGTTTTTACCAAACAAGTGATACAGGAGTGCAAGCAATATAGCTGGGAACAAAACAGATTAATGTACTTTTCTGTTCTGTTTTGGTTGTTGTTGTTGTTCTTTGCTTGGAGCTCTGTGAGCCCTTGCCATCTGAAAACTATAGAGTCTTAAGATTCACGGAAATGTATTAATTATAATTTACTCGTATTTTTATTTTACTCAAGAAAGCAGGGCATAAGAGTTAAAGGAAAAGATTTCGCATATTTTCCATCTCTTTTTCTTTTCGGTTCTAAATTCTAAGAGCTTATCTCATTTTATCCTTAAACTATCAACGTGATCTTTTTCCCCATTAATTTTATAACTCAGCTAGTCAGTCCATACATTTGAGGGGGGGGCATTCTTTCTCTAATTTACGTGTATTCTTTCTTAAACTCTGCTTTCTCCTTTTATATAGCAGCCTGGTTTTGACAGACACAATATTTTCTTAAATATCTCTGAGGATAGTCTTTAGAATTTTAAAAATTCTCTTCTGTTCCCTGAATTATCTGTTTTCTCCAGGATTGGTTATTGTTTCAACTTGAGTCTTCCCCTGCCCATTGTTTGTTTTCCTCCTGTGTCTGGTGAGCTGTTGTCTATTCATATTTATCAATGGTGGATGACATTAGTTAACATAGGGAACTGAGACAGTTTTTCTCTCTAGTTGTGTGGGTCCCTTTCTCCAGTGGGCTCTCCCTTGGAATCTGACAGTAGGTAAGTGGACAGAGGGGTGTTTCCAGGCAGCCAATATGGGTGAACAGCCAAGAACACTTTCAAATATCAAATTATGAAGGACTGCTTAGTTTATTTTACTCCTAGAAAACTTCTTCTTCCTCCACCTCCTCCTCCTCATTCTTCTTCATCTTGTTTTGTTTCACAAGTCGACAGTTATCTTAAATTCTGTGCTACTTTTTGCTCAGAATGATCTCTCTAGGAGCCTCATGCAAGCCCATTGTTAACTAAAAGCCGTGGTTAACTTGGGCCTAAGAGTAAAGCAACTGCTCCTCATGGCCCCAATTTAGCGGGTGGAAGAACAGTAGTAACAGGACCCAGTATATAATTTGCAGGTCTTGATGCAAAACAAAAATGCAAGGTCCCTTGTTTAAAAATTATTAAGAATTTCAAGACAATGTCAGAGCATTAAACCAAGTAGAGGTCTCTTCCAAGCATAGGCACTTTGCCACTGTACAGGTCACATGCCCACTGAGACAGCCCTGACTCCCCACTGGGCATTTTACCAAGTTTTTCTACCGATAAATATCCTTAAACTCTTTGCCATTGCATTTTTCTGTTTTTCCTCTGTTGTGCCTTTTCCATCAATAAAACACCTTCTGCTTTCAATCAGGAATTCTCCAGGAATTCTCTTCTAGTTTGCTGCTTATGGTACTTGTCCTCACTTTTCAGTGATTTTTTTGGTCTTATTCTTTTGTAAGGTATATTTTCTATTATTTTGGAACTTTGAGAAGAAGAGGACTTAGTGTCCATTTGAACCAAAATCTGGTTTCTTTTAATGACAAATGTTTAAGTAATCAGAAATATGTGAGTGGTATACTGGTTTTAAAACAATCTGGTCCCCTATAATTTGTTAACCTTAGTCATAGCCACCAGAGCTTAAGTTACACACTAACATAATACACTTCTGGGGCACTTGTGAACTTCCCCTTAAAAATTTCACATTATTTCTTATGTGAACTCATATTAAAAACAACTTTGATATCAATTAAGTTCTCAGTCTTCAAAGTTAGTGGAGTTTTCCATTGCACAAACAAACATCACTTACCAGGAAAGTCAACTATTTTTAAGGTCCATTTTTCTTGAGCCAAAGGATGTGGTTTATATATAGAGAGATAAATGAACACTATAAATCTGAGGGGGGAAAGGAATTTTCTGATTTAGCTTATTATTTTTTGCTATCTTCATAAACTCCACCCCCATCAAAAGACGAAAGGTTTAAGTGATACTTTATTACCTGGTAAAGCCTTTAAGTGAGAAGAGACTTTCATTTGTTTCCCTAACACCCACAGCAATTTTATTGAAATGATTTATCAGAAAGTGTTCAGAGTCCCGGAATTTCCTTTCATGTGAACATATTTTTTTCTGAGAATTTTCTTTTGTGAAGGACAACTGTATTTAGCTGTTTCTAGCTGTACTTTGTCAATTAGTGAGAAATGGACTTGACTAATGAAACATGGCATGAGAACCATTATTTCAAGTACTCCTATTTCATGACTTTTGAAGCAAGTCAGTGATTTCCCAAGCTTTTTTCTTGCAACTTCAGAAATGAAAATTGACAAGGAAAGCGAGACATAACAGATCAACTTTGTTCTAGAAATAACACTATTTTCAATGGACATAGCAAGAGCCTTAAGTGCAATCTACACATCTTGATCCAACAATTGCAATTCTGGGAATCTACCCAAAAAGTTATCTGAAAAGCAAGTTGTATACCAACAATGTCAATTTCCATTTTTTTCATGCTAGCAAAAAGCAATACATCTTAAGTAGGGTCTGAATATGGCTTCCCTCTAAAACAGAGCCTGAGACACAGACTTGGACAGGTGGCTTATTTGAAAGGTGACTCTGGGAAACATAATATAGGAGATGGAAAATTAAGAGAGAGAAGAAAGAAAAGTCAGCAAATGGTTTATTTTAAGCTCATGACATCTGTAGATAACTAGAATCTGGTCCTGCTGGAGACCCTCTGAAGAACCTGGTATTATGCATCTCAGAATTGGGGGACAGTGCCCCAAGCCCACAGGGTGTTGTCTCCAAGCTCTCATCTTATCTGATCCTTTAATACATTTTTCCAACATTTTATCAGACCGTTGCTTCCCAGTGATGTGGTCTATTGTAGTACTCATGGATCTTATGGTCATAAGCCCATGGACACACGTCCTTTGCCCCCAAATTAGGTCACTTGGTCCAAGGCAATGTTATGGAGAATCCATGTCAGTAAATCAGGTACTGTAGGTCATAAGACACTACTAATGGCAGTGAATGTAAACCCATCTTCTGCTAAACAAAACTTGATGTAGGTGAATGAATGATGAGCCTGAACTAAAATAAGAGACCACAGAGAAGCACCAAAGCACTGGGGTGCCAGACAAGTAGTAAGACTTCTTGGACCACAAAACCAGACCAGCTTCTCACTGAATGCAGCAAAATGCATGGCTGACACCACAGGGAGCAGAAGAACCATCCGTCACAGCTTGGCCCAAATTCTTGACCCACAGGATGATAAAAAACAATAAATCACTTTTAGTTTGAGACACTAAGTTTTGGGATGACTTACTAGCAGCAAGAAGCCAGTAGCTTCTATTTTCATGCTCTTGGAAATCCTTTCTCTCAGAAGCCAGCCACCATTTAAAAAGCCAGAAGATACTCTGAGACCATCACGCTATGAGGAAGCCCACTCTGGCTAAATCAAGGGGCTTTGTGGAGGAGCTCCGAAGCTCCCTAGACAATAGGCCTAGCTCAACCAGAATCAATCATGCAGAAGAACCAGCTATGCAATCCACAGAATCAGGAGAAATTAAAAAACAAAACAATCATTTTTGTTTTAAGCCCTTAAATTTTGGTGTGGTTTGTTACGTCGCAAAGGATCATTGGAACACATGGCCACTGCACTCACGGGCCCAGTGCACAAGCACCAACAGCGTCTGGCTGACATCCACCAGATGCATCATTTTGTCCAACTTACTGCCCGGTGCCTTCTCTGCCATAAATGCTTCCTAGTAGACACTGTTATAAGTCCAAAGATTTTTGTGCCCACACTCATAGGTCCATCCACCTTCTTCTTTCCCCAGATCTTTACTTCTCATGGTGTTCTCCCTCTGTATGTCTATGTGTCTGTGCCCAAACTTCCGTCTTCTTATCAGGATGCCAGTTGTTGGATTAGGGCCCAATCTAATCCAATATGGGCTCATCTTAACTCGATAACATCTGTAAAAACCTATGTCCAAATAAGGTAACACTCTGAGGTTCCTGGTGGACATGGATTTTGGAGGGACACTATTCAGCCCAGTACAGTCCCCAAAGACGAATAACTAACCAGATAGCTCTGTCCTTTTGTCCACATAGACATGCGGCTTCAGGGGGCAACATAGTAGGTATTACTACACACTTATCATGGTGTACATCATTGGATAACTGGACAATTAAAGTTTTCCCCTAGCCTGTACCAGAGTCAAAGTGTAGTGGTAAACTTTGCTAAGAACATTCTCTAGTTCAATGGTTTCTAAACTCCTTTACCCACAGAACCCTCTGTTCAAATGAAGTTTTACTAGGAGTGTTCAGACAAATATAACAGATAAAAGTTTCTCTGGTAGAAGTGGAGCTAGAAGGACCAGGGTCTCCTCATCCTGGATCAGATTATGAGGAAAGGAGCGTCACAGAATGTTACTGGAAATCCACTTATCTACTTTTTTTTTTAACATATGTTAACTATCTATTATTATTATTATGGGTAAGCTGGCACTTCTCTACTTTTCTGTTTAGTTCAGGAAGCAATGGATAAATACCATGAATGTAGAGCAAAATAGCTACATGAAGACTAAGAGAAGAGGTAAAGGGAAGAATAAAATGAATTTATGAAGGGCTGGAGAGGAGATGGTTATGGCCACCGTAAGTATCTGGGAGAGGGAAAGTCACAAAATACCAATTTGTGGCCTCCTGGTAACACCAGGGGAGAGGGTAAAAGGATGACAGGAGAAGGAAGGGCCTCCTTATACAATGATTTAGACTGGTAGCTAGTGTTTTTATGGCCCTATGATAGACTCATAGATGAAGCTCTAGAGTTTCCTGGGTCGAGTTTGAGGCAATTAGCTACATAGTGCAGGCAAGTTTACACTAAATGTCTTAGAGATCTTCTGTTTCCCAAATACGTAGATAAACAGAAGACTTTAGTCTCCAGACTCATTAATCTAATAACTTCTGTGAGCACTCAGCATGCATACAAGGCCAAATAAAAGCATTCAATGTAAATAAATCAATATAATTTATATCTTTTGATCTCTCCAAAGAGAAATGTTTATGTGCGGAAAAAAAATAAATAAAATGACATTTAAAGGAAGAAACATCCCTCCCCACAAACCCACAGGACATAAAAAAAAGTGAGACATAAGCCATTCGCTGTGGCTTTAGCGTCTTTACCAAAGGGGGGAATTATCTGTCAAGACGCCAAGGCCTATGAGGCAATGGGTCTCGGTTAAGTTTTTCTAGAGTCCTGCTCCCAAGAAAGCACTTTAATTTGTTGTATTAAATAGTTTACTAATTTAACCTATTAATTCTCATATCTTAGAACTAGCTGAGTCTGATATGGGGCTAATAGCTAGTTGGGAACAATTCTGATATCAAAATGTTGCTAAGTAGTATTACAAGAATCTTGTGAGACCTGAATACAGGTTATTTCGTCCAATGAACGCTGTGCCACCAACTCCACCTGTGTGACTAATTCTTTTTGGTGCAAGGGGCTGTCTTGCTCTGAGCTCCTATAATAAGATACCATAGGCACAGTGGCTAAAAAAAAAAAAAAAAACACAATTATTTCTCACAGTTCTGGAGCTGAGAAGTCCAAGATCAAGGCGCCCACAGACTCAGTGTCTGGTAAGAGTTGCTTCCTGGCTTGCTGGCGGCCACCTTCTTGCCGTTTCTTCACATGGTGGAAAGAGAGAGGGCCATCTTCCTCTTCTTGTAAAGGCGATAATTCCATCACGGGGGCTCCACCCTCTAGGCCTCATCTAACCCTAGTTACCTCCCAAAGGCTACACCTCCAAATACCATCATATTGGGGTTAGGGCTTCAACATATGAATTTGGAGGGTCACACAAACATTCAGACCGCAGCAGCGGCTCTTAATCTTTTGGGCATCATGCACGCCTTTGGGAGGCCAGTGAAGAATATTCTTAAATGAAGTTTTGAAATACATGGAATGTATTTCTAGGGAGAATAGAAGAGCTACAACATACATGCCTGTGTATGTGAATGCACACACATATCCTCACCCACACATATGACAGTAAACATTACTTGGATGTAGAATTCTAGTTTAGGGATCAACTCTGCACCCCCTAAAAAGAAAAAACAATACAAGAATACCATTTACATTAAAATACAGAATATTTTTTAAAAACAAATTTGTGATAAGGCAACATATGCCTTCTGTATTAACACATTAAATAATAAGATCTAGTGGCAGGACAAATAACAATCATCACTTCAAGGTAGTGATGAGTATAGGTGATATATTGAAAGATCTACCAATAACTGTAATATGATGTGAAAATATCCATGATTTCTGTTGATCACAAAATCATAGGTTTGGCTAACTACGGAGGTGTGTTGCCTATGTTCATAATTGAAGGAGAAATGCTTATTGTCTAGCTTGAAGTGAGTGAATATAAAATTGCAGTTTTTTTCCCATTCACATACTCAGCCCCCCCAGATTCAGAACTCCTCCACAAGGTTCTCTATGATTTCAAAAGTTCTATCACTTTTCTTTAGTTTTACTTTGGGCAGAAAGACACGGAGGGGTGGCCATCTCAAAACAACACAGATAATGCATCCTGAGTGCTATATACTACATGAGACAGCATGATGTGTAACCCTGGTTCTAGGAGAAAAATACCTCAACTCAAATTTAAGCTCTACTACAAAATAGTGGAATGAACTTGGGTAATAATCCAACTTCTCTGAAGCTCAGATTGTTCACCTACGATGTGAAGATTTTGTAACACTTGCTTTACCTAACATATAAGGCTGCTGTGAAAAAATAAGCAAGATAATGTGTATGAAAGTACACTATAAGTTATAATGTGCTATAGAAATCTGTTATTATGATAGACATTTAAATACAGAAGCCTGAAAAGTGGTTCCAAAAGTCTTAATACATTTTTTTAAATAGAGAGGCAAGATTTAAGACATCAACAGAAGGATCTCGAAACAAGTTGTATAAAGCCTGTCCTCTTTAGTGGTCTCTTTCTTGGGTTGTCCCTGTCAAGACTTGATCAGTATTTGTGCCAACTCCTTTTGCCCTGTGCTGAAAGCAGATGTAATTCAATTAGAGGTCTCAAAACTGATAAAATGGTCCTGAAGTGGAAAATGGGAGGAGATTACTGGCAAATGAAGAAAGATTTGCATTGAACTAACAACAAAAAACGTTCTCCTTTCCTCAGTGCTCACAAGGGGCAACAGGCCTGGATGAAGAAAACATACCCTCAGAAACCCCTACTCTTACAGCTCCTGCTCATGGCTGTTCTAATGGAGGACATTCATTTCTATCCCACCTCTGCCACCATGTCAGGGGCTACCATCCCTGGGGCATGGACAAGAGGACCGTTGTCACCAGTATCAGAGATTCAAATTAATGGAGACGGAATGGAGAGTAGAAATTATCTGACCTCTACTGGAAAGGCAGAAAGCAGGCAGAAAGGGGGTGGGATTGCTTCACTGGCCACTGTGCAACTAACCAGCCAGAGCAAACTCCTAAGTGGGTCAGGCACCCTAGGGTGTCCCAAGTGCTGTTTCCAGGAGCTAAACATGCATTGGCTCAATAGCTCAATAATTCACCCAACAAATGTGTATCAGGGACCTATGTGCTAGGTCCTGTGCAAGGTGCCAAGAGTAGGCACCTGGTTCTCCTAGGGTCCTGATCTACCAGAGTATGAAGGTGCCCGAGAGTCCCTCAGTATAATTAACAAGAAAGAACAGAGAGGCCAGACACTCCATGACCAAGAGGTCCATTTCCCAAATGATGCTCTGAACCCAGGATGCAGTTGGTAAAAGGAAAGAGGCAGGAGAACTAAGATTTATCGAGAATCCACTCTGTGCCTGGAAGTCTACTGTAGGCACTTAACGTTGATTATCTCAAGATGTCCTTAGGAAAAAGGAAGAAAACGGGTCTTTAAGTGGAGAAATGGTTTGTTTGCCAGTTAGTCCATGCCTGGCCTTGGTTTTGAATCCAAGTCTGTCTAATTCTACAGTGCACAATCTTTTTTCAGCCTACCATGCATTGCTGACACTGGGCCGACCTTTTGACCATTCAGAATCAGTTTCCTTATTGGGATATAACAATATTGTGGATCATCTGAGAATATGTATACAAGTGCTCCATAAACTGTAAAACACTAAGCACATGCTACTGCTGTTGTAATCACATGTCCTTGTTGTTATTACCATCTTCAGAAATTTGGTACACAGTGAAACTGAACTCATCGGAAATCCTGGGCATCTAGACAATTCTACAATAAATGAGCCAAAGCAAGGAAGATAACTATGTTACAGTAATGTGGGAAATAATATATTCTTCTTTTTCCTGATAATTGCTTTATTATTTCAAGGAAATTGGGTTTCTCCTAATAAGGAAAACAATTTGCAAACTAAGTCCCCTTAATACAATATTTAGTTTCTAAGGAGTTACGTAAAGCAAAACAAAAAAAGTAATAAAATTAATAATATTCCAAATGTGATAAGGAAATATCTTATTCAGCACTGAGGTGAGATGTAAGCTTTACTCAAGGGGGCAAAATTTTTCACAATTCTTGGGCAGCAGATCTGTGAAAACGGACGTGCAACGTCTTCTCAACTGCAAACTTATTCTTGATTTTTTTCCCAAAAGGTTTCATTGTGCTGGTGTTCACTGAAGTGCATTTGCTTAAAATAAAATGGTTTGTTCTGTAAATGTTTTAATGCTGTTTTTTCCTGTTTACAAAAATAACACCTGCTCATACTGGGGCGGGGGGAAGATAAATGCAGATGAAAATTAAAATACCAGAGACAACCACTGTTAATACGCTGTGTAAACTTTTAGGCCAATTTTTAAACTTTTCAATAAATTCACTACTCTATTTTGAACTCTGACTCCTCTTAGCAATCAGGCTTCTTTAGCGGATTTAGCAGCAATGACTTTCTATATATGGCAAAAACATCTTTCCTGATAAAGGGAATATGTTCCAATGACCCAACTATGCAGCAATGGATTAATAATATAAGAGATCCATGGATGCATTTTTTAAAACAGTTAAGTTACCATCCCAAACTCAAACTAAAGGAATTTTGTTGTATCAGAAAACACAGAACATATCCGAGGACCCTGGGGAGAGGCAGGGGAGGACAGAGTCAGTTAAAAGAGGTGGTTCGGGCTTCCCTGGTGGTGCAGTGGTTGAGAGTCTGTCTGCCGATGCAGGGGACGCGGGTTCATGCCCCGGTCCGGGAAGATCCCACATGCCGCGGAGCAGCTGGGCCCGTAAGCCATGGCCGCTGAGCCTGCGCATCCGGAGCCTGTGCTCCGCAACGGGAGAGGCCACAACAGTGAGAGGCCTGAGTACCGCAAAGAAAAAAAAATAATAATAATAATTAATGGTGGATATAAAAGAGTGACTTAGATGGTTAATTTTATATGTCAACTTGACTGGACTATAGGGTGCCCAGATATTTGGTCAAACATTATTCTGGGGGTTTCTGTGGGAGTTTTTTGGATAAGATTAACATTTAAATCAGTAGACTGAAGGAAGTACATTGTCCTCCCTCATGTGGTTGTCTCTAGTGTGGGTGGGCCTCATTCAATCAGTTGAAGGCTTGAAAAGAACAAAAAGGCTGACCATCTCCCAATTAAGAAAAGAATTCCTGCCCGACAGCCTTTGAACTGGGACAACAGCTTTTTTCCTGCCTTTAGGCTTTAATTGAGACATCAGCCCTTCCTGGGTCTCCAGCCTGCCAGCCTTCAGGCTAGAACTACACCACTGGTTCTCCTGGTTCTCAGACCTTCAGACTCAGACTGGAACCTACACCATCAGCTCTCCTGGGCCTCCACCTTGTCGACGCACCCTGTAGATCTTGGGACTGTCAGCTTCCATAAACACGCGAGCCAATTCTTTATAATAAATAGAGAGAGAGAGAAAGGGAGGGAGGAATGGAGGGAAGGAAGGAAGGGAGGGAGGGAGGGAGGAAAGAAAGATTCTGTTTCTCTGGAGAATCCTAATAAGTGAGCTTTCCTAATGTTCAGATGTTGTGTCTCTCAGGTGCCTCAAAATACACTTTCAAGGTGATTTTACAAGCTTTTGCACAGCTTCCATATAAACCATTTGGTACCACCACCATAGTTCAGATACATTAATGGACAAAGAGGCAGAATGAGTATGAACCCCCAGACATCACTGCTAAAATGGGTACTGTAATATTCTGGCTGTCTTACGTTGATTAGCTGGGAAATTTGGAGGTTAAGGTCCTGGACTGGTAAAATTCTATTACTAGATCGGAAGCCCTCTGGGAAAGCAGGTCAGCTTGTGGGTAGCTGGCCAAGGAAAGGGAAAAGAAAGAAAAGCCTGATTAAAAAAAATAGCCTATTGGTGCCTATTGTATGCCATGCACTTTGCAATCATTCATTCATCCAGCAGATATTACTGAGCACCTTTTTATGTGCCAGACATCGTTCAAGGTGCTGGGGATAGAGCCGTGTAAACACAGACTTGTTTTCCTGCTCTCATGGATCTTACAGTTTAGAGAAGGGAGACAGACAAGTAACAAATGTTACGGAGAAAAAGGAAGCCAAAAGAAGGTATAGGTAGTACTAGGTGGAAGGAATTATAATTTTTGAAATTTTCAATAGGGTTGTCAGAGAAAGCATTCCTGTAGCCAAGATGACATTTGAGAACAGAGCTGAATGAAGAGGAGAGGAAACAAGTCGCGTGGGGAGATATATGGAATCAGCATGCACAAAGGGCCTGAGGCAGGTGGGTGTTTGTATGCTCAAAAAACATCAAGGAAGCCAGTAGGGCTGGAGCAGAGCTAGCAAGGGAAGAGCAGTAGTAGATAAGGTCACTGAAACAGCAATTAACCAGATCATGTAGAGTCTTAGGTATCTGTGAGACAGATAGTACTAGTGGTGTAAATGAGATAACTGAAATTCAGAGTGGTTTGTGAATTTCCTACAACAATTTAGCTAGTGAATGGTGGAGCCCAGCATGGACCCTAGGTACATCTGGGTCTAACACCCTTGCTCTTTCCACTTCATTGTATTATCTTTCTCCGGAAAAAGCTTAGAGCCTCTCCAATTGTTTTGTGTATCCCTAGTATAGTAATTGCAATAAATATTTGCCTTTTTTTTACTATCCAACGTATCACATATCCTTCCTATTTGGAGAGAAATCCCCACTTGTGAGCCTCGGCTTGCCAGAGTGAAACCAAATGACCACATATTCCTTCTCCCTCGCCCGTGGCAGCGGGAGTGAGAGCGTGGGACCTGGGCCAACTTGATGCCCCTGCCCTAGACTTTAAATCCTGAGGGGTAGTCCAATATGGGTCATCTAGCAATGCTGGTGGCAAGTGTCCGTCAGCGGCAGTGGCGGCGGCAGCACCCTGACCCAAAGCGCCTGCAGCAGGACCCTGGCTGGAGCGCTGACTCCTCCCATTTTACCAGCTTGGTTTTATCACTGCTAACAATTTTGCGAGCCGAAAGAGATGAAGGAGCATCTTTTTCAGCTCCCATTATACATTTCTGTTGGGAGAAATTATGCAAGATTTTGGACTGGAAAAAATAAGTAAGATTATTGTGTGTCCTGTTCATTGTACCTTTCCTGATTATATCTGCCCTTTACTGTTTCTGAGCTATACAACTCTATAATTTGTAGAAAGCTGAAAACAATACAAACGATTCTTGTCCACACAACTGCAAATTAGTTGTGTCAGATAGAAGCAATTGATTATTGCCTGTGGATAGATCCATATTACATGTGTTTGTTAATGTTAAAATTCATTTCAGCATTCCTTATGTTGCTGTGTAAGTGTGTGGTACTTTGAATTCTCCTTTCAACCAGCTGTAACTTCTTATCAAGTTCCCTGAATAATTAATGAGTTCAATAAAATCTGTGCCATGTTGCATTTATTTGTTAATTCATTTCAGCATTCCTTATCCGCCTATGTATATGTGTGTTACTTTGAATTCTTTAAGCCTATAACATCCTACTGGTTCCCTCAACAACTGATGAGTTAAAATCTATAATGCATGTTCATCTTACATTTGTATCAGAGGCATGATTTTGCCACTTAAAAATACTATTCTCTAACAATAGTGAACAGGAAAATCACATCACTGTCCTGTCTTTAGCTCAGAGCTCTCCCCCACCCGTGACCTCCGCCCTCTGCACACAGACATGTACTTCATGGGGCAGGAGACCCGGGTGCTGGTTTTAGCTCAGACCTTAACCAATTCATTAATTCATATAGCCTCCCTGGACTTCAGTTCCCTCATCTTCGAAATAAAGAGAATGGATCCAATATTTCTGAAGAGCCAACTCAGCTCTAATTCCTTCTGGCTGTGTTACATACCTTTATGTTTTCTCCCCACTATCCTTGGTGAGTTTCTCACCCCTTTACCCAGGTTCTGCTGTATTTATTTCACTTTCCACCACAGCATTCCCTGTTTTCCTTCTCTTACTTTCTCAAGGCACAATTCCCCTGTATTCGGCTTCGTGTCTCCCCACATCCCTACACACACACACACACACACACACACACACACACACACACACACACACGGGTGCAGACCCCTTTATGGGAACCAAAAGACTACAACAAACCTGTACTTATTGCAGGATTACACGGTAGAAACAAATCATTTCCACTCTGCTTTGCCTTTAAGCCCCCCCAAAGAAAGTACCTCAAAACAAAAAAAACAAGTACTTCACTAAAAAACAAACCAGTTGAACAAACAAACCACTTGGATCTTACTGTTCAGTTTAACCCAGAGCTAGATGAATAATAGCACAAGTAATGAGCTTTTTTTTTTTCTTCTTCTCTACCATTTCCCTTGCTCAGCTGGGTCAGGAGAATGCACATTCTGAGGATCTCTTTGTAGCAGATGACTGACTGCTCAGGCCTGAAATGGCAAAGACTCAGGAGTTCCTGATCCTTTTCCTGCATTTCACAGAACAGAACAAGAGTCCTCAAGGTCAACCACCCTCAGGGAATCTGCTCTTACAAAATGCTTTCCTGTATATTTTTCTACCAAGTTCAGTTAAGAATTCAGATGGTATCTTTTCTATCTAAAGAAAAGACCGGGGGGGAAAACCAAATTTGATTCTCCCAAGAGTTGTTTCTAACATTTAATTGCAGGCCAGTGTGATGTGATGTCTAAGATTTCTCACAGCTCATAAAATATCGGGATGTTTGAAGGTTGGAGAGATTGTGCCAAACGAAGGCGAGAGGGACTTCCAGGCCAAGGAAACGCATGTGCAAAGCACAGACTCTTCAAAGACCCCACTTTTCTTGGCAGGGGGAGTAAGTAGTTCAATGTGGCTGCAGCAAGGGGCTGTGTAGGGTGGAGGAGGGAGAAAGGAAGGGGATTCTGAGGAGGTAGGTCTGCAGAGATAAGTGAGAGCCGGACTGCAAGGGCCAAACTGCCCCCGCACCACGAGGGAGCTCACAAAAGGAGGCCTCCCTCAGATGGGCCTCTTTATAATCCAACAAAAGATGGAGATGTGACTTAGGAAACTTCCCCTTCGAGGTACTCATTCACACTAAGAGCGTTTCCCCACACACAACACCAAGAAGTCACTGGACCCTCGTGTTTGCTGAAAAGCACAACTATGGAAAATGGATGCCTATTTGGGAGTTGTTGCTCTTCTCCATGCAAACATATGGGGGTGATGATCTTTCTCTCCCCACGCCCCACCCTCTCTCCAGTATTAAGAAGTCATTGAGCAACCATCAACAGAAGTAAACAAGCATAGTTGCAGTAACTCCAAATACTTTATGGTACATTCATGACTCAGGAATGTGGGTCAAAGCACATGATGGTTCTTCGTCAGAGAATTTCAAATACATATTCACTTTGATTTTGGTCTCTTGAGGGACATATGGACAGGTGATGATGCTTCAGTCGCCTTGTTTCCTGGCTAGCACTGAAACCGAGCAGGACTCTGTGGGCCTCATAGAAGCCTTTCTGTGTCTCCCATTCCTTGTTTCCAGGGAACAGACCCCCCACTTCATGACCTTCCTTGAGTTCCAAAAGGGCAGATTAGAACAGTTGCTAATCAGGGAAGGGAGGGGAGCAGAGACAAGGGAGGAGCAGACAAGAAACAACAGTGCAAGGGATACACATAACAATATCTTTGAGCTCTTTACAGAAATAAAACCCCCAACAAATGGAAGATGTCAGCATTCTTCATTCCAGAGGAGACCACCTGAGGCCAGATGAAAGGAAACAGAGAAGCTCATCAAGCGATTACCTGAGACCAGATTAAAGGAGTGCAGGCCCTGTGCACACCCTGACCTTATCAGCAACCCCGCCCTTGAACTATTGCTATAAAACTCTTCACCAACTCCTCCCGGGTTGAGACACACAATTTTGAGAGGCACAAGCCCACTGTGCCTGGCAAAGCAATAAAGCCATTCTTTTCTACTTTGCCCAAAACTCTGTCTCTGAGATTCAATTTGGCACCGGTGCACAGAGGCCACGTTTTCAGCATCAGCACTGGGCTCTCTGCTGGGGCGTGCCTCTCTGTGCCTGCTGAACGTATGAGGAGGAGAGGATTGGTAAGAAGGACTGCCGTTTTGATAAACTCACACAGTTGCCTGAATCTATGATCTCCTGCTCCAAGGTACAACCAGCCTGGAATAAAACAAGAGAGCAGATCTGCCTTCAGTATACTCCCACCTCATTCTTGTGCTGTCTCTTCCCCACTGAGACTCACCACGTGTCTTAAGCAGCTCAGGCTGCCATAACTAAATACCACAGACTGGATGGCTTAACTTCTCACAGTTCTGGAGGCTGGAAAACCAAGATGAAGGTGCCAGCATGGTCAGTGTCTGGTGAGAGTTCTCTCTCCTTGGGTTGCAGACAGCTGCCTCTGCTGCATCCTCATATGGCCTTTCCTCTGTGCTTGCCCAGAGAGAGAGATATTCTCTCTGTCTGTCTTTCTCTCTCTCTCTCTCTCTCCCCTCCCTCCTTCTCATTCTTATAATGGCACTAATCCCATAATGAAGGCCCCACCCTCGTGACTTTATCTAACTTCAACTGTCTCCCAGTGGCCCCATCTCCAAATACCATCACATTGGAGGTTAAAGCTTTAACATGTGAATGTGAGGGACAAACATTTAGTCCATAATATTCTGCCCTTGGCCCCCACCCCCAAATTCATGTCCTTCTCACATGCAAAATACCTTCATTCCATCCCAACAGCCCTGTAAGTCCTAACTCATTCCAGCATCAACTCTAAATTCCAAAGGCTCATTTAAACATAATCTAAATCAGATGCAGGTGAAACTTGAGAGATCATTCGTCCTGATGCAAAATTCCTCTTCAGCTGTGAACCTATGAAAACAGACAAGTTATGTGCTTCCAATATATAATGGTAGGACAAGCATAGGACAGAATTCCCATTCTAGGAGGGAGAAATAGGAAAAAAGGAAAGGGTGGCAGGTCCTAAGCAAGTCCAAAACCTAGCAAGGCAAACTCCATCAGATATTAAGGCTTGAGAAAAATCCTTTTTGGTTTGGTGCTCTGTCTTCAGAACCTACTAGGGCAGGGGTCCCTGGGAGTGGAAGCAGCAGTCCTCATGAACTCAGAATCTAATTTGGTGTCCTTTTCCCTTTCCTTTAGGAAGAGCACAAGCTCACAGCCAGATAGGTCTATGTCCCTGTCTTGTAGGATCCAAGAAGGCCAAGAGCCTTCCTTCACTCTGTGCCCTTCAGTTCAAACTGACAGTGTTTCCGCTCCTATAATCCCATAAACTTTTATCGATTGAGTGACAGTGCAGCCACACCCTTAGTCTTCTCTTCAGAACATGCTTTCTCACTTTTTTTAATATGGACAGGATGAGAATTTTCCAAATCTTCAAGTTCTGGTTCCTTTTTGCTTAACAATTTCCTCTTCAGTTCCCCTCTCTCTTCTCTCATTCCTCAGTCAGAAGGAATCAAGACACTCCTTCAACACTTTGCTTAGAAATCTCCTCAGCTAAATATCCAGTTTTATCGTTCATAAATTCTACCTTCCACAGAACACTAGAACACAGCTCAGCCAAGTTCTTTGCCACTTTATAGCAGAGATCACCTTCCCTCCAATTTCCGATAATGTGTTCTTCACTTCCATCTGAGACTTCACCAGAACTGCCCTTAATGTCCATATTTCTAGCGTGCACTTCAAAACTCTTCCAGCCTCTTGCCCATCACCCAGTTCCAAAGCTGCTTCCACATTTTTAGGTATTTCTTACAGCAACACCCCACTTCTCAGTACCCAAATCTCTCTTACTCTGGGTTCTCCAGAGAAGCAGAACAAATATATAAAGAGATTTATTATAAGGCACTGTCTTACACAATTATGGAGGCTGACGAGTCTCAAGATCTACAGTCAGCAAACTGGAGACCCAGGAAAGCCAGTAGAGTCCAAGTCCAAAGGCAGGAGAAGACTCACGTTCCAGCTCAAAGGCAGTCATGCAGAGAGAAAGAATTCTTTCTTACTCAGCCTTTTTATTCTGTTCAGGTCTTCAGTGGATTGGATGAGGCCATTCACACTGGGGAGGGCAATCTGCTTTACTCAGCCTACTGATGCAAATGTTAAGCTCATTCAGAAACATCCTCACAGACATGCCCCCAAATTATGTTTAACCAAATAGCTGGGCACCCCATGGTCTGGTCACATTGACACATAAAATTAACCATCACACCAGGTCAATCTGCCTTGACCTGCTTTCCTGTTTTTTCCTCACATGTCTAACCCTAATCTCACCTGTTCACCACAATTTTCTGATTTTGTCCAATAATCAGAATCTTTCTAAGAGACTGCTTGATTGCTCTAAAAATTACTACTAAGATATTGGTAAGTGCAAATGACTTAACAATTATTCTCACTACTGCATTTAACCTGCACTTTACTTAAGGAAGAAAAAATTTGTATTTTGGTAAGATACATATAGCATAAAATTTACCATTTTAACCATTTAAAAATGTACAGTTCAGTAGGATTAAGGACCTCCACAGTGTTGCACAACCATTACCACTATCTAGCGCCAGAATTTTTTCAACACCTCAGAAGGAAACCCCATACCCGTTAAGCAGTCACTCCCCACTCCCCCTCCCCCAGCCCCTGGCAACTGTCTCCATGGATTTGCCGATTCTCTTATTTCCTATAAATGGAATCATACACTATGTGGCATTTGGTATCTGGCTTCCTTCACGTAACTAAGGAAGAATGTTAGCCTCCTTAGCTAAGGGAAGGTGAAAAATGGAAAGTAGACTATATTTTGTGAAGTAAACATTTTGAGGTATCTTTAAAATCACACCAACTACCTATTTCGTTGTTTTACCAAGATTTGGAGAACTCATCTGTGATTCCTCTGCCCCAGACATTGTGCTTTATGTTATTAATTCCTGCCTTCCATGGAGGTTTGAGGCAGCCAGACACAAGCTGGCATCAGGACAGGGTGGTAAATGTGAAGTCACTTCAGGGGACCCTCTTCCCCCACCCATCAGGGAGGCCTTCCTTCCCTGAAAATGACCTGGCAGGACCAAGGGGTCATAAGGTCAGGCAGCCCCGAGGGGCACAAAGATGTTTGTCTCCCAACACGTTAGGTCTTGAGGAAAATAAAAAGCAAGCATGTCTCTGGAAGAAAAGTAAATTATTCATGGACTTTATTTAAAAAGAGAGACCATATTTATAGGGGGAAAAATGGACGCCATTTCAATTCCAAAAATCACTTCCAGAAGAAGAAGATTTTGAATCAAATGTGAGTCAAGGATACTCCCTTCCTAGTTCGCACGACACAGCTCCAGAGCTATGGAAGGACCCCAGGTTTGCTAGATGCTGGTTTCTACAGTGAGGGTAATCTGAAAGAAGGCATAGCTTTATAGGGACTGTCCTGCACAGATGGCCAGCCCAGACTGCAAGCCTGCTGAAGTTTTGTGGGAAAGGAGCAGCTTGGCAGCCCTCAGTATAAAGGGTCTGAGAATGGCAGCCAGAAGGGCACAGGGGCCTCTTCAAAACACCCAAACCCTGGAGGCCCACTCAGGGTTTCAGCCCGGGGCACAGATTTTATATGCTGCCAACTCCTCAGCTTTATACAATCTGACATACGTACCTATGCTGAGGCTTTACTTTTCCTTTTTAGCCCTTCCTTTTTTTTTTTAACCAATCTCGCATTTTTATTAATAACCAAACACAAAAAGGTTGTAAATATTTTTAGTCTTTGTTTCTATCCTGTTACTATTAATATTTTTGCTAAGATTAAAGTCTGGATTCATCCTCAGATGCGTTCATGTTGTTTTCCTGCTTCTGTTTCAAAATATGGACCACATAGTCCTTATTTTTTTTTATTCCCTGGTGACCAGTTTAGATTTAATCATATACACAGAGCTTCAGCAACTCGCTAAACAAATCCATGTGTGGGTAAAAGGAATATGGCAGACTGGTCTGGGCACAAAGGCCTTTATATTTTTCTCCTTTTCAGAAGTTTCTAAAGTGTACAACTGAACACAGGACGCCGGTTAAAAATTCACAGATTCCTTTTTAAATAAAGGCATTTGTCTTTAAAGGAAGTCCGTTAACCCAAAAGGATCCCTGTTTGACCCCGTAATATTTACATTCAAAAGACCTGACTACAAGGCAAGGGCAATGGCTTTTAACAAACATTCCTGAATTTATCCATGCAGTTAAATGCTCTCCCCTTCAAATAGGTAGCAATATTCCAAGGACTTTGCTATTGTTTGAAACAGCTTTGGGACTCCAGTGAGTAACTGCCTTCCTCCTCACACTGAGGGAATTACTTTGAATTTCCTGAATGATTAAAAGAAAATCTTTTTCTCATCTGTGTAAGTTTCATTTTCAGAAACAATCAAGTCATTCAATAAGGCAGATGGTAATTGACTGAATAGAACTGCTTTAGCCTAAGTAAGAAGTGACTACAATGTAATAAGACTAGCTTTTTCTTTAATATGATTCCTTAATTAGTCCCAAAGGTAATTCCAAATGAAGTTCCTAAAAGGTTTAGAATATATATATTTTATATTTTTTTCTATATATATACATTTTATATAAATAAATAAATTTATTTACATTTATATCTAATTATGTTTAGAATATATATTTTTATTTTATTTTGTTTTATTTTTTAAAGAAAAATAGGCTATCCTCACTTTGATTTTCCACAGGTATTCCATGCTATTGGTGACCAGATGAAGGGAGTTGGCTGTTCTTCAGCTTGCTACACGATACATTTTTATTTAACAATCCCATTTTTGAAGCAATCTGAAATTACTTCCTAGAACTATACTCTACTGATCTCTCCCAAAACAAACTTAAAACATTCACATGGATATACAATCTGGAAGTCAGTGTATATGAAACAGAGCAGGACCCTGTGGGACCCTCCCATGTATAAATCCTTTCTCTCTCTCCCATTGTTTAGGAAATAGGCTTCATTCAGCCTCCTCGATCTTCCCTGAGTTCCAAAGGGCAGATTCAAACAGCTGCTAATCAGGGAAGGGAGGGGATGCAGAAACTAAGGAGGAGCAGTCAAGAAACAATATTGCAGCCCTGGGGCAGGGTCCTGGTTCCTCCTCAAGGAATATACACAAAATACCTTTGAGTTCTTCTGCAGGAACTAAAGTCCCTACCCAGGTGGAGGATGGTAACTTCAGGCTGAGCACACTATGCCTGGGACACCATCCTGTTACCTTACCACGAGCCAATCAGAAGAAAGTATGCACAGAACGGAAGATAATGAAGACTTTGACCCCCCACTCCCCAAATGATTCTCCCCTTAAAAACTTTCATGGTCAAACAGAATCTTCAGAGTTGGCTTTTGCACATGAGCCCACCTTCTCCCCAGTTTGCCAGCCTCCTGAATAAAGCTATGGGCTTCAAGTATGGGCTTTCGAGCCACAAGCAGCCAAACCTAAGTTTGGTAACATATATGCTATGCACAACAGATAAACATATGTTAAATATACACATGAATATTAACAAAATATTAAAATACTAAGTCTACCTACGGGAATTTATAATGTTGGTTTCAAAGTCTTGTTTCCAAAGCTAATTTCATTAGGCATGTCTATGATGGGGTTGCAAGAATGGCATGTCCTGGAATGTTAGGTGCCATACAAATTACTTTAAACAAGTTTCCTATTTGGCCCCCATAGAGGTGTTTAATATGTGGATAAACCTGCATTTTGTTTTTTGTGTTCCTGTTGATGATGAAAGGCAGAAGGAAATCATCAAACACTGGGCACCTACTGTTCGTGAAAAACTGAACATGGTACTAATTTAATTCTCTCACCATCTCTGAGCTAAATAGTTTATCCCCACTTATAGATAAAGAAACTGAGGTGTGGGGAATTTAAACAGCAGAACACTGGCACACCACTGGCAAGTGGGAGAAATGCATTCAGAACTAGCTGACCACTGAGAAAAAAGCCAACAGCTTTTGGTAAATGAAATGTAAGTATCTTCCCACAGAGAGCCTTTTTTTTCCCCCCAAAAAACGGATGTTAACATACCCCCCTAATCACTTTTTTCATTAATCTCAATAATTATTTTGCCACACTTTTCCCCAAAATGAAAGTGTAATTATCTCCCAATCTGGGAAAATAAAATGTTCTATGAATTTTTATCTTGTTATTTTTACAAGGAGCCTTTGGAAACCAGTTAAGCGCTTGAACCAGTTAAGTGTTTGGGTGGGACATATAAAAATAAAGCAAGCTAAATAAAGAATTGTTGAAATAAATAGAATAAAGAAAAAAATGAACCTTAGTTAAAAGATACTTGGAGACTTAACCACCTATGGAGGTAATAAGTTAAAGATTTAAATTAGGAAAAAAATAAAGAGAAGAGCCTTCAAATAAAACAAAGAGGAAGCTGAGAATCAATGTCAGGGCATTTCAATTGACCTTAGAAACATATTTTACTGGTGACTTTTTTGTTTTTAAAACTGTTTTTGATTTTTTTTTTCATTTGTTAATGGCCCCAATTTTCCAGTTTATCTCCCAGTGTATTCTGTCTATTAAAGCTTGTTCATTTTCAGCTTTTATTTTCTTGTTCAGCCCCTAATGACTGACAATTTGAAAGGAAACCAACTAAAAGAAGGCATTGGACTAAATAATGAATTGTTTTCATCATCTTGATGGATAGCAACTCAACTATATGATAAATATAAGCTCCACAATTTCCTAATATTTTCTGAGATTCTTACCTTATTTCTGTGAGTGTTTCATTGTCATTGCCTTCTGTCTTTACCATTGCTAAAACTAATGCCACCCAAATCCTAAAAGGGGTTAAACCTAAAGTGACTGATGTTTTGATAGCGGTATGACAAAAAAAAAAAAAAAGGTCTTATCCAGAATTTTTTTTTTCAGAATTTTTTTTTTAACTGAATAAATTTGACAGGCAATACCCAGAAATTTAGACTTGTGAATATGTTATCTAAGGAGTTCTCAAAATCTCAAAATTACTTGCATAATTCTGGCATTTTTGCTTTCTGTAAGTCTGCATCTGCATCTGTTTTTATGCCAAAGGGATATACAGAAACCTGTATGCATTGCTCATCTTGAGTTGACATCTTATAAAGCAGAGCTGAGTACAGAATTTTCCTTCACTTCAAAGGGCATAATACAGGGTGCAAAGAAAGAAGGGGTTGGGTCCTTCCAGCCAAATGTTGCCCTCTGGCACTCATACTCAACTCCCCGGGGATAGAAGAGGGCAAACTCTGGCCCCTTGTGGCTCTAGGTAACATTTCCCACAACCCCTGACTCATAAATATTGACATTTGGGAAAAACAAGAGCAGAAAAGAAAAAGGGGCGGGGCGGGGGGGGGAGCTTTACTTTTCTTGAAGTTGTTTCAAGTTGGAATGTACATATATTTTCCAAAGCCTGATTTATATCAAAGATACCATTATGATTTTTAAATAAAATACACCTTATCTTGGTATGTTAAAAAATAGTCTTATCCATCAACTAGAGAAAATAGGAAACAAAACTTTCTACAGAGTTTTGTTTTGCTTTGTCTTGTTTTGTTTTGTTTGCCATCAGGAAAATAGTTTTAATTAACAGTACTGAGCAATTTTTTCTAAAAAGAACCTTAACAATATTCTCAGAGAATTCTCAGAGAAAATCTTTTCTGCTGAATATCACATTTTTTAATCATAGTGAATTTGGAATTCTTTATTTTCAGCATAGTCTTTTCTTTTTTCCTTTTAAGTATCTGTCTCCACCCCTCTTCGCTTCAAAAAACAGAAACAATATGGTTAACTAAGACCTCCGAGAATTCTTCACAGACCCTAGTCTGTTTCCATTGTGGAACTACAGCGCAACCTGGTGGTGATTACTGTAATTAACACGGTTTACACCTGTGAAGGGCGGAAGTTACAATACAAATGGAAATAAAAGAATGCCTTGTATTTAGGCTTTTAGAAAATACACTATCAAGAAAAAGAACAGTGGAGTGGCTCTCTTAAATCATAATTGCGAGTAGAACTTTTTATATTTTTTAATATAATATACCTTTTAAGAAAAGTTTAGTTAGGTTGCTGATGAGGGATACAAATTTTAGCCTTCATATATGTTCACAGTAATCCCTATCATGACTTATGAAATTATATGAACAATGTTTCAAAAGCATTTAAGAGGTTAAATATCTTCAATAAGTAATAAAGGAAACTAAATAGTTTATCAGTCTTTTGAGGATTTTTTTCTCTTTGTGTCTCAGGTAAAATAAGCACCATCAAAAGAAAGAAAGAAAAAAAAAAAAAAGAAAAAAAGATGCATTTGTCATAAGACTTTTCCCCCTAACCTTGAAATTTTAGCTAACAAGAACTCAGTTAAGTTCAGTTCCATTCTTTGAAAGGACATGTTTGGTTTTTTTTTCCCTAAAAGAGAAGACAGCTTTATCTGCTTTTCTTTCACATCTAGCAACACCACTGATGCAGGACTTGGACAAAATGGTGATTCATAGTAACTTGTCATCTTTTATGTGTTTATGGTACTTTACACCCATTCTCTTATCTAATCCTGTCAACAACCCTATAAATTAAGGATCAGTGTCTCCATTTTACAGATTAGAAAACTGAGGCTTAGGGATATGAAATAACTTATTCAAAGTCACTCAGCTGGTGAGTGACAGAGGGACTGAACCCTTCTCCAAGGCCCATGCTCAGGGTCTGGCGGATGATCAGCCCTCAGCAAATCACTGTTGACAGTGAACAAATGCACCTGATGCAAGGATGGTAAAGTTAAGCCTGGACTGGAGCCAAAGTCATTTTACTCCACACCCAGTAATTTTTCCAGTAAACTTTAGACATACTTTGACTTTCTCTTGCTTCTGCATGCAATTCTTCTGAGTCCGATAAGTGCCTCCTTTGTTCCAGAAAAGAACAAAGAAGAAAAGCCAGGCAGGAGTCACCTGAGCTTCACACCTAGGCTGTTTCACCCATGAAGCACTAACAGGGGATCTTTACAACTTTTGTGCCATATATCCCTTCGGAAGTCTGGTGAAGTTTCTGGAACCCATTGCCAAAAAAAATCCTTTTAAGCATATTACAAGGAAAATCAACTATTTTCAAATAAAATTTTCAAAATATTTTTAAAAACTACTTTGCAACTTATGTGCTCATTTATGAATGCGTTAAATGATGAGATGTAGCAGTAGATTTAATAACTACTATATTTTTAAAGTAACAATAAATATAAATGATATTTTGAGATATCTGTAACCCCTGTAATGTGCTTTTAATGTATCTGTGACTTCTTTTGGTGAGAGAGATACTGTTAATGTTAATATGTAGCTTATACTCATAATTAAAGAAAATGCCAAATTTCAGTTTGAAGTTAATGAAAATAAGAATTTCTTTTCATCCAGGTTCATGGGCCCCTCACCCTCTTAAATTGAAAAATCAATCTGAAGTGAATTACTCATAGACAAATCTTTTCAAAAACTAAATTATAAATCATAATTTATAAAAAATTATAAAATTAATTCAAAAATGCCTACAGCAAATATATACATCATATACATATAAAATCCCTTGATTCACACATGAGATATTCACTTCAATATGAATGATGTGATGTGAGGCAAGGCTCTAAAAATAAGCATGTCTAAGACCTAGGAAGATATTAAAAAATAGTCTTACCTGAGTCTTAGGACATTCATCAAGAAATAAATAATTATTTATTGATGACCTATAATAATAATTCCTTTTGACTTACCAAATATTTGTTGAGCAGTTACTATGTACCAGACACTATTCTGGGAGTTTTAGGAAATAGGTGAAAAATGAATAATTTTATTTCATTTGTTTGTGTAGTACTTTATAATTTTCAAAGCAGTTCTAAACACCTCCTTCATTCATTCAAGCCTAATTACAACACTGAGAGGTAAGCAAACAGGGTCTGGAGACATTCATTAATTCCATATTCCCACAATAAACCCCACTCCAGACACATGGTAGATATTCGATAAACGAAGACACTGCTCTGTTCTTATCCCTTAAACAAGCCCCTGAATTGGGGTTGTCAGATAAAATATAGAAAGCTCAATTAAATTTGAATTTCAGATAAACAAAAAGTAGTTTTTTAGTATAACTGCATCCCTCGCAATATTGTAACATACTGTATTTGTTTGCTAGGACTATAATAACAAAGTAACCCAGACTAGGGGGTATAAAAACAACAGAAATGTATGTTCTCACCATTCTGACGGCTAGAAGTTGGTAGAGTTGGTTTCTTCTGAGGCCTCTCTCCTTGGCTTGTAGATAGATGTCCATCTTTTCACTGTGTCCTCACGTGGTCTTCCCACTGTGTGCGACAGTGTCCTAATCTCTTCCTATAAGGGCACCAAACATATTGGATTAGGGCCCACGCTAGTGACCTCATTTTATCTTAATTGCCTTTGTAAATATCCTATCTCCAAATACCGTCACATTCTGAGAGACTGAGGACTTGAACATATGAATTAGGGAGGGGGCAGAATTCAGCCCATAACACACACTAAAACATTATTTGTCTTTTATCGAAAATTCAAATTTAACTGGCCATCCTGTAGTTTTATTCACTAAATCTGGCAACCCCACCCTGGATTTCCCTGCCTGAGAACTCTCTCCACCGCAGCAACTCAGCCACGGGCAGGAATCGGCCGGAAGTGTGGGGAAGTTAGGGCCCCTGTTAGCAGCCAGCAGTCAATGATGGATGTACTCTGGTGGACAAAGGTATCAGCTTCCTCTCTCTCTGGCAGACAACCCTAAACATGTTCTACAAAGCATCCCAGAGGTTCCCAGTGGGTTGGAGCCCAGCTGCCCTCAGTGGTAACCTGTCTGTGAATGTGTCCTGCCTTGGCTTCCTCTCCTTCAGTATCTCCCCTTCTCACTCCCTTTCTGCTATTCTGGGGTCGCCTCCCAGATAAACCTTCACATGTACATCCTTGTCTCAGGATCTGCGTCTGAGGGAACTCAACCTAAAACAAAATGCTTATTGAATTAAATCCTCGTTTTCAGATACGAGGTTCAGGGGACATACCAGATGCTGAAGGGTGTGGAGGTGCATCGGGATGGGACTTCTTTCCCTTGCTCAGCAATGCCTCCAGCTAACAATCATGACACTCGATTCGTGTAGCAGGCACGGGGAGAGCCCCTTTACAGGTATCCTGGCTAATCCTTTCAACCACTCTGCATGGTAGCTATCTCTCACATTGCAAAGGGGGGGAAATGGATGCTCAGAGAGGTTTTCTGAAGTCACACAGCTATGGCAAATGCCTTTGCCTTGAGGTGAGTTGAGAAACAATATTTATCATGAAAAGATAACTAACAACTCAAGAGAGTAGGCTGAAGTGTATACTAGGTAGCTCAGAAAAGAAGTCCCATGATTCTTCTTTGAAACAATCTGAAGAAATAATAGCGAACTGGAAAAATTAGGGAAGTCTTCACGGGAGAGGTTGGACTTGGGGTGAGTCTTAGTGGATGTGGTGGATTCAGGGGTGGGAAGGAGGGCAGGGGAGAGTTTTGGGTGAGAAGGGGGGGTGAGCACAGTGCAGAAGCAGGGCTGGGCATGTGTACTGACTACACACAGACAGGTGGCCTGAGGACAGGATATAGGAGACAAAGCCATATCACAGAGGACTAAGAATGCCAAATAAGAAATACGGAGTGCATCTAAATACTTATCTGCAGCAAATGAAGGTTGTTAAAAGAAGAAAATTGACATGATCAAAATAAGATTTAGGGCGTCCCTGGTGGCGCAGTGGTTGAGAGTCCGCCTGCCGATGCAGGGGACATGGGTTCGTGCCCCGGTCTGGGAAGATCCCACATGCCGTTGAGCGGCTGAGCCCGTGAGCCATGGCCGCTGAGCCTGCGCATCCGGAGCCTGTGCTCCGCAACGGGAGAGGCTACAACAGTGAGAGGCCCGTGTACCGCAAAAAAACAAAAACAAAAACAAACAAACAAAAAAGATTTAATCAGATTCATCTGACAGTGGCTCGAAGCAGAGATTGGTGAGTAGACACCTGACAGTCCCTGCCCATGACAATAAAGACCCAACCAAGAGTAGCAAACAGGAAGGTGTAGACGATGGTACAAAGAAGGGGTTTTCAAACCCGAGTCACTGAAGAGTCAGAGAGAAGGAAGAATGAAGAAAGCTCATTCACTGCCCCAGAGTAATGAGGGAAATGGCACCATGAACAATATACTGAAAAGCTGGATATAGGAAGACGAAGAGAATAACTCTCCCAGGGTGTTAGACTGTTCCTCTAAAAATTATACTCAAGATACTCTGAACAATCTGGAACCGTGGATCTGTTCCCACTTGCCAGAAGGAAGTAACTCAACCTGTGGATGAGTCAGTATCTCTTCTCCACCCTCCTGATTCCACCCTATGACCTTGCCTGTACCTAAGCCCAGAGGGATGCTATAGAGGACATTGGTTGTTTCTGCCTGCCCGACACCAGCCACCCCCTTCACCTGGTAACAGCACTCTTTCCTGTAGTGATCTCATTCCATGCAGGACAGGTGGGGCTGGTCCTGTACCACTCCACCCCCACCAACCCCCCCACCCCTCGCCCAGCTACAAAAATGGGCATATAACCCTACCTGCCGATTAGGCCACCCCAGCCCCCTTGCAGTGATTCCAGAAGAGGCATGTGGCTGAAGCCAAGACAATCCTTATCCATGAAATCCTTCTTGAGAACTAACAGGAAACGCTTCTTTCTGCTACAATGAGTCCATAGGAGGAGTTAGGTGTTGTATAATCAATTAAGGGTTAAAAATCAAAGGATGGGACTTCCCTGGTGGTGCAGTGGTTAAGAATCCATCTGCCAATGCAGGGGACACAGGTTCAAGTCCTGGTCCGGGAAGATCCCACATGCCGCGGAGCAACTAAGCCTGTGCGCCACAGCTACTGAGCCTGTGCTCTAGAGCCTGCGAGCCACAACTACTGAGCCTGTGCTCTAGAGCCCGCAAGCCACAACTACTGAAGCCCGTGTGCCTAGAGCCCGTGCTCCGCAACAAGAGAAGCCACCGCAATGAGAAGCCCACTCACCGCAACAAAGAGTAGCCCCCACTCACCACAACTAGAGAAAGCTGCACACAGCAACAAAGACCCAACACAGCCAAAAATTTAAAATATAAATAAATAAATAAATAAATTTATTTTAAAAAAAAATCAGGGTGGCATGAGGGCTAGGAAAGAGCTGGGCTAAGAGGAGAGAACCAGAGTCCTAGCAAAATCATTTGAACCCCTGGATCCAGCCATATCTGAAGTTCCCTGAACTTCTGAACTTTCTGACTACGTCATCAACAAATTCTCTTCATGTTGTTTTCTTTAGAAAAATACAATTAGATTTCCAATCACTTGCTACCCCCAAAAAAGTTTTTGTGCAGATAATTTTATTAGCTTTTTTATTAAAATCTGTCCTGCCGTTGCCAACAGCCCCCACAATCTTTAAAATCATTTTACTAAAGTTCCTCCTTCCTTGGCCACCCGTTCCTCCCCTCTCTCTGCCTCCCACATCCAGCGTATCTGATGTACTTTAAAAACATTTAAAAGTTGGCTCTAGCAGCACACCCTCCCTTATGTGGTCACTAACAAAGGAGGATCTCCAAAAAGAGGAGAGCAGCAAATGACCAGGTCCAGAGGACAACTGCAGTCCTAGCCAACACCTTGATTTCAGCCCAGGGAAATCCAAGCAGAGAATCCACCATCTGACCTACTGAAATCATGAAACCGAGCAGGACTCTGTGGGGCTCCTGGGCATGGAAGCCTTTCTGTGTCCCCCATTTCTTGTTTGTAGGG
Organism: Lagenorhynchus albirostris; assembly: GCF_949774975.1. Lineage (NCBI taxonomy): Eukaryota > Metazoa > Chordata > Mammalia > Artiodactyla > Delphinidae > Lagenorhynchus > Lagenorhynchus albirostris. The sequence continues at coordinate 27,219,098 of NC_083098.1, forward strand.
AATAGGCTTCAGCCTCCATGACCTTTTCCCAGAGTTCCAAAGAGCAGGTTCAAACAGTTGCTAATCAGGGAAGGGAGAGGATGTGGAGACAAGGGAGGAACAGTCAAGGAACAGTAGTGCAGGGAACTCCCTGGCGGTCCATTGGTTAGGGCTCCACACTTCCACTGCAGGGGACATGGGTTTGATCCCTGGTGGAGGAACTAAAATCCCACAGGAGGGTCGGTGTGGCCAAAAAAAAAAAGGAACAATAGTGCAGCCTTGGAGCAGGGTCCTGGTTCCACCTCAAGGGATACATAATATTTTTCAGCTCATCTGCAGAACTAAAAGCCCCAACAAATGGAAGATGTTAACTACTGGATGAAGCATTTTTCTTTCCAGAGAGAAGGTCACAGTTTGATAACCTCGAGAATCACAGAAACTCATCAGGAGACCATGTGAGGCCAGATCAAAGGAATGCAGGCCCTGCACATACCCTGATCCTTATCAGCAACCCTACCCTTGAACCAGTGCTATAAAACTCCTCACCAAATCCCCCTGGTGCTGGGACACACATTTTTGAGCGCATTAGCCCACTGTGTCCCCTGCCTTTGCATGGCAAAGCAATAAAGCTTTCCTTTTCTAATTCACCCAAAACTCTGTCGCCGAGATTCGATTCAGCACCCATGCAAAGAGGCCGAGTTTCAGCATCAATTATGAGATAATCAATTCAGATTGTTGTAAGCCACTAAGTTTCTAGTAATTTGTTAGCTGGCAATAGAAAACTGATACAGATTAGATGCAACAATTTGCCCTTCACCTTAGGAGGGATGTCTTGGCGTGCCCTAAACGACTAGGACCTTAGAAAACACACAAAATGCCGATGCAGTCTATACATCTGGAGAAAAGCCCGCCCTGACTCCTGGTACAGAGCTCTTCTCCCTGTGCAACACTGGCCCTGCACGCTTGATCATCCACTGCAGTAAATATGATCAAAGCTCCTTCTAATTTCTTACTTGTGGCAAGAGAAAAATCTGTGTTCACTCTCAAGTACATTTAGTTTAACAGAATCAAAACAAAAACCCACACTTGATAGAATCATGTAAATTGCTATTGACACTATTTCAGACTTAAGAACCTTCAACCAGAAAGAAAGGTCAAAGCAAAATGGAACAATAGCTTGGAAGATCATTGTTTCTTTTCCTTTCAGAATTTCATTATCAACAAAAACTAATATATATTGAGCATGCTATTATAAGGCACTGTACCAGGCATAACAGAAAAAAGTGAGTGCATAAAACATAGTCCTACCCTTTTTTTTTTTTTTGGCTTCACCTCGCAGCACGTGGGATCCTAGCTCCCCAAACAGGGATCAAACCCACACCCCCTGCAGTGGAAGCGCAGAGTCTTAACCACTGGGCCACCAGGGAAGTCTCAGTCTTACCCTTTTAAAATATGGTTGAGTGTATAGAATACAATCATAGCATACATAACCAACTCTTCTTGATAGCCTATTCTAACCACTACATGAATGATACAGAATAGGGAATAATCACTGAGGACTGGAACAATGAGAAAACATTTTTTACATAGATATAGATATCTATATACATACATATCTGAATCACTTTGCTGTACACCTGAAACTAACACAACATTGTAAATCAACTGTATTTCAATAAAAAATTTTTAAAAGAAAAAAAAAAGTAAATGGGCAATGGTGTACAGGCTGGATAAGAGGTATCAGAGAATCATAAAACATACTATTCCACTTGTCAACAAAAAAATTAATCAGTTGATCAAAGAAAGAAATGGAAAATTTTTCGAACCAATTTGAGGATTATAACCTGGGAATAGCCTCTCACAAAACTCTGAGGGCATCCATCAGAGGGCAAACCACAGTTATATAAGTTTTTGAGACAGAGGGCTGTACATTAAATGACATATTTTTGACAGTTTATACAATCTAGCAATTAGTGGGTCACGGGTCATGGTGGCCCCTTACAAGATTAAGAAGGAAGTTTTAAGCTGAGGGTACATGCATATTCATGAGGGGTGGTGGTGTATGCATATTATGAAGGAGCTTGATCAGAGGAGAATTCAGTATAGAACTGGGGCAAAGGTTGACAGAGTCCAGGCTTGGGTCGACTGGAGTCATAAGGGTCATAAAGGTCAGCAGCATCATTCCTTAGGTTCCAGTTAATCTGATGGTTGAGTGCTCCAGGGGGTCTGAATTCTGCAAAACAGCCCAAGAATGAGCTTCAGGCTAATCTTTACTTTTGAAACAGAACTGGGAGTCTTTACAACTGATACATTGTCTCCTGATTGGGTTATCTCCCTGGCCTGGTAATAGCTGTTTGTTTTTTACCTTCTTTTGTTCCTTAAAATCTTTAACTCCAGAGACCTATTCTTCGGCAAGGGCAAGCATTGTGGCCAGGCTTAGATCACAAACTTGTGTTAAGAAAGTTCTGTCTGGTTCTCTTCCCTTGGGGACCCCCTGCCCTATCTGCTTACAGGTTCCTATTGAGCAAAAGTTAAAAAAAAAAAAAGGAAAAAGAAAAGTGATGAAAAAAGCTGCTAAGAGATAAATCGTAAGATTCCTAACTCTTTCTTGAAGAAAGTGTTGCCAGTTAAGACTAAAGAAATCTTTTTTATTAAATCAGCAGTAAACTGGATTATGTGGCCTCCACAATAGATATTATTATATATTACATATATGTAATACATAACATATAAATAAATAATATGAATGTTAGAAATATGAGTTCATATCAATAGGCTTCCATAATAAGAAAGTGTCTAGCTTTATAAACCGTCTTTGGGGATAAACAAAAACAACATCCTGCTAGATCTAAGAATTTGTAACTGTATACACACACACACACACATCTCCCAAGATTAAAATAATCTGATTAAGAAACTATAGTCCCCCCTTAAAGCTGAAATTCTTTAAGACTGTGAGTAAAGATGACAGTGATATAGCTGATGCAATATATGATGATAGCTCTTTATTAGAGATTTTAAGGATTAACTATAATTGGAAAGAAAACTAGACCACCAAGCCTCATTTTGGTATTATAGATTTTTGCATAAAATTTTAACTAGTCTTCAGTTGCAAATTTTGCTCTCACTCTGCTTGGCTTCACCTCTTTTCAGAAAATATATGTCGTGCAGTCTTGGGCTCCCTGAGGATAGCTAGTATGGTCAGTTCGGTGTTGCTGTAGACTTCAGATGTGGATATTGTCACCCATTTGCTCTTTCCAAAGACAGGGCACTTATTTCAGGACACCTGTCCTGTTGTATCAGCTTTAAAAAAAATGCTGGTGACAGTGTAGCTGAAAATTCAAATGGTAAAAGGATTGGAAAGGGTCAGCATCTTTCCTTCTGCTGATTTTTAAAAACTGATTCTCGAGAAGAATGTTTCTGTGCAGCATGACCAGGCTGTGGCACCACTGATCCTATCATTTGCAAGCCCCTTCGTTATCAGCATAGATGGCCACACAGTTCATTCAACCCATAGTGATGAGAATCAAACATGAAGATGGCTGAAATAATTGGGTCAAATCTGCAGCAGGCCAATTCACTGGTCACATAAAAATGAGGGCATATTCAAAAATCATAATGGATCATTCCCTGCAGGTAAAAAAGGAGTGATGCTACTGAAGTATCAGCTAATTTCAGAGGGACACTAGCAAGTAAAATGATGTAGATGATGCATTTATATGGGTGTGGAGTAAAAATAAACAATACTGTTTTTCATAGAAATGTAGGCAGATTTATGTCCCAAACATCAAATTTCCGGCTCATTTCCTCTCATAATAAAAATGTTAGTAATGGAAGCATTGGGGAGTCAGAATATTTTAAGCTATTATTTTGAATACTTTCTGCTATGTTATGCTGGGCTGGCTTTCTTTTTCACTCTGAATCCATCCTCTGCCCTTCTTTGCTGTATTCTGTGCCCCGGGAAGCTGATCTGCTTGGACTACAGCAAAAGGCTCCTTTGTCCTCTGGCTTCCAGTGGGTTTGGCCAATAGGGGACATGAACGCAAGATCAGGGAAGGGAAGAGAGCAAGGTCCAGCACTAATGGCTTCTGCTTCCCTTGGTGGGGTCATCCCTCCACAGACAGTCATAGCTCTTCTTTATGTTTTTTAATTTTTAGCAGGATTCCAATATTTTTACTTGAATAAACACTCCTAGGGTTGTTGCAAGTCTTTAGTTAATATCCAGAATTCTGAAAAGGTAATTTTGACAAGTTTTGCCAGCGTTTTCATTGCTTTTATGGAGGAGCAGGTTTGGGGTGGCCATTACTCTATCATTCAGAAGTTAACCTCCTTCTAAGACAGCATTTTTGAAATTCATTTAAGTTGTTGTAGTACTTTGTTCATTTTTTATTTCTACCTAGTATTCCATTATATGGATATATCACAATTTGTTTATGTATCTGCCAACATATGTTTGAGTTTCGTTGTGAATATGTGTCTTCTTTGTTCTTGGATAAAATCCTAATACTTGCTGGGTCATAGTTTTATAAGGAACTAATAAAACACTGTAAGTAATTTTAGAAGGAACAACTAGTTTTTCAAAGTAGTTGAATTCTTCTACACTCCATCAAATGATGTATTATGAGAGTTACAGTTGATTCACATCGTCATGGTCATATCTTTGTCAATCTTTTTTTTTTAATTGAAGTATAGTTGATTTACAAAGTTGTTTCAGGGGTTCAGCAAAGTGATTCAGTTAGATATATGTATCATGTATATATATATACACAATACATATATGTACCATATATATCTCATAGCTCTTTTCAGATGACCCATTCCTTCCACACAGCCTCTCCATCTTCGTGTTCCTCTTTGCTGTTACTTCACCATCCCAAGTGGTTTCCATGCTCCTTGACCAAACCTTTGTAAACAGTCCCTCTATTGAACACTCTTTTTTTTTTTTTTCGCCCTTGGCCACGCTGCAGCATTCAGGATCTTAGTTCCCCCACCAAGGATAGAATCCACGACCCCTGCAGTGGAGGCAAGGAGTCTTAACCACTGGACCACCAGGGAAGTCCCCTACTGAACACTCTTCAAATCGCCCAACTTGACCAACCATGAGTAACCTTGACTGAATCATATGATGGCAATCATTATTTAGAATTATTTGACAGTGTTAATTCAAAACAGTTATGTGATAATAACAAAAGGTGTGGCTGTTTCCCTTTATCTTGTGCATAGCTTCCTTGATACACCTGAGACAAGATTCGTGGAATGTACCTTCAATATTATCTCAGACCTTCCTCAAGGGTATGTGGCCTTGCTTTTATTAAAATGTCTCTGGGTCTAAGAGCAGTCTTAGGAAGGGAAAGCAAGTAACTCTGTCAGGTTGACTCAAGTCAGGCTTCCATTCACCAAATGTGTAATTTTTGGTGATGCAAATCACCTGGTTATCCAGTTTAATCTTTATTGGGAGCCAATCCCCATGGTACTTCTGTATATTTTCTTTCTATCTTTTGTTCTGGAATATCTTTTCAAGGATATTCATATAGCAAGCAGCCTTGAGAGGTAGAGATAGCCTCTCCTTCTAGGGCAAAGAGCACATTTGTTTCCCGACTAGGATGATAAAGACAATGTCTCTCTCCAGGGCAAAGGTTGACAGGTTTACTCTCAGGTCATTATAAAAGACAGCGTTTTCTAAGCTCAGAGTTGCTCGGCTGTGGTGCAAACTCCTTCCTACACAGCATACACCTGGGTCTCTCCACCTCGCCCCACAGGACTTGGGAGGCAAGAGGAACCAATGCAAACACGAAGCTCTTACTGCCTGCTGTACTGTTAGTAGAAAAGTCTTTTGCCTCTGACCCAAATGTCTCATGTCTTGTCAGCATCCATGAAACTGTGGCAGGCTAACCTGTTAGCTTGAAAATACGGTACAAATCTCAGACTCTTCACAGATATTAACAGTCCAAGAACTCCTGGCCCACCATCCTGAAGCCATGTGTTTCTATGTCAGCCACTAACATTCTGGTCATTTGTTACGGTAGCAACAGAAAATACATCAGGCGGGAATTCCCTGGCGGTCCAGTGGTTAGGACTCCGCGCTCACTGCCAACGGCCCGGGTTCAATCCCTGGGTGGGGAACTTAGATCCCACAAGTCACAAGGCACAGCCAAAAAAGAAAAAGAAAAAAGAAAATACATTAGGCAAGGTATTTTTCTACTTAAGTCTTCCTTCCTGGGATCACTGATCACAAACCCAGGGTTCCTGAGAATAAGGAGAGTTAAAAAACTTAGTTCTGGGGCACTTGCCTGATTCTTATATCCTGACTTAGAGACCCTCCTAGGGAGAGTGTCAAGGAGGAAGGGGAAAAACAAAGACACTGCTCCCCTGTTTTCCTCTCCTTTCCCAAATGAGAAAATTGGAAAAGCACAAATCATAGGATTCACACTCAAGGAGTTAAAAAAAAAAAGTCTAGTTCTGCATCTACAAAGTAAAGCCTGGTGGGCTCCAATCAGAGCTTTGCATGCACAGAATATCGCTCTACGGGGCGAGAGAGGAATCAATTCTCACTCCACCCCCAGATCTGACCCACATAAAACCAAGTAGGACATGTGCTCATGAGTTTACACAGGGCAACTGACAGCCTAAAATACATGAGAAAAGTAAGAGGTAAAACTCAAGCTCCATAGAGAGCTCTGCTCACATGTGAAAGAGAAAACTTCCTCCACACTGGGGCGAAATCCTCCCATGAATTCTCCTTACTTCATGTAAGTCAAGTCTTCTTTCTGTGGGGATCACCACAGCCTAGCGTCTAAAGTACACTAAATGACACAGTGATTTTTGTTTAAATCCTAAAAGCATTTGTCTCAGTATAAAAATAGTTTCCTTTCTCAGTGCACAGATCATCCTAACAGATAATGCACAGAATCGTCTTCCTAACCAGAAATACCTTCTCTCCCAAGTCTCCTGAATTATCTAGTTTTGAATCTGTTACAATTATTAAGGTTTTTCATATTCCTTTTAGCCTGTAAATTGATATGCCAGAAGTATCTTAAATCAGTCTGAAAACAAAATATCAATTAAAAAAAAAACTTCCTCATCAGAGTTACTGGAAAGTTCATCCACTGAGTAATAATTTATAGAAAAGGTAATTTATTATTTACTATGCGAGTCGCTTGCACCTTTCACAGGATCCTCTTCACTCGAGTGACAAAGGATAACATACACTACCAAGAATTACAGGTGGCTTAAGATACTTTATCACCTTTCTTGTGAGGTAATTGGGGATCCTGATAGTCATTAATCCAGTAATGCCAATAACACACGTTTGAAGAGGAGGGCAAATGTTCTATTTATTTAACTATTTCAGTAGTTTAAATAAAGAGCCTTTATTAAGAAAATCCAATATAAAAGTTAATGTACTGGGACTTCCCTGGTGGCGCAGTGGTTGGGAATACGCCTGCCAATGCAGGGGACATGGGTTTGGTCCCTGGTCCAGGAGGATCCCACATTCCGTGGAGCGGCTAAGCCCGTGCGCCACAACTACTGAGACTGCGCTCTAGAGCCTGCGAGCCATAACTACTGAAGCCTGCGTGCTCTAGGGCCCGCGAGCCGCAACTACTGAAGCCTGTGCACCTAGAGCCCGTGCTCCGCAACAAAGAGAAGCCACCGCAATGAGAAGCCCACGCACCGCAGCAGGGAGGGGCCCCCACTTGCTGCAACTGGAGAGGGCCTGCGCACAGCAACAAAGACGCAATGCAGCCAAAAAATAAATTAAATTAAATTATTTTTAAAAAAGTTAATGTACTGAGGGAATAGACCCGAATCAAGAATGTGAAAATTAAATCTGTTAAGCAAAGAAAGCCATCAGAAGTTGTTAGGCAAAATAAATAAATAAAAAATAAATTGTTAGGCAAACCCTGGAATTGTGGGGAGTAGGATCTGAAAACAAGAAGCAAAGCCAAGGACAAAGGCTAGTCCAAGTCAGAAACGCAGGCATGAGACCCTAGGACTGCAATTTCCAAATTGTGTGCTGAGGGGCCACAGAGCACTGGAGTGGATTCAGAGGCCGCATGGATTGGATAGTTTAAATTTTTCAGAGAAAAACATCTGTCAGACATTATATGAATGTCTACAATTAGGTTGTTTGGACTTAATTACTTACCAAATGGAACTATTAGAAATTTCTTTGGCCTAAGGACACCATGAAAAACTTACTGAGATTCTAAGGGTGCCGTGAAACAAAGTTGGGGAATCTCTGCCTTAGGGACAAGCTAAGGTTCAAAGGACATTGAGAGACTGCTCAGAGGAGAATCAGAAAAGCATATTAAAAGTGGAAATGACAGCATCTCCAGTTTCTACATAGTTAATATACATGGTGGGGCCTTTTCTTTCATGTGATCCTGGCTCTAAAGAAAAGAACTCTTGTGCCCTGTTATTCTGAATTTACTACAGGATCCCTGTATTAAAAAAATCAGTGAATCTTGCTTTTAAATCAGTAAATCTTAATAACAAAAACAAAATCGAGATTTTCGATGTTGATTTTGGGATGGAACTAGAGTTCCCCAAATACTTAGTGTGGGAAAGTCTGCTGAAATTTAAATACATTCCTAGTGAAGAAATGAGGGAACTTGGGAATTCCCTGGTGGTCCAGTGGTTAAGACTCTGTGCTTTCACTGCTGAGGGCACAGGTTCCATCCCTAGTCAGGGAACTAAGATCCCACAAGGCACTTGGTGCGGCCAAAAATTTTTAAAAAAAAGAAAGAAAGAAAGAAAAAGAAATGAGGGAACTGTATACTGAGATTCATTTAGCAACTTTATAATAGCCCATTATAAAATTTTAAACATTTACTCTAAATTAGGGGTTGGCAGACTTTTTCTATAAAAGGCCCAATAGTAAATATTTTAAAATACTCTTTTAATTTTTTTTACAACTCTAAAAATGTAAAAGCCAAAAAGAAGTGAGTACATTTACATTGTCACCAACCAATCTCCAGATCTCTCCACATCTTACAAAGCTGAAACTCTATCCCCGCTGAATTAACAATTCCCCATTTCTCCTGTACACCAGTGTATATAGCAGCATTGGACACCATTAGGGGACAGGAAGGAGAGTGCTCTGGTCAAGGTCAACAGCAATAGAGGAGGATCACATCCATACCTCCTCCTCCAGGTACATACAATTGTGTTCATAGAAGCATTATTCACAATAAGAAAAAGGTGGAAACCAATGTTCGGAAACAACCCAACTGTCCATCGACAGATGAATGGATAAACAAAATGTGGTTTACACATTCAATGGAATACAATTCAGCCTTAAACAAGAAGGAAATCCTGATACATGCTACAACATGGATGAACCCTGAAAATATTATGCTAAGTGAAATAAGCCAGACAAATAAAGGACAAATATTCTATGCCTCCACTTATACAGAGTACCTAGAATAGGCAAATTCATAGAGACAGAAAGCAGAATAGTGGTTACCAGGGACTTGGGGGGGAAGGGTAATAGAGAGTTAGTGTTTAATGAGTAGAGTTTTCAGTTGGATGATGAAAAAGTTCCAGAGATGGAAAGTGGTGATAGTTGCACAACGATGTTAATGTACTTAATGCCATTGAAGTTTAACCACTTAAAATAGTCAAAATGGTAAATTTTCTGTTATGTGTATTTTACCACAATAAAAAAAGAAATGTAAAAACCGTTCTTAGCTCATGGGCCATACAGAAACAGACTGTGGACCACACCTGGGTTGCAGGCCATAGCTTGCTCTGAATCATCAGACCCAATAAGCAAAATGAACAAAATGACATAAAATAATTTTTTTAATTACAATTTATTTTTATTTTAACATGAACATGTTAGAGTTTCACATTTAATATACTTATTACATTTACCAAAACTTATAAATGCAACTACAGTATTTATCTACCAAAACATACTTGAGTCTCTTTAAGACAAGGTAGATTGTACATAAAGACATCTAGACACATAGAGATATGGTGATACACCCAGGAATCTACAGCTTTATCTGTTACAGATGTAGAGAAGTATAGGAGAGGGAGAGATCAATAAACCATGGCATCTTCAACAAAGCTTAAAATGTAGCCTGAAGATGTGGTAGGTAAAGCTGAAACTTAATGGGTGAAAATACTCAAAGTTCAAATTTGAAAGTTTGATATTATAGCTTGTACCACTTTTATCTTCTTCCCCACTCATCTGGTGCATAGTAAACAATTTTCCTTCCATTTGGGCGTAGGAGAAAAGATTACACTTTACAAAGTTAAGCATAGTGTTTAAGATCTGCTAGGAGCTCTCCCCTGCATTCTTGCAACATTTAAATCTAAAACTCACTTAACTCTTTAACTGGTTGACACAATCTCAGACTCTGAAGGCAACATATTCCTAAAGGAGAAAAGCTTGAGGCAATTTATCTAGACTTAAAGTCAGCTCTAAGCAAAAAAAAAGAAAAAATCACTCTAAGCAGGAAGCTTCTTTCAGATTAGGTAGACAGTATATACACACATAGACACAAGACACTGTTTCAGTTATCCATTCACTGGAACAAATGCATAACAAACAACCCTAAACTCAGTGAGGTAAAAAAAAACATTTTCAGAGAGAACTAGCACCATGGTGTCCGGCTGCAGGATTGGCCCGTCCATCCTCAACAGCGAACTGGCCAGTTTAGGGGCGGAGTGCCTTCGGATGCTGGACTCTGGGGCCGATTATCTGCACCTGGATGTAATGGACGGGCATTTTGTTCCCAACATCACCTTTGGTCACCCTGTGGTAGAAAGTCTCCGAAAGCAGCTAGGCCAGGACCCTTTCTTTGACATGCACATGATGGTGTCCAGGCCGGAACAGGGGGTAAAACCAATGGCTGTAGCAGGAGCCAATCAATATACTTTTCATCTCGAGGCTACTGAGAATCCGGGGGCTTTGATCAAAGACATTCAGGAGAATGGAATGAACGTTGGCCTTGCTATCAAACCAGGAACTACAGTTGAGTATTTGGCACCATGGGCTAATCAGATAGATATGGCCTTGGTTATGACAGTGGAACCTGGATTTGAAGGGCAGAAATTCATGGAAGGTATGATGCCAAAGGTTCACTGGTTGAGGACCCAGTTCCCGTCTTTGGACATTGAGGTTGATGGTGGAGTAGGTCCTGACACCATCCATAAATGCGCAGAGGCAGGAGCGAACATGACTGTATCTGGCAGTGCCATTATGAGGAGTGAAGACCCCAGGTCTGTGATCAACCTGTTAAGAAATGTTTGCTCAGAAGCTGCTCAGAAACATTCTCTCGATCGATGAAACCACAAGGAGTCCAGTGTTTCTGCTTATGAGATCTCCTTTTTATTGGAAAACAAGAATATTGACTACCAAATTGTACCACAGTTGAGGCAGTGCTGCTTTTCCTAGCAATTATTCATTCCAGTGACTAAAATCCATTTTGCAGAATGTTCCAAGAGGTTAGAAATTGGTATGTATTATGTTTTCAGTGATGGAATTTAAAGATTAGTGTGGTAAAATACCATTTTTACTGGGAGACTTGATTTTTATAAAGAGTAAAAATATGGCTGTATCAAGGTTATGAACAGAAATGTGTCTTAATGCCTAAGGAAGGCATATTAGCTACTATGAAAAATTTTTTTTTCTGTATTTCTAAAAAGAGTTTTCTTTGCTTCTTGGCTTTTCTGAAAACAGAAGTCCTGTTTTCCTGGTTTCGTGTCATTTTTGACTTGTGTATTTGCGTGATAACTAAGTTTGGATCTGGCAGGGACGGATGGCTCTTCTAGCTTCGAAAACATCTATTTTTTACTTTGCACCTTATATTTGATACATAAAAAAACCAGTGTATTATGAAGTCCAGGGATTTTCAGGTGGTCTGTTGTAAAACGCAAGCACAAGTTTTATCAGGGTGTTTTCTTTGTTAACTTTGCTATAGCGGCAGGTTATTCAGTGGTTCTTCCCCCACCTCCTACCCACCCTCCACCAACCCCATTTCCCCTTTTTCTTAATCACACCCACTGTTCTGAAGGACATAAAATGTTTTCCTAGCTGTATGCTAAAAGGAAAGGAAGGCCTCTATTTGGAAGTAATATTAAGTTGAATCCTCTCTTTCCCTTTCTATTTGTTTGACCTTAGCAAACCAATCCAACCAACCTCTTTGAGCTGATTATTAACTGATTTATATATTGAATGTAATCATAACAACAGTGGGGGTTGTGTTGAGGATTAAGAGATACTATTAATTATATACGTAAAGCTTCCACTACTATTCCTAGAATTGTAGGGTAGTAGAATTTGAGGATGCTCAATATAAAGTAGCGATCATTATATAAATGTATGCTTGTAGATTATAAAGTATGTTGATGATATCTCATTAAACCCACAGATCAGTCCTATGAATGGTAAGATAGGTATGTTTGTCCCCATTTTAAAAATGAAGATACTAAATAAAGCTCAACAGGCTGGTACCATGGAAAGGAAGGATCCAGTAAAGAAAAAAAAAAAACCATTTTCATTATGCTCATGGATATTTTTAACTTTATTTTTTTAGACCAGTTTTACGCTCACAACAAAATCGACAGAAATGTACAAAGAATTCCCATATCCCCCCCCACCCCCAAGAGCCCCACACACACAGCCTCCCCCATTATCAGCATTATTCACCTTAATGGTACATTTTTCATCAAGGATGAATCTACACTGACACAGCATAATCACCTAAAGATCATAGCTAATCACCCAAAGTCCACAGTTTACCTTAGGGTTCACTCTTGGTTGTTGTACATTCTTGGGTTTGGACAAAATTATAAGGGCATACATTCATCATTATAATATCATATAGAATATTTTCACTGCCCTAAAAATCCTCTGTGTTCTGCCTATTCACCTTACCCCTCCCCCCATCTGGCAACCACTGATCTTTTTATTGTCTCCATAGTTTTGCCTTTTCCAGAACGTCATATAGTTGGAATCATACAGTATGTAGTCTCTCCAGATTGGCTTCTTTCACTTAGTAATATGAATTTAAGATTCCTCCATGTCCTTTCATTGCTTGATAGCTCAATTTTTTTTAGCGCTGAAGAATACTCCATTGTTTGAATGTACCACTGTTCATTAAACTGTTTATTATCTAATCTTGGTTGCTTCCAAGTTTGGGAAATTATGAACAAAGGTGCTATAAACATCCATGTGCAGAAGATTTTTTTTGTGGACATAAGGTTTAAACTATCTTTGGGTAAACAATAAGAAGTGTGATTGTTGGATCCTATGGTAAGAGTGTGTTTCATTTTGTTAGAAACCATCAAACTGTCTTCCAAAGTAGCTATACCATTTCACATTCCCACCAGCAGTGTATGAGAGTTCAATCACTGGTGAAATCCTCAGCAGCATTTGGTGTTGTCAGTTTTCAATTTTGGCCATTCTAACAGGTATGTAGCAGTATGTCATGGTTATTTTAATTTGCATTTCCCTGATGACATATGATGTGGAGGATCTTTTCATATGCTTTTCATATGCTTATTTGACAACAGAACAGATGAGTTCTGTTAAGGTCTTTGGCCCCTTTTTTAATCATGTTTTGCTTCCTTGTTGTTGAGTTTTAAGAGTTCTTTGTATATTTTGGATACCAGCCTTTTAACAGATGTGTCTTTTCCAATTTTTTTTCTCAGTTTGTGTCTTTGTTCTAGTTCTCTTGAGCTCATTGATTCATCAGGTCAGGAATTAGGAGAAGGCACAGCTAGAATGGCTTCCTCTGGTCCATACGTCTAGCACCTCATCTTGGAAGACTCAAAATGCTGATGGGTGACTCAAATGGCTGGAAGCTAGAATCCGCTTCTCCACTCACAAGTCAGGCACCTGGGCTGGGCTAACTGGAGGGCTGGGCTCAGCTGTGACTGTCACTCAGCATACCTTCAAGGGCCCTCCTGATGTGTCTTGGGCTTTTCACAGCACACCAGCCTCAGACAGTTAGACTTCTTACACAATGGCTGAGAGTTCCAAAAGCAATTGTTCCAACAGATAAGGTGGAGTTGCATGGCCTTTTATGACCTAGCCGCTAAGGTCATATGGTGAGGATGATCATTTTCACTGTACTTTATTGGTCAAATCAGTCACACCCTTCCCAGATTTAAGGGGAAGGGGTACAGAGTATATATTTTTATGGGAAGAGTAAAGAAGTTGCAGCCACATTTTAAAACCATCACAGACATATTTCCATAGAGAGATACGGTAATAAATGCCAAGGGGTTAGCAGTGCCCACCTCCCAGAATCCCTCAAAGCGAATTTTGTTAACCTATTATTTTAAGTCAGACTAATCCAAACATATCCTCCATGGATGGCAAAATTTCACCTACCTATTTTCATGTGATACAGTAATAAACAGAAACTTCATGTTATCTATGTAAATTGCATCAAGAATGACTAACAGCTTGCTTTTGACCCCAGTACCATCTGCTAGTTATAACCATTTCTTATTTTTCAAACACGATCAAGCTCAGATCCACCCTCAGACTTAGGCTAAGTCATATCCTAAGAAAGAATACAGAGAACACCTAGAGCAAGTAAAGCAAGTAGATCAGGATCATGCCAACATTATGGCTTCTGAAATCAGCGGCCAATCCTTGTCTCAGTGATTACTAGATTTTAGGATTTCACGGACCAAGAACAATTTCAGGAATAAAACAAATGGGAGCAAATAAAGTCACCAACTATTTATTTTCCAAAATAAGAACATCTAGAAAACAACTACTCTGTAACTATCATCACATTAAAAAAAATAGAATGGACAATTTCAAAATAAAGCATAATCCTTTAGAATGAATAAGTTTGACCAAATAAAAACTCACTATGTATTTTTTTTCCTCATTTCTCTGCTCACCTGTAGAACCTTCATCATGAATGAACCCCAGTTCACACACTGGTGTGGGAAACCACCTGTGCATCTGACATTCTGGTCCCTTCCCTCCCTTGCTTTATTCTAATAGTTCTAGAACTTTAGCGTGCTCCTAGAAACTCAATCTAAAAGACAGACAGGGACTTCCCTGGCAGCCCAGTGGTTAAGAATCGGCCTGCCAATGCAGGGGGCATGGGTTCGAGCCCTGGTCCGGGAAGAACCCACGTGCCGCGGAGCAACTAAGCCAGTGTGCCACAACTACCGAGCCCACGCACCACAACTACTGAAGCCCGCGCGCCTAGAGCCGGCGCTCCTCAACAAGAGAAGCCACCGGTGAGAAGCCCGAGCACCACAATGAAGAGAAGCCCCCGCTCACCGCAACTAGAGAAAGCTCACGTGCAGCAACGAAGACCCAACGCAGCCAAAAATAAATAAATAAATAATTTTAAAAATAAATAAAGACAGACAAGTAAATTATTATAACATGTGAGTGCCATAAGGTTACGGGTCGGGGGGAGGGGGATAGGGGATCAAGGAAGTTTTCACAAATTACGTGAAAAAGATTTGCCCATGAGAAAGAATGGGAAAGATTATTATAGATGGCAGTGACTGTGGCTGAAAGCACAGAGACAATCTATATATGCAGTATATCCAAGGAAGACTATATTGTGTACCAAAAAAGTAAGTAGTGGATATACTTAGTTGTAGAGTAAGGGTTACTTTTCTCTTCTTTATTCTTCTATTGTTTGAAATTCAACAATGGAGTATGTGTTAATTTAATGATCAGGAAATTTTTTAAAATAACGGCTTCAATTTTGTAGGTTAGTTTAGAAAAAACAAACAAAAGGCCTATTTCCCTTTAAGAAATCAGTTTGTATTAAAAGAGGCCAAATTTTAAAAAGGAGATGTTATCAAGCTCCAAACTTTGGCTAGGACCCTGGGGAAGACAACATTCCCTCAGTGCTTCTGTGAGAATCTTAGTCTGGGTGTATTCAATACTGCAAGCCTTCTTGTCCATATATGGTCATTAGTCAGAAATTCTCAGGTGGCAGGTACTGACAGGTCCAATGCTGGAGTCAGACATCAAGGTTAGAATCCCAGCTCTACCACTAACTAGCTCAATGAGCTTTGCAAACTACTTAACCACTTGAATCCGTTTTCTCACCTGTAACATGGAAAACTGCCTACCTTTGGGGATTTTTGTGTACATCAACTAATATACTGTAAGAAAAGCGCGTAGAAAATGACAGATATAGGACATATTTGTGTATCTAATTGAGAGGTACATATTTGTTTGCTCTATTGGTTTAGGAAGGCTTTAAGATCCCATTTGCCATTTGTTTGCTCTGGTTCAGCTAAAAGCTTTAAGCACATAAAATTTCTTTGTCAGTTGTAATGTCAACTCTCTGAAACTTAAACGTATGCGAGTTTTTAACAAGTTCCAAATGCAGTACTGCTTCTAAAATTAAGCTATCCCTAGAATGATCTTTCCGCACAATCCCGAAATAACTAAGTGGCTCTACCCCTAGATTCTGGCAACTGACACAAAACTAGGTGGACGTTTCCCTTTTTTTTTTTTCTGTCTTCTTAGTCCAGCTGACTCCCCTATCCACTCCCAGGGAGAATCGGAGATGTTCGTGCAGATAAAGGTTCAGCTCTAAGGTAATGGCCTCTTACCCAGGCTTTCTTAAAGCTGGAATATAGTCAGCAGAACAATGTAGCAGGAGTTCCTCATGTGTTCTCAAACGACCTATACAGCTTGCAGAATCCTCCTTGGCCACTGGGCCACCCGGCAGCAACGGCACAACTTCCCCACACCTCGGCTTCATCCAACCTTGTACCCTTGGTATCCATCCCAACAGCCCCGCCCCGGAAAATGACCAATCAGAGAGTGGGAAGTGAGCCGGATGGGGAGGGCCTATCTTGGCGCTGTCCACGAATCACCAACCTCAGACAGCGGGGGCGGAAGCGGAAGCCCTGGTTTGGCCTTGGTTCCGCCTTGGGGGACTGGCCCGTGGGAACCAGTGAAGAAATCCTGCGGCTGGTGGGTGTAAGTTTTCATCTCTTATCTATCAGCGGAATCGGCCGAGCAGACACCTGCGAGCGCGGGAGGGAGGGAACTTCACCGCCCAAGAAAAGAGTGAGCGGGCAGGCAGCCGCGGGGCAGAACCGAACTGATTGCAGGGTCTCTACAGGCCGGTCCGGCTTGGCGCCTCTCCCCTCGAGGCCATGCTGCAGGCGGAGCTCCGGGCGATTCCTAGGTGAGAGCAGCGGCTCTGTCGGGGATTCCACCGCGGAAGAACAGGGTAGTTGCAAGGTGGGGAAGAAAGAATGCTGACCGCACTGCTCCCCAGTAGTACCCTGAGCCGCCGCGTTTGTGGCAGCAGCAGCAGTAGCAGCAATAGAAAGCACAGCGTGGGCCGAGGAGGCGGTTCCAGCTGGTGAAGTCGCTCCACGGCTGTTTTTCCGTAGTATGCGAGTCGACAGAACAGCCAAAGAACAGAGACCCCATTACCATCTCCTTCGAGCTATTTTCCCTTGCTACTCGGAGCTGATTTATGCGGAAACATGCCTTGCACTTGTACCTGGAGGAACTGGAGACAGTGGATTCGACCTTTAGCGGTGGTCATTTATCTGGTGTCCATAGTGGTTGCGGTTCCCCTATGCGTGTGGGAATTACAAAAACTGGAGGTAAGAGGGTCCCGCACCATCCGCCTCTACCCTTTCTTCTACCGTCCTGCCCAGCTAAGGTAGCCTGTTTTTATCCCGGATGCTCCAGACTTGATATCCTGAAAACCATGTCCTGTAATGAACCCGTGACATAACCTGTCTGGTTTCTGGTTGTTAACGGTTTTTCAAACCATGCTACTCGTGAAGGTAGGACCGAGAAAATAAAATATATTAAGATAGCTGCTTCGGAGAGCACTGTTTTGCAAACATTGATCAATATCCTGAAAGTAAGGTAACTTTACTTCTGAAATCTGATCTGTTTAAATATTAAGACTTAACTAGATCTAAAGACCAGGTGTTGAATTTTATTAGCATTTAACTAGCTTCCTGAATTAAAGGATTCGAGTTGGTTTAACTTCGTTTTTACTTTAGAAATTAACTCTTAACAAAGGTGTTGAAAAAAGTCCCTTGTATATTTTTTGATGTCATATTCTTATTATGACATCAGTAAAGTACTATAAGCTGAAAGACCCCAAGGTAAATATTTAACTAAGTACTTTATAAAAATTGTAATGAGCTTTTAAGTTTGAAGTTCATAAAATCCAGGGAAGTATTTTTACTTAGAAACAACTATTTCACAAGAGTTATGATAAGACCATGGCTATTTTAGGCCTTTTGTGTGGGAACAATCTTTATGTAATTAAATGAAATGCATTTAATATATGTTTGTTTTCTGTATGTTCACTCAATTTTTTTTGGTTGACTTTTCTAAACTAGCATAGTCCATATAGTTATTCTTAATATTACTATAATATTACACTACATTAAGTATTTCTAGTTTGTTAGATATTTAGGTTACTTCCATAATTTGTCTACCAGAATTCATATATAGACATCTTAATACAAATAGGGATTTCTTACTTTGGAGTATTTCTTACTTTGAAATATAGGAACTATTTTAAAGATTAATACTATGTATAATAACCTAATTTAAGACTTCTCTTAGTTGTTGGTGTCAATGACAAAAAATTAAGAAAGAGACGGAAAATTTTATTCAAGCCAAACTGAGGATTATAGCCCGGGTGACAGTCTCTCAGAGAGCTCTGAGGACTGTTCTGAAGAGATAAAGGGGGAAGCCAGTGTATACGTGATTTTGGCAAAGGGGGTATGTGCAGTCAAGCGCACATCTCGGTAGAAGGTCACAGGTCATGAGGAACAGACATCTAAGTTAATGGTTTTAGTGCTTTTCTAAGTATGGGAAGATGCAAGAATCCAGGTTCATAAAAATTTTCTCCTGAAAATATCTATCTGAAGACAAGTTTTCCCAGAGCACAGAGTGCCTCATCCTGATCTTGCCCCAACACACACCCCAAATTCCTTTCAGGGTGTATAGCCTCAGTGGCTAGTGATTTGATTCTTGTAGAACTGGATGGTGGGCAGCAGTCTTTATTTTACGATCCCTTCCTTTTCGGTCTCAATTTCAGCCAAAGTTTGGGAGGCATTTCGACCAGTTTGTCCCATGTGGCTAGGAATGCTAATTCCCAGGTCAGGTGAGGATTTTGTTGATAGGCCACTCAATGTGCTATTACTGGACGAGGCTCTGTTAACAATAACCAAAAGCCTCTGGGCCACCTATCTTACTGTTACTGTCCAGGAAACGGTTCCCTCTTCTTGTTGTTCCCTCTTCCCATATAGAAGAAGTTACACGATTACGGTTATGGATCTTATAGAACTATATATTTGGTCAGTTGTTTCAAGTGGCCTAATCATCATTAATTTTATCTGAGTCTCAGTCACACATTTGGTAATGCAAGAAACAATAATCTTGTAAAACAGGCAGAAGACAAGTAATTTAGCTAGTAACATTAATAACGTCATAAGTAAGTATTAAGCTACGAACTTCGTTAGGTATGGCCCGGTATCTCCCCAGGTCGTCTGACCAGTCTGTTCTGCACCAATCGCTGTCTTTAAGGGGAATGATATATTGGCATTGCACATAAAGCTCACCAGAGATGTCTGCACTGACAAGGCTAGTGGTGGGTCACCGTGACACCTTTCAGAATTGAAAAAGGAATGTTATCTTCTAAGGAATTATGTGGCTGGTACCAGAAGGAGAAAAAGTGATCACTATGGTTGAGCAGGTATTTCTGCCATTGAGGAGGTCTGGTTAATGCATAATGCAGATGCGTGATGCATCTAGAGGGGAGGGAGGAGGCCAAAGGGCAGAGAAAAAGTTCTATGTGTAAATATTTCTTGTCTTGCCTTAAAATGTAAATTTTTATTTCATCACTGATGTCAACTGTACTTTTTCAGTACGGGCTTTTAAGGACAATTTTAATCTGCAATCTCGACTGCTAACATCCTGAGCCAGATTCTCATCGTGTATTCCCTGGACTGTTCTGAACATACCAGCCAGAGTGTCCAGTTAAAACAGAAGTCACGTTATGTGTGTCCTCTGAAGGTTTTCCAGTCACTCCTAGTCCTGGATTAAAAGCCAGTTTTCCTGACTATGGCATTGGAGCCCAACATGATCTGAGACCACCCCCACCTCACCGCCCTCTGACTCTCTCTCCTCAGTTCCTGTGTCTCCTCCACACCTGCTTTGCTCAAATACTGGGCGGGCTCCCTCCTTAGGGCCTTTGCATGTCATAATATGCCTTTCTCCAGATGGTATTCTCATTCTTTTGTGTCCTTCAGGTTTTTACTTCAATGTCACCCAGCTACCCAGTTTAAAAATCGCAAGCTTCACTTCCTCAACTCTTGATATCCTCTTCCCTTCTTCTTATTTTTTAGGACTCACCACCATCTAACAGGATACATTTTTTATCTTGTTTTCTCCTTCTTCTCAAATATCGGATACTTAATAAATGATTATTTGAGTCCCAGTGATAAATCAGGATGGTATTCTGTATGGTTAGAGAGAGAAACATGGCACCTACTTTCATGGAACTTGGTGATGGAGACAAACACAACCAGCAAAAACAAATCAATAAAATAAAATTATGTAAAATGCTTTGAGGAAACTAAAAAAGATCTAAAAAGCGAACAAGCAGGGCAACATTATTACACATCTTCAAAAGCCAACTCTACCAGCCTATGGAAAATTAAGTGGAAGTGGAAGAAGTTAGAAAGTTCTTTAAGATAGTTCAGAGGTAGTGGGTGCCTGGGCTACGATGACTTATGGCCCAAGTCAGAATAGCAGAAACAGAGATGGAAAAGTGAATTTTAAGTATCATTGGAATTGAAGAAACAGGGCTTGACACTGGATTGGATTCGGGAAGAGAGGCAGTGGGAGAAAGGGGGAAATCAAGAACCACTCTGAGTTTTATGTCTTGAACAACAAGGTAAATGGTGATGCCAATTACCAAGATGGAAACTTGATAGATAAAGACAGGTTTGAAAGCATTTGAGTTCTGTTTGGGACACTTAGTTCAGGGTATATGAGAGACATTCCATTCACATGGGCACGTCAAATATGCTGTTGGAAATGCAAGTCTAGAGCTCAGAAATGTTTGAGCTGCAGATATAAATATGAGTTGTCAGAACAGAGATGGTGTTGAAAGCCATAAAAATGGATGAGATTATAAAGGGGAAGAAGAAGAAGAAAAAGCAGAGGATTTGGCACCAACATCTATAGGTCACAGGGAAGAATAGGAGCTTTAAAAAGCAGCAGCAGCCAGTGGGGAAGTAGGATGCCAGGAGAGGGGTGTCGTGGAAGCCAGAACAGAAGGACAAAGTAGTGAACAGTCTGCTGCGGAGCCATCCATTGGAGGGTCATTTGTGATCCTCGTCATGGTTTCTATGGAGGTATCAGGTCCGAAACTAAAGGGAGTTGTTTGAAGAATAAATGTGGAGTGAATAAGTGGTATCAGAATATGAAGACAGGGACTTCCCTGGTGGCGCAGTGGTTAAGAATCCACCTGCCAATGCAGGGGTCACGGGTTCCAGCCCTGGTCCGGGAAGATCACACATGCCGCAGAGCAACTAAGCCCGTGCACCACAGCTAGTGAACCCACGTGCCACAACTCCTGGAGCCCACGCACCTAGAGCCCGTGCTCTGCAACAAGAGAAGCGGCCGCAATGAGAAGCCCGCACACTGCAACAAAGAGTAGCCCCCGCTCACCACAACTAGAGAAAGCCTGCGCGCAGCAACAGAGACCCAATGTAGCCAAAATTAATTAATTAATTTAAAAAATATGAAGACAAGTTTTTGTTCATTTTGTTTGTTTTGAGTATTTTTTGACTCAGGAGAATGAGTGGCACAGTAGATAGAGAGGAGTGTGGGTTAAGGGAGGGTCCCCCACCCCCACCCCACCCAACCATTGTGTTTTGTTGTTAAGGTGTTAGAGACACTAACCACAGCATGCCCCTAAGATAAGGTATAATTTTCTTTAATCTTCTTAATAGTCCTGAAGCATAGGAATTACCCCCGTTTTACAGATGTGAAAACTGAGACGGATAAGTGGCTAAAGTGACACTATGCTAAGTACTTAATATACAATCATTCTCATTATTCACTGGATGAGTTTATGTCTCTAAAATGCATAACACTGTGCCCGGCACATAATAGGTGCTCAGTAAGCCTGAATTATTACTATTGTTTTTAAAATATCATCACTATTGTTGCAGTGGGGCAACAGTTCTGGGATAGCATTTTCGGATAGCATTTTCATTGGGATTAGCTTCACAGCTGAACACCTAAAGCAAAGTTATAATGCATCTGATCGAGCACTAGAAAAAGTAATTGACATGTTTAGGGACAGTTTCGTATGAAAAATACTTGTCTTTTAAACATCAGAATCACAATGCTCACCCTGTGAGAACTCAGTGGGAACTAAGGTTGTAGAAAACTGGAGGTTCGGCTAGCCCATCCCATGTCCATGGGGCATATACTCATGACTGGAGTGGCCAGGTGACCATCTGCACTACTTAAACCATCTCTCTCATTCTCTTACTTGGTTGAGCATGTTTAAGTGAGGTCATGTAAGTTAAATGCACACATCAGGGACTTCCCTGGTGGTCCAGTGGTTAAGACTTTACCTTCCAATGCAGGGGGTGCAGGTTCGATCCCTGGTCGGGGAGCTAAGATCCCACAGGCCTCGGGGCCAAGAAAACAAAACATAAAAGAGAAGCAATATTGTAACAAACTCAATAAAGACTTGAAAAATGGTCCACATCAAAAAAATCTTTAAAAAAATAAAATAAAAAATAAATGCACACATGATGTCACGTTGCTCTGCATTCGTTTCACCCTGCCCTGCTGGTCCTATGTTCCAAGTAGCTACTCTGTGGAAGTGCTCCCTTCTTGCCCTCAGGACAGGTGGGCCCAGAAAGCACTCTCCTGTTTCTCTTTAACTCTCTGCTCTGAAAGCCTTTGGCTGAGTGAGTTAACTCACTCCTGGAGGCTGGTCTTTAATGGTCTTTTTCTTTCCTCTCTGCTTTCTTCAAGTTACCTTAGGAAAAAAAAATCTACACTACTTACCTCTTCCTTGTTTTGTGAGCCCAATAAACCCTACTTATGGCTGATAAGTTTAACATTAATTGTATCCTTCTATCAGTGTGTCTCAAATGTGAATAATTTATTTAGAGATAAATGTAAATTAAAATAAATGTAATAATCATATAAATAATTTGTACAGATACCTAGAGTTGACTTGTTACATATAATGTCACCTAAATATGTACACACATAAAATAGGTTCAGTTCTTATGCACACAGCTTTTTAAATAGCTTAAAATCAAAACAGTTATAAGACCAGTGATTCAAATTAGTGGCATTAATGTGGACAGGTGATGTTTTTCTGAAACTGATTCATCACTTGCAATGTAAAACTGGTACTAACTCTATGATGCAAGATTTTAAAAATTTGGAATCACTATAGTGAAATGACTCTATTCTCCAGTCACTTTTTTTGTTTGTTTTGTTTTGTTTTTTTTAACGTCTTTATTGGAGTATAATTGCTTTACAATGGTGTGTTAGTTTCTGCTTTATAACAAAGTGAATCAGTTATACATATACATATATCCCCATATCTCTTCCCTCCCTCCCACCCTCCCTATCCCACCCCTCTAGGTGGTCACAAAGCACCGAGCTGATCTCCCTGTGCTATGCGGCTGCTTCCCACTAGCTATCTATTTTATATTTGGTAGTGTATATATGTCCATGCCACTCTCTCACTTTGTCCCAGCTTACCCTTCCCCCTCCCCGTGTCCTCAAGTCCATTCTCTAGTAGGTTTGCATCTTTATTCCTGTCTTGCCCCTAGGTTCTTCATGACCATTTTTATTTATTTATTTTTTTAGGTTCCATATATATGTGTTAGCATACAGTATTTGTTTTTCTTTTGCTGACTTACTTCACTCTGTATGACAGAGTCTAGGTCCAACCACCTCATTACAAATAACTCAATTTTGTTTCCTTTTATGACTGAGTAATATTCCATTTTATATATGTGCCACATCTTCTTTATCCAGTCACTTGTTTTATGACCATTTGAAAAAGAACTTTCTTCGTTATAGCACATGGAGGACACTTGACCATCATTAGTCACGAGCACATAATTTTTCTCTCAACTCTACCACCAAGTTCTACCTTTTGGCACTAAGGCAATCATAAAAACAAATGTGGGCATTAAAAGTACTTGGCACTACTGTTCTTAATGATCACCTTATAATGAAGATCTAGAATATATTATTATTAAGTCATCATTAAAATGAGTACTGAACTTTAAATGAAACTGAGCCAAGGAAAAATCTCTGAAAAATTATTGTTCAGACGTTCTTTTCAGAATCTTCACCTCTGTGTATTTGCTTTTGACTTGCTGCTTTGATTAATCTCCAGCATTCAGCAAGACTTTTATTTGCTTTTCAAGTTTTCCATACAGTTGAATATAGAAAGTCATTGTTGTAAAAATACGTTCTCTATACTTTTTTCTACTTCTTTAATCTTTGACCCTTTATGAAAAAAAATCTTGTTTAAAACAGCAAAAACTACAAGTTGTGGGCTTAAGTTCCTTTTCCATTAACTGTTCAAACTCCTCAAGTACTAAAAATAAATGCCCACCTTTTTTGCTTTAAAACGTTAGCATTTGCATTTTTTTTTAATTAAAAGGATTCACATTCTTCAAAGCAGGAGTACAAGTTAGCATAAAATTCATTCCTGAGGGCCCCTCAGATAGAACAGAGTTTCAGCTAAATTTGTTTTTACCAGAAAGCGAGTGGATTACTTCAACTCTATGTTAGGATAAGGTAATTCAAAGTATATTTTTAGAAATTGAGATTTTAGAGGTTAAAATGTTGATCAGATATTGACCTAAGAAAGAAATTAGGGACTTCCCTGGTGACACAGTGATTAAGAATCCGCCTGCCAATGCAGGGGACACGGGTTCGAGCCCTGGTCCGGGAAGATCCCATATGCTGCAGAGCAACTAAGCCCGTGTGCCACGACTGAGCCTGCGCTCTAGAGCCGTGAGCCACAACTACCGAGCCAGCGCACCACATCTGAAGCCCACGTGCCTGGAGCCCGTGCTGCACAACAAGAGAAGCCACTGCAATGAGAAGCCCGCGCACCACAACGAAGAGTAGCCCTCACTCTCCGCAACTAGAGAAAGCCTGCACGCAGCAACGAAGACCCAACTCAGCCAAAAAAAAAAAAAAAAAGAAATTAGATCTTTTGCAAATGTAATGTCCTGAGTTGATAATGTTGTATATAAGAGGGGCAACCTATATTAGCGCGGGTCCCTTGGACAGGAGTTGTGGCAGTGATTAGAAAATGGGAGGGTCAAAAGACATGATGCATGTAAAGAACTCAAAAAAGTTATCAGGCAAATAGTCAGCAATCAGTAACTGTTTTACTAACATGTTGGGTAACAGTAAAATTTGCAGAAAACATTGATTTGCAGATTTTTATCCAGACATAAAAGCAGAGGAATAAACCAGAAGAAGATTTTTAGATTTGACTTGCAGAAAATTTTAAAACTTTTGTACATCCTCAATCATAATAATCAAATATAAAGGCAAATAACAAGTTAGGGGGAAATGACATGATGTTATTAATATTCTTAATGTATACAGCGCTGTTACAAAAGGCCACATGAGGAAAAATCCACCCCCTCCCACAAAAGCATAAATGGGCTGTTTATTGAAGAAGTAATAAAAATAGCCACTAGTCATTTGGAAAATATTGAGCCTCGATAATAATCAAATAAATAAAAAGTTTTAAATACAAATATTTTATTTAGCTCTTTAGTTTTAATATCAGAGAACTTATACTAACATATTCTTTGCTGATTAAGGTTGGAATACACACCAAGGCTTGGTTTATTGCTGGAATCTTTTTGCTGTTGACTATACCTATCTCGCTTTGGGTGATATTGCAGCATTTAGTGCATTATACACAACCTGAACTACAGAAACCAATAATAAGGTAAATCTTTATATGTTTTGATTCTACTAGTGTTGTGTTGGCTTATCTCATAAATATGATGTGAACTGTTTTAAATTTATGTTTTGCTTTCCAAATAGGATTCTTTGGATGGTACCCATATACAGTTTAGATAGTGTAAGTATGCTTCATTTTATCTCATTAACTAAGAACTTGTTTGATGATGCTAACTGTAATTAAGGTAATAAAAGGAATATTATTTGGCAATAAGGAGTTAGGTTAATAAGTGAAAAGGTTCACTTGTTTTTAATATTAATAGAGAAGATAAAGTATAATCATAGAAAAGGCAGACGTTTTAAAATTTAAGATTAGTAGCTCTTAGTCCTTTAAAGAATGTAATACTTAAATTACATTATCATCCTTTTTATTTATTATAATATTTATTTGGACCAAAACAGAAATCTTCCCCAGTGGATTCTAGTACATGCAGTTGTTACAGATAACTGCTTTAATTTGATTAAATATAAAGAAAATATCTTTAACATCATTTTCTGTGATTGTGTCAAGAAGTTTCAGATTATATTTAAGAACTCAAGTACATAATTTAACTTCTCTCTTCATATTCATTATTTACCCCCAACACAAATGTTTTTGTTTACCAATATCCAAGATGTTTATTGCTTTTAAAAATTCATTTCACAGATTGGTAGCCCTCGTAATGATAAAATTTAGAAAGTTTGATCTAATTATGTGAGTACCATGAATTGGAGTGGTAATTCATTTTATCGTAGTTGCAACTGTTTTTAACATCTGTGCTTCTTCATAGTGGATAGCATTGAAATATCCCAGCATTGCAATATATGTGGATACCTGCAGAGAATGTTATGAAGCTTATGTCATTTACAACTTTATGGGATTCCTTACCAATTACCTAACTAACCGGTATCCAAATCTGGTATTAATCCTTGAAGCCAAAGATCAGCAGAAACATTTCCCTCCTTTGTGTTGCTGTCCACCATGGACTATGGGAGAGTAAGTATGTTTGGTTTTAATTCTTTTATGTTGGGTTTTATTTAAGCGGGTTTAACTATCATTTCTCTGCAAAGTAGTGTGTTAAGTACTATATGCAGGACGAAAAGTATAAGACAGAGTCCGTACCCTCATGTAGTTCATAGTCAAGTGTGAAGACTAAGAAAACACATTTTTATAACCCACACATATAAGATAGTTTCTTTTACATTATTCACCCTAAATAGAAAATTAAAATGTTGTGGGGAAAAAACCTTAGAAATCATTTAATCAACATCCTCTTACAGTTGGGAACCAGGGTCTGCAGAGATTAACTTATTCAAGTCACACAGTGAATTAATGGCAAAATCAGGTCTAAAACTCAAGGAGAATGTAGTCTAGGTGAGGAAACAGCATTTGATATGAAATTAGAGCAACAAATAGCAATGTTTATTCTAGTAATATGTAAGTTGGCCTTATTATACATTCATGTAGGACAGTAAAGGAAAATAAAGCCTAAAAGGTTAAGTTGAAACTAAGATTGCATTTACTCTATGAATTTATTTTTCGGCAGGAAACATTTGAAGCCAGAATTTTAGAAAGATTAATTTTACAATACTATACAGGATGCGTTAGGGGGACAAGAGTCCAGAAGGGGAAATAAATTAGGAGGTTATTATAGTAGTTCATTTGTGAGATAAGCTGAAGAGGAGTGTGAAATTGGAATAGAAAGGGAGACAATAAGAGAATGCAACTGGAGAATCAACAGGACTTGATCACTGATAGAAGGGGATGTAGGTGGAAGTTGCAAGCCAGTGTAACTGGAATGACTTGGAGGAATCAGTGTAGATATATGGCCTAGGGTTAGCTCCATTGCCTTCCATGCAGTACGGAACCATTTCTACAACATCAGCACTAAATGGAGCACCTAGTATGTGCTACTATATAGATATAATACGTATAACAGATGTGGAACTTAATGGCACTTACAGCTTGGTTAGGAATTAAATGAAGACACAAATATATAGTTACTTATTTCAGGAAATGCTATGAAGGAAAAAGAACAGGAGTCTATGAAAGAGGGTAGTAAGGAAAAAGTAACGTTGGTTGAGGATCAGGGGAGAGATATTGTGCTCAACTCCAAATAAAACAAGAACAAATAGGGATTTATGGCCAAAGAGATTGGGGTGGTCACTGGATGGAAAATTACTAAGGAGACATCAAGGGTAGGGGGATTCTCTCTAAACTGGCCTGATAAGAATCTTACTAAAGGCAGGCCAAGTAAACATCAAGGGTGAGGGAAGAGGAGCTTGATCGCATTTCCAGGGTAATCAGAAACTGGGGGTGGGGTGTGCTGATGATGGGTGTCTTAGCAGGATTTTTTGCTCAGACTGACTTCACAGGCCAAGGACAGGGCCTAAGGATGATGCCTAGTTGAAAAGAAGGCTCAGAGGAGCCCTGTCTAAAGTTTGATCAAGGAGAGAGATTGTCAAGTGAGAAGCCATTATAGGATGTTAAGCAGAGGTCTGGTTTCCAAGATTACTTGTACTCTTTGTAGACTGAACTGGACGTGGGCATAGATGCAAGAGATTGCAGTGGTCCGGTTAATATGATGATGATGATGGTGGTGGTGGTGGCAGCGGCAGCTTGGCTTCAAGCAGGACTCTTCTATTAACACAGAACCTGAGATGAGGCTCTAGCTGCCTTTTCAGGCTGGCTCATCACAGCAGGTGGTCAACCCCAGAGCTTTTTCAAATGATGCTATAGGTCAGAATTTCCCTTTTCTGTGCTTGTGCAATTGATTTATTCCTAACTACACAAGCAATTACATTTATTCTTGTTAAGACTCTGTGTTGGTTTCATTTTTTTCCCTGAGACGCTTAGGTTCTGACAGCTGCTACCTGAATAATATCAGCAGTGCATCCATAACTGTAACCCAGGTTTTCTTTCCTTTGAAGACATTAAGCATTTACCAAATCCATGCCGTTTGGGGGTATGGTTTTAGTAATATAAAACTTCTCATTCTCTCGTATATAAGTACATTTTAGGTTACCAGTCTCCTTCTATTAGATAACTGGTGTTATATATATGATCATTACTCAGAATATTGCTGTGGAGGATAATTCAGTATAATGCTTTGGTTTTAAGATGCAAATGCCACAGCAAGTTTCTAGTCCTTAGATGTTAAAATTAAGTCTGCTTTTTGTACTCTGATTTCTGTGACATAAGCAGTGAGCACAATGAGTTTTCTTTTCATGAATTTTAGATTTTATGTATGTTAGTTTGTGAGAGGAGGGGAACATTTTACCCAGTGATTTGATACTGTTATGAAACAAATGTTTTCATGAAACAGTACTAACTCTTACTATGTATTCCCTTCCTCCCTCTTGTTTCTAAAATTTGGGTCACAGCCTACTGAATTACATTTGACACAATTTGAAAAAATTTGCCCTAGGGTATGTACCTTGGAGTGGATATGCTAGGTCTTTAGGTTTTGTGCAACTTTGTGATAAATTGATTGCTGAAGTGGCAGTACCAAATTACTCTCCCATTAACAGTAGAAAAGATTTCTAATTGAACCACAGTCTCACCTATACTTAAAATTACCAGGACTTCTTTATGTTTGCCTGTTAAGAGGGTGTAAAGGATTTCCCTGATTAGTAGTGAGGTTGAGCAACTTTTCATATGTTTATTAGCCACTTGTGTTTCCTTTCTGAGGAATGATTGTTTCTGTTTCTCATTTTTTTTTTTTTTTTTTTTTTTTTTTTTGCGGTACGCGGGCCTCTCACTGTTGTGGCCTCTTGCGTTGCAGAGCACAGGCTCTGGACGCGCAGGCTCAGCGGCCATGGCTCACGGGCCCAGCCGCTCCGCGGAATGTGGGATCTTCCCGGACCGGGCACGAACCCGAGTCCCCTGCATCGGCAGGCGGACTCTCAACCACTGCGCCACCAGGGAAGCCCTGTTTCTCATTTTTTAATGGGTTGTCTATACAGGATCTTGATATGTTTAGATACTAATTCTTTATTTAATGCATGTTAAAAATATCTTTTTCTAGTTTTTGGCCTGCTTTGGCACTTTTACTATATCTTTTGATAAATGAAAGTTGTGAATTTTTATATTGTTGAATTTATCAATCTTATTTTATAGTAAGTACTTAGTGTCTTGTTCAAAAAATGCTTCCTGACCCCAGGATTATAAAACCATTCTCCTCTGCTTTTCTTCTAAACATTTCATATTTTTTCCATTAAAGCTTATAACAGGGACTTCCCTGATGGTCCAGTGGCTAAGACTCTGCGCTTCCACTGCAGGGGGTGCGGGTTCGATCCCTGGTTGGGGAACTAAGATCCCGCGTGCCGTGCAACACAGCCAAAAAAAAAAAAAAAAAAGACTTATAAACACATTGATTTTTTTTTTCATATGTTGTGTGAGGTAGGAATGCAGTTTCATTTTATTCCATTGCCTTCCTGACCTAGCACCATTCTGTCTCCTACCTCACTGGTCTATGTAGCCATCTCTGCTGTATATAAAGGTTCCATATATATGGGTCTATTTGTGATCTTCGTTTTTTATGTTTTATTGGTTAACTTCTCTATCCCCGGACCAATTCCATACATTAACTACTACAGTTTATTAATAAGCCTTAAAATAGAAGGGCAGATGCCCCACCCCTGTTATCTTGGCTATTCTTGGGTCGATGCTCTTACATATAAATTTTAGAATCAGCTCGTCAGGTTGTTTGAAAAGCCCTATTGGAGTTTTTGTTTGTTTGTTTTTTTGCGGTACGCGGGCCTCTCACTGCTGTGGCCTCTCCTGTTGTGGAACACAGGCTCTGGACGCGCAGGCTCAGTGGCCATGGCTCATGGGCCCAGCCGCTCAGCGGCATGTGGGATCCTCCCGGACCGGGGCACGAACCTGTGTCCCCTGCATCGGCAGGCGGACTCTCAACCACTGCGCCACCAGGGAAGCCCCTGGAGGTTTTTGATTGGAAGTGAATTCAATTTTCAGTTTATTGACATTTTTATGGTTTTGAGTCTTCTTATCTATGAATATTGTCTACTCTCACTTATTTAGTTCTGCATTTATCTTTTGATTAAGTATAGTTTTCTCATAAAAGTAAATCTTTTGTTGACCTTATTAACATCTTATATTTTATTGCTATTATAAATGACATCTTTTTAAAAGTTAGTTTAATTGCTGCCAGTGTGTAAAAAGGCAGTTGATTTTTGCATATTGAGCCTATATCCAAAAGTCTTGTTAAGTCTTCTTATTCTGTAGATGTTAATAAGTTCTCTGTAGCCAGTCATCTTCAAAAGAAGGATTTGTTTGCTTTCTAGTCTTTATACCACACATTTCTCTTCCTTCTCACTGTGCTGATGAGTACCTCTAGACTTTCTTGTATCATTCCTGGTTTTAAAGGGAATTCTTATAAAATTTCACATTTGGATTTAATGTTTCTAAAGGTGTTTTGTAGGCACCCTTTATTAGGTTAAAAAGCTCCTTTTTACCCCTAGTTTGTTAAGAGTTCTTAATCATGAATATGTATTGGATTTCATCAAATGCTTTTTCTATACCTATTGAGACAATCATAATTTTTTGCTTTTAACCTGTTAATATAGTGAATTAGATTAATGGCTTTTCTAATGTTAAAATCCCCTTGCTTTTAGAAGATAAATTTTAAGTGGTTATGATGTATCATCAGCTTTTCTACATCATAAGCTTTATAGAATTTTTACAGCTTTGTTCATGAGAAAGATTGGGTTATGATTTTCCTTTCTTATACTGGCCCTGTCTGGTTTTCACATCCAAGTTTTGCTGCCTGAATAGGAGTTATTGCATTTTATTTATATATCACAGAAAGAGATTATATACTATACCTTCAAACATTAGTTCTGGACTGTTCTTTGTGGGAGGACAATTATAGAACTGTTTAGGCTTCCCGTTGTTTCTGGAAAAAAATTTTTTTTAACTATAGCATTTAGGAATTAAGCAGAATAGACAAAATTTAAAAATATATAGTTAGGGGATTTCCCTGGTGGCACAGTGGTTAAGAATCCGCCTGCCAATGCAGGGGACATGGGTTCGATCCCTAGTCCGGGAAGATCCCACATGCCGCAGAGCAGCTAAGCTCGTGCGCCACAACTACTGAGCTTGAGCTCTAGAGCCCATGCGCCACAACTATTGAGCCCACGCACCACAACTACTGAAGCCCACGCACTCTAAGGCCCGCATGCTGTAACTACTGAGATTGTGTGCTGGAACTACTGAAGCCTGTGTGCCTAGAGCCCATGCTCCGCAACAAGAGAAGCCACCACAAGGAGAAGCCCACCTACTACAATGAAGAGTAGCCCCTGCTCATTGAAACTAGAGAAAGCCCATGCACAGCAACAAAGACCCAACACAGCCAAAAAAATGTATAGGTAGGGACTTCCCTGGTGGTCCATTGATTATGGCTCCATGCTTCCACTGTGGGACGCAGGTTCGATCCCTGGTCGGGGAACTAAGATCCCACGTGCCACATGGCACGGCCAAAAAATAAAAAATAAAAATAAAATGTATAAGCATATATTAGTTTATATCTTAATCTCTTTTGAATCTGTCATTATGACTCCTTTTCCCTTTCTAATGTTACTAGTATCTCTATTTTTTCCTTGAACAGTCTTGCTGGAAGTTTGCCTATTTTTAACTAGTCTTTTTAAGAACTGACTCTTGGTTTTGTTGATTATCTGTATGTTTGTTTTCTATTTCATTAATTTATACTCTATTTTTACTTCATTTCTCCCATTTCCTTTGGTTTACTCTGTTCTTATTCTAACATGAGTCTTAGCTCATTAATTTCTAGCCTTTCTTCTTTTTTAATACTGCATTTAAAACTATATAATTCCGTTCATGTTCTGCATTCACTGAATCCCTGTTTTTGTTGGGGTATAATTGACATGCAACATTATATTAGTTTTAGTTGTCCAACATAACTATTCAATATTTGTATATACAATAAATGAAATGACTACCACAATAAGTCTATTTAACATCTATCGCCCCATGAATCCGTTTTCATATTTAACATTTTCATCATCATCCAGTTTAAGGTTTTTAAATTTCTGTTTGGATTTTTTCTTCACCCAAGTTATTTTGAAGTATTTTAAAACTTCCAAATATGAGGATTTTTTTTTTCATTTTATTTATTTGCATTGTAGTCAGAGAATGTATGAGACAGTCTCTGAACTTGGTTAAGATTTGTTTCATGCCCTCTGGTACATGATCAGTTTTTATAATGGTTCTCTGTGTGCTTGAAGAGAATGTGTATGCTGTATTAGTGAGTGGCTGTGTAGTGTTTATCTCCATGAGGTCAATCTTATTTTATTATGTTATTCAGTTTGTCTACATTTCTGTTGATTTTGGCTACTTGTTCAGTTACTGAAAGAGACGTTGAAATTCTGCCACTGATAATTTGTCAATTTCTTTGTGTACTTCTGTCAGTTTTTGCTTTATGTTTAGATAGTTTCTATTCCAAAAAATCTTTTTTGTCTTAAAGTTACTTTGTCTGATGTTAACAGGTATCCTATCTTTCCTTTGTTTAGTATTTGCCTGGCTTACCTTTCACTATCTTTCACTTTCATCTTTTCTGTGTCCTTATGAGGTGTATAACTTTTTTTCTTAAGTTTAGTGTTTTCTTTAATTCTAATCTGATGATACATCACTTATACAAGGTATGCTATTTATATTTTTGTGATTATTGATATATTCATTTATAATTTTGGGGACTTTTTGTTCTGTCTCACTTTTTCTAGTTTCCTCTTTTCATTGATTACACTTTTAAAATAAACTTTTATTTTGGAATAATTTTAAATTTACAGAAAAGTTGCAAAGACAAGACAGAGATTTGCTATTACCCTTTATCCAGCTTCCACTAATATTAACATCTTTTGTAATCCTGGTGCATTTGTCAAAAGTAAGAAATAACATTGGTACAATACTATTAACTGCAGACTATTCAGATTTCCTCAGTTTTTCCACTAATGTCCTTTTTCTGTTCCAGGATCCAATCCAGGAATCCAGATTGCATTTAGTCTCTTTTTAAAAATATAAACTTTCATTTAATACTTTGAAAAAGCTATAAGAAGTTTGAGAAGGTCCTTCTAATTATTTAATAAATAATTTTAAAGTTTTTCAATCATTTCTGGGATACAAACAAATTTAATAAATGTAATAGACAAATCTATTTTATACCACCCACATTGAACAAAAGTTAATACATTACAGGTCCGTGATTCCATATTTGCAATTATTAAAAAATGTATATATATGTACATAAAGCCTTGAAAACCAAAAGTTTTTTCATAGCTTATCTAGTGATAAAACTTTATTTATAATCTTTGACTATTTGTAGTTTTAATGTGACTATCTTACTGTTTATGGAGTACACTGCAGCTGTATCAATGTTGGGTTACATGTGCTACTCCAAATCTCACTGATAGTTGATTACATTATTTTGTTGCTGTTTTTCTTATTCCATTTTTTTTCCCCTCACTACTAGTTTGGAAGTTATAGTTTCTATTTCTAGTCTTATTGTGATTATATAAAGCCCTATTTTAATCTTAAAAATTAGATATCAATTTTTGGATAGAATTTTTTTTTTTTTTGGTAATTCTTTTATAGATTTCACTGTAGTGCATCAATTTATTTGTTCCTTACTCCTCTTGCATCTCAGATCTTCTGACTGGGATCATTTCCTTCTTTCTAAAGTATGGCCCTTGAAAGTTCATTTAGTGTCAGTGTATCAGTGGCAACTTTTCTCAGATATACTTAACGAAAAATATCTTTATTTTGCCCTCATTCTTGAAAGATAGTTTTGCTGGATATAATCCTTTGTTGACAGGAATTTTCTCCAAACATTTTGAAGATTTTGTTCCACCTAATTCTGGCTTCAATTGTTACTGTTAAGCCTCTACTGTTAATCCAGTTGTCATTCCATTATAGGTGACCTATCTCCAACTGCATTTTTTTGGAAGTTTTAAATTTTATTTATGTTTTTATACAGCAGGTTCTTATTAGTTATCCATTTTATACATATTAGTGTATATATGTCAATCCCATTATCCCAATTCATCATACAACCACCCCCCACCAGCCACTTTCCCCTCTTGGTGTCCATACGTTGTTCTCTATGTCTCTGTCTCTATTTCTGCTCTGCAAACTGGTTCATCTGTACCATTTTTCTAGGTTCCACATATATGCGTTACTATACAATATTTGTTTTTCTCTTTCTGACTTACCTCACTCTGTATGACAGTCTCTACATCCATCTACGTCTCTACAAATGACCCAGTTTCGTTCCTTTTTATGGCTGAGTAATATTCCACTGTATATATGTATCACATCTTCTTTATCCATTCATCTATCGATGGGCAGTTAGGTTACTTCCATGTCCCAGCTATTGTAAACAGTGCTGCAGTGAACATTGGGGTGCATGTGTCTTTTTGAATTATGGTTTTCTCAGGATATATGCCCAGTAGTGGGATTGCTGGGTCATATGGTAATTCTATTTTTAGTTTTTTAAGGAACCTCCACACTGTTCTCCATAGTGGCTGTATCAATTTACATTCCCACCAACAGTGCAAGAGGGTTCCCTTTTCTCTGCATCCTCTCCAGCATTTGTTGTTTGTAGATTTTCTGATGATGCCCATTCAAACTGGTGTGAGGTGCTACCTCATTGTAGTTTTGACTTGCATTTCTCTAATAATTAGTGATGTTGAGCAGCTTTTCATATGCCTCTTGCCCATCTGTATGTCTGCTTCGGAGAAATGTCTGCTTAGGTCTTCTGCCCATTTTTTGATTGGGTTGTTTGTTTTTTTAATATTAAGCTGCATGAGCTGTTTATATATTTTGGAGATTAATCCTTTGTCCATTGATTGATTTGCAGATATTTTCTCCCATTCTGTGGGTTGTCTTTTCATCTTGTTTATGGTTTCCTTTGCTGTGCAAAAGCTTTTAAGTTTCATTAGGTCCCATTTGTTTATTTTTGTTTTTATTTCCATTACTCTAGGAGGTGGGAACAAAGGAGATCTTGCTGTGATTTATGTCAAAGAGTGTTCTTCCTATGTTTTCCTCTAAGAGTTTTATACTGTCCGGTCTTACATTATGTCTTTAATCCATTTTGAGTTTATTTTAGTGTATGGTGTTAGGGAGTGTTCTAATTTCATTCTTTTACATGTAGCTGTCCAGTTTTCCCAGCACCACTTATTGAAGAGACGTCTTTTCTCCATTGTATATCCTTGCCTCCTTTGTCATAGATTAGTTGACCATAGGTGCATGGGTTTATCTCTGGGCTTTCTATCCTGTTCCATTCATCTATATTTCTGTTTTTGTGCCAGTACCATACTGTCTTGATTACTGTAGCTTTGTAGTATAGTCTGAAGTCAGGGAGCCTGAGTCTTCCAGCTCCGCTTTTTTTCCCTCAAGACTGCTTTGGCTGTTCAGGATCTTTTGTGTCTCCATACAAACTTTAAGATTTGTTTTTTTCTAGTTCTGTAAAACTGCCATTGGTAATTTGATAGGGATTGCATTGAATCTGTAGATTGCTTTGGGTAGTACAGTCATTTTCACAATATTGATTCTTCTAATCCAAGAACATGGTATATCTCTCCATCTGTTTGTATCATCTTTAGTTTCTTTCATCAGTGTCTTATATCTGCATACAGGTCTTTTGTCTCCCTAAGTAGGTTTATTCCTAGGTATTTTATTCTTTTTTTTGCAGTGGTGAATGGGAGTGTTTCCTTAATTTCTCTTTCAGATTTTTCATCATTAGTGTATAGGAATGCAAGAGATTTCTGTGCATTTATTTTGTGTTCTGCACCTTTACCACATTCATTGATTAGCTCTAGTAGTTTTCTGGTGGCATCTTTAGGATTCTCCATGTATAGTATCATGTCATCTGCAAACAGTGACAGTTTTACTTCTTCCTTTCCAATTTTTATTCCTTTTATTTCTTTTTCTTTTCTGATTGCCATGGCTAGGACTTCCAAAACTATGCTGAATAATAGTGGCGAGAGTGGACATCCTTGTCTTGTTCCTGATCTTAGAGGAAATGCTTTCAGTTTATCACCATTGAGAATGATGTTTGCTGTGTGTTTGTTGTATATGGCCTTTATTATGTTGAGGTAGGCTCCCTTTATGCCCACTTTCTGGAGAGTTTTTATCATAAATGGGTGTTGAATTTTGTCAGAAGTTTTTCTGCATCTATTGAGATGATCATATGGTTTCTATTCTTCAGTTTGTTAATATGGTGTATCACATTGATTGGTTTGTATATATTAAAGAATCCTTCCATCCCTGGGATAAATTCCACTTGATCATGGTGTATGATCCTTTCAATATATTGTTGGATTCTGTTTGCTAGTATTTTGTTGAGGATTTTTACATCTAAATTCATCAAAGATATTGGTCTATAATTTTCTTTTTTTGTAGTATCTTTGTCTGGTTTTCGTATCAGGGTGATGGTGGCCTCATAGAATGAGTTTGGGAGTGTTCCTTCCTCTGCAGTTTTTTGGAAGAGTTTCAGAAGGATGGGTGTTAGCTCTTCTCTAAATGTTTGATAGAATTCACCTGTGAAGCCATCTGGTCCTGGACTTTTGTTTGTTGGAAGATTTTTAATCACAGTTTCAATTTCATTACTTGTGATTGGTCTGTTCATATTTTCTATTTCTTCCTGGTTCAATCTTGGAAGGTTATACCTTTCTAAGAATTTGTCCATTTCTTCCAGGTTGTCCATTTTATTGGCATAGAGTTGCTTGTAGTAGTCTCTTAGAATGCTTTGTATTTCTGTGGTGTCTGTTCTAACTTCTCCTTTTGCATTTCTAATTTTATTGATTTGAGTCCTCTCCCTCTTTTTCTTGATGAGTCTGGGTAATCGTTTATCAATTTTGTTTATCTTCTCAAAGAACCAGCTTTTAGTCTTATTGATCTTTGCTATTGTTTTCTTTGTTTCTATTTCATTTATTTCTGCTCTGATCTTTATGATTTCTCTCCTACTAACTTTGGGTTTTGTTTGTTCTTCTTTCTCTAGTTTCTTTAGGTGTAAGTTTAGATTGTTTATTTGAAATTTTTCTTCTTTCTTGAGGTAGGCTTGTATTGCTATAAACTTCCCTCTTAGAACTGCTTTTGCTGCATCCCATAGGTTTTCGATCAACGTATTTTCATTGTCATTTGTCTCTAGGTATTTTTTGATTTCCTCTTTGATTTCTTCAGTGATCTCTTGGTCATTTAGTAATGTGTTGTTTAGCCTCCATGTGTTTGCATTATTTACAGACTTTTTTTCCTGTAATTGATATCTAGTCTCATAGCGTGTGGTCGGAAAAGATATTTGATATGATTTCAATTTTCTTAAATTTACCAGTGCTTGATTTGTGACCGAGGATATGATCTAACCTTTGAAATATTCCATGAGGACTTGAGAAGAAAGTGTAATCTGCTGTTTTTGGATGGAATGTCAAATATCAATTAAATCTATCTGGTCTATTGTGTCATTTAAAGCTTGTGTTTCCTTATTAATTTTCTGTCAGGATGATCTGTCGATTGGTGTAAGTAAGGTGTTAGAGTCCCCCACTATTATTGAGTTACTGTCGATTTCTTCTTCTGTAGCTGTTAGCAGTTGCCTTATGTATCAAGGTGCTCCTATGTTGGGTGCATATATATTTATAATTGTTATATCGTCCTCTTGGATTGATCCCTTGATCATTATGTAGTGTCCTTCCTTGTCTCTTGTAACATTCTTTATTTTAAAGTCTTTTTCTGATATGAGTATTGCTACTCCAGCTTTCTTTTGATTTCCATTGGCATGGACTATCTTTTTCCATTCCCTCACTTTCAGTCTGTATGTATCCCTAGGTCTGAAGTCGGTTTCTTGTAGACAGCATATATACGGGTCTTGTTTTTGTATCCATTCAGCGAGCCTGTGTCTTTTGGTTGGAGCATTTAATCCATTCATGCTTAAGGTAATTATCGATATGTGTGTTCCTATTACCATGTTCTTAATTGTTATGGGTTTGTTTTTGTAGGTCCTTTTCTTCCCTTGTGTTTCCCATTTAGAGAAGTTCCTTTAGCATTTGTTGTAGAGCTGGTTTGGTGGTGCTGAATTCTCTTAGGTTTTGCTTATCTGTAAAGCTTTTGAGTTTTCTGTTGAATCTGAATGAGATCCTTTCTGGTAGAGTAATCTTGGTTGTAGGTTCTTCCCTTTCATCACTTTAAGTATATCATGCCACTCCCTTCTGGCTTGTAGAGTTTCTGCTGAGAAATCAGCTATTAACCTTATGGGAGTTCCCTTGTATGTTATTTGTCATTTTTCCCTTGTTGCTTTCAATAATTTTTCTTTGTCTTTAATTTTTGTCAATTTGATTACTATGTGTCTCGGTGTGTTTCTCCTTGGGTTTATCCTGCCTGGGACTCTCTGTGCTTCCTGGACTTGGGTGGCTATTTCCTTTCCCATGTTAGGGAAGTTTTCGAGTATAATCTCTGCAAATATTTTCTCGGGTCCTTTCTCTCTCTCTTCTCCTTCTGGGACCCCTATAATGTGAATGTTGTTGCATTTAATGTTGTCCCAGAGGTCTCTTAGGCTGTCTTCATTTTTTTCATTCTTTTTTCTTTATTCTGTTCTGTGGCAGTGAATTCCACCATTCTGTCTTCCAGGTCACTTATCCATTCTTCTGCTTCAGTTATTCTCCTATTGATTCCCTCTAGTGTATTTTTCATTTCAGTTATTGTATTGTTCATCTCTGTTTGTTTGTTCTTTAATTCTTCTAGGCCTTTGTTAAACATTTCTTGCATCTTCTTGATCTTTGCCTCCATTCTTTTTACAAGGTCCTGTATCATCTTCACTATCATTATTCTGAATTCTTTTTCTGGAAGGTTGCCTATCTCCACTTCATTTAGTTGTTTTTCTGGGGTTTTATCTTGTTCCTCATCTGTTACATAGCCCTCTGCCTTTTCATCTTGAGTGTCTTTCTGTGATTGCGGTTTTTGTTCCACAGGCTGCAGGATTGTAGTTCTTGCTTCTGTGTCTGCCCTCTGGTGGATGAGGCTATCTAAGAGGCTTGCGCAAATTTCCTGATGGGAGGTACTGGTGGTGGGTGGAGCTGGGTGTTGCTCTGGTGGGCAGAGCTCATTAAAACTTCAATCTGCTTGGCTGTTGATGGGTTGGACTGGGTCCCCTCCCTGAGGTGACCCAACACTGGAGCCTACCTGGCTCTTTGGTGGGGCTAATGGAGGGCTCTCGGAGGGCTCACACCAAGGAGTACATCCCAGAACTTCTGCCACCAGTGTCCTTGTCCTCACGGTGAGCCAGCTGCCCCCCGCCTCTGCAGGAGACCCTCCAACACTAGCAGGTAGGTCTGGTTCAGTCTCCTATGGGGTCACTGCTCCTTCCCCCGGGTCTTGATGCACAGAGTACTTTGTGTGTGCCCTCCAAGAGTGGCGTCTCCATTTCCCCAAGCCCTGTCGAAGTCCTGCAGTCAAATCCCACTAGCCTTCAAAGATTGATTCTCTAGGAATTCCTCCTCCCATTGCCAGACCCCCAGGTTGGGAAGCCTGATGTGAAGCTCAGAACCTTCACTCCATTGGGTCGACTTCTGTGGTATAAGTGTTCTCAGGTTTGTGAGTCACCCACGCAGAGGTTATGGGATTTGATTCTGTTGTGATTGTGCCCCTCCTACCGTCTCATTGTGGCTTCTCCTTTGTCTTTGAAATGGGGTAACTTTTTTGCTGAGTTCCAGTGTCTTCCTGTTGATGATTGTTCAGCAGTTAGTTGTGATTCCAGTGCTCTCGCAAGAGGGAGTCTAACTGCATTTTTTAAGACCCTCCCTGTCTTTGATGTTTTGTAGTTTCCCTACCAAGTTGTTTTTTGTTTTTAGTCCAGCTTCATTTACAGGGTGCCTCAATCTGTTGATTTGTGTCTTTGATCAGTTCTGAAAAGTTCTCAGCCGTAAACTTCTGCTTTTGCCCTTCCTCTACTCTCCTGTAACTTTTAAGTATGTTAGACCTTCTGATTCTGTTCTATTCTTTGTAACTCTCTTTCATGTTTGTCTCTTTGTCTCAGCCTTTATTACATTATGGCCAATTTCTTCAGATACATCTTCCAGTTCATTAATTCTCCACAGCTTTCAAAGGTATCTAATTGACTATTTAATACATTTGCATAGTCACCCTACTGGTCTCAGGTTTGATTTGACAATCAGCTCATAGAACACTACAGGTTTAACCCAACTTCTACTTAATTTAGCTTTGTAAAGAGTATGGGACCAGAAGCACAGTGTAGCCCAGGCATGTTCATGAAAAGGTCTTACAACAAGCCCAAGTGCACTGCCACACCCACCTCCACAGGGGCACAGTTAGTTGTCAGTGGGAGTGAGCCGCTTCAGCACAGAGAAGGCTCTCAGCACATAGAACCTGATCAGTTTTTCATTCAGTCCTGGTAACCCAATGCCTCAGGGTCTGTATGTCAGGCTCATTCTTCTCAGTCTAGATGTAGTCCTTAAATTAGGGGATTTATAATACATAAACTTGATGGAGGAGTGCTAAATAAACATTTGCGCTCAGAGCATCATTGTTTCCTAAGGAGGCTTACACAAGGTGGTCACGTAGAGAGCCTTTTTTGATAGTTGTTGTTTTGGGACTTTTTTGCTTTGTTTCTGTTTGTTACTCCTTGTGAATTTTCCCTTACATTAAGTGACCTCAGTGATAAAAACTGTTTTATGTAGGATAGGCTCTCTGTTTTGTTCTTTCAGAGTATCTAGTCAGTGATACTCTCTGGAATTATATATATATATATATATATATATATATATATATATATATATATATATATATATATAAATCCAAACTTGAAACTGAATCCTAAATGTAAATAATATTTTCTGAATATGGTTTCATATATGCAACCCTACACGTAATTTATTTGTTACTTGGTTTTTCTTCCAGAAATACACAGGGACCCACTTTCATTCTTTTTGTTCCTGATCTGTGCTGCACTATTCAGGAATTTGAGACTGGACATAGGAAGGGAGATCTTTCAGAAGATGTAGTTGTTACGCAATTTAAAAAATAGTATTTAGATAATTTGTATGCTACCATCCCCATTCTTCTCAAGTAGCCATTTAGATTGACTAAATTAAAAGAATTAAGTATAAATGTGGCATCATTTGTGAAAGTGATTTAATTTGGGGGCTTTGGAGAAAGCTTGATACTAGTGAAATGAGTAGGTGAAATGCTAAATTCTTTTTCTTTGGCAGAGTCTTGCTGTTCAGATGCAAACTGGGTGTATTACAATATACAGTTGTCAGACCATTCACCACCATCGTTGCTTTGTAAGTGCACAGAACTTATATTATTATTTATTTTTCAAAAATTCTCATGCTTTTACTTAGTGGGACAACTGAGTAGAAAAGCATGTAAAAAGCATTACTTGTTTATAACACATCTAGTCTGGTATAAAAACACAGTATATAGAAATCCTACTATATTATAATAAATAAGGTGACCATGTATAGACAAGGAATCACCACAGGATTATTCTAAATAATATTCTCTGGAGATTTCTGGAAAGCATTATCAAATACTCTTTTTCAAGTATTAATGTTCACACAGCTTTACAGAAACATCTAGTACATGAAGTTAAAGTATACCACTGTAGATTCATTACATGCTTTTATTTTCTAAATGAGTACTGTATTCTAAAGAAGAAAACATATTTTTCTTTTTAAAAGATTCTGTCAAGTCTTAGCACTTCAGGTAAAATGGGGTATCATTAAGCTACCTGGTAAAACTATTCCCTAAAAATTTAAGAACATCAAATAGTTTAAAGCAGGTAGAGTGTATATTTTATCTGCTAGCTATACAAGCATTTTGTCTGTTAACAGAGGAAGAATGGAAAGAAAGGTGAAAGAAGCATTCTTTATTCTGCTTCTGTGCTAGCAATTCTTTAGTGACTTTGCCTTGGAATTAAAACTAATTCACTTATTTATGAAGGCATGCTTTATTTCTCTGCTGTTTAGAAATTGGGTAATCAAGACAAGTTAATACTTAGATCTGGGTCATCATAAAAGTTGCCTCCAAGACAATTTGGGAGAAAAAATTATAGTTGTAGTTATAGACCTGCATTATATGTTTTTAACAATCTTTTAAAAATTAGGCAGCATCATTTTTTTGAATCTAATAATTACCCTTTCTAGTTCAATGTTATGTCTTTTGGATTTCCTTCAAATTGGAGGAATAGTAATATGGTAACATTTCTAGAAAAATGTTTTTCTTTTAATTTTTGAACAACCTCTATGGCCAAAATCAAGTGACTATCTACAGGATCTTTGAAATAAACTGACTTCTAAATTTAAGTATTGCTGTCATTGCTGTATTTTAAAATGTATTTTTGATTTAGTTATTCATAAAGTTGTCTCATTTTTACCATTTTTTAGAATCTGTGAGCTGCTTGGTATATATGATGAAGGGAACTTTAGCTTTTCAAATGCTTGGACTTACTTGGTTATAATAAATAATATGTCACAGTTGGTAAGTAAATACTCATCTTAACTGTACTAAATTTAGATCTATAGTGATAAATTTTTTTAGGGAAAGTCTCTTCTGGAATAAAGCTTAATTGTAACTTTAATATTGAACTTCATCTGTAGGAAGAACTTGAAACTTTAACATGTATCTTTATACATATATAAAGATATAATATCTTTGTTGATTATCTGGTGACTTATACACTGACTCGTTGATTATGTTTTTTCATTTGATTCTGGTATTCATTGCATAGTTATATGGATATGTCATAAATAAAAACACAATGCTCTCCTTTTAAATAAAAAGCACATATCCTAGGCATATTGAGTAAGAAAAATGTTTCATTGGTATATGACAGTACAGGGTTTGAATTAAAATGGGAGAATAAAATTCTCTCATATATTTGGAATTGAAAATTGAGAATGCCAAGTTTTTAAAAATGATGTTATAGAAACTGAAATGCTCCAAAGATATAACTACTGGATCCTTTCAACTTAAGAATGTGGGGCTTCCCTGGTGGCGCAGTGGTTGAGAGTCTGCCTGCCGATGCAGGGGACACAGGTTCATGCCCCAGTCCGGGAAGATCCCACATGCCGCGGAGCAGCTGGGCCCGTGAGCCATGGCCGCTGAGCCTGCCTGTCCGTAGCCTGTGCTCCGCAACAGGAGGGGCCCCAACAGTGAGAGGCCCGTGTACCGAAAAAAAAAACAAAACAGGAATGTGCATTTTATTGAAAATCTTTCATTAATGCTTTCAGCAAAATAATAGTTTAGGTGCAATGGCATGCATGTGTGGTATTAGAAATTTATAATAAAAATCAAATGCTTGTGTATTCAAAGCTTTTCAATATGTTCATATTCTCTGGAACCAGTAATTCCACTTCTGGGAATGCCTCAAGAAATGGCCAGAAGTACTTTTGCTTTCAGTGTGTTTGTATATAAAGCCTATTGTTTGTTAATTGCAAAAGCCTGGAAACAGTCCAACTAGTTAAATATACTATGTACCTTCCATTGGCCAAAACACTAGGCTGTTATTTAATGAAATATATGGAAAAGGGCACTTTAAGTGGAAAAAAGAATCAGGCAACAAAGTTTCATATTTAGTTGGTTATACCTGCTAAAACCCACCTTATGTGTAGAAAGAAATGGTTGGATGATGGGACCATGCTTTCATATTCTAAAATAATTTAAATGAGCATTTTATAATAGGAAAAAGTAAACTTTTAGGGAAATGTTCATTGTTATGCAACACTACGCTAATTACAACTGATTTCTAAAAATAGTTAATGTCTTGAGCATTTATCTTTAAAAAGTAAATTCAGCTGGATTAACATACTGCCCTCAAGAAAAATGGTTTCCCTGATTCCTTACTTTC
Organism: Lagenorhynchus albirostris; assembly: GCF_949774975.1. Taxonomy (NCBI): domain Eukaryota; kingdom Metazoa; phylum Chordata; class Mammalia; order Artiodactyla; family Delphinidae; genus Lagenorhynchus; species Lagenorhynchus albirostris. The sequence continues at coordinate 27,263,945 of NC_083098.1, forward strand.
TGATTTCATGGTCAGTTTTATTGAAGTAGTACTTATTTAATGTGTTCACTTATAAATAATATGCATACAATTAGTAGTTAGTAAGCTCAGCCCTTATACAATGAACGGTAATTTGTGTATAAAAGCCATTAACAAGCAGATAGATGTTTTTATTTTGGTTGAATGAGAGCCTTTTCTTCCACTCATGGCAGTCACTTGTTCATTGTGTTCTTTGTGGGCTTCTGTAAGTGAACACTTAAAACCATTTTCAGGGAAGATGTTATACATCTCTTCTGAGAAATTTCATACTGTATATATTCATCCACAGTAAAATATAAAAGCTTGTTGTCAATCTAAAAATAGCAAAATAAAGCGTAGAAAATTTTGCCTGAAACATTACTCTGTACCAGGTCTCTGGTCTCTAACTTTAATATCAATATCTCTAATACCATATTTAGTTATTCTTATTTAAGAACTTTGTTTGTTTCTAGTTTGCCATGTATTGTCTCCTCCTGTTTTATAAAGTACTGAAGGAAGAACTGAGTCCAATCCAACCTGTTGGCAAATTTCTTTGTGTAAAGCTGGTGGTTTTTGTTTCTTTTTGGTAAGTGTTGCTTTCTCTTAAATGTTCTCATTTTCTAAAGGGCAATAAAACTGCTGATTTGGAAGGATTTTTAAAAGTCTTAATATGGAAGATGAATTAAAATGTCTACTTAGCTTTCAAAAAGTTCATTCTTTTAGCCCTTCTTGGTTTTTCATAAAGAAATAATTAGATGGTCACTGTAACATTTATAAAAAGAAAACAGTTTGAGATACTAAATGTCTCAACACTAAGGGAATCATTAAAAAAAATCATGGTCTCTTTATATAAGAGAATACAGTTTGGAAGATAAACATCATGTAGAATATTTAATGTGAGGAAATGTTCATTAGTAAAAATACAAAACTCTACATGGTCCCAGTTTAGTAAAGGCTGGGTGATAGGGGCCTAGAAACAAATACACCAAATTTAACAATATACAAATAATACAAAAAGGGGGGAAAGAAAAATCCCTGAAATCCTACCACCCAGCATGAATGATTGACATTGTGGTCCTCATCATTTTATATAACTCCACAGAAATACAAATACATACTATAAAAACTTGTAGAACTCAATGATACATTTAGTATATTGCAGTCACAGTTCTTTGTAAGTACAGTGAGGATGTAATTTTGTTTGGGTTTTTTGATTTCACCTCATATAATATTGATATGTGGATAGAACTTTGTAACCAATCTCCTATTGACATTTAGGTTGTTCCTAATTTTTCTTTACCATTACAAGCAATATTGAAGTGAATATTCTTGTATATAGATCTATGAAAGCTTATCTAACTAGCTCATTTTAGCTATTTAAATTTCACCTAGGGGCAGATCCCTAGATTTGCTTGAAATGCTCAGTATGACTCCCCATCTTGGAGTCAGACCCCTTCTGAGTTTGTCTCTAGTTCCAGGACTTCAAACAAGACTGGTTTCAAAATGTTCTTTAAAATAATCTGAGTAATCAATTGATACATGCATAAATAACATTTAAGTATCTGTTCTTTATTTCATTTTAAATTCCAGTTGTACAAGGTGTTAGGCATTGTCTATGTGTAGGAAGAACTTAAAAGCTAATTACTGTGCACACTTTCAAAATAAAAAGACTATAAACCACGTACTGAAGTTCTAAGAATACATAATCAAAGTTCATGTGATGAAACTGTACTAGAAGTAAATTTGTAAAACAAGTATATTTAATATAGGTACACAGTGCCTTCACGAATACACTGTAAAGGCAGGGTGGCGGTGGTCCACAGGTTGTGCTGGGGGTTAACTTTTTAAATGGCATATTTTTAAAGCAACTGCTCATTTTATGCTTGATATAGATTTGGCGTTTACCTTTTCCTAACATATAGGCAAGCAGTAGTTATTGCTTTGTTGGTAAAAGTTGGCGTTATTTCTGAAAAGCATACGTGGGAATGGCAAACAGTAGAAGCTGTGGCCACAGGACTCCAGGTAAGTAATGCTCTCTCTGAATTCAACAGAACTTTACTATTTGTTAAGCATTTTTACATGTTATCTCCTCAGCCTGACCACATGCAGGCTATGGAGCTACTGCTATCCTCACTTCACATGTGAGGAAATGGGGGAATCTTAGAAAAATTGGTCACAGTTACTAATTTGTAGTAGAACCAGGAACAGAACGTAGATTTTGTTATTCCTACTCTATTTCACTTTATGCATTTCTCCTCTAAGTCCTTGGACAGTGGAAGAGAATGCATTGTACTTGGCAAAGAAGTACTTGATTGAGGTAGTGCAAAATAGAGTTAAACTTCTGGCGTTTTGTGTTTGTTTTTTTTTTTTGAAGAGGTCAAAAATTATTTTGGAAAATGAAAAAATGAATACAGTCTTGTGGGAAAAAAACAGCTGTTGGTACTTAAGTACTTTTGAAAAGAGAGAAAGATAGTGCTTTCCCTTTTTACCTGCAAAACTAGATTTAAACTCCAACATGGCTGACATTGTTGATATTGTTGTTGTAGGACTTTATTATCTGTATTGAGATGTTCCTTGCTGCTATTGCTCATCACTACACTTTCTCATATAAACCGTATGTCCAAGAAGCAGAAGAGGGCTCATGCTTTGACTCCTTTCTTGCCATGTGGGATGTTTCAGATATTAGGGATGATATTTCTGAACAAGTAAGGCATGTTGGTAAGTACCAGCCATTTAATTCATTCGAATAGGCTATTGTAGTTCTCCTATCAGGTCTTGTTTAAGAGGTGAAAAGACTTCGTGTAAAGCAGTACCACAGTAAGGCTCTCCAAATTGGGAGGAGGGAAGCGGGGAGCTTATTTTTAGCATGGCAAGTTTATAGTGGTAAAAATAACCAAACTTTTGGCTAACTCAGAAACCTTTATGTTACTTTAAAGGAAGGACAGTCATGGGACATTCTAGGAAAAAGTTTTTTCCTGAGGATCAAGATCAAAATGAACACACAAGCCTGTTATCATCGTCATCACAAGATGCAATTTCCGTTGCCTCTTCTGTGCCACCTTCACCCATGGGTCACTATCAAGGGTTTGGACACACTGTGACTCCCCAGACTACACCTACTACAGCTAATGTATCTGATGACATATGTAATGATACTACAGGAGAGAAAAAAGACCCTTCAGATAAGTCCGTGGCCTCCTGAACAGTGTGCAGAAGCTGTGCTACTACCACGTTATTTCATTACCTGGTATCCCATTGCTCAGGATTTTGTGCTTGGGACAAGCCGTTAATGATGGAAAATTTCAGCAAAATGGCGAAAACCAGGTACAACTACTGGATTCATACAACTAGGTTTTGTATATCACAGATAACCAGTCTAAATATCCTAGACTTAGACTTGACTTCTTAACACTATAGAGTATCACGTACTCAAATGGAGGAAATGACTACTAAACGTTCTTGACATTACAGTGCTCTATCAAGAGGAGGACGTTAAAAAAAAAAAAAGTGCTTTCTACCACCGCTGCATGAATATAATGCTCTGGAATTAGCAGAAAGTGAATTCAGAAATATGAATTAGTGGAACTTAATCATAATCATGTGCCATATCTGCTTACCTAACAATTATTTCTCTATTTCTCAACTGGATGTCTTTCAATAAATAAGAATTTATCATTTATTTTCTGCAACTTTTTATATCTCTCATTCTTTCAACATAGACCCTTAATGTTATCACAAAAAGTTCATGATTAGAGGCACAGCAGAAAATAATTAAGTCCAAAAAATTAAAGGGTTGCAAATCATATACCTACAATGAAAGAGGCCTATATCTTACATTCCTACTAGGAGAAATATCTGACCTAATCTATTAATCTTAAAACAACTACTGTCTAAAAATCATATTTGCACCAATGTGAACAGATTAATACGTTATCCAGGACTTTGAGATGAAAAGAATAAAGTGGATGGAAGAGTGGAAGAATAAATAAGAAACTTGTGATAGAAACAGAGTCTGCTTTTCCTCAGTGCTACTAAAGGTGTCAGCAAATGTAAATCTCAGCTGAGTCGTCTTAATTATTTATCAAACCACAGTCAGAAGGCTTATAGATGCTATTTGGGAGAAATTTATTACTTAGGATGGAGTTCCTCTAATTGTTAATCACAGCCCATTGGGTCTAACATTTTACACTGAAAATAAATACAGAAAGGGCCAGAGCGGTATGTTGCAAATAGCAAGGATAAGTATCATTTCTCAAAACCTATGCTTTATATATTTAAGCGCATATACATACACACACACACATACACAAACATACCTACTGGTTCACAGTCATTAGATACAAAGTTTTTATTCTGTCCATTTTTTTTTTTTTAAATTTTATTTATTTTTTTATTTATTTTTGACTGTGTTGGGTCTTCGTTTCTGTGCGAGGGCTTTCTCTAGTTGCGGCAAGTGGGGGCCACTCCTCATCGCGGTGCGTGGGCCTCTCACTATCGCGGCCTCTCTTGTTGCGGAGCACAGGCTCCAGACGCACAGGCTCAGTAATTGTGGCTCATGGGGCCAGCTGCTCAGCGGCATGTGGGATCTTCCCAGACCAGGGCTCGAACCCGTGTCCCCTGCATTGGCAGGCAGATTCTCAACCACTGCGCCACCAGGGAAGCCCTCTGTCGATTATTATAAACTAAACATTTCTATTGAAAATAAAGTTGGGTAGTATAAGAGGCAAGGAGAACAGGCAGTGTGAAGAGAAGGTACTCTTATTTTCTGTGTGGCTAACCTACAGAGAGCACACAGTATATACAAGGCATGATAATCTTCTTCCTTATTAATCTCCCTATTTCAAGTCTTTAAAATCTGGACTAATTATTTTTTTCTTTCTGTGTATTCAAATTAAAACTTTGAAAAATAACTGGTTTAGGTTTAACTCTTCCTTGAACTTATCAGCTTAAAATTTTTTCTTCGCCAAACGTAGACCACGAAAAATACTGCCTCCTAAGATTTTATTTTGTCCCTCTTTTACTCTTTTAATTACATTTAGTCTAGAGCTTAAATTCTTACTCAGGTTTGCATACCCAAAACACAAAAACTGAGCAAGCTTGGAATTTACAGATAACCATAAACCCTCAATCTAAAGTGGAAGCCAACTTTTTGAGGTATCCCCACTATAAGTTTGGATTTGAGAAAAATAGCCAAGATGTGAAAAAACTGAAAATGAGCCTCAAAATTCCTTATATTTATAGCTCTAGAGTACAAACTAACAGGTTTGGCAAAATTTAATCTATAGTAAGTAAAACCAAGCAATAAAAAGTTTCCTAATTTGAAAAATTAATGACAGCCTTTTCCAGTAAGGAAGTCTGCAGCAATATTTTTGTAATCATGCTACTCTTTAATTTAGGATCTTTTAAATACACTTTATTAATGTCAGTTTTTAAAAAATATTTGACCATTGCAAGGACTTAAATCTTTGTACCTCCATTTTATGATTACAATCCCACTACTAATTCAGACTAGAACTGTGTACTTGCTGCTCTACTTCCACCTTTTTTCATTAGAAAACTGCTCTTCATTGCTTTACTGTGATGCTGACGTTGCTTTTGTGGTGCTGGACGTTGAGTACAAGTTCGTCTCCCATTTCCACTTGGATGGGATTATCTAAAACAACTGCAGCTTGTTTCCAGTGGGAGGATTCACTGGAAGTATCCAACCTAATCTCATCGTCAAGGTACATATGATACCAAAAGGGAATGGCAGTCACTTGTCCAGATTTACATATGCATACCTAGGAAAATTAAGAAATCATGAAAATTTCATCAGAGTAAACAGAGCAGACTTGGATAAGTCTTTGTCTTTGTAGCTTTAGATCCAAATTTTATAAAGGAATATATTTAATCACCCAATTCAAATTAATACCAACCTGTTTTATTCACTAATATTTACCCAAGCCCATGTTTGGATATTGTTCAGAAAATTTAAGTCTTCAAAGGAAGTGGCTAAAACTATTTTATGTATGTAAAGTAGTATATAGTTTAAGATAATTCTGAATATGACAAGAGTAATCATTTTATATTACCTTTACTTCTCTGTTAGAGGTGTTCAAATATGGCGTCATTAAGTCTAGTCTTAAGAGTTCCACTGGTTTGCTTAAAGGTATACAGGGCAGCGAGGATAGGTCCAAAAATACACGTATAGGTACCTAAAGAAAGTATAAAATTTTCACTTTTACTCAATTCTTTTTTTGACCAAGTCTCGTTAAGTTTCCTGCTTTGTACTTCGCTCAGTATGATATAGTGCTTTTGACATCTATTACCTCATTTAATTCCCACATCAACCTTAAGGCATAAGGACTTCCATGATTCCGTTTTACAGGAAGAATGAACAAACCAAGGTTTGAGGCTGGTTAAATAATTTTCTGTGATTTCAATTATCTATAGATTCTTCACTTGGATGAAAGCAAATTTTTACTTAACCAGGCAGCTCCAAAAAGTTTAAGCCAAGGATGTGCTTATGTGTGAAAGATGAACTAATAAGCAGATAGTACAGTAAGCCCCCTACGTACGATCAAGTTCCGTTCCAAAAGCACATTTGTAAGTCCAACCAAGTTAGCCTAGGTACCCCACTAACACAATCAGCTATATAGCACTGTACTATAATAGGTTTATAATACTTGTCACACAGATAATGCATAAAAAACAAGCACAAAAAATAAAGAGAACATTTTTAATATTATAGTACAGTACCTTGAAAAAATGATCCAGTAATGTCTGGGTAGTAGCTCCTTTTTTCTCATCACAGATGAAACAGTAGCGCTGGATTGCATTCTGAATGGCTGCTGCAACCTTCGTGGTACCGTTCTACATTCGAGTCCTCTGCCTCAAAAACTAACAGTGCCCCCCCAAATAAAGAAGATCCCCTTGCCACTTCCTGCACTGTGAATCTCTTCTGTTCTTCAGTCTCTTCTTCCTCTTGTCTCTCTTTGTCCTTTCTCTGGGTCAAAGAGAATTCAGGAAATTCCCGGGCAGCTACCGTATCTGTACTCACTGCCTTGCCGCTTTTACACTGTGAAGGTTGGCTCTAGCCTTGAACCGATGAAACCAGCCATGGCTGGCATTAAAAGATGTGCCCTCTGATTCTTCGCCATGTTTCCTCTTCAAGTCTTCATAAAGGCTTCTAATTTTCTCTTGCATCAGCATTAAGCTGAGCGGGACTCGACACGGATGCCGATCCTGCCTCCACACGCTGAGAAGTTTCTCCATCTCCTCCATCACTTTTCCACGCTGCTTCTTCGATATTATTGACATCATCGGCACAGCAGACCTCACATGTTCCATGATCTTGTCCTTGTTCTTTAGAATCATGCTGATGGTTGAACGATTCACGTTATAAGAATGAGTGATGTCTACCATCTTTTCGCCTCACTCCACTTTCAACTGTTTTCTCTTTTGTTTCCATCGTTATCGCTTGGTGCCTTCTTAACAGTACCAGCTACATCACTGCTGCTTTTACGCTTGCTTCCAGACATCTGGGCTTGAAATAAAGATACTGTACCACTGTACTCTATACAGTATTGTAAAGTACACAAAAGCACAACCACTTGTAGAGGATGCACGCACATGACAACGTACGCCAGACACATGAACTAACTTAAGTGATTGGACATGCGAACGCACGTTCGCATCTTTGAAAGTGCGCAACTTGAAGGTTCATACGTAGCGGACTTACTGTACAACATTAATTATTGAACTGTTTGAGCAAATATGCCAAATTCAGCCAAACAGCTAATAGTGAATTTCATTTTGAAAATAGGTTATTTATCTAGAAGGCAGTGGTTCTCAACTTTGACTGCAAATTAAAATCACCTGAGGAGCTTTTAAAAAGCCCAACTGCTCAGGCCACACCTCAGATCCATCTGGGGTTGGGATCCAGATATCGGTAGTTCTGAGTACAGTCAAGGTTGAGAACCACTGCTATAAACTGTTCCATCAATTTTAGTAGCAATGGACACTTCCTACTAATAACTTTTAGCCTTCTCATTTGAAATAGAAAGGAAACTGTTTAAAAAGTGTTCTCTTTCCTTTAAATATTAGAGAGCAACTGTTCATGGTGAGAAAGGACACATATATCAACCTCTCCCTGGGCATCCTTGAAGGCATCCAACCTTTCCTCCACATAAAAACAGCAATGCCATGCCATTTCCAGGACTCTTGCCCTGTATCCCTATTTGTATCAGTCACCAGAAGAACAGCCCTAGATTCCTGTGTCACCTCTCATCACCTGCACTCTAATCCCCACACAGCTGTACCCATCCCTCATAATCTGTCCTCACTTGTTTCTTAACCTAGCCTACTGGCCACTCCTGTCATCTTTGCTAATTCCTTCTTAGATTTCCAATGTAGAGCTCATAACTTTGTGAGTTCTCTAGAATTTAGTTCTCAGCCCTCTTCTCTTTCTACACATCCCCAAGGTGATTGCATCCCATTATTCTGGCTTTAAATATCATCTACCAAATCTGACTGCCCAATTTACATCTCCAGGCTAGCTATTTCTCTGAATTCTTATCCAACTGCTTAATGACCCCATAAAAACGTTAAGCACAACCTGATCCCCCTGTTATTTTCCCCATATCAGTAAATGGCAACTATCCTTCCAGGCGCTTTCTCATACCCCATGTCCCATCTATCACAAAACCTACCTTCAAAATACATCAACCATCTGACCCCTTTGCACCACATCCATTGCTACCACTCTAAGTCACTACCACCTCTCTCCTGGATTACTGCAGTAACCTTATGCCTCTGCCGGCTCTCCATGGTGGTCTACTCCCAATACAGCAGCCATAGCAAGCCTTTCAAAACAAGTCACACCTTATCACTCCTCTGGTGATGCCCTCCAGTTGTTTTCCACCCCTTTCAGAGTAAAAGCCAAAACCTTCACCACGACCTCTACAGGAGGCTCTACAGGATCTGGCTCCTAATACTTTTCTCACTGCATCCTTCATCCGACTCTCCCTCATGGTTTCCTGCTGTTTCGGAATACTCCAATCATGCTCTTGCCTCAGGTCTTTGCACTCGTTGATCCTTTGACTTGTATATGGTTTGCTTCCTTATTTCTCTCTGGTCTCTGCTTAAATATCACTTATCCTTGAGTCCTTTCCTCAGGCATTACCTAAATAGAATATCCCATCCCTCCAACTCCCATTCTCCTCTAGCCTTCTCACTTCTCACCATCTATCATACTAATCTTTCTACTCCTTTGTTTACTGTCCATCTCTTGTCTCTTTATAGTCAATTTGAATGTTAGCTCCATGATATGTGAAAAATATATCAACCATGAAACATAAGCTGTGAAGGAAAGGAGGATATGAGATGGGAGGCAGGGTGAAAAGATGGCAGGATTAAAATATCATAGATTCTGATGGAATCGAAGAATTGCTGATGTCAGGATCGGGAGAGAATAAGCTAGAAAGATAGGAGATGGTAGTGTTTTGGGACCACACAAAGAAATAATTTAAACTTCTCTGTCTTCTGCTAAGTGTATTTTGTTTATTAAACTCTCCAGAAAAACTAAGTAAATAAACTAAAACCTTAGTCTGCTCTGAAAAAATCATTTACTCAACAAATTTATATTTGTTTAGCAAGTATTGTTCATGGAAGATCTAACAATGCATATTCAAGAGCTTACCATCTATAGCCTTTTGATAAAAGGTTTAGATATCACTCCTTTAATTCGGTACTCAACATCCCACTTCCCAAAATGTCGCTTTGGCTTACACAGCAGATCCCACCTATTTCCAACCCCACACCTCTTCCCTAGACATTACATCCACTCCCACAGTTATAACTCACAAATTTTATTTTGCTGCTAGTAGCTCTGCCAGCACCAAATCCTTGTTTCCCAAAGAGCAACTAACCCCTTTCCTAGGCTCCTCCATTCCGGCTCCCTGCAGCCTGACTGCCCAGACGTTAACTGCTCACACCTGTCACCTGCCAGCCGGAAGTCTCACTGTGATTAAGGGTTCATGTTTAGAACAGATGTCTCCTTCTGGCGGCTGCTTTTATGGACAAGGAGCACACTTTTTCATAAGACTAAACCCAGTACCCTATTTTCCATTTACAACAGTGGTTCCGAGCAAAATCTATAGACTTTTGTCAGTAGGAACAACAGAATTCCTCAGCTATACTAACCCCTAGGTTGATTTTTACCAGTAGTAAGTTCCTTTGCTACAGAAAACTGATTACCATCCCAATCCAGCTAAACATAGTGACTATAAAACTACAGAGAGAGATAAGGCAGACTGTGGGCGACAGCCAAGTGGTTGAACTTCTCTTCAAAACACTTACCCGAAACTGGTTAATGAAAGGTGCGATATTAAATCCAAGAGTTCGTTCTGTTCCCTGCACAGCGTTCTCCTCCACCAGTGTCTGCGATTCCACGAGCAACCCAAACATCAGCATGTACTGGGGAAAGATCTTACCTCCAGACTGTAGCAAACACCTGAAGGAAGGAAAAGTGCTTTAAAAAGCATCCTGATTCTCCACGTTCTGTAAGTATCAATAACTAAATCATGACTAATTGGGGAGCTACAGATTGTATATAATCTAACACACTTTAGACTGGTAGCTGGCTGGTAGCTCAGAATGGCAGACCGCTTGAAAAGTAACGGGTCAGCTGGATGGATACAAGTTTTTACATTAAGGAAGAATCATCAATGGCTATTAAAATTAGTGGGTAAGGGCACTGATGGCACAGTGGACAGGACTCCACGCTCCCAATGCAGGGGGCCAGGGTTCGATCCCTGATCAGGGAACTAGATCCCACATGCGTGCCACAACTAAGAGTTCGCATGCCACAACTAAGGAGACTCGGAGCCACAACTAAGGAGCCTGCCTGCCACAACTAATGAGCCCACGTGCTACAACTAAGGAGCTGGCGAGCTGCAACTAAGGAGCCCGCCTGCTAAAACCGAGACCCAGTGCAACCAAATAAATAAATAAATGAAATGAATTAAATGAATAAATTTAATAAATGAATAAATTAAAAAAAATACTAGTGGGTGAGGGAATTCCCCGGTGGTCCAGTGGTTAGGACTCTGCACTTCCACTGCAGAGGGCACAGGTTCGATCCCTGATTGGGGAATTAAGATCCCGCATGCCACGCAGTGCAGCCAAAAAAAAAAAAAACCAAAAAACTAGTGGGTGAAAGTTTGATTAGGAAAAGGATATTTACATAGTCTCAAAGTATCACCCCCATAAATGACTTACTTATTACAAAGGGAAAATAGCAACTTAGGGTGGAAAAACCTAATGGATACAACTTAAACTAACTGATCTAAATTCACAACAACAATATGGGATAAAGCAACACCATTTGCCTTTGTGACAAAACTTCTGTGGTATTCCTCTGTAAAATGGGTAATCTGACTCTAGTAAGAAACATGAGAAGCATTCCACAAAATAAAAGGCCTGCACTTTTCAAAACTGCAAATCTCATGAAAGACTAAGGAACTCTGGGCATATACCCAGAGAAAACCATTAATTCAAAAAGACACATGCACCCCAATGTTCACTGCAGCACTATTTACAACAGCCAGGTCATGGAAACAACCTAAATGCCCATCGACAAACGAAACGAATGGATAAAGAAGATGTGGTGCATACGTACAATGGAATATTATTCAGCTATAAAAAGGAACGAAATTGGGTCATTTGTAGAGACATGGGTGGACCTAGAGGCTGTCATACAGAGTGAAGCAAGTCAGAATGAGAAAAACAAATACCGTATATTAATGCATATATGTGGAATCTAGAAAAATGGTACAGATGAACCGGTTTGCAAGGGAAAAACAGAGACACAGATGTAGAGAACAAACATATGGACACCAAGGGGGGAAAGTGGGTGGGGGGGATGAATTGGGAGATTGGGATTGACGTATAAACACTAATATGTGTAAAATAGATAACTAATAAGAACCTGCTGTATAAAAAAATAAAATTAAAAAAAAAAAAAAAAGACTGAGGAACTGTTCCAGAATAAAGGAGACTAAAGAAACTAAATGCAATGTGCGATCCTAGATTGAATTCTGGACCAGGAACAAAAAGGCTATAAAGGATATTACTCCAACAAATGGTGAAATCTGAGTAAGATTTTTCCCTTAGATATCAGTACTGTGTCCATGTAGATGTCCTAATTTTGTTAAGTGTGTGATGCATATATAAATGAGTGTCCTTTTTCTTACAAAATACACACCAAGGTGTTTAGGGGTAAAAGAATACGATATCTGGAACTTACTCTAAAGTGTTCAGAGAGAATACTAAAGCACATGTGGCAAAACAGCAGCAATTTGTGAATCTGGGTGTAAGGTACATGTTTGGTTCTTTGTACTATTCTCTAACTTCTCTGTAAGCTTGAAATTTTTTCAAAATAAAAAGTTAAACACTCTGAAAGGGTAAAAAAAAAGGTGATTAAAAATCCAAACACTCTATTAAAAGTATGAATAAAGGGCTAACAAAACCCTTTCTCCTCCTACAGTTGATCCTGGATTCACCTTCTGTTTCCCTGGAAATCCCCAAAAGGTGGAATGTCAGCTGTGTTATCAGCAACACTGCTTATGATTTAAAAAATTTTTAAATGTCTCTTAATAGGTAGATGCATCTGGATTGAGAAACTATAAATGCCTGATGGGAAGCCACACCACCTCTGGGCTTCCCTGAGTGTGGGATGACTTGTAACCACGTGTTCCTATTGCTGGGACTTGGAAGCTATGCCCCGGGGAGAAGTTCCTATGTGAGATGTAAGGCTCTTAAGCCAAGGCAGCTCCCACGCCCACACACACAGGGCTGTTTCCACACACCTGAGCTGTGTGGGAGGCACGAGCGCGGTGGGTGGGTCACCTACTGCCATCAAAGGAAACGGACGTGGAGGATACTGTAAGGCACTTTCATCGTTCGCCACATTTACAATCAAACGTTAAATCCCTCATTTTTACTGAACATTCCAAGTCGGTTTCCACTTGAACTTCTAGGATAGGCTACTACAGACAGCTGGACTTTGTATTATCTATTGTATGTATCTTTCATAGTAAGCTTTCAGTCTTAAATACTTCTAGTCAGTAAGGATCTATTTATAAAATTACAGGACTAAATGTTTGACCAATGCGTATCTAAAAAAATAGTTCCTGCAAGTTTCTAAAATTGTACGCCATGCGGTTTCCCTGAATAGATCACTGAAATCTTGACAAACTATAAAAACACCCCATTCCTCAAAACCACTTTGGCCCTTCTGCTCTTAAGTTAGTTTCAAATTCTTCATTCTGCTTTTAGTAAACTGATTATCTCAACCATTTAAAAATGTCTAAAACCAGAACAACCACTGAATTATAACAACAGGACATGGTAACGAAATGTAATACATGTCCCTTGATTAGAACCTAGACTGGGGAGAAAAAAAAAGCAATAAAGAATATTACTGGGATAGCTGAGAAAATTTTCATACAGACTACCTACTAAATAATAGTATTTTATCAATGTTAAGTTTCCTGAGTGTGATAGTATTGTGATATGCAGAGGAAAGCCTTTGTTCTCAGGAGATACACGCTAAATGTTAAAGTAAGGGGGGAGGTCATGAAGCCAACTGTTCACTGTTCACTGTTCACTGTTCACTTTTACTTTTCTTGCATTTTTTCTTTAAGTTTGCAATCTTTCAAAATAAAAAGCTGACAGAAACGTTTACAATAAGTACACACAGGCTGCTCTTCCTAAAGACTAGGTAATAGGGAGCCAAATCATAACCAGGTCATTTCATGAGCACAGAATCAGCAAAGAAAGTTAGAGACGACTCCTTGAGTGTAATGGCCTCAGTCTGACTTAGACAAGTCATGATCCGAAAGCAGGATAATCTCTCCTCACTAAATATAAGTACATGATCATTTAAGTTGTAGTAAGTCCTTATATATATATATATATATATATATATATATATAGGTTAGCCCAAAAGTGGACTCCACTCTGACTCCAATGCTTTATTCATTTTTGTTATTCCTTTCCTACCAACTTTTTAGCATTTTAGGTGAAGTCTGGTAGAAACTGAATCTCCACAATTAGTAAAATTACATACCGCAACAAAAACCACACAGCTGTTATCAAACTTCCAATCTATACCTTTACCAAAACAGAAAAATTTTAACATCTTCCTAAATAAGTGGAGAAACTTACCCATTTTCTTCAAATGGATGAAGTTTAATCCTGACAACCCATGTTATTAAATTTTCTAAACAACTGAAGTTATCTGCTAATTGTGATCCATTTAAATAAAAACATCTAATTTTTCTTAACATCACGAAGTCTCAAATGAGAGACCAGCCACAGAGCTTTGCGTTGCTTGACTAATTCCCTCCACCCCCAAATAGCCACAAAAAGGTAGCGTTCTCTTAACTCAGCAAACGAAAAGCACATAGGTTAATAAAAGCCAAACTTCTAGCCATAAAGGGAGGGAGGGAGGGCAATACCATTAGGTCATTTAGGGGGTAACCAGAAATCAGGCTAAACAAGATGTCAAAAATACATCTGCTGGGGCTTCCCTGGTGGCGCAGTGGTTGAGAGTCCGCCTGCCGATGCAGGGGACACGGGTTCGTGTCCCGGTCCGGGAAGATGCCATGTGCCGCGGAGCGGCTGGGCCCGTGAGCCATGGCCGCTGAGCTTGCGCGTCCAGAGCCTGTGCTCCGCAACGGGAGAGGCCTCAGCAGTGAGAGGCCCGCGTACCGCAAACAAACAAACAAACAAACAAAAAACATCTGCTGAACCCTGTAGAGTCAGAAAAGGTGAATCAAGTACTAACAACCATGCAGAGATAAATACTACACAAAAGCAAGTATGCAAATTATTTTAAAAGGCTGTGTTCACACTATTTTAATCTAAGATCTTAACTCAAATCCTTCTTAACTCAATGTTACCGTTACTGACAAGAATGCTTCTTAGTCATAAAACAGTAATCGTCTTGCAACTCCACTTAGCTTTACTGACACTGAGTGGTTTGTTGTCACTTACACCACTGCAGCTGCCAGACTCCTCAACGGAATCCTCTGCAAAGCCAAGTAATATCTCTGAACCATCTGTGCCTTCAGAAATAAAAATATATATATATATATATATATGTTCCAACTCAAAACTCTAACCATAAATGGCAAAAATTCTGAAGAAACTCTTCGCTGTTTCCTTGTGATCCAACACGAAGTGTTTTAAAATGGGTTTAAATAAAAAAAAGCTCACCAGGCTTTTAAACTTTCTCCTGTATTTTAATCTAGTATGACTGAATAAAAGTTAATAACGAACATTTTAAAACAATGTTAGCAAAGGTAACGGAATACTTCAGTTTGTGTAGTGGCTTATTTTTTTTCCTTGCCTTTTTTTGGGAGGGTTGGTATCCAGTGAGACAGATGCCCTTTATCCTTATCCTAAATACAATCTATCCTCCCAACCCCTAAGTGCATCCTCTTTGACCAGTCATGAGGCCTCCCCACTGTCAGCGGCTAAAGATAATAATAAAAGTCTTGGGTGGGAGTCGCTGCACACCTCTGGCCCCAGAAGCAAGGGAAGCTGACGCCTCCAGGAACACCTGGTAAGGGGCCTGTGCAGGAGCTTCGGCTGAAGGGCAGAGCACTGGCTCTCCACTGTTGCTCAGGAGCTGTTCTGCGGGACCGGGAGAACACTGGCTGAAACAGTGATCGCGGGTGCTACTAGCATTTAGCTCCCAGAGGTGCCAAACATCCTGCAACACATAGAGGATAGTCCTACCTAAGAACTGACCCCACCCCACCCCCTAAAAGACCGTCCCACCCAAACTGCCAACAGGACCCCTCCCTCTGCTGAGAAACACTGAAGGGGAACTATAGGCAGCTTTACATAAGTTGTTTCCCACTAACATAACCAATCAGTCCATCAATGGATGGATAAGCAAAATGTGACATATACATACAATGGAAGATTATTCCACCTGAAAAAAGGAAATTCAGACATATACTACAACATGAATGAACCTGAAGGACATTACGCTAAGTGAAGTAAGAGTCTCACACACATACACACACACACAAAACCAACAAATACTGCATGATTCCAGTCATATGAGGTACAGGAGTCAAACTCATAGAAGCAGAGAGTAGAATGGTGGTTGCCCGGGCCTGGGGTGGGGTGGGGGGGTGGGGGTGGGATGAAGAGTTATTGTTTAATGGGTATAAAGTTTCAGTTTTACAAGATGAAAAGAGTTCCGAGGATGGCTGGGGAAACGACTGCCCCACACTACAAAAATATTTAATACCACTGAACTATCCACTTCAAGTCGGTTAAGACGAAAAATTTTATGTGCATTTTACCACAATAAAAAAAATTAGAAAAAGAATTAAATCAAAACTAAAAATAAATAAACCATTAGGTAAATTGTACACCTTTCCAAGGTGATTCTACCAAATAAGTCAAACCTCATCTGTGTCAGAAATTCGTAGGGCTGAAATGCCTTCAAAGGCATCTAATCCAGTATCCCTCATTTTATAGATGAGGGAAACTGAGGACGAGAGATATTAAATGACTTAAAAAAATGTTTACTACTTCAGGAATTCACAGACAAATCTGAGACTAGATTCAAACACACCCTTCCAGCTCCTTGTTCTATACTCTACCTAAAGTACATCTGTTTAAAATTTTAAGAGTGTATGTTTCTATTTATATATGTCAGACCTCTATATCCCCATAATTTGTGATATGTACAAGATTGTTTTAAAGACTAGAAAATGGCAGTGATTTTTACTAGTTACCTCATAAGAAAAGATAAGTGTGGTTAACAAAAGAAAATGCATATAAAACCTAAAATATAATTAACTATATAAGCAAATTTTTTTTCCTGAACAATTTGCCTTTTGCTATTGCAGTTTGGTCTGCATTTCCACCACTGCTCCTGTACTACAAAACCAGCCCTGTTCATATACCACACAATTTAAAACCTATAAATTCATTCTACTTAAACTTGGGCCCCCAAATATTCAATATTGCCATCTTTTCAGATATGAGCAGCACAACTGAAGAACCTGGAAGCTTAGCCAGATTTGCTTTCAATTTTAAATACTAGGGTCAAGTTTGTCGCCAGTAACCTAAACTGAAGGGCAAATTCCTTAGGGACAGAACTGTACTATAGAGATTTTAGGACCTAAAAGGACTAGGACTTGTTCCCAAGCAGCACTCTGCTCTCCCTATACACCATCAGATGCATACTATATGTTTCTCATCAGTTTTTCTTATAAAGATGAAATTTGATTTTTCCTTATTTATCCTTGAATGTCTTATCTGTTCTTACAGAGCTCTAATTAATTCCCTATATTATACATAGGCAGTCCAATCCCAACGCAGGCTCTCTTCACACCTGCAGGGCAGAGGATCCTTTAAAGAAAAAAAAAAATTCAGTAATGACATGCACAGAAAGACAAGAAGTCACAGGCCCTGAAAAGCAATGCTTGAGGAACACTCGATGATCACGACTCATTTGTGCAGTGACACTATTAAAGAACTAAAAGAACTTACGTGAAGTCTAAGCCAAAGGTTGTATTTTGTGTTTTACCTGGATATTGCCGCTTTTTCCATTATTTCCTGCTGAAGGAGCCCAGATGGCTCAATGACATCCAGTATAATTATACTCCACAACTTGTCTGATTTTGGCCTTTGCAACACAGCGGATTCATCTTCCACATGTCTCAACCAAAACTCAAGTGTTTCTTTAGGAAAGTGATTGGCTTCAGATATGAGGTCCAGAGTCATACGATGCTGGTCTTTCTCCACAGAACTGTAAGGTTTAACCTGCCCGAGTGTGCCAGCAATTATAGGCAGAATAGAGAAGCCCTCAGACACATCTAACACATACAAAGGTTCAGGGATGCTCTGTGCAGAATTATTCTGTCCACTTTCACAGCTCATCTCGTTACTCTGACACTGGGTATCCATGGCCTGACCCCGTTTCTCCAGAGTTAGTGAAGACAACACTTTCTTCATTGCCATTTTAAAGCCTTCATGGTATGGGATGTTATTAAGCAAAGCAATTTCTGTGGATTCCAAAACACAAGTCTGCTCCACAGCATCTGGTTTACTGGTCTGAAGATTGGCCAGGGCACTACAGAGCTCAGCCTCATTTCCTAAAGGCAGCAAGTCTTTATTCTTGGTAAAACTTTTCCCAACATCCATTTCATGCTCCGAATTGAAGACACTGATACTCTGGATTCTTAGGTAACAATCTTGACAAGACACTTCCATCATCACCTGGTCCCCAGGCTTTATCCAGTAGTCTTCATAAAACAGGAAGAAAGGAAAAAAGTTGTAGTTGATGAATACGAGTGTTTATAAGTCTGAGGATCACACAAACACCTCTGTCCTCCTGTCATTTTTTAAACCATGACAGGAAGGATTGCATCTATTGATTTAAAAGAATTAAGTGAATTAATCTATTCATTTCAAAAAAAACCCAAAAAAACAAAACTAGGAAAATCCCTCCAGCTTTACATAGGGAAAAACTGAGGTTAGAAGATCCAATTGACTTACAGCATAATAGATTCAAGAGATCATTATTGGACCTTAACTATCAGTATTATAGTGCTTTTACTGTAATCACTAGGTACCATCAATGTCCCCAGATTGGAGGGTGGGGGAAGGACTTCAGGGGACTCTCAATCTTTGGTAATGAAGCCAACAATAACAAAGATAGATGAAACTCAGGGATCAGCACCAAACCTCACTTTAGCTTAAAGGGACATTCTTTTCTCTAAGAGAAATTTCCCAAAGAACAAGGCAGCATTCAGTAGCACCTTGTCAGTAATATCTCTTAACTGTAAGTACTTAGATATTCTTGCATGTTCAGGAATTTGAAAATATAAGGAAGGACTAAGTCCTACAATAAAGACTGTATCATGCTCTTATCCATGAGCTTTCACACGTGGTAAAACTTTAAAGTGTAAATGTATAATTGCAATTCCTTCTCATTAGCCATAGAGCCAGTTGGAAATGCAAGTTGCTATTCTTGTGTTTACACATTTAAAATATCCTTTCCCAAAGAAGGACTTTTTAAAAAAATACCATCTAAGTTACTGAAAGAGAGTTAGAATAAACAAAATTTTAAAGTAAGTGCTCTTTATTGAGTGCCAGTCACTATGGTAGGCATTTTATACCTAGTATGTCTAATAATTCCTACAACAATCCTGCAACATAGGCAGCATCTTCTCTTTTTTTTTTTTTTTTGGCCACGCCGCACAGCTTGCAAGATCTTAGTTCCCCAACCAGGGACTGAAGCCAGGCCCTAGGCAGTGAAAGCGCAGAGTCCTAACCACTGGACCAACAAAGAATTCCCAGCATCATTCCCATTTTTATACATCACATAACAAAAGCTCTAAGAAATAACCAGCAAGGCCTGCCAGGAAGTCAGTAAGTAGCCAAGACCCAATTTCAAATCTACCTGACTGAAAGAAAAAGACAAATACCGTATGCTAACACATATATATGGAATTTAAGAAAAAAAAAATGTCATGAAAAACCTAGGGGTAAGACAGGAATAAAGACACAGACCTCCTGGAGAACGGATTTGAGGATATGGGGGGGGGAAGGGTGAGCTGTGACAGGGCGAGAGAGAGTCATGGACATATATACACTACCAAATGTAAGGTAGATAGCTAGTGGGAAGCAGCCGCATAGCACAGGGATACCGGCTGGGTGCTTTGTGACCGCCTGGAGGGGTGGGATAGGGAGGGTGGGAGGGAGGGAGACGCAAGAGGGAAGAGATATGGGAACATATGTCTATGTATAACTGATTCACTTTGTTATAAAGCAGAAACTAACACACCATTGTAAAGCAATTATACCCCAATAAAGATGTTTAAAAAAAAAAAAAAATCTACCTGACTGACTCCAAAACCCATACTGGCCACAATACTATATTGATTCCATGACTTAATGACCTTGCCAAATTAGATCCTTGATTAAGAGACTACATAGAAGTAAATAGAGACTACATAGAAGTAAATATTTATTACCTTCCAGTTTTAAAAAGGTAGAATTTTTCTATGTAATACAACTGCTAAAATTGCTAGTAAAATTGCCCATAAAATTGCTAGTAAAAAATTTCTATACAAAAAATATCTTTAATATAGGACATCCCTAAGTAAGTCCATGGATTCATGAACTCTAAACTGCAAAATTCTGTACTTCTATGAGTGTGCATATTTCTAGGACCTGGGGCTCCACAGATGCTATCAGATTCTGTAAGTGATAAGAACTCCTGCACTAAAAGCAGTATTTTTCCACTGTGTTCCATAAAAAATGGACTAGCATTTCCCTTATTTACTGATAACTAGAGTAATCAGAGCTGAAGAAATGATTTAATGATAGATATTTTTGAGTGGTATGCAGCAGAGTTGTGTTTTAGTCTTTTTTTTTTAATATTGGAATATAGTTGATTAACAAAGCTGTGTTAGTTTCAGGTTTACTTTTTCAAATTCTTTTCCCATTTAGGCTATTACAGAGTATTGAGCAGAGTTCCCTGTGCTATACAGTAGGTCCTTGTTGGTTATCTATTTTAAATATAGCAGTGTGTACATGTCAATTTTAGTCTCTCTTCTTAACCACATATATTAATTATTTAAAACTATTTTTAAAAAAGAAAAAGAAAATTCTGAAAGATTTAACCAATCTCCCTTGACTAGAAACTTCATATTCATAGTGAATTTTCTGACACTGACTCAAATGCTTAGAGGGTTAAAACAAAAAGTTTTAAAAAACAACAACAACAAAAATTAGACAAGATATACCTGCAAGGTCATGTACAGGGTAGACAGCCTGTTCCCAGCATGTTTCCTCACTAGGACTTGTGGATAAACTGTGTTCATCATCAAGCTGGAGTACAAACCAAACCACAATAGCATCGAGTATGCCTTCTTTAATAACAGGGATACCAATTTTATCAGGTTTTTTAGTTGCAAGACTTTTTAATTCCTGAAAAAATGTTAAAGGAATAAGAGGATTTTAGACATTCATTACATACTTGCCCCAATATCATATCAATTCCCGTTTCTGTAAGTTCTCAGTCCTGCCCAGCACCCTTAGGGGATGGGTATCTTGGCACACCTACAATCATTTAAGGCATGCTGGATGGGAAGCTCTGATATATGGTATATGGTAGTGAGCACCATACAGTTATTACAGACAATGAGGCAGACACATATTACTGATGTAGAAAGAAGTCCATGACATAGTGTTGAATGAAGGTAGCGAGTGGCAAAGCAATAGAAATTATTTTGTTTTAAAAAAGTGTTTGGGGCTTCCCTGGTGGCACAGTGGTTGAGAGTCCGCCTGCCGATGCAGGGGACACGGGTTCGTGCCCCGGTCCGGGAGGATCCCACATGCCGCGGAGCGGCTGGGCCCGTGAGCCATGGCCGCTGAGCCTGCACGTCCAGAGCCTGTGCTCCGCAATGGGAGAGGCCACAACAGTGAGAGGCCCGCGTACCGCAAAAAAAAAAAAAAAAGTGTGTGTGTGTGTGTGTGTGTGTGTGTGTGTGTGTGTGTGTGTGTGTGTGTGTGTAAGATTAGAAAAGCAAGTCTGAAAAGATGTATTTCAACTGGTGACCTGGAGAAAGAAGGGCCTAGATTTTAAAAAGGAAAAAATATACTTTTTCTTCTTCTTTTCTACTGTATTACTTGAAAACGTTAAACAGGCAGATATTATTTTCAAAATTAAAGTCTTAATAAGGTGTTTTCATGTGTGTGTGGCATATAAAAATTAAAATAAGAAAAGGATAGCTTTGGAGTACTCAGCAGCTATGATCGTACTGTTCCCCATTGGAAGACTGTTACATCAGAAAAGAAATGCTCGTGAAGCTCAACCACAGTAATCAATGCCAAAGTGTTAATTTAGTTCCACACCACCTCAAAAAACAAACAAAATACCTAGTAACAATGAACAGGGGAAAGCTTTCATTAAATTACAAAGATCTGAGGCTAAAATGACCCTCACAAAGTCTTCTGTACGCAGGCAAGTTTCATCTCAAAAGCTTCATGTACTTAAACATTTAACCTTACAGGAAGAGCTCCAGAAAAGGACTCGATGTAACTTTTCTCAATTTCCTTGGGCTCCTTCTTTGTGCAGTGCACCCCTCCACCACCCACACAGACACACCAGGGTGACAGCAACTTGTCCTGGTTTGCCCAAGACTGTCTCTGGGGAACCCCTCAGTCCTGGCAAGCCAAGATGGCTGGTCACATACAACCTAGAGAGCTGAATTACGTTTCATTTCAAGGAATACTGTTAATTTGAAATGGCAGGATGACACAGAGAAGAGTCAGAAGACCTAGGTTATAACTCCTGCCCCTACATTCATATTTGGGGGGAATTAATGTAAGCTATAGTCCCTTCATCTGTATAGCACAGGATAATTATAACTGTATTGCAACACTGTTTTAAGAGCCAGCTAAGAATACCCATGAAAGCACCAGCACACTGTACATTCCCAAAAACCTTAGGGATCTTTTTCTCTGTATTTACAGTAAGTAAATAATTTCAGGAGGGAATTCTGGTTACCGTTCAATCATTTTCTTTACATATAGTCAGAGGAATCCCACTCAAACTCATAAAATAAGACTGTCCTATGTATTAACTATTTAAAATAATGCATGAAATTTAATGCTTAAAAACAGTAACTGGGGCTTCCCTGGTGGCGCAGTGGTTAAGAATCCGCCTGCCAATGCAGGGGACACAGGTTCAAGCCCTGGTCCGGGAAGATCCCACATGTTGCAGAGCAGTTAAGTCCCTGCACCACAACTACTGAGCCTGCGCTCTAGAGCCCGCGAGCCACAACTACTGAAGCCCGTGCACCTGGAGCCCGTGCTCTGCAACAAGAGAAGCCACCACAATGAGAAGCCCTCACACTGCAAGGAAGAGTAACCCCCGCTCGCCACAACTAGAGAAAGCCCGCGCACAGCAACGAAAACCCAACACAGCCAAAAATAAAACGAAATAAATAAATAAATTTATATATATTAAAAAAGACAGTAATTGAACTTTCATTTTTACCTGAAGATTGTTGAAATCTACTGTCATAATTTCAAAGCACTCTGTCAAAGCCAAATATCCTCCAGGAACTCGACTCATCTTTTCGGTTGTATAAGGTTCAATTGTTTCTTCAGCATCTACAGAAGAATACGCTGGACTCTGAAATTTCACACTGGTTGGCAAACAGATCCCAGCAATGTCCTTAATACCCACCCTGGTAAGAGGGGGAATAAGAGAGGAAAAGGAGAAAGACAGGTTTGTTTTTTTGTTTTTTTAAGAATCAAGTAACACCATCTAATACTGAATCCAGCAAAAATAAATATAAAAATAAAATAAAGCTTCATAGACAAAGGCTTCTTAAACACAGTTATAAACACAATCACTAACTATAAAGGAAAACAAATGATAAATAAGTGTACCTTAAAATTAAGAACTCTGCTCATCAAAAGATACCCAGGAAGAAAGTAAAAAGGCAAGCCACTGAGTAGGAAAAGAGATTTGTAATACATTACTCAACAAAGGGCAAATATCCAAAATATATTTTTAAATTCCCACAATAAAAGAAACACAAAAATAGGCAAAAGACTTAGACACTGTACAAAAGAACATATCCAAATGACCAATAAGCATATGAAAATTTAGTCACCAGGGAAATGAAGTTAAAGCCATACTACACAACCACCAGAATGGGGAAAATAAGTGTTGTAAGAATAGTTTCATGCACTATTGGTAGGAATAGAAAATTAACAAGACCATTCTGGAAGACTTTCGTAGTTCCTGCTCAAGATGAACATGACTATTCTAGATTCACTCTTAATATGGGAACCTCAGAGTGTCTGACATTTGCACTTTTAGGAACATAGCCAACAGAAATTCATACATACCACCAACAAAAGAATGTTCAAGAATGTTTATAGCTGTGCTATTTATTTCCAATACTCCCAAAACTGGATATAACCTAAATGTCCATCACCAGCAAAACGGAGGAATGCACTGTGGTGTATTCATACAACAAGGATGAACAGTAGTTGCCTACTAGTGAGTCTTTGGGATGATTTTTATTTTCTTCAAATACTCATCAGTATTTCTTAAAATATAATTATGTTACATTTAACACTATCAACTTATCAGATGGAGGGCCTCCTTAAAAAGTTCCAAAAAACTATGGATCAATATTTTAGCAAAATAAAAAAATTCATTAATGTTCAAGAAAAACATGTAACCAAGAAACTTCTATAACTAAAAAAATTTTTCACCTGTATCACATGTGATAAATCTCAGAATCTCAAGGGTAGAAAGATCCTAAAATTTCATCCCACCCAACCAGAAAACATTATAATGTCAATAGTTATTAAGAAGAGAAAAATGGGAGAAATAAAATTATTTTCACATTGGAAATTTTTACTTCACTTTCTCTAAAATCAGTCTTAACTTAGTATTTTTCTCATGAATCTATCACACATCAAAAGGATACTAAGTTGTATCAAAATTTATTTTCCACTAGAAAACTGAAAGCTGATTTTAATCCTAGAGTTCTATTTTCGAAGAAAGTTTAAAAAAAGCAAAAAGAAAATTAAGACTGGAATAAACATCATGAATTTAAAGGTCAGAAAACTACACATTCTCATCTGAATAAATGTCCACTAAATAACCTCTGGAGTACAGTCTATGCCTTAAAATTACTATTTTTTAATATTTACTATTTAAATAATCACTTACCTATGATGTCTTCTTATCTCTGCACATTCTACTGCCATCCCAAATATAACAGCACTTGCCGGTATAACTTTCCCATGTTTTTCACAATTACCATTTTCACCTTTGGTCTAAAAATATAACAATAAAAATTATATTCTGTTATATTTATGTCAAAATATGTGTGTATGATGGCAAGCTATGAAAATTTATCAGAAAAGAACTCAAAAAAACAATAATTAAGATAAGCAGGACTTCCCTGGTGGCACAGTGGTTAAGAATCTGCCTGCCAACGCAGAGAACACGGGTTTGAGCCCTGGTCCAGGAAGATCCCACATGCCACAGAGCAACTAAGCCTGTGTGCCACAACTACTGAGCCTGCACTCTAGAGCCCGTGAGCCACAACTACTGAGCCTATGTGCCACAACAACTGAAGCCCGTGTGCCTAGAGCCCGTGCTCCACAAGAGAAGCCACCGTGATGAGAAGCCTGTGCACTGCAACAAAGAGTAGCCCCCACTTGCTGCCACTAGAGAAAGCCTGCATGCAGCAATAAAGACCCAATGCAGCCAAACATAAATAAATTAAAATAAATAACTTTTAAAAAATAAAGTACTCATCATGGGAAAGGTAGAAGTTTATTAAAATAAAAAAAAGATAAGCAGGTTAAGGGGTTTTTCCTTTAAAAAGTTTCTTTTATTTTCATTGCTATATGTGTGTGTGTGTGTGTGTATACATATTTTTTTTTTCTTTTTTTCCAGTACAAATAGGAAGGAAGGGAGGGAGGGAGGTGGGGAGCTAAAAATCTCTAAGTCTGCATACAACAAAAGACTATTCAGTATGACTTTAACTGAGAGGCCAAAATCACCATTACCTACTTGAAAAACAAACTGCTCTTCTTTCAACCTTTCATTAGCTATTTTAAATCCAAATCATTTTCTGTAAGTATTAAATTCTTATTAAATGTTAAAATCCTTTCATTCATAATACATATATATAAACCAAATCTACAATTTACTGGGCCACAGTAGAGGATTTCAATGCAAACTATAACTTGGCAATTATAAGAATCAGTCCTGTCCAAGCAGTAGCCTGGGTCCAACTGATACGTTAAAACCATACCATGCCAGTTATCACTATATTCCCTTTTGATAATCTGCCAAAAAATACAAGCAGTGAAGGCTGTGAGACTGAAAGTCCTTCCCTTTCTCAACCCTACTCAAGAATTCCAGAGTCAATCCCTTCATAACGTAATCTCAATTCCTAAGAATTCTGTCCTGGAGTGTTTTTTGCCTATATACACCATTTGGGCACACAAGTATACACTGCACTATGTTATTAAATGTTTTTTCACACTGATTTCTTTCCAACAGTACAGTATGCACGTCAAGAGTGGGATGTATCTCATACTGATTTGCAATTATGCTAGGGGCTCAATAAATTATCTACTGAATAATGAATTCTTAATCAGATGTAAGTGTTTTCATGCTGCTTACCTTTGGCTGCAAAAGTAAATGTTCCCATGCATGAATCAAACTCTCCACAATTCCTTCTCCAAATAAACCTGCATCGACAGTTTCTGTTACAACAAGGGACACTCTATAGAATGATTTTTTAAAAATATATGTAAGTAAAATATCATGCTATTTATATAAAAGATGTCAAAGCTGAGAGCAGAAAGGAAGAGCTTATTATAGAAACAGTTCATATGTAAAATTTTCTAATACATTTTGTGTTTAATATCTACCCTGGAATCTTGAGGAAGATTCAGGCTCCTCTGTCCTCCACCAGCAGCTTCCTGGTGGGGACAGTAGTGGGAGTCCACAACCTTCACTTGACCCCCTGCCTCTCGGATTATCCTTTCATTGCCTAAATCCTAAGGAGTGGTTCATACCCATTACCTTTTTACCAGTCCCCCTCCTTAACCCTGAGTAACTGGACTTCTATCCCCAACACTCTATAAAAATACTCTCTATCATCAGTGACTCCCCGACTTACCAAAATGAATACTCTTTCTCGGTTCTAATTTTCCTTGATCTGTAAATAACATTTAGTGCGGGTGAGGAGGCCTGCCCCTCAAAATCCTTCCTCTACCTCTGGTGTGTTTACCTCTACACATTGAGTGTCCCTCTCCTGTTACTTCTCTTGCTTTACCCACACCTGTGAGTTTTCACAAAAGCCTAATCCACAGAGCTCTGATCTTCTGTCCATTCTTTCTTTCTAGAAAATTTCACTCAAAGACACACCAAAAAAATTTCTCCCTTCTCTGAACCTCTTTACTACTTACTGCCAGTATTGTTCATTTGTGTAATTAGAAGGTAAAGATATTTTCATGAATATTCCTTATCTTCCTATCTAGACTGTAGGTGCCTTGAGGACAGACTTTGGTATCCCCTACAGTGCCTAAGCCCATATTATATATATTCACAAAATTTTCAATATTTATGATTGCAAATATTTAGAACATGGAAGGTATCTCAAATCATCTATTCCAAGATCTTCAAGTCTCTAGATTTGCTCAAGGTCAAAATAAATTATTATTAATTATTATTACTGAACCGTATCTCTTAATTCAAAGCCAATAGATCCTTCTACAACACCATCTGTGACAAAAATGTAGATTGAATTAACATAACTTTGATTCATGCTCTGGACTGAATTGTGTACCACCAAAATTCATGCTGAAGCCCTAACTCCCAGCGTGACTATACTTGGAGATAGGATCCTTACGAGGTAATTAAGGTTCAGTGAGGTCATAAAGGTGAAGTCCTAATCTGATAGGGCATGTGTCCTCATAAAAGTGGAGGAGACAGCAGTGATCCCTCTCTCCTCACATGCACAGAGGACAGGCCATGTAAGGACGCACAGGAAGTCCATCTGCAAAGCTAGGAAGAGAGCTCCCATCAGAAACCAAATTTGCCAGCACCCATGATCATGGATTTCTAGCCTCCAGAGCTGTGAGAAAATAAACGTCTGTAGTTTAAGCTACCTGGTCTGGTATTTTGTTAATAGCAGTCTGAGCAGACTAAGACAATTGAGGACACTGTTTATTTCTATAAAATGGTATAATATCTGCCTCAACAATCTAACAGGACTTCTTTCATGAGAACATATGTAGAGACCATTGAAAAGCATAACTATTATGTAAATATAAATATTATCATACGTATATGGCAGAAGACTTTTTAAAATCATAGTCTCAATGATGACAGGGCATAAAAAAGCCCTGTTTCAATGTAAACTGAATTTAAGTAAGATGAAAAGATAGACTACCCACAAGAGGTAGTAGAGCAAGTGCTACTCAGAGAAAACTCTGTATCTAAAATGATAGTTTACTGGACCAGATGATTTTTAAATCCCCTCTAGCTCTAAAATTCCATCCCCTTGTGAGATGGATCAAGGTGAAATAACATACTAAAAAGCTAAGACTTATGAGATAATATTCAAAGCATTTGAAGGGCCCAAGCCAAAATACATTTACAGCTGACGCTTCCAAAGCCAAAGGCTATCCTTCACTTTAGCCAGGGATATTAACACCAAATGTGATTAAGCCCATCAAGCTTCATCTACTCACGCATTATTTTTAAGTACAATTTTTAAATAGTTATTGACCACACAGAAGGACAACTAGAACACTGAAATTAACAAAGGTAAAGTAACTTGCTAAAGCTGAAGTTTATGTATTAAATCCCTTGCCACAAATTTTTCTCAAGATCTTTAAATCTTTTTTACCAAGAAAATGATCTTACTATGAAATCAATCTTAGGCTAAACTATCCTATACCTGCATCTTTACAATATAAGGGTTTTAGCATTTTTGTTTGGACTAGAAGCTAGAAATGTGAATCTCTTAATTTTTTTTAAAAAAATACTGGATTATAAAAACTAAAATTAGTTCATATTATAATACCTTTCAGGAATGTGTTTTGGAATTTCTATGTCAAGCGACTTCATATGTAAGAGTTTGATCCCTGCTTCCATCTCGTTTGCTGCCACTACATCACAGGCAAGTTCATACATGGTCTTGGATAACTCACAGGCATACACCAAGTGCGCTCCAGCTTTTTTAGCAAACATGCTACAAGAGGAAAAAGTGTTCCATCAGGAAAAAATAATCTACTGTAATCTTTCAAATTTTAGTGGAATTATAATGCTTAAACATGAGGTTTTCCTTTTATTTTTTAACACAACCATTGTTCATTCTGCATTTTAAGGAATGAACTAATATTCTTGTCAAGCAATAAATCACACAATAAATCATGACATTCACCTTATTAAAACACAACTGGCATGCAGGATGCTAATAGACTTTAAACAACTAGATTCAACCAGAATGTTAATGTAAAAAGTACTCTTAAAATTCATTATTTAGGGCTTCCCTGGTGGCGCAGTGGTTGGGAGTCCGCCTGCCGATGCAGGGGACGCGGGTTCGTGCCCCGGTCTGGGAGGATCCCACATGCCGCGGAGCGGCTGGGCCCGTGAGCCATGGCCGCTGAGCCTGCGCTCCGCAACGGGAGAGGCCACAGCAGTGAGAGGCCCGCGTAATGCAAAAAAAAAAAAAAAAATTCATTATTTAAAATTTCAATGATGACCCCCAATTTTTCTTGGTGGTTATGTCGAGTTCTTAATTAAGTAAAAGTTATAGTGAAAAATATAATTATAATAGTTCCATGAATAATCATAATGAGATTATGAGAAATAAACTCTACTTTTAAATTCTGTTAAAATTTCCATATTTGGTACAATCCTTAATTTACATTAGTATATAGGTATACATAATTAAAACACAATTCCAACAAACCTTAGTATTCCAGTTCCTGCTCCAATGTCCAAAACGCTTCTGGAGCCCAAACGAACCGCCTTTTGGATCGCTGCGTTATAAATCATATTCCTCCTGGTGTCATTAAGCATGAGAAAGTGCCAGCGCTCCACCAACCAGTTTGCAACACGATAAAAATTCTCCTTTGCATCACTGAAATCCGGGTTTAGCTTCACTGCTTTACGAAAATACCCGGCTGCTTCATCTCTGAAGCCCATTCTAGAGTAAAACATAACAGACAAGATATTCAACTATATACTATCAATTACAGTGCCTTTGTTCGTGCCGCTTATCTGGCCTGAGAACCCCTCACCAGCACCCCAGATCCTACCCAGCCCAAGCGCCATCTCCTTGGGAAGCCTTCTGTGAGGACTGCGATTCTCATTCACTTCTTTCCTTTCTGAATCGCTTTTATATTTATGCATTCCAGGACATTAACAACTGACTGACTATGAATTACTACTTTACTATGGTATAGTAGAGGCTCTCCTAGCCATCCTCCATTTAAACAACTTTCTAGAACACCAGTGGTTTCTAAAAACCACTCCCTCTGTAAAAGATATTAACGCCTACGGCTAAGAGGTGCCTCTTCGCTGTGCCTGCATACCTTTTCCCTCAGCAATTGAGTTGAATGGTCATCAAGAGTCAGTTGAAGGGCAGGAATAAAGACGCAGACGTAGAGAATGGACTTGAGGACACGGGGAGGGGGAAGGGTAAGCTGGGACGAAGTGAGAGAGTAGCATCGACATATATACACTACCGAATGTAAAACAGATCGCTAGTGGGAAGCAGCAGCATAGCACAGGGAGATCAGCTCGGTGCTTTGTGACCACCTAGAGGGGTGGGATAGGGAGGGTGGGAGGGAGACGCAAGAGGGAGGGGATATGGGGACATCTGTATGCATATGGCTGATTCACTTTGATGTACAAAGAAACTAACACAGTACTGTGAAGCAATTATACTCCAATAAAGATCTATTAAAAAATAATAATAAAATAATTAAGACACAACAATGTAATGCACAGCACAGGGAATATAGTTAATTAATATTTTATATTAACTTTATGTTGAGCATATTCTATAAAAATGCAGAATCACTATGTTGTATACCCGAAAGTAATATAATATTGTAAGTCAACTATATTTCAGTAAAAAATAAGTAAATAAATAAATAAGTCTAAATTAAAAAAAAAAAAAAGTCAGTTGTATTCGCTGCCAGACCAGTTTACACCAGTCGCGCTTGTTATTATTATATATTTTAATTAAATACAAAAGAAACCAAATAAATATGACTGCAAAAAGAGCGGCATTGTGTCTAAGGAAAAAAGTTAAAGGTGAGTCACCCAAAAAACTACTACTAAATTAGACGTGAGCAAATCAATAATAAAAGACAGGGGGAGAAAACTATCAAACCATCCGGAACAGTATTTCTTAAACTATCTATGATAAAGAACTCCCTTTCCTTTTAAAATATCTAAGTATCTGTAGACCAACATACTTGTACTGCACATGATTAGTTAGTGTGCAACTCCCACACCAGATTTCAGCAGCAGAGTGGTCCATGCTCTCTTCAACAAGGGAGTTCCCTGACCACATGCTTGGATTTACAGCAACGTCAAACTGCTACATACATTTCTAACTGTTCACTCACAATTTTTATACTTCTCTGTCATTGACTGGTAATCTGTGGATCACACCAGTGTGTGGTCCACACACTGAAGAGAACTAAGCTAGCAGAACCCTTTTACACTCATACTTCTTCACAAGCACCTCTAAGCATTCTGCCAGTTTTAAAGATTGAATCGGACTATTCATTTTGGGTATGGTTTAAGCAAAAAAGACATTCTGGAACCCAAACAGGGAACGGCACTCTTACAAAAGGAAACAGCAAATTTCCAGGAAGCTCCAGAGGACAGATTTACAACAAATTCCCTGGCAAGGGACCACAGTGACTTCTCTGCCATCCTGTGAATGAGGGCTATGTCCTCTCCAACAAGGTGTGGATCTCAGCCCAGTGAGAGGAACTCTTCCACGGATGCTCTATCTCAGCCCCAGGGGCACTGGCTATTACGTAGTATAACATATAATATTATTACATATTATATCTGCTATTCCTATATTCTTTTCAGTTCTCTTCTTACTAGCCAACCCTTCATTACTCTGATCCCCTGTTATAATTAATAATTGTTTATATTAAACTTCCCATGTTCGAATTAGTGTACAACAATTTATCCGATCTGGACTGATGCAGAATAATCCTTAACTAGTAATACTGAAACCACTACCTACCTGAAGAGATGCTCCCCCATACTATTGCAAATCACTTCATCATCAGGAAACAGTTCCAAGGCTTGCTCATAGCAACCAAGTAGGTCTTGTGTTCGACTGAGTGCATCAAGTTCTTCAGCCCATCTGAAGAGCGTATACTGAAAAGTTTCCTTTACAAAAGAGAAAACAGTAAATTAGTCAGTAACATAAATGATGAAAGAGGGAATTCCCTGGCAGTCTAGTGGTTAGGACTCTGAGCTTTCACTGCTGAGGGCATGGTTCAATCCCTGGTCGGAGAACTAAGATCCCGCAAGCCGCATGGCGCGGCCATTAAAAAAAAAAAAAAAAAAAAGATGAAAGAATATTCAACACTGGTTGAAGATTCCACAGAAAATAAAACTTAGTTATAACTGAAAATCACCATAAGTTTAATTTAGCTTTAATAGGCCCTGTTGCTAAATAAATACATAAATGCATAAATTTTACCACCTACATGGCAGTAACATGCAGAATTAAGACAGTTTGACCACTCTGCAAAATCTGTCCATACTTGGCTGCCATATCATATTCCCCACCAACCTCTTTTTTGTGGGCTCCTATGTTTCAGCGGTACTTCCTTGACCGGCTTCTCTCTTCTCATGCATCCCCAGTGCATTAACTATCACCTATGTGTTAATGGATGCTACATCTCCATCTCCAATTGAGACCCTCTCTCCTGAACCTCAGACCCATAGTTACCACTCCCTATCGGTCATCTCAACCAGGGACCCTCAGCCATCTCAAATTCAGCTCAACCCAAATATTTCCTGATCGGTGTGCAAAGAATACCAAAGAACAACATAACATAAATCCTGTTCCTATCCTCAGAGAGGCCTCATAGAGAGAAATATAACATACGATTTTGAAAAAATTCAAAATGTTCTAAACTGAACCCATCGTATTCTCTCACACAGGATTTAAGGTTAAGGTACCGCCGAACCTCAGACTAAGAAGTCACCTTAGAACGCCACCTTAACTCCAGTACAATTAATTTGAAACCCAGCCAATTCTCTCTCATTATAGTTAAATCTGTCACCTCCTCTCCCCCACACTGTTACAACATGGTCCTTGTAACCACTTGCTGGACTACAGGAAGAGTCTTCCCACTGTCACCCTAGCTCTAATTACACCTCCACCAAACATTCTCCACACTGCAACCCAGTGCAAAGACAAAGGCTGTAGTCAGGAACACATTTTATATCATCTTCACATATTTTATACAGAAGAGTGTATATCTGAAACTGAATTTTGATAAATTTTACTAGAGAGTCAAGGAAAGGAAGAAGACTCTAGGATGTGAGGGGAAAAAACACAGATTATATTAAATGGATCAGGGAATTTACAGCTAAGCAACTTGGTATGGCTGAGGTGTAAGGATGGGGAGTAGAAGGAAATAAGACTAAAGAGATAGGTCTTTCGCAGAGGACCCTGCAAAGAAATGTGGGACTCTGTTCTGCAGGAAACAGAGCTAGTTACTTAACCCTACTGAACACCGAGCAAAGAAATACAAACTTTAGATAATACTTTTAATACACACTAAATATAAAAAAAGATATTTTCCCTGTTTTACTAAAGAGGAAACTAACGAACAAAGAATTGAGGAAAAAGCCCTTGGATTGATCCATTATTCTACTTCTGCCTACCTAAAAGAGCAAACTGTATCTCAGCATAACACGTTCTCCTCCCTGAGGCCAGCTGCTTCTGAAATTTAAATGTCTATATGCTACTGACATCTACTGGGTAGAAGTCAGGGATGCTGCTAAACATTCTATCATGCACAAGACAGCTTTCCACAACAAAGATTCCATCCAAAATATGAGTAGTACTGAGGTTGAGAAACCCTGGGTGAAATAAAGCAAAGTAGCTTCAGGCTGAAAGTTGAATGCAAAATTAAGTTAAATCACTTTTTGAAATTTAGATTCTGAAATAACTTGGAAAAAATGTACAGCATTTCAACAGAATAACTCACAAATAATCCAATAACTGAAACTTAAAGAATGCATCATCGAATGATTACTTTAGGCTAATCCAAAACTTAATTCAACATTCGTTCCACGTAACAGTAGAGACAAGTGCAAAGGGCCTGGGGCAGGGACTTGCTAGAATTAGATATAGGAGGTGGCAGATCACCTGAGGCCTCATGCAATATAACCTTCGGAATTTTGAATGAAATGGAAGTTTTGAAATAGAGAAATAACATCATCTGGCTTTTATTATGAAAAGCTCATACTGGCTGTGTTGCGGTAGGCTGCAGGAGAAAGCCTAGTTTCGAGCCTGAGCCTATTGCAAAAGTCAGAAGGAGATGACTGAAGCTTGAATCAGGGCAGTAAAAAAGAAGGTGGTAAGAAGGGATACGATTCTGGATATATATTTCGATGGTGCAGCAGACAATATTTTCTGATACGCTGGTTGTGGTTACGAACAAAAGAAGAGTCAAGGGTGAACAGTAAACATTAATAACCACCACCAATCACTTATAGTACCCCCCTCCAATTTATTTATGTATTCATTTATTTATACGAGAACACAGGATTTGCCTGCAAGCGAGAGAAACAAGGGCCCTCCTCACCTTCACATCGTCTTTCAGCTCCGGCGCCAGGCTGAGCACGAGGAGGTAGTGGGCATAGGCGGTGCCGAAGTCCTGGGCGCCCAGGCAGTGCTCTGCGCTCTGCAAGGACCGCGACACCAGCTCGTCCCGCCCGGCTGCCCTGGCGCCCCGTCCGGCGCCTCGGCGGGGCCTGGGCCGCAAGTTCGGCATGGCAGAGTCACCGGCCGAAATCTGCACCTGTATCTCCAAAGGGAAGATGCTTTGGTGAACGGAAAGCGCAAACTGTCTAGGTGACCGCACTTCCACGTGACTAACCAGAGCCCGAGAACCGGAACAGGAAACCTATTCCCCTACGACTGCAAGAGCTCCCACCTCTGCCAGGCAGAAACCCCTCCCCTCCCCAAGGGGCGTGTCCTACGCCGCCGACGCACGCTTCGCGAACGGCAGTGCGTCCGACGTGGGTACGTCGTGGCCCGCCCCCTCCCGTGGGAGGGGAGGTGCGGGGTGGCCATTGCGCTTGCGCGTAGGGGATTTTTCCTGACTTTGTGCTATGCTGGCGTGTCTCACATCTCTCCGGCTGGAATCGGAGCTTTCTGTCCCTTTCTCCTGGCCTTTAGGAGTGTGTGACTTCAGCTACGAGACTTCCTTCGGCAGACTCAGTTACCGCGAGGGACGTGGGTGTGTATGAGGAGAGACGGTCAGGCAATTGTGGTGATGCTTAAGGCCTTTGGGTCGTGATGCACCAAATCTCAAAGTGGCGAGAGTGGAAGGAGCCCGGAGATAGCAAAAGCACCCTAAATGGAGTAGAGGAAATGCTTTCACTGGCATTTTAAAAATCATCCTCACAGAACTCGGTGAGGTGGACCTTTGGGTCATACTCATCTTACAGACCGAGAGGGGCATCCTGAGAAGTTACTTGCCCAAGATCACAGAACAGTTCGTAGCATAGGCACAGCTCAAACCCGAGTCACTGGCTCCCTGTTCAGTTTTCTTTCAAACGAGCTTAGGGTTTATCTCACTGTTCGGTGTATCACCACTGTATAGTGGTTACATTTTAAAAGTTTTTTTGCATTCAAGTGTGGATCCTAACGGGTAGATTGAGAACTTTTAAATGGAGGGGGTGGTGCATAGGAATTACGGCTGAAAAAAGTCTCTTTTGCCCCTGGTTTCATACATGCTGATGGTGAGTATTTTACTTAAGAAACAAAATAATAGAGCAATTTTCGGTATCAAACTGACAAACTTTGGGGTCTCCTTCACTCTCAAAAGTTCATCATTTATATGCCTTTTTGCCTTCTCTTTTGACCTGATTATCTGAACCACCCTTCCTCTGAGCACACATGTAAATCCTAATCAATTCTTCAAAGTCCAGATCACTAGATTGTGACCTGCTGCCCTAGTCAGAAAGTTCCTCGAAGACAGGATCTGTTCTTAATCATTTTTTAACTTTGCACCTAGCAGAGTCTGGCTCAAAGTAAGTACTCATATGTTTAAATTTTAGTGGAAACTACATCCCCCAACTCCCAGGTTTTGCACTTAGACTTTCCCAACCATTTAAGGTCCTTATTTCTTTCTCAACCTCAATTGCTGCTTTACTGAATTTAAGATTGAATTGTATTTATTTCACTGTGTAGAGGGAAGTCATCAATAGCTGATCTATAATAAGAATAGAAGAGAGTTTTGAGCCAAACTGAGAAGTATAGCCTGACAAACAGCCTCTTGGGTAGCTCTGAGGAACTGTTCCAAGGAAACATGGTTTCAGCACAGTTTTATATCTTGTCGGAACAAAGAATATCAAACGCGAGAGAGGTACATTCTTTCAAGGTTTCAAAAAAGACAGCATCACGCACACAGCGAGTCAGTATGGCCTTGTGCCTGGGAAGGGAGCTTTGTCATCTAAGGAGTACTAGCATTGACCATTGACGTCCCAGGAAGAGGAAGACATTTATCTCTATCTTAAAAATGGACATATTACTTCTGGACAAGGCACCCTTTTCTTTAATGGTTAAAGCAAATGTACAATGTATGTTTAATAGGCCACAAAACAGGCTGTTCTGGTTAGCATAAAGTTTAAGTTAAATCACGTGTAAGCAAGAATGTGTTCCCCATACCTCAGTATATGAAAACTTCTTCCTTCATCACCTCACACAACTGAAATGCTAAGGACTTAGAGAGTCCCAGTGCGATGTGGTAGAATGTGAAAAGACTTAAAAAAAAATACATGCATTCTAGTCCAAGCTTGGTCCTTTCTGGCCCATTTAAGAACATTTCCTTAAGAGTCATTATTTGTAAGAAGGCCTAACAAAGCTACCTTTCCTACTTTGGACACAAGATTGATATGACCATCAAATGAGATACTATATACAAAAGCATTTTATATATAATATATACATATGTAATGCTATGTGTTATTACTATTATCTAGAGTCATTTAAAACTTAGCTGGATTATTAAAAATTAAGTCACTAACACCTTTAAGCATTTGATTAGAACCCTATGCAACTCATATCCTTTAAGAGTCAGATGTAATTGGCTGGAATCTCTTTCCAGAAAGCAGAGGGAGACCTCCCAATCATTCTCTCCAGAGATTTTGGTTTGGAGAAATCACTTTAGACTTCATCATTCAATCACCTCTTTGAGTCCCTGCTCTGAGTTATGCAATACTTCATTTTACAGATTATCTTGAACTCCAGGGTCTGCTTTCCCATTCCACAGGGCAAGGTTTCTTTTGTCTTGTTTTGCCTTGTTTTGTTTTTTGGTCTGTTTGGTTTGTGAGATAACCAAACTACCTAAAGCATTTAGACTGCATGAAACTGAAAGTGGACATATTATTACCAAGTCAACATAGGCTGAGATGGAGGGAAAACTTGACAGGAAGTGGAGAAAGGGCAGAGAAGAAATAAAAGAAGCCAACTTGGGTTGTTTCATCATCTACAGTATCAACCTGTGGGCAGTGACTACTGCTAAAAAAGTGCAAGGGATGCTTCCTGTCCCTTCTGAAATACTTCAGATAACTTTGTGAGCTACTAGGCCTCACTAAGTTACATTGCAATTATCCTAGATAGAGAAATCACAGGTTCTCTGCATTCCTGTGTAGTTTATCTATAACTCAGGACACTCTCTACATGGGGAAAGTCACTTAGAAAAAATGGAACTGACACAAATAACATGGAACATTTGCTCACCGTAAGAAACTGAGACAGAAAACATTTTAAAAACTATTTTCTTATTACCTCATTCCTAACTAAGACTTGGAATTACTCAAGATCATGTATATTTATTGAAAGTAACTGTATTTATTGCAATTACCTTTCACTTTTGAAAGAACCCTATATTTGATCACGAAGAACCCTGAAGCATGATGCAAAACCAATGCAGAATACACATTTTACTTCTTGATCCTTAGTCAAAGCTTTCTTTGAAAATATTGAAAGCATCGTTCTTTTGTTCACAATAGCCTTCCCCCTCCCCAACCCAAACTGTTACCTTTAACGACTGTTGAGAGTCTATTTGATTCCTTCATTTATATGCTCTTTTTTCACCCTCTTTTAGGGTCCTAAGAAAAACCTCACTGATGGAGAAAACCACTGCTGACTCAGAGGTAGGTTTAATTGTGGTTGTCTTTCACCATGTTCTGGGCAGCTTGTCAACAAACCACACACGTCAAACAAGGAAGCAAAACCAACGGAGGGGCTCTCAATCAGCTTTCCAGTGTGCAAAAACTGAAGGTTAATGGGGGGAAAAGGCTCACAGGAAGTTCATTAACAAGGGATAAACAGACACAAGGTATCTTGGGTTTATACATTCTGTGGAGAGTCATATCTTTTTGTGTGATCTTGGTGGTTTTATTTTATGGTTTGGAGTGTTGTTCTCAACTTTGTTCATTTTAGGATCATTTGGGGAGTTTTTTTTTTTTTTTTTTTTTGCGGTACACGGGCCTCTCACTGTTGTGGCCTCTCCCGTTGCGGAGCACAGGCTCCGGACACGCAGGCTCAGCGGCCATGGCTCACGGCCCCAGCCGCTCCGCGGCATGTGGAATCCTCCCGGACCGGACCGGGATTACGAACCCGCGTCCCCTGCATCGGCAGGCGGACTCGCCACCACTGCGCCACCAGGGATGCCCTGGGGAGCTTTAAAACAATATCCTCAACTGGGCCTCATTTCCAAATTGCTGATTTAATTGGCATGGGGTGGAGTCTGGGAATGAGTATTTTTAAAGAGCTCCCTGGTGAGTCTAATGTGCATGCGAGGGGTGCCGGGTTTGGGGCAGTCTTCTATAGGGGTTGTTAGGGTATTTGAAGTATTTAGGGTATGCAGTATAGGCATAAAGGCAATGTAGGGAGTAGAGATACAATTAATGACTTATACAAGCATTATGAAGAGTCTCTCAACTAAAACTAAATTCTTGTGAGTTGAAGTGATTGTTATATGATGAAGAATAGATTGTTCATCATACTGAATTACTTGTTGGAGAGAAAATTCTATAATTTAATCAACAGAACACTACAGCCATAGGCCAACTGCTTGGGTATTAAAATGTGCACTAATGCATTCTCACTGCTAAATAATCCCAGTTTCTTCAATGTTTTCAAAGCTTTTACTATAATTGGGAATTTTGTTGTTGTTGTTTTACATAGCCCTTTCTAACTGTCCCATGTACATTTCAAAATCTAGAACTCAAAGTTAGATATAAAACTAACAATGAATGGCCAGACCAATGCTGAGTTCAAACTCTGAGTGTATGGGGGCCTATAATAATGTGACAGTAAAGTTCAGAGACACTGAGAGAGAAAATCCATGTATGGAGTGCCGCTCTACACCAGGCACCATGCTTGGTTCTGGAGAACCTGCCTGAATCTCCTGCTGGAAATGCCAACCAAAGTGGTGGTGCCAGGGATGGATTCCAAGTAATCTGAATAGAGCATGTCCTAACAAGACACTCAGGAAAACGCTAAAAATCCATTTGAGAGGAAAGAATCTAAACCCGGGAGTCACCTCAACTCTTTGTACTCCTCTCCCCATTCCCCATCAATCACTGCTAGTCCAGGTCCCAGAAGGAAAAAGACTCAGAGGGCTTATTAATTAAAGAGAGTTTAGCCAAAGGACTCTTTACAGAGGTCAGGGAAGTTAAGGGAGTCAGCAAGATTTGAGAGGTACCCACAGACCTGAAGAAGCAGGAGAGGACTGTATTACCAGAACCAGAAAGTTGTAGTTATGGAAGAGGGACCACCTAGATGGAACTATAGCCGTAAGCAGAGGAGAGAATTCCCTGACCTTTTTCTCCCCCTGCCCACCAGTCTCTTACTAATGCCTCCTACTAGCAGAACCCAATCCAAAGCCAGCCAGTAAGGGATTTTGGATGATACAGTCCAGAGAGTCAGCCACCCTCCAGGGCACAGAGGTGGGCAAAGAAAGGTAGAAAATGGTGCTGTAGGGCAAATGGAGAATAACCAACATAATTACCAAGTTTTACCTCTTTACTTACGAAATTTTGAAAAATCTGCCCTCTCCTCTCCATGCTTATTACCACTGCCTGCGTTCATCTTCTTTTAATCTTTCACGTTGTCTGTTATAATGGCCTTTTCATCATTGAGCCTTCAGTCATGCACCCCTTAAATTTATCTTCCATGCTGAAGCTAGAACAATCTAAAAAGCAAATTTCCCGTTCAGTGGCTCCCTAACGCCTATAGCTGTGTATTATAAACTTAAAAATTATTTGTGTGGAGAATAATTCTAAATCCTAATTAAAGATTTCCCTTAGAAAAGGGGAAGCAAGAGTCATGTTGAATGTGTAAGTTTACACACTGAGGTTGTTTGGTTTAGAATGTACATTTGAAAAAATGCATTAAAGATTTGGGGTTCCTTAGTGGTTAAAAGACCCAAGAATTTCTACTAATAGTGTCCTCCCTGAGCAAAATAAAATAGTTGACCCAATTAGAATTGACCCGTGGTTAGTAAACGAGTTGATAAGGACACAGCCTCAACTTCTTTTGTAGCAACCTTGGGGGAACTGGACCATCAAAGTACAGTAAGTTCCCTACACACGAACGAGTTCCATTCCAAGAGTGTGTTCGTAAGTCCAATTTGTTCGTAAGTCCAACAGAGTTAGCCTAGGGACCCAACTAACACAATCGGCTATATAGTACTGTAATAGGTTTATAATACTTTTCACACAAATAACACATAAAAAACAAACAAAAAGTAACGAAAACATTTTTTAATCTTACAGTACAGTACCTTGAAAGGTACAGTAGTACAGTACAACAGCTGGAATATAGGGGCTGGCATCAAATGAACAGGCAAGAGAGTTACTGACTGGAGGAGGGAGCGGAGGTGGGAGATGGTAGAGCTGAAGGATCGTCAGCAATAGGAGGTGGAGGGCAAGCTGCAATTTCACTCACGCCTGACGCTGATGGCACAGTTTCTGGTTCCTTGCTGGATTCAATTCTATTTACCCTCTTGAAAAAACGATCTAATAATGTCTGGGCAGTAGCTCTTTTTCTCTCATCATAGATGACACGGTAGCACTGGGTGCATTTTGAACGGCTGCTGCAAACTTCGTGTACCGTGCTACATTTGAGTCCTGTGCCTCAAAAACTAACAGTGCCTCCTCAAATAAAGAAAATCCCCTTGCCATTTCCTGCGTCGTGAATCTCTTTGGTTCTTCAGTTACTTCTTCCTCTTGTCTCTCTTCGTCCTTTCTCTGGGCCTCCC
Source organism: Lagenorhynchus albirostris (assembly GCF_949774975.1). Taxonomy (NCBI): domain Eukaryota; kingdom Metazoa; phylum Chordata; class Mammalia; order Artiodactyla; family Delphinidae; genus Lagenorhynchus; species Lagenorhynchus albirostris. Next base: position 27,305,084 of record NC_083098.1, read on the forward strand.
AATTCCTGGTGCTTCTTAGTACCAGCTACATCACCACTGCTTTTACACTTGCTTCCGGACATCCTGGGCTTGAAATAAAGATACTGCACTACTGTATACAGTACGGTACAGTAAAGTACACAAAAACACAACCACTTGCAGAGGATGCACGTGCGTGACAATGTATGCCAGGCACGAGAACTAACTTACGTGACTGGACATGCAAATGTACGTTTGCATCTTTGAAAGTTTGCAACTCGAAAGTTCGTATGTAGGGGACTTACTGTACAGGCTTTCTTTTTAAATGGTAGAGATGAGATAAATTGACTTTAAAAAGACTAAGCCCTGGTCCCAGGCTAGGCTTGCTGGGGTTGGCCTTTTACACCCTTTGCATTGAAGGACTCTGTGTAAGACCCACTTTTAAGGAGACGCTTTAGCTCAGTGATTGTGAGATCAAATACGGGAGCCAGGCTGTCTGAATTTGAATTCTGGCCCTGCCATTTGCCACCTAGGTATCTGAAACAAGTTACTTAGCTTCTATACCTGAATTTCCTTATACTTAAAATGAGGATCACACAGTACCTATCTCTTAGCTTCATTGTAAAGGTTAAATAAGTTAATGCAGTTATGGTACCCAGAACATATTAAGCCCTCAGTGAGTTGCTGTTCTTACTCCAGCTCCCCCTGGAGCAGAACTCTGATGATTCTCAGAGGAGCCAGGCTTCCACCCAAGAGGAGCCGTATCTCCTGCCAGTTACAGAAGCCTTACACAATGCTTGGACTTTGAGACCTCTAACTGGGGGGAAAGAAGACAAGAAGTCTTTCCTCCTCTGCCTGCTGCCTCCCAAATAAACTGACATCTGCCTTGAGAGCTGAACAATAAGTGCTTAATTCTTTTCTCCCACAGCTGAGTTAAGGAAAGGGAACAAATACAGTGTTTTTCTTGGTACAATAGATCTTAAATTGTGGTGACAAGCCCACAGAAGGTTTTTTGAACTTGGTGGAAAGCAAGTGATCACAGAAGATTCCTGTCACCTAATTTTTGCGCAAGGTACTGATTGGATGTGAAAGATCATAGAAAGCTATGTGGAAATAATAACTGAATGTCTCATCTTGTGATTCGTCTGCAGAGCAGTTGGCTTAAACTGTTCAGCACTCATGCTTTCCAAGCTAATGATACCCTCGCCAACCCCGTTATGTGTGTGATTTTGATAAACACCCAACACCTTTAGGTCAGGGAACTATTATGCAAATGATGGGATAAAGGTTAGCTGAGCTGTTCCCCTTGAAGTAGGTGTCAGAACCAAAGCTGTGAAGCCCAGCTGGCCTTCCATGCCCCCGCCCACTCAGTGAACCCTGAGGAGCTTTGTTTAGCCCAGTTTGAAACTACTGCCCTGTAAGGTTAAGTCTAAGCTCCTTAAGTGAGTCCACGTTACATGATTTGGCTCCCACTTAACCCCTCCCTCTAGCCTCAGTCTTCAATATTTCCTTCTCGCTATCATCATTCACACTTTTGCTAAGGCAGTTCTCCCTCCCTATATATAATGCGTTCCATTTAATTTGCTCTGCTCACTCCATGTCATCCTTTCTCAGTTCAAAATTCTCCACTTCTCCAAATGGCTAGTTTAGGTAAAGCATTCTTTCTCTGATTTCCCGTAGTCCCCTATCCATAACTCTTTTAGCATTTACCCTGTTGTGTACATGAAATGATCTGTTTATCCTCTTGACTAGAAAGTGAGTTCCTGGGCCTCAGGGAGTATGCCTTATTCATTCTTTATCTGCAGCATTTAGAATAGCACTTAGTATTAAAGAAGTCATTAAATGTCTGATGGAACTGAGCTGCAGGCCATGGCAGGAGAACCAGAGGAAAAGGACGATTTGGCACACATGTAGAGAACAGACTCTACAGGAATTGAAACAGTTACATGATTGGAATAGCAAGGGCATGAGGAAAGGGGAGAAAATGAAGGTGAGGCCAAAATGTTGAGCATGAGCAACTAGGTACATGGCGGTGCCATTAACCAGGATAGGCAGTACAGGCCCAAAGAAGAAGGAGAAGAAAACAGATTTGAAAAGAAAGATGATGAGTAAAGTGGCTGTGTCTGAGGTGTCAATGGGACATGAAGTGAAGGTATCCAGTGGGCAGATGGGTAGGTGTGTCTAGAGCTCAGGAACAAGATCTGGCCTAGAAATATATTTGGAGGTTTTAATTACATTGGCAGGTTGAGGTTGTATGAACGATTATAGTTCTCCAGGGAAAGTATACAGAGGGAGGAAATATGCAAACCAAAATGTAGACTGGGGAAAAAAAAATGTAGACCAGAGAGAAAGCAGCAAAGCCTCTGATTGGGAGAATCTTCTGAATATTGAGAGTGGAAGAAAGTAAGAGACTGCGTAAGGTGGATCATCATTCTAAGGAATGGTTAAAAAATGAGTTGCCAGTAGGACCAGGGTCTCTCCTAAATGCAATCAGGGCAACCAGCATATATAAGAAATATGAATAAATTATGTTTTCTCAATATATTATAATTCACCTTTATGATGAGAATGTTTTATGACTCACTAAACATGGGAGTTGGAAAGTTAGGATTTATTGATGTTTCTCAGGGGAGTCTATATTGAATGCATTCTGTATTGTAGGCACTGTTTTAAATAATTTAATGTTTCACCAGCCAGCATCTCCCCTCTCTTTTTCTGGGAACTGCTTGTATTAGCTTTCACCAGGTTATGCTATATAACAAACAACTCTGAAAATTCAGTGACTTAGAAAACAAAGGACTAATTTTTGTTTATGTTACATGTAGACTACAAGTTGCTTACAGTGCTGCTTCAGGCTTTGGGAAGACTATGGCTGTGCACCATGTGCTGTCTCATCCTGGATTCCAGGGTGAAGAAACAACTCCTACATGAGACTTGCCCAATCTCAGGGCAGAGTGGGGCAACCCGGGAGCTGCCAGAGAATCATGGTGCCTCTTAAAGCTTCTGCACGAGTGTCACATCATATGGCTAAGCTCAGCCTCAGTGGAGAGGGGATATATACTCTTTCCACAAGGAAAGGAAGCTTCAAGTCACATATACATGGAAAGTGAGGAGCAAATAATTGGGGGCAATAATACAATTTATCACACTGTTCCTCTGTCAGCTTAAACCCTGTAGCACCTGTGGGAAAATTGCATGTTCTTTCCTTTGGCCACAGTTGATTTCTTCAGGGTTAAGGACGTAACCCAAACATCTTCTAACAGGAATTGAGAACGAAAGGAAAAAAAAAGTAGAATCTTGGTAGCCAAATTGTAAGATGTAAAATGTGGGAGTTATCAGTGACCATGTTCCTCACCATATGGAGGAAACTAAGCTGCAGTTGCAGGGAACAGAGCCAACACACAGAGTAAAGTGAAACAGGGACAGAGAGGAAGGTATTATTCCTGCTCTTCCTATGGTTTGGTTGTTCAGTCATTCCTTGGATTCTGTGAATTATGAAGTTTTCCTTTTTGTCTAAGCTAAAGTTGAATTGATTTCTGTCATAGTGAAATCATGATTCATGCACATGTGTAATTTCATTTAATCCTAACCAATACTTTTAAGTAGTTACTGTAATTGACATTTTATAAATGAGGCTCAGAATTAGAGATGGAAATTCTCCCTGGTACCCTGCCTAGAAGAAATATTTTACAGTAACACCCAACTGCATTATTCTACCCTGTGCTCACCAAGCAATTTTTTTTTTTTTTTTTTTTTTTGCGGTACACGGGCCTCTCACTGTTGTGGCCTCTCCCGTTGTGGAGCACAGGCTCCGGACGTGCAGTCTCAGCGGCCATGGCTCACGGGCCCAGCCGCTCCGTGGCATGTGGGATCTTCCCGGACCGGGGCATGAACCCGAGTCCCCTGCATCGGCAGGTGGACTCTCAACCACTGCACCACCAGGGAAGCTCCCAAGCAATTTTTTGACCTGGTCTCTTCCACGGCTACTAACACACTGGGAAACAGAGACCAAAAAATGGTCTGATATTGGTTATCTTGCCAGAAATAGTTTGCATTATGAAATAATCTATTGACATTATGATTTATAAATTAGTTTCTTATTAGTTTGGTTAGCATGAATCATTTCTGAGAATTAGAGGTAACTCTTTAAAGTTTAAGGATCTGAAAAGTTGAGGGTCATATTAGAGCTAAACCATCTCAGGATCTGACCTTGCCTAGACTTGTACGACCTCTTTTGGACATCTTCTTAGCTGCACAGCTGCCATAAACTAAGATTCCTCAAGATGTCAAAGATAGAGGTTCCACCAACAATTGAATCCTGGCCACAAAACTGAACTTTCTAATCAGTTGTATCTCAACAAACATTTTTTAAAATTATTAGGCAAAATTCCCAATGAAAAATGGGCAACAACTGTCAGAATCAACATTTTTTGAACTCTGGAAATTAGCCAAAGGCCTGCAGCAACCTGGCAAAAATACTTACTTAAGGAAAATAGCTGATTCTTAATAAGTACTAATGTGATTCCAGTCCCATCCCCCTCTCCTTAGATCAGTGGTAGCTGTGAGAATAACAGCCTGCATTCCTGGTACCAGAGTGAGTAAAGAATTGTGGTTAGTTATTTGTTCTCATCTGCCTGGTGGCTTCCTAGAATAGTGGCTTAAAGGCATGTCTTTATTTTGCCTAACTACAAACTAGCCTAGTGCTAAATCTCCTTCCCTGGAGTATTGGTTGAAAATATTTACAGTCTAATAATCTTAGGTTACTACTGCCTGTGGTGATCACTAACAGCAGGGGCAAACAGACTAAACAAAAAGCTTGTGAGGAAAGGCTGGGTAATGAGTGTCTAGCAAGGGCTTACAAAGCTCTGACAAAGTCCTGAGAATGTAGAAAGCCAAATGCATGCATAGGGCTGTGTGCGTGTTCAGGAGAAACCAAAAAAAAAAGAAATTTTCACCTCTCGCTGACCTTAAGGGTCTAAGAAAGCTGGAAATAATGGCTAAGGTAGAATTGTAAAGTTCTTGGCAAGTGTTGAAAGCAGGCCAAAACAAACACGTATGAGCCCTCTGCAAAGACTGGAAGATTTTTTGGTTCCAGGTACAGCCATACCTCATGTTATTAATTTCACTTTATTGTGCTTTGCAGATACTGCATTCTTTACAAATTGAAGGTTTGTGGCAACCCCACATCAAGCAAGTCTATCAGCACCATTTTTCCAATAGCATTTGCTTACTTCATGTCTCTGTGTCACATTTTAGTATTCTCACCATATTTCAAACTTTTTCATTATTATTATACTTATGGTGATCTGTGACCGGTGATCTTTGATGTTACTATTGTAATTGTTTTGGGGCCCCACGAGCCATGCCCATATAAGACAGAGAACATAGTTGATAAATGCCATGTGTGTTCTGACTGCTCCATCAACCAGCTGTTCCCTGTCTTTCTCCTTCTCGGGCCTCCCTATTCCCTAAGAAAAAACAATATTGAAATTAGGCCAATTAATAACACTTCATTAGCATCTAAGTGTTCAAGTGAAAGGAAGAGTCACATGTCTCTCACTTTAAATCAAAAACTAGAAATAATTAAGCTTAGTGAGGAAGTCATGCCGGGCTGAAAGCTAGACCTCTTGCACCAACAGTTAGCCAAGTTGTGAATGCAAAGGAGAAGTTCTTGAAGGAAATTAAAAGTGCTTCTCTGGGCTTCCCTGATGGCACAGTGGTAGAGAGTCCGCCTGCCGATGCAGGGGACACGGGTTCGTGCCCCGGTCCGGGAAGATCCCACATGCTGCGGAGCAGCTAGGCCCGTGAGCCATGGCCGCTGAGCCTGCGCGTCTGGAGCCTGTGCTCCGCAACGGGAGAGGGCACAACAGTGAGAGGCCCGCATACCGCAAAAAAAAAAAAAAAAAAAAAAAAAAAGTGCTGCTCCAATGAGCACATGAATGGTAAGAAAGCAAAACAGCCTTATTGCTAATATGGAGAAAGTTTTAGTGGATCAAACCAGCCACAGCATTCCCTTAAGCCGAAGCCTAATCCAGAGCAAAGCTGTAACTCTCTTCAACTCTGTGAAGGTTGAGAGAGGTGAGGAAGCTGCAGAAGAAAAGTTTGAAGTGAACAGAGGTTGGTTCATGAGGTTTAAAAAGGAAGCCATCTCCATAACATAAAAGTGCATGCTGAAGCAGCAAGTGCTGTTGTAGAGGTTACAGCAAGTTATCCAGATCTAGCTAAGATCATTAATGAAGGTGGTTACACTAGACAACAGATTTTCAGTGTAGATGAAACAACCTTATATTGGAAGAAAATGCCATCTAGAACTTTCATAGCTAGAGAGGAGAAGTCAATGCCTGGCTTCAAAGCTTCAAAGGACAGGCTGACTCTTGCTGGTGCCAACACAGCTGGTGACTTTAAGTTGAAGCCAATGCTCATTTACTATTCCAAAAATCCTAGGACCCTTAAGAATTGTGCTAAATCTACTCTGCTTGTGCTCTATAAATGGAACAACAAAGCCTGGATGACAGCCTATCTGTTTATGACATAGGTTACTGAGTAGTTTAAGCCCAATGTTGAGACCTACTGCTCAGAAAAAAAGTTTTCTTTCAAAATATTACTGTTCATCAACAATGAACCTGGTCATCCAAGAGCTCTGGTGGAGATGTACAGTGAGATTAATGTTGTGCCTGCTAACACGTTTGTTCTGCTGTCCATGAATCAAGGAGTAATTTCGACTTTCAAGTCTTATTATTTAAGAAATACATTTTGGGGCTTCCCTGGTGGCACAGCGGTTGAGAGTCCGCCTGCCGATGCAGGGGACACGGGTTCGTGCCCCGGTCCGGGAAGATCCCACATGCCGCGGAGCGGCTGGGCCCGTGAGCCATGGCCGCTGAGCCTGCGCGTCGGAGCCTGTGCTCTGCGATGGGAGAGGCCACAACAGTGAGAGGCCCGCGTACCGCAAAAAAAAAAAAAAAACATTTTGTAGGGTGTAGCTGCCATAGTGATTCCTCTGATGGATCTGGGCAAAGTAAATTGGAAACCTTCTGGAAGGATTCACAGTTCTAGATGCCATTAAGAGCCTTTGTGATTCATAGGAAGAGGTCAAAATATCAACATTAACAGGAGTATGGAAGAACTTTATTCCAGCCCTCACGGATGACTTTGAGGGGTTCAAGGCTTCAGTGGTGGAAGTAACTGCAGATGGGGTGGAAATAGCAGGAGAACCAGAATTAGAAGTGGAGTATGAAGATGTGACTGACTTGCTGGAACCTCATGATAAAACTTTAATGAATGAGGAGTTGCTCCCTAAGGATGTGCAAAGAAAGTGTTTTCTTGAAATGAAATCTACTCCAAGTGAAGATGCTCTGAAGTTGGTTGAACAAAAACATAGGATTTCGAATATTACATAAACTTCGTTGACAAAGCAATAGCAGGGTTTGAGAAGATTGACTGCAATTTTTAAGTTCTACTGTGGGTAAATGCTATCAAAGAGCATTGCATGCTGCAGAGAAGTTGTTCATGAAAGGAAGAATCAGTGCGGCAAACTTCATTGTTGTCTTATTTTAAGAAATCGCGGGACTTCCCTGGTGGTCCAGTGGTAAAGAATCCACCTTCCAATGCAGGGGACTCGGGTTCAATCCCTGGTCAGGGTACTTAGATCCCACATGCCACGGGGCAACTAAGCCCACGCGCCATAACTACAGACCCACATGCTCTGGAGCCCGCACGCCACAACTAGAGAGAGAAAACCCGCAGGCCACAACTAGAGAGAAGCGCACGCCGCAACGAAAGATCCCGCGTGCCGCAAAAATGATCCTGCGTGCCACAACTAAAACGTGATGCAGCAAAAAACAAATATTAAAAAAAAAGAAAAGTAATTGCCACAGCCACCCCAACCTTCAGCTGACGACCCTGCTGACCACTCTGATCTGTCAGCCATCAACATCAAGGCAAGACCCTCTACCAGCAAAAAGATTACAACTTGCTGAAGGCTCAAATGATGGTAAGCATTTTCTTAGCAATAAAATTTTTAAATTAAGGTATGTACATTGGTTTTTTTAGACATAATGCTAATAGACTACAGTACAGTGTAAACATGACTTTTGTATGTACTGAGAAGCCAAAAAATTTATGTGACTCACTCTATTGAGATATCTGCTTTATTGCAGTGATGTGGAGCCAAACCTGCAATCTCTCCGAGGTATTCCTTTGTTTAAGGACTCTGCCCAATCATTTGCTGACCACTAAGATAATATAACAGAGACTTCAGGAGCCACATAAAACAAAGAATAGACTACAGAATTTGTCTGTTTAGAAAAGTCATTAAACAATAACAACTACAATAAGCAGCAACAACAACAAATCCTCGGAAATGGAGAGTTGATACAATTATTATCACCCGAAGTCCATAATTTACATTAAGATTCATTCCTGGTGTTGTACATTCTATGAGTTTTGACAAATGTATAATGACATGTATCTGCAATTACAGTATTGTACATAGTAGTCCTAAAACTCCTCTGTGCTCTGCCTATCCATCCTTTTCTCCCTCTAACCCCAGGCAACCATTCATCTTTTTACTGTCGCCATAGTTCTGCCTTTTCCAGAATGCCATATAGTTGCAATCATATAAGATATACCCTTTCCAGATTAGCTTTTTTCACTTTGTAATATGTGATAAATGTTCCTCTATGTCTTGTCATGGCTTGATAACTTACTTCTTTTCAGTGATAATATTCCTTTTTCTGGATGTACCACAGTTTGTTTATTTATCCATTCACCTACTAAAGGGCATATTGGTTCCTCCCATGTTTTGGTAATTATGAATAAAGCTGATATAAACATCCATGTGCAGGTTTTGTGTAAGCATGAGTTTTTAACTCCTTTGGCTAAATACCAAAATCATGATTGCTAGATTGGGTGGAAAATTATGTTTCATTTTTCAGAAGCCACCAAATGCCTTCCAGAGTGGCTGTACTATTTTGCATCCCTGCAAGCAATGTATGAGACTTCCTGTTGCTGCATATCCTCAACAACATTTGATGTAATCAAATGGTTTGAATTTTAGCTATTCTAATAGATGTATGGTGATACCTTGTTTTAATTTGCAAGTCCCTGATGAAATGTGATGTTGAGCATCTTTTCATATGATTATTTGATAACTGTGTATCTTCTTTAGTAAGGTGTCTATTCATATCTTTAGCCCATCTTTTAGTCAGGTTGTGTGTTATTGTTGGGTTGTAAGAGTTCTTTGTATATTTTGGATAACAGACCTTTATCAGATCTGTCTTTTACAAATATTTTCTCCCACTCTGTGGCTTGTCTTCTCCTTCTCTTGACAGTGTCTTTTTGCAGAGGAGAAGTTTTTAATTTTAATGAAGCCCAGGTTATCAATTCTTTCCTGGATTTTGCCTTTGGTGTTATACCTAAAAAGTCATCACCATGCCCAAGGTCATATAGATTTTTTCCAATGTTATCTTCTAGGAGTTTTATAGTTTTGCATTTTACTCTTAGGTCTGTGATATATTTTTAGTTAATTTTTGTAAAAGGTATAAGGTCTGTGTCTAGATTCACATTTTTGCATATGAATGTGCAGTTATTCCAACACCATTTGTGGAAGAGTCTACCTTTGCTCCATTGTGTTGCCTTTGCTTCTTTGTCAGAGATCAGTTGATTATATTTATATGGGTATAATTCTGGGCTCTCTAGTCTATTCCATTGATCTACATGTCTTTTCTTTTGCCAGTACCACACTGTCTTGATTACTGTAGTTTATAGTAAGTTTTAAGGTAAGCTTGTGTCAGCCTTCTGACTTTGTTCTTTTCCTTCAATATTGTGTTGGCTATTCTGGGTTTTTATCTCCCCATGTACATTTAGAAACAGTTGTTGATATCCAAAAAATAATTTATTAAGATTATTAGGATTGCATTGAATCTGTATATCAAGTTGGGAAGAACTGACATCTTGACAATATTGAGTCTTCTTATCCATGAATATGGAATATCTATTTATTTAGGTCCTTGATTTCTTTCATCAGAGATTTGTAGTTTTCTTCAACTAGATCTTGCACATATTTTGTTAGATTTATACCTAAGTATTTCATTTTGTGGGGAGGGGTGCTAATGTATGTGCTATCTTTTAAAATCTCAAATTCTACTTGTTCATTGTTGGTACACAGGAAAGCCATATACTTTTGTATATTAACCTTGTATGCTGCAACTTTGCTATAATTGCTTATTAGTCCCAGAAAGGTGTTTTTGGCAATTATTTCACACCTTTTGTATAAACAACCATGTCATCTATGAACAAAGACAGTTTTATTTCTTCTTGAAACTCTATATCCATTGAACAATAACACCCAATTCCACCCTCCCCCCAGCTGCTGGCAGCCACCATTCTACTCTCTGCTTCTCTGAGTTTGACCACTCTAAGTACCTCATGGAAGTAGAATTATATAGAATTTGTTTTTTTGTGACTGTCTTATTTCATTTAGCATAATATCCTCCAGGTTCATTCATGTTGTAGCATATGTCAGAATTTTCTTCCTTTTTAAGGCTGAATAATATTCTATTGTGTGTATATATTACATACAATGTATGCATCCATTACTGGACACTTGGGTTTCTTCCATGTTTTAGCTACTGTGAATAATGCTGCTGTGAGCAGGGTTGTACAAAACATCTCTTTGAGACACAGCTTGCAATTCTTTTGGGTACATACCCAGAAGTGGAATTGCTGGATCTTATGGTAATTCTATTTTTAATTTTTTGAGGAACTACCATACTGTTTTCCACTGTACCATTTTACTTTCCCACCAACAGTACACAAGGGTTCCACTTTCTCCAAATCCTTGCCAACACTTTTTATTTTCTGGTTTTTTTGATATTAACTATTCTACTGGATAGGAGGTGGTATCTCATTTTACTTTTAATTTGCATTTCCCTAATGATTAATGTTGTTGATCTTTTTTTTCATGTGCTTATTGGCCATTTATATATCTTCTTTGGAGAAATGTCTATTCAAGTCCTTTGCTGATTTTTGAATCGAGCTGTATGGATTTTTTGTTGATGAGTTTTAGGAGTTCTCTATACATTCTGGATATTAATCCCTTATCTGATAAATGATTTACAAGTATTTCTTCCATTGTGTGGGTTGCCTTTTTTACTCTGTTGATATTGTGATTATTATTATTACTTGCAGTAACATAAGTTATCCATAAGGTACATGGTGTAATGGAAAGAGCACTGTATCAGGGGACTTGATTTCAAGTCCTGTTCACATTTATTATCTCTGACTGAGGTATATAGAGTCCTGGGTTTGAATTCCAGGTCTACCACTTATTAGCAATCTGAACTCAAGAAGAATTTTGAAACTTAGTTTCCTCATCTGAAAAATGGATAATATAATAAATCGCACCTTGTATGTTCTTGTGAGATTAACAATACTATATATAAAGCACCTGGCACATAGAAAATGATTATTATTTGATATTATTTTAGTGTTTTTTTTCCCCTTTGAGTTGTTCTAGTTGTATACTTTAGGAACTTAGGGAGAGATTATTGTAGAGTGGTTTTTAATCCCAGTAAAAAAAAGTAAGACCACTTAGTACCGTCCCAAGGAATAGAGATAAAGAATAGCGGATGGGATACAGCTTCATGGGATACCTTATCTAGTTCTTTGATAAAGGAAAAAGAGATGGAAAAGACAGAGAAATCAATTATGTTTAATTTCAATTTCAAAATTTTCCTCCTTAGTCCAAGATGTTCAGTATCAAGCCATATGTTTGATGACATTGGCAGAAGGCAGGAGGAGAAATTCCAGAATGTTCTTTGCAGCAAATGGAAATATAAGGAGAATCATTTGATAGCAAATTTTGGTTGTTTTTTTTTTTTTTTTTTTTTGTGGTACGCGGGCCTCTCACTGTTGTGGCCTCTCCTGCTGCGGAGCACAGGCTCCGGACACGCAGGCCCAGCGGCCACGGCTCACAGGCCCAGCCGCTCCGCGGCACCCAGGATCCTCCTGGGCCGGGGCACAAACCCGCGTCCCCTGCATCGGCAGGCGGACTCCCAACCACTGCGCCACCACGGAAGCCCAATAGCAAATTTTTATCTTTCTCTATGGTGTATAATAAATATATACGAACCCGAAATTTTTATTGGATATTCAAATTTGTAAATAGGCAAATTACCTTCAAGTGTAAATGTGGTATTCAAATATACATTTGTCTCTCTGATAAAGATAATTAAAAGAAAGGGTAAAGCTTTGTTTGATAACACATCATGTCCATTTCTCTCCTGAAAATAATAAATACCATAAAGAATAGTATATCCCATAATAAAATTTTTAATAATATGGTTGAAACAAAGGAAATCAGGTTTTTTATATATATATATATGTCATGATTAAATCCTGTTATTTATTAATGCACTTAAAATAACAGTGATAAATTCATTAAATATTACCATGCATAACATATTTTTATGAAGAATAATTACATTTTCCGAAACAAAAAAATAGTGAGGACAGTGGCATTGTTTTACATTTTCAAATCTGATTAATATCTAACTTAAACAAAGATCCTCATATCTTCTCATTCTATGAGTGCAATATGTTGTTTTAGTAGAATTTTATAAAGAAAATCCAGCCTGATATAGATATGTAGCTGTAAAAGTGAGGAATATTCTAATAACATTTTTGCATAATCGAGGATATTTTTCTTTGATACAATACTCAACAGCGAATAGTTTCTTAAAGGCTAGTTACAATATGAAATCTGAAAATATATCAATGGACTTTTAAAAAAAATCATCTGGCTGGAACCGTTATTATTTCAGAAATAAGCATCCTGTGTAATTTGAGGTGGCTAGAATAGTTATATCTGTAATATAATACTTGTCAGATTACTGTAATAAATATTTGTCAGAAACAGTCATCTCAGTAATCATACACATTTATTTTATTCATAAAGTACTTACAAAAATAATTCTTCTGTATCAAAAAACTTACAAATGTCACAAGAGAGTTAGCTAATGGTCTACACAGTAGAGAAGGAAAAATCTGCTAGGGAAAGCTCTAAAGAAACATTTTCCCCATTACATTTTTGAATGGTACAGTTCATGAAGAAATCCTAGCTTTGCCTTCCTTTTTGGTGCTTTGTCTGAGAAGCAACACAAGAAACCAAGTCTTAGGAGAAAAACTGCTTTCAAAATCTCAAGTGTAAGCCACAAATAGGCTCTTTTGATAAAAGCTTCAAAGTTAAAGACATGAGAAATACAAGTATATATTGTATAAGGTATTTCAAAAAATTCAGCAACTATAAATGTATCCTTTGTATACTTGAAATTACAATTTTCATGCTTTGAATATTTTATCCTGAGAAAAGGTTTGACTATTCTAGAAGATTCGGAAATGAAATTTACACACACATACACACACACACATATAATATATATTATGTGTCAGGGATTATGGATATATTATGTACAACAGGATTTCTCCATATGATTAACATTCTGGACTGTCCAAACAATGTCAAACAATGAGAAACCAAACATAATCACATCTGTGTTGTAAAAAGAGCACGGAGGGCAGAGTCAAGATGGCGGACCAGGAGGACGCGGAATTCACGTCTCCGTACGACTAGGGCACCTACCAGGCACCGGTGGGGGACCACGGACACCTAAGGGGACGGGAGGAACCCGCAACAACCGGGTAGGACGTGGGGCATGGGGGAAGTGAAGGGGGACGAGAAGTGGAGGCGGGACGGGACTGGTGCCCCTGAGAGGTGGCTGGAGGAGGGGAAGGGATCCTACACCCGAAGGGGGAAATTGGGGGACCACTGGGAAGGCAGAGCATCAAAAGGGAGCATGTCCAGGATTCCCCTGCCCCCTTGGGCCCCCTTCGGCCCTCACCAAACTCCAAACTCCAGAGGCCCTCCTTTGGACATGCTGTCTCTCCCCTTCCACACAGGTCCTAAACAGAGGCCCCACCCCATGCTTGAACATCGCCCTGCCTAGGCCCTGCCCCCAGGGCCTTTTCTGGCTGCCTGTGTCCTGAGCCAAGGCCCCACCCCAGACTCAAACGTCACCCCACCACCCGCCTAGGTCCCACCCCACCCTAAACCCCGCCCCTGCCCAAGTTCCACCCCCGCCTAAACTCCACCCCCATAGCTAAGGCTTTTTTTTCTTTTTTCCTCTTTCAAATTGGGGTTCTGTTTTACAGAACCCCAATAACAACCCCAAAACAATTAAGAAAATAGTAATAGGAACATATCGATAATTACCTTAAATGTAAATGGATTAAATGCTCCAACCAAATGACATAGACTGGCTGAATGGATCCCAAAACAAGACCTGTGTATATGCTGTCTACAAGAGACCCACTTCAGACCTAGGGACACATACAGACTTAAAGTGAGGAAATGGAAAAAGATATTCCATGCAAACGGAAATCACAAGAAAGCTGGTGTAGCAATTCTCATGAGACAAAATAGACTTTATTTTTTACTTATTTATTTTTTAATTCAAGACCCATTCTCTAGCTCTGCCCACGTGGAGATACCCTCCTTGAAAAGGCATTAAATCCTTCCGTTCACTTTAACACCTTGTGCTGAAAACACATGTTCCAAGGTTTCAACTATGAGATCCACATTCTTAAAGCACTAATTCTTAAACCTCATCTAGATTTCTCCCCTTGGAGGGGGGAGATGACCCAAACACAGCAAAGAACAGCTCAGGACTGTGGGCTCTGCTCTCCCAGAAGACCTTGCAGCTCCGCTGACCACCCGGCTGGAGCCAGGATTAGGACCCTGAGACGAGGGGTGCCTGCTGGGCTGCTGCCACCAAAGATGGGACGCCACTGCCTTTGGGCACCTTCCTGCTGCCACCGCCACTGGCCCCCAACTCCTGTCCTCTTCACTAGGCTTGCTGTCACCTTTAGTTTCCCTGGAGTTTGGGGATTCCAAACGGTCTCTGCTCACACTTCTGTATCACTCCTGCTGCCTCAGCACTACTGATCCACACCAAGAGGTGAAAAGCACACAGAACTGCTTTTCAACACACCAACATTCCACACAAAAATTGGTTTATAAGCCTGCAGGTTCTTTTTCATCAGAGGATATTCCCAAGGCCATGACTTCCTCCGGCTCTCCACTGCACTTTTAAGCAGACTGGCCGTGCGTGGCCGCTGTGCTGTGAGTCGGGCACCACCCTCGCTCCACTACTGTGCACTCTCCTGGAGCACTGAGGACGGTGCCCTGGGCTCATCAGCAGGATCTGTCCTGAATCCAGTCCTAGAGTGACAAGAGCCACACCTGCAGGTCTATTCCACTGACCAGCCGCACAGGACCAAGCTGGGCCCATGGTCCTTGGTCTGGATTCTGTTGGGTGATCATTCTTGCCTAGGTTCACAGGCCAACAGCCACCATCCTTCCTTTCCTGCTCATCACTGCATCAGTGGCTCACTCCTACCTGCTGCTTTCACATGCCTGGCAACCTCATATTCCAGGGCAAGCCAAGAACTGAGACCCCAGCAGGCCCTAGTTCCCAGCAGGCAAACTCCCCATTATGCTACTGCTGCCTAGACGTGTTCTCGAGACTTCAGAGCCAGGAAAGTGCAGAGAGCATAGCAAGCTGCGGCGCCCTCAGCCCCAGACCCACGATGCTCCGCGGAGGCACCGGAACCTCACCACACCCCCCTGCAACACAAGCAACTTCTGCACCTGCCTGTCCCGCAGACCTGGGTGCACCTCTGGCCACCGGGACCCAGGATGGAGGTGCAGGATGCGGGGCGTGGCTGGCGGTGGGTGCTGGGGTGGGCGGGGACCTGGGCTCCAGCCCTGAGGCCTTGCAGACCCCTCCAGGCCCACCTGCGTCCCCACCACCCAGAAAGTGACAAAACAGACTTCAAAATAAAGACTATTACAAGAGACAAAGAAGAACACTACATAATGATCAAGGGATCAATCCAAGAAGAAGATATAACAATGGTAAATATTTATGCACCCAACATAGGAGCACCTCAATACATAAGGCAAATGCCAACAGCCATAAAAGGGGAAATCGACCGTAACACAATCACAGTAGTGGATGTTAACACCCCACTTTCACCAGTGGACAGATCATCCAATGTGAAAATAAATAAGGAAACACAAGCTTGAAATGACACATTAAACAAGATGGACTTAATTGATATTTATAGGACATTCTATCCAAAAACAACAGAATACACTTTCTTCTCAAGTGCTCATGGAACATTCTACAGGATAGACCATATCTTGGGTCACAAATCGAGCCTTGGTAAATTTAAGAAAATTGAAATCATATGAAGTATCTTTTCCGACCACACCACTAAAAGACTAGATATCAATTACAGGAAGAAAACTGTAAAAAAAAAACCAACACATGGAGGCTAAACAATACACTACTAAATAACCAAGAGATCACTGAAGAAATCAAAGAGGGAGTCAAAACATACCTAGAAATAAGTGATAATGAAAACATGACAACCCAAAACCTATGGGATGCAGCAAAAGCAGTTCTAAGAGGGATGTTTGTAGCAATACAATCGTACCTTGAGAAACAAGAAACATCTCAAATAAACAACCTAATCTTACACCTAAAGCAATTAGAGTAAGAAGAAAAAAAAAACCCAGAGTTACCAGAAAGAAAGAAATCATAAAGATCAGATCAGAAATAAATGAAAAAGAAATGAAGGAAACAATAGCAAAGATCAGTAAAACAAAAAGCTGGTTCTTTGGGAAGACAAAATTGATAAACCATTAGCCAGACTCATCAAGAAAAAAAGAGAGAAGACTCAAATCAATAGAATTAGAAATGAAAAAGGAGAAGTAACAGCTGACAGTGCAGAAATACAAAGGATCATGAGAGATTACTACAAGCAGCTATATGCCAATAAAATGGACAACCTGGAAGAAAAGGACAAATTCTCAGAAAAGCACAACCTTCTGAGCCTGAACCAGGAAGAAATAGAAAATATAAACAGACCAAGCACTGAAATTGAAATTTGTGATTAAAAATCTTCCAACAAACAAAAGCCCAGGACCCGATGGCTTCACAGGTGAATTCTATCAAACATTTAGAGAAAAGTTAACACCTGTCCTTCTCAAACTCTTCCAAATATAGCAGAGGGAGGCACACTCCCAAACTCATTCTATGAGGCCACCATCACCCTGATACCAACACCAGATAAAGAGGTCACAAAAAAAGAAAACTAGAGGTCAGTATCACTGATGAACATAGATGCAAAAATCCTCAACAAAATACTAGCAAACAGAATCCAGCAGCACATTAAAAGGATCATACACCATGATCAAGTGGGGTTTAT
This sequence comes from Lagenorhynchus albirostris, assembly GCF_949774975.1. Classification (NCBI taxonomy): domain Eukaryota; kingdom Metazoa; phylum Chordata; class Mammalia; order Artiodactyla; family Delphinidae; genus Lagenorhynchus; species Lagenorhynchus albirostris. Next base: position 27,322,373 of record NC_083098.1, read on the forward strand.
CCTAGGAATGCAAGGATTCTTCAGTATACACAAATCAATCAATGTGATACACCATATTAAAAATTGAAGGATAAAAACCATATGATCATCTCAATAGATGCAGAAAAAGCTTTCTACAAAATTCAACACCCATTTATAATAAAAACTCTCCAGAAAGTGGGCATAGAGGGAACTTACCTCAACATAATAAAGGCCATATATGACAAACCCACAGCCAACATCGTTCTCAATGGTGAGAAACTGAAACCATTTCCTCTAAGATCAGGAACAAGACAAGGTTGCCCACTCTCACCACTGTTATCCAACATAGTTGTGGAAGTTTTAGCCACAGCAGTCAGAGAAGAAAAAGAAATAAAAGGAATCCAAATTGGAAAAGAAGTGAAGTGTTCACTATTTGCAGATGGCATGATACTATACATAGAAAACCCTAAAGATGCTACGAGAAAACTAGTAGAGCTAATCAATGAATTTGGTAGCGTAGCAGGATACAAAATTAATGCACAGAAATCTCTTGCATTCCTATACACTAATGATGAAACATCTGAAAGGGAAACTAAGAAAACACTCCTGTTTACTACTGCAACAAAAAGAATAGAATACCTAGGAATAAACCTACCTAAGGAAAGAAAAGACCTGTGTGCATAAAACTATAAGACACTGATGAAAGAAATTAAAGATGATACAAACAGATGGAGAGATATACCATGTTCTTGGATTGGAAGAATTAACATTGTGAAAATGACTATATTACCCAAAGCAATCTACAGATTCAGTGCAATCCCTATCAAACTACCAATGGCATTTTTCACAGAACTAGAACAAAAAAGTTCACAATTTGTATCGAAACAAAAAAGACCTTGAATAGCCAAAGTAATCTTGAGAAAGAAAAACAGAGCTGGAGGAATCAGGCTCCTTGACTTCAGACTATACTACAGAGCTATAGGAATCAAGACAGTATGGTACTGGCACAAAAGCAGAAATATAGATCAATGGGACAGGATAGAAAGCCCAGAGATAAACCCACACACATATGGTCATCTTATCTTTGATAAAGGAGACAAGAGTATATAATGGAGAAAAGACACCCACTTCAGTAAGTGGTGCTGGGAAAATTGGACAGCTACATGTAAAAGGATGAAATTAGAACACTTGCTAACACCATAGACTAAAATAAACTCAAAATGGACTAAAGATCTAAATGTAAGGCCAGACACTATAAAACTCTTAAAGGAAAACATAGGCAGAACACTCTGTGACATAAATCACAGAGTGCCCTGGTCTGGGAAGATCCCACATACTGTGGAGCGGCTGGGCCCGTGAGCCATGGCCGCTGAGCCTGCACGTCTGGAGGCTGTGCTCCGCAACGGGAGAGGCCACAACAGTAAGAGGCCCGCGAACCACCCCCTCCCAAAAAAGAAAACTGGCTACACAATATTTAGGGGACTCCACAAAAGAATCACCAAGCCCTTAATCAGGGGCGCGGCACCCGAGGGCTTTTTACACCCAGACAGGCCTGAAAAAAAGGGGATAAAGTTTCATTCTTCTCACTTACTCCATCATCCTCTCCATCTTGAGCGTTGTGCTTGACTGTCCCCGGCGCTGTCCCCAGGCCAGGTTTCTGCCACGAGCCTTGTCCCTGTGCCATTAATAATCATCGAGGTCGCCCGCACGGCAAGGGCACGCTCACTGCCTTCCCTGGCTCCCTGGGGCCCACATCCCAGCTACTCTTTGTTTCCTGTTTGGAGAACTGGAGGGGCAGGACCTCATTTCTCGTTCTCCCTGGATGAGCCCCAATGTCTCCAGGGCAGAGATCCGCAGACTGTGGCCTGCCTTTGCCTGTTTGTATGAATAATGGTTTATTGGCATGCAAAAAAAAAAAAAAAAAAAAAAAAACCACTGAGAAGGAACAGTGGGAGAATGAATCACCTATGTCTGTGTTTTTTATTTATTTATTTATTTGTTTGTTTATTTGTTTATTTATTTATTTATATTTTGGCTGCGCCGGGTCTTAGTTGCAGAACACGGGATCTTTGTTGCAGCATGCAGGATCTTTAGTTGTGGCATGCGGACTTCTTAGTTGTGACATGTGAATTCTTAGTTGTGGCATGTGAATTCTTAGTTGCGGTTGTGCACTCTTAGTTGCGGCATGCATGCAGGATCTAATTTCCCAACCAGGGATCAACCCCAGGCCCCCTGCATTGGGAGAGTGGAGTCTTACCCAATGGACCAACAGGGAAGTCACCGTAACTGATCAATTTTATGTATTTCTTCCATTGATGCTTCCGGGAAGGCCTCCTTGAATTCTTGGCCAGTATTTCTATAATGGTTCTCAATTCTTTTCTTGTTGGTGTATTCCCTCCTGGGTGTTAAGAGCCATTGATCCTTTGTAATGAAATTCTTCACGGCATGGGAGGCCTTGGTTAAAGCTGGGTGGAAAACCCCAGAAGGATCTGGAAAGCTCAGTCCCTGGTCACCTCAACTGCGCAGTTCCCCTTCTCGATGAATGTTTCATACTGTTACATTAAAGTTTAATGTCTCTCTCACACCTTTCACCGAACTTTAACGCATGGATGATTTTGTAACCTCATGCATTTGTCATTTGGAAAATAGTTAGCTGAGCTCTGTGGATCTTCCAAATGTTGGCACACTTCATTACACAATATCAAAAAATCACATTTGCTAATATTGCCACCAATCTCATCAGAATTCTTTGTGTTTTGGGAAGCTGTCAAACTAACAGTGGTGGATACAGATTTTCCAAAATTCTGATTTTTACCTGAAAGGTTGAATTTTACTGCCAGTTATTTTCCTGGAAGTTGCAGAATTACTTGGCTCATTTTCAAAAAAAGAAAAAAAAAGTCTGCCAAATTTTCAAGTCTAGAAAACCATAGTTTATCTTCCAGTTGTTCTTTCAAGGAACGATGAGGTTTCATTTTAAAAAAGCGGCTAGCTCAGCATGCAATTCAAATCATCACATGTGCTTTTCCTCAAGACAACCATTGTATTTCTGGATGCAGCAGAGGTACTTAATGTGTATTTCCCTTTTTGTCACACAGAATGTTAAGAAAAAAGTGTACTCAAAGGGTGAAATTTAACATAAAAGTTGATCAGTTTTATTGCTCCATTAAAGACTGCTTAAATGAAACTGGCTTTTTTTTTTTTTTCCTGAAGGTGTGTGGTGGTGGAGAATGCAGTAACTACTATACAGTTGGTACCACTCCCTTTTTTTTTTTTTTTTTTTTGCGGTACACGGGCCTCTCACTGTTGTGGCCTCTCCCGTTGCGGAGCACAGGCTCCGGACGCGCAGGCTCAGCGGCCAGGGCTCACGGGCCCAGCCGCTCCGCGGCATGTGGAATCTTCCCGGACCTGGGCACGAACCCGTGTCCCCTGCATCGGCAGGCGGACTCTCAACCACTGCGCCACCAGGGAAGCCCGGTACCACTCCCTTGATTCATGCTAAGGCACTTGCAGTTTAACCCACCATTGTTTTTGTACCATCAGTGCACATATGAGCACACTGAAAAAGTCAAATAATACCTTAGTATTATGAATACAATGTTTTTGACCTCTTGGACCCTCTGAGATATTTTTCAGGGACCACACTTTGACAACTGATGATCTAGAATGTGAGCTCTATGAAAGCATTGAGTTTATTTTGTTCACTGTTCTATTTTAAATATTTATTTATTTATTTATTTTTGGCCGCGTTGGGTCTTTGTTGCTGTGCGCAGGCTTTCTCTAGTTGAGGCGAGCGGGGGCTACTCTTGTGTGCACAGGCTTCTCATTGCGGTGGTTTCTCTTGTTGCAGAGCACAGGCTCTAGGTGCACGGGCTTCAGCAGTTGTGGCTCATGGGCTCTAGAGTGCAGGCTCAGTAGTTGTGGCACACGGGCTTAGCTGCTCTATGACATGTGGGATCTTCCCGGACCAGGGCTTGAACCCATGTCCTCTGAATTGGCAAGCGGATTCTTAACCACTGTGCCACCAGGGAAGTCCCACTGTTATATTTTCAACACTGCTGTAACTAGAACAGTGCCTGACACACAGTAGATGATTAGTAAATATTTCCTAAATGTATTAATGAAGCAAGGACAGATGGGAGATTAATCCTCTGTGGAGAACAGAATAACTTAAAATGTATATATTTTTTTACTACATATAGCTCAATAATCAACCAACACTTGCCACAAAATGGTATGAAAATCTAGTTTCATTATTGCCATTTCCTCTGCTGAAGACTCTACTGACTTCTAAATTATGAGCAAAAAAGACTAAATGACCTTTGAGAAGGAAGAAATGTAAAGCGTGCCCAAACCACAGAACAAATGCATTTTTTTCATTGAAGCACAGAACTGAGATGTCGTTAGATCATCTAGCCCAATACCTTCATTTTTACAAATGAGAAAACCAAGCTGCCTGTGGGGTTAAATGATGGACCCTAAGTCATAGTTAGTGACAGGGCTAAAATATAGGCTCTTTCACATTTTCTCTTGCACATAGCAATGATGGGAATGGGAATGAGAAGCAAGAGATGAACTTTGGTGTATTTTTTATGTAGGAGACTGGCCAAGCAAGCTCAGAGGCAAAAACTCAAACCACTCCATGGATGGAAGAGGAAAATGAAGTTAAGAGATGGAACACCTAAAGGTACCTCTCCGTCCAGCACCCTGTTCCTCCCGCAAACAGCTCAGGCTGGAGAGGTGCAAAGACTGCATGGGGAGACAAGCTAGTCCCTTGGAACTGTGGAGAGGAAAAGAGTCAGCTTCTCAGAGGTAAGAAAGGAGGACCCTGGAGCTGTACCGTTTAGTAACACAGATGGGGCCAAAGATTGGAAAAGCCCACAAAGAGAAGAACATCTTTGGTATTTTTCAGCAGGGAGCTATTGGCATTTTGTATGGCATTGTCCTGCAACTGCATGATATTTACCATCCTTACTCTTGCCCACCAAATGCCAGTAAATCCCTAAGTCACTGTGACCACTAAAAATGTCCTGCACGTTTCCAAATGCCCACTAGGGGGCTCGCATCACCCCTGATTACCATTTCCCCCTTCACCCACTGAATCAATAGCAGTCATCGCTCTAGGATGAGGGTAAACATAGCCAAGAACGAAGAGGACAACTAAGTTTCTGAATGGAATTTTAAAATCAAAGCTGAAACAGTGGACTTCCCTGGTGGCGCAGTGGTTAAGAATCCGCCAGCCAATGCAGGGGACATGTGTTCCAGCCCTGGTCCGGGAAGATCCCACAGGCCACAGAGCAACTAAGCCTGTGCACCACAACTACTGAGCCTGCGCTCTAGAGCCCACGAGCCACAACTACTGAGCCCACACGCCACAACTACTGAAGCCCACGCACCTCGAGCCCGTGCTCCACAACAAGAGAAGCCACCGCAGTGAAGCCCAAGCACTGCAACGAAGAGTAGCCCCCCTTCGCTGCAACTAGAGAAAGCCCGCACACAGCAACGAGGACCCAACACAGCCAAAAATAAATAAATATAAATAAATAAATTAATTAAAAAAAAAGCGGAAACAGTAGGCTTTTTATAATAGGGCTGGTTTCTTGAAAGTGGAAACATTTTTTGAGTTCTAAATGAATAAGCGCTTGGAGGACTCAGGACGTTTACATCATAAACCAAAGAGTTAGGAGGTATGAAGTTGTCTACGGAAAGGGAAAAAGAGGAAGAAAATCTAAGGGCATATGACAGAATTTAGATGCTTAAGAAAGGATCGTACCCTCTGTCCACTCTCCTCAGTCAGCTGAGAGGACAAGAAATTCCCTGCGGGAAGACAGGAAGGACTTGAGGGCAGAGAGGATCCTCACCTCGCTTCCAGCAGGCCTCACTAGGCGACTGAGACATTGCTTCCCACCCTCCAGGTTAGTGAGCATCCAGCACTTTCCTGAGCACCCCCAGCCCCCAAAGCACACAGGAGTGGCTGAGAGACGGATGGCAGAACAGGAGGGGCCTAGTGTTCAGGACAAAGCTGGCAGAGGTGGGTGCAGACATGGGGCAGCAAGGGAAAGAAGCTGACAACCAGACCAGGGAATTGCCCAGCTCAGCGGATCCTGGGCCAGGGGCCTTTGAGGTCAGTACAACAGAAAAGAGAAGGAAAATGGAGAGGGGGAAAACCCCTGTACTGACTGAGTTTAAATCTGTAAATTGCAAAGTTTACATAAAAGGTTAAGTCTTAGGCTCTTGAGTGGAAAGGGGACTCAGCAACTAAGTATAGTAATAAAGACATAAAGAGCCCAAGAAATTCATGTTTAATACATTAATGAATATTTACCCTTCTTTAGTGAAGCCCTTTTAATTTGCAGGATGTATCTAGGTGCCAAAAAACAGCTATTCAGCTTGTTTGGAGTTAATTGTCTGTGTGTCTCTGATGACTGTATATTGGCAAACAAGTGCTCCTTTTACCTCTCTGTGATTGTAGTTATCACTGAAGTAGCCTCTACCTATATAGAGGCTGCAGATCGTTAATTTTGCCATTATCAAAGGATGAGATACTTGAGCTGGAATATGTCCATTTTTTAATCAATGAAATATTTACTCCCTATTTTGTGCAAAGTGTAATTTTAAAATTGTCACTAAGAAAACAAGCACCTAGACCTTAGGATGGTTTTCTTGAAACATCTGCCAAAGAATTACAATCCTTAAACTGAGAACCATAGTGTAAATTGAGAGAGAGAAATTCTACTTTAGATTTGACTAAATATCTAGGAGCAAATGATTTTCTCTTTGTTCACACTCTTTTTTTTTTTTTTAAATGCTATAGTGTCTGAGTTTCACCCCATCAGCACCACATTTTTTGTTTTTAATTAATTAATTTATTTGGCCATGTTGGGTCTTAGTTGCCACAGGCAGGATCTACATGGTGGCTTCTCTCCAGTTGTGGCACGCAGGCTCTAGAGCATGCAGGCTTAGTTGCCCCATGGCATGTGGGATCTGATTTTCCAGACCAGGGGTCGAACCCACATCCCCTGCATTGGAAGGCAGATTCTTAACCACTGGACCGCCAGGGAAGTCCCGAGGCTTTTTGTTGATGTCATTAACATTCAGATTTTTTAATTTGCTAGACGTATGCGGTGTACAGACTCAGCTCGCCTATGGAGATGACCAAAATGGGCACTCCTAGCCTACTTACACCCAATCCAAGTAAGGCTGGAGCTGATTTCCTTGTTTTGATACTGGTAAGAAGCTCCTGTTTTACATTAGTAATTTCATCCTCTCTCTCTCCCTAGAAAACAAAGGAATTTTAGTTTGTTCACAAAGAATGCCAAAATAGTCTGAAAAAGAAAGAAAGCCTTAAGCTCATAAACACATAATCAGATCTTCCTGCCTTTCATGGGGACTGTTGTTTGGTAAATTCTGCTTTATGTTCTAGAAGAACTAAGTGGTGGTGTTCTCACACAATTCTAGTTTTGCAACAAAGTCGGATAAAATGTCATGTTCTCAGTATTCAATATGTGGCTTTTTAAGGGCAGTCTCCTTGCCTTATGTCAAAACCAACTGATGAAACAAAGGAATGTGCTGAAGCCAGCCTATTTTATTGCATACCTGACACCTTTTGTGGTTGACTTTATTACTTGATTCATGAAAAAAATCTGCAAGCTTGGCTTTCAGGTCATTTCTGATAGTCTTGTGGTTTCTTCTGTTGTTACTTACAAGCTTCGTATTTTGCTTTTCAGTAGTTTGTTTTACTTTTCAGTGAAAATGAGTTGGTAGCTTGAATGGCACCTATGCTTCAGTTATGCAAAGAATAAAGAGAGATGACTTCTTAGACTTCTTAATCGTATTAATGTGTTCTCGAGGAAGATGGCTGAGGCTGAATGGAACAGAAAGTCAGTTGTGAATGTAGAGTTTCTTTTTTTCTTTTGATCACTTCATTCCGTAAGTAACAAGAAACCCATGAAACATAAAATTCTAAAAACTAACTTTTAAGCTCAATGTTTAAAAACCAACTTGTAAATTAGAAACTGGATATTACTCACCAAGCATGCCAAGCAACTTATTTCTTGCACTCGTAACTCCTTTTTTCAAACAGGTTAAAAACTGATAAGAAGCTTGGGAAACTCTTATCAGTCATTGCAAAAAATAGCTTAACCCATCCTAATCTGGCAAGATTTAAAAGGCCTAAATTCCTTAAAGTTTTAGGGGATTTATTTATTTTTTTCTATTCGCTGTGTGCAGAATAAGAATCATTTGTGTTACAGTAAATTCAGATTTAAATATCTTCCTATTCATGTGATATACTCTATGAGGGCATTTCCAGCCTATAAAATAGATCGTTGCTTAAACTGATGCTGTAAAACATTGCAGGAAGTACAGGTTAGACTTTGCACATTTGCTCTGAGTTTGTGAATTCCAAGCAGGTCTGCTAATGGGAAGGAGCGGCTCTTCCATGGCTGTGTAGCTCTAGATCACGGCCACCTGGGTCTGTTTCCTAGGAACGACTGCCACTGATATTTTGGTGCATATTCTTCCTGTCTTTTCCTCTCTTCATATACTTTTCTTTTTTTTTTTTCTCGTTACACGGGCCTCTCACTGTTGTGGCCTCTCCCGTCGCGGAGCACAGGCTCCGGACGCGCAGGCTCAGCGGGCATGGCTCACGGGCCCAGATGCTCCGCGGCACGTGGGATCCTCCCGGACCGGGGCACGAACCCGTGTCCCCTAAATCGGCAGGCGGACTCTCAACTACTGTGCCACCATATACATTTTTTAATTTGCAAAATTAATCCCAGTATACTTGCTAGTTTGTAATCTTTTTTCATTAACAGTCTTATTAATTAAAAAAAATGGTTAACCATGTCAGATAATCCATCATTTGCTATAATGTAATTTATTAAACTACAGTTGACCCTTGATAACACAGGTTTGAACTGTGCAGGTCCACTTATATGCAGAATTTTTTCAAACAGGAAATACTACAGTACAACCTGATCCGCTGTTTGTTGAATCCAAGGATGCAGAACCGTGGCTGTGGAGGAAATAACGGATGTGGAGGAACCACTCCTGAGGAGAGTTGACAATATGTTATACTCAAATCTTCTACTGCGAGGAGGGTCAGCGACCCGAACCCCCTTAGTTATTCAAGGTCAACTCTTCTCTCCTATTGTTATACACTTAGATTATTTCCAATTTTTACCTATTGTAAATATTGTTGTGACTAGCATCCTTGAACTTAAATCTTTGGGCATATCCTAATTATTTACTATAGATAAATTCCTAAAAGTAATATTATTGGGTCAAAAGACAAATATTTTTAAATAGTCACATGTGCTATTACCACCCTAAGATAACCACTGCCAACAATTTGATGCATATCTTTAGTCTTTTAAAAAATGAATATGTATGTGCATGAATATACATTTTTTTTTGGGGGGGGAAGTTGTTACTGTGTTATGTATAGGAGGGGATGTACTGAAGAATTGTAAGCAGAGGAATGATATGATCTCTTTTTGTTTGTTTGTTTGTTTGTTTTGCCCGCCACTCAGCTTGCAGGATCTTAGTTTCCCAACCATGGATCGAACCTGGGTCCCGGCAGTGAAGGTGCCAAGTCCTAATCACTGGACCACCAGGGAATTCCTGATTTTCATTTTAGAAGGATCACCCTGGCTGCCCCGTTAAAGATAGACTGTCAGTGAACAAGAGCAGAGGCAGAGCCCAGGGTGGAGTCGACAGGTCCGAGCGGCTTGCAGCAGAGGGCAGCATGGAGGGAGTGAATGGAGGTCAGATTCTGGATATCTTTTTTGCAGGAAGTCAGACTGGATGTGCAGTATGAGAGAAAGAAAGCAGTGCAGATTAACTCCAAGTTCTGGAGGCCTGAGCAATTGGAAGGATGACACTGACGTCAAGTGACGGGGGAAAAAGGCTGTAGGTGGAGCAGGCTTGGTGAGAGGGAAGAACAGGAATTTCATTTGGAGAGAGTGTTTGAGGTGTCTAGTAGGTATCCAAGTGGAGAGGTCCAGTGGGCTGCTGAATATGACTTTCGAGTTCTGGGGTGAGTAGCTGTTGGAAATATACACTTGGGAATCATTGGCATATAGATGATATTAAAAGCCAGGAGACTGGGTGAGGTTACCAAGGGAGTGAGTACAGACCAAGAGAAGAGGAACTAGACTAGAGACGGGGAGTAGGGCAACATGAAAGCACTTACTCTGCACCAGGCACTGTTCTGTGTGCTTTGCATAGATTATAGGGTGACTCGTTTACTCGCCAAAAAACTCAGTGAGAGGGGACGGTTATTATCCCCATTTTACAGAGAAGGAGTCTGAAGCATAGAAAGATTGTCAGTAAAACAATAACTACTTCCTATTATGAACTGATGAAATAAGTTTTAACTCTCTTTTTCAATAATGCAAACTTATTTTGAAATAAATCATGTGAACTTTTTCTGCACAGACTTTACCCATCATGTCTCAAAAATCTTCGCAATTATACATTTTAGTTATACTTTAAAGAATCAGCATGACTAATCTGTTCAAAGGTGCTTTTCTTTTCAGCTGACAACACATTCTAGGGTGGAATATTGAGGAGAGACCAATAAAAAAAAAGCTTATGTTCAAAAAGGAGAAAAGGAGAGCCATATTTAGTGTTCGATATTTCTTAAGGACATTTTTCTTGCTTGCATGTGTCTCTTCCTCAATAATCATGCATTTTCTAATTATATTTGAAGATGGGAGAGGCAAGTTAATAAAGGGAAATTGTCATCATTCCTACCACCTCACCCTATAACATAATCAGAATATCTCAACGGGACAGTTTCTAAGGCCATAGTTACTCTTAACAGAAATGTACAAAAGACAGGGAAAGACAAAAAGCACTATGGTGGGTTAATCATTACAGAAGGCTTCGAGAAAACAATCTTTGAAATTGTCCCCTTGGTACCCTGGAGATTCTTACATCTTGGGACAAGGATGCAGATGAATGAGCTTGCAGTGTGCTTTTCCACCTTCTCCTCTTCTCTGGGAAAAGGGTTATTGTGAAAGGGGAGGTGGGTAGGAGAACTTGCAAAATACCTTTTCAGACAGATCAATTTTAGGAAGAAGAACAAATGGAAATTGGGGATCTGGAAATAAAATTTTCCCTGCCAACAGTGCTTCTTGGAAAATTTCTACATACGTTTGGGGGTTCCTGTAAGTCAAATTGAAGATGATTGTCTTAATTCCAATAGGGGAGAAATAAAGAACGATATCTTAAAAAACCAGAAGCAGCTGCGGAGGCATTCCTCTACTGAGCTCAAAATATGAGCTAATGGATAATGTTTATATTTACCTAAATACCAGAGAGCACATTATTTACGCATGACCCTTAAGTAACAATATCAGGAAAAGCAGATGCAGAATGAGCTTAGAGATGTGAAAAATAGTAGAAAACCAAAAAGGGTCCTTTTAAGGTCATGTTCATAGCAAGAACAAAAACACAGAGACTCTGGGGAAAGATGATGTAATGTTAAAAAGATAACAGAGAAAGCAGAACTAACCAAAGTCTCTTTTTCTCCATTCTTCTCTCAATAATTACCTTCAGATGGAAAGGGGAAACGACTTATGGTACGACAGAACCTAAATTCAAGAAAGGTAAGAAATAGGAGGAGATATTTTTTAAAGTTAGTTATTTTAATGAGCTTATTTTTATGCCCAGATACATTGTATCCTGAGATATTTAGAGAACTTGTAATTTTAATCATGCAACCATGGTTAACAATCTTAGAAAATAATTTTATGAACAGAAAGTCAACTGCATTCATTAAGTCAAAACTGTCAAACTAACCTTACATCTAGGAACTTACTACTCAACTTATGAACGAAGGTTTGTATTTTTTTTTCATTTAATATTATATTGGAGCAGTTCACCAGTATTCCTCATTAAACGTTCTACTGTACTATAATTCTAAATAGCTAAATAATGCTCAATTATATGAATATACCCTAAATTACATAACCAATCCCCCATGGTCCACTGTTGCACATTTTTAGCTTTTAAAAACCATGCTGGGGTTATGATAATTTTACAGAAAATTTTGTAAATTATTTTTTAAATTTTAGGTCAAATACCCAGAAAAGGAATAAATGAATCAAAGGGCTTCATATTTCAAAGGCCTTTTTTAGTACCAAAATTGCCTCCAGAAAGAAGTACATATTTATATTCTCAATAACAACATATGAATGCCTTATTTTCCAACCCTTATCATTATTGGAAGATTTTGATAGAAAAAAAGTTTTCGGTGATTTTTTAAAGATTTTTTTGATGTGGACCGATTTAAGATCTTTGTTGAATTTGTTACAGTATTGCTTCTGTATCATGTTTTGGTTTTTTGGCCACGAGGCATGTGGGATCTTAGCTCCCCGACCAGGGATTGAACCCTCACCCCCTGCATTGGAAGGTGAAGTCTTAACCACTGAGCCACTAGGGAAGTCCCTGGGGATTTTTTAATTGTGGCAAAATATACGTAATATATAAAATTTACCACTTTCACCATTTTTAAGTGTACAGTTCAAGTAGCATTGAGTACATTCACAATGTTGTATAACCATCATAACTATCTATTTCCAGAATTTTGTCATCATACCAAACAGAATCTTTGTACCCATTAAACAAAGAAAAACTTTAAAATAATTTTTAAAAATATTGCCCTTCTTTTGCTATATGTTATTCAATCCCATTAGCGATACTCTTCCCCCTTCCTAAGATCTTGGAATTCTTCTGTGTTAATCAGAATAGGACAATCAACTCCAAAATCTTGTGGCTTACCCAACAAGGCTTTATTTCTCACTCAAGTTACATAATCTATGCCAGTCAGTGAGTATACCTGCTTCTCAGTCTCTCAGAAGTTCAGGCTAATAGAGGCCCAATCATTTCATTGCTTCGTCTTTTGGAACATGAGGACTTCATGGTTACTAAGCCAGGGCAAGAAAGTGCAGTAGAGCCTTGTACCAGCAATTAAATGCCTCAGGCTGGAGACAACACATGTCTTGACTTGTTTCTCCAGTGTGTGCCATGGGCTACTAGGTTCCCCTCTCAGAGTATAAAAGCGTATGTAACTGTTTTCTCTTCTAGCTCAGCCACATAACCAATTCCAAGTGCCCTACAATTTCCCTGAAGGTCCATTGCCTTCTAGTACCAATCTAGGTATCTACTGCTTCTTGGGTTGCAAGGAAAAACAAAAAGATTCTGGCAACTTAAGCCAAAAGGCATTTCATTGGAAGAATGTGGGGTGCTAAAGGAAGCCTGAAGAACTAGCCTGGGAACTAGAAGCTGGGTAGCCTTCCAGGCAGCAGGTCTCTTTTGACACTCTCGGCTGGACAGATGAACTGTTCCTCTTGTCAGTGCTTTACCGGGCGCAGGAGTCAAAGTCCAGTTGGCTGAGGGTAGGTCACGTGCTCAGCCTTTGGCAGCAGCAGGCCTGAGAGGAGGGATTAACAGAAGGAACCTCCAGGGATCTCTGGATTCCCCAGTGTGAGGCAGGCACACGCATTTTACCGAGACTCCATGCTTTGCGGGAAAATGATTACTCAGGTGGAAATCAGTGTGCTCTGGGGAAGTGGGAGTGAAGGTAAAATGCCAGTGTCCACCACTGAGAGCTAAAGCACGATCATATTAATGGCATCAAAGCCCGTGAACCCCTGAGTCTGCTGAGTTGATATGTGCTGATTTGTTTTGCTATTTTCAATTATTAGATTGGTTCTTTTTTTCCCCCTCTGTAATGAATAGCCTGAGGCATATACATCTAAAAAAATTAGCTTCTGAGGACAAATTGCCAGGTCTGGAATTATTGCATCAAAAGATATGAGTATTTATACGTGTTCATTTTTTATTTTACTGAAGTGACCGTGGACTCTGAGAATATGTCCCTAGTCATGGCAGATGGGCTTTCTAGTGACAGGATAATTGCCTGGTTGAAGGTCATCCTACGGAAACCTCTCTCTGGGTCATGCCAGGGGCATCTGGGCTACTGGGAAAAACATACTCTTTAGAGCTCTTCTCTTTTCTTCGACATTTGTTTTATATCCATTGCTATCTGGATAAAATAAACTGCAGCGTCACTGCTTAGGTCAGTCGATCCACATGTTATAGGAAAGAGGGTAGCATTTGCCTGAGGGACCCATAGGCACTGGGCGTGCCTGCTGATATACATCAGCAAATATAAGATGGGGCACCCAGCTCCCTTTTCTCCACGCCAGGTCTCTCCAAAAGCTGAGGGCAGGGGAAGCAGTGATTGCACGAGGACAGGGCACACCACCTGGGGAGGGTACCGCTTGTGTGCCTTGACCTACATTTTAAGCCAGGTTCTTCTAACTCCAAACTTGAAAAGATAAGAGTCCCAGATTTTTCAGAGGATTTTAACTTAAATGAGAGAGAATTGGAAAATCCCTCCCGCTTCCCTGCCCACACACTCATTCCCAATTCCCCCACCCCAGCTTCACTGGAAACATCCCCTTCTCAGCCAGACCACCAGGGTGGCTAGACCAAGCGGCAGTGAACTTTGTTTTGTAATTATCCCTGTGTCAGCTTATTCCCCATGGCTGGAGCATATTAGATGGTAAACGCCTTGAGATTAGGGACTGTCTGACCTTAGTACTCCCTGCAGGACTCTCCACAGTAGCTTGCCCACTCCAGGTATGCAATCAGTATTTGCTGACTGAATATCCTTAGGAAAGTGGAGTAGTTCTAGAACTTCCTTGGGGTTCCAAACTCTTCCAAGTTATGATGTCTAGGAGTGTTGGGAAAGGGAGCTCTCCCTAGAAGCAGTCAGGGAACCCTGGAGGGGTTCTGAAACCCACGCTTAGTGTTCTTTTTCTTTTCTTTGTTTGTTTTTTTAGTTTTGGCCACACAGTGTGGCTTGCAGGATCTTAGTTCCCCAACTAGGGATGGAACCCACGCCCCCTGCATTGGAAGCATAGAGTCTTAACCACTGGACCATCAGGGAAGTCCCTCACACTTAGTGTTCTTCAGCAAAGAAATGAGTCTTGTGCAGAAGCAGGTGGGATGGGCCCTCACTCCGTCTTCGGGGGCTGTATCTCAGCCTGTGGTGCTCCAGCCACAGAGCCTTTTTCAGTTTCCTGTTCTAGTTCTTTGACAACACTTTCCCTGGGAACACGTCTTCCCTCTCCACGTCACATCCTTTTCACCTCTACCCATTAACTCCTCATCCCACAGATATCAGCTCAATTGTCAGTTCCTCAGTGACGTCTCAGAATAGGCCAAATTCCCATTTAACACCTGTGCGGCTCTTCCCCAGCACTTATCAGGATTTTCAATTACTATTTACATTTGTGTTTGTAATTATCTGATACGTGCTTTCTCTCTGACTGGAGACTCTTGCTTCATGAGGGCGTGAATTGTGCTTGTTTTGTTTGCTGTTGTCTTCCTGGTTCTAGCACACCGCTGGGCATGTGTATAATGGGAGAACAGTTACTGTTAGAGGCACAAGTAACAATTTCTCTACACCACATGGGTTTACTCTCTGCAATCCTGGGAGACACAGAGTGTATTAGGGTTCTCTAGAGAAACGTCATCAACTAACAGGAGATAATATATATTTATATCTGTATATCAATAGCTATCTAGATATCATCATATTGATATTGATATATATGAGAGAAAGAGAGAGAGAGATTGAGATTTACTATAGGAATTGGCTCATGCAATAATTATGGAGGTTAAGAAGTCTCACAATCTGTCATTTGCAGGCTGCAGAACCAGGAAAGCATTGGTGTAAATCCCAATCCAAGTCTGAAGCCAGAGAACAAGTAGCACCAACGTCCAAGGGCAGAGGAAGATGGATGTCCCCACTTAAGAAGAGACAGAGGGGACTTATCCTTCCTCTGCCTTTTCTATTCAGGCCCTCAGTGGATAGACTGATGCCCACCTGCATTGGTGAGGGTGATCTTTTTCACTCAGTCTACTGATTCAAATGTTAATCTCTTCTGGAAACACCCTCCTAGACACACCCAGAAATAATGTTTACCAGCTCTCTGGGCACCCCTTAGCCCAATCAAATTGACACACAAGAGTAACCATCACACAGAGATTCTGGCTTGACCCTCAGTAGAGCTTATGCAATGTGGTGCTCTCAGAATAGAATTTCTCAAATTGCATTACCCAGATTACTAGTTCATGAACTCTTAATAGGGTTCTGTGAAGGAAAAAATTTCTTTTAAAAATATAGATGTAATGAAAATGTCAAACACGCTTGGACAGCTATTTATTCTGTGATAATTTATCTTTAAGAAAACATACACTCCAAACTGCTACCATTGGGTATGTATGGGGAGGAGGTTTTTCCGCTCTCCCCTCTTTATACGTTTCTGTTATAATGTATCTAAACCTAATTCTAACTGACTCACAGCCTGAAACAGATCCAAAGATAATGTTCAGTGGAATCCATATTTGACTTTACAGGTAGCAACTTTGTGACTCATCAGGGAAAGACAATATTGTATGTAGTGGAACCTACATAAAGGGAAGGTTTCATCTGAGTTAACATCTAGACTGGAACCTGACCAACTTTTTTTTTTTTTTTTATGCGGTACACGGGCCTCTCACTGTTGTGGCCTCTCCCATTGTGGAGCACAGGCTCCGGACGCGCAGGCTCAGCGGCCACGGCTCACGGGCCCAGCCGCTCTGCGGGACATGGGATCTTCCCGGACCAGGGCACGAACTCGCGTCCCCTGCATCGGCAGGCGGACCCTCAACCACTGCGCCACCAGGGAAGCCCTGACCAACTTTTATTGATTCAAATCCTTAACTCATCCAGGCACTGATGAGTGCCCACCTGACAAACTGACATGCATACTTGAATATCTCCCAGGCATCTTAAGCCTAATGAGTCTGAAACTGAAACTGATCTTGCCCATCCCAGTCACCACCACCACATGGACTCCTTATCCCCTGTTTTCTTTGCAGTCAGTGTTCAGTAGAGTTCATAGCTGTCTACCTAACTTATCATGCCAGGAGCCTGGGGCCATCTTTGACACCTCCTTCCTCATTTCTATATCCAGGTCTTTGTCAAGTCCCAGAATCTCCCTCTAAAATACATTTGGATCTATTACTCTCTGTCTCCACTGTCACTTGGAGGGTGAAGCTGTACCATTTTTTGCCCAGACAACTCCAAAAGCCTTCCCTCTGGATTCCCATTCCCTATGCAGCACCTGGAGAGAAAACACAAACCAGATCACGATACCACCACACTGAAACCTCTTCAAAGGCTCCCGATAGCATTAGGATACAATCCCAAATCCTACTGTTGACAAAAACAATCAATAAACAATCTACAGTAGGAATAGAAAAGAGTTTCATTTGAGCCAAACTGAGGACTATAGCCCAGAAGACAGTCTCTCAGATAACTCTGAGGAACTGCTCCAGAGAAGCATGGTTTTCAGTGCAGTTTTATGTCTTGTCAGAACAAAGAACATCACATAAATCATGGATACATTCCTTCAAGTTAAAAAAAAAAAAAAACCCAAACAAACCAGATCATCGCGAACGCAGTGAGTTAGTGTGGCCTTGGCCCCTGGGAAGGGAGTCTTATCGAATGAGCTCCAGCACTGGTGTCCCAGAAAGGGAGGCATTGAATCTTTATTTTTAACATGGACATTCTTATCTTCTGGTCAATGCAGCCTTTTCTTTAAAAATTAAAGCAGATGTACAATGTATGTTTGATAAGCTACAAACAGGCTATTTTAGCATAAAATTTGAGTTAACTCATGTATAACCCAGTAAGACTTCCCCATACCTCCATACGTGGAAATTTCTTTCATCAGTATATATGGCCTGTGAGGCTCCACCAGATCTGACCCCTGCTGACCCTCCACCACCCAGCATTGTCATAGTTTCTCTCACTCACTAGGCTTGAGCCTCCTGACCTCCTCTTTTAGTCTCTGGAATGTACCAGACTCTTTCCCATCCCAGGGGCTTGCACAGGCTGCTTCCCTGCCTGGATTCCTCTGCTCCCCCCCCCCCCCCCCCCCCCCCGCCTATTTAATGGTCACGCCCTACTGATTCTTCTGGTCACTGTTTAATGACACCTTCAATGAGGGCTTCTTTTTTTTAAATATTTATTTTATTATTTTTGGCTGTGTTGTGTCTTCGTTTCTGTGCAAGGGCTTTCTCTACTTGTGGCAAGCGGGGGCCACTCTTCATCGCGGTGCGCGGGCCTCTCACGGTCGCGGCCTCTCGTTGCGGAGCACAGGCTCCAGACGCGCAGGCTCAGTAGTTGTGGCTCACGGGCCCAGTTGCTCCGCGGCATGTGGGATCTTCCCAGACCAGACTCGAACCCGGGTCCCTTGCATTGGCAGGCAGATTCTCAACCACTGCGCCACCAGGGAAGCCCTAATGAGGCCTTCTTAACCCCACTCCCAATTTATATTCGGACACTTCATACTGAATATTATATGTGGTGTTTTGTGGCTGGCTTCTTTCACTTAGCATAATGTTTTTAAGGTTCATCATGTTGTAGCATGCATCAGTACTTCATTCCTTTTTATTGTAGATGAATTATTCTGTTGTATGGATACACACATTTTGTTTATCCACTCATCAGCTGGTGGACATTTGGGTTGAGCCCACTTTTTGGCTATTATGAACAATGCTACCAAGAACAAGCATTTGTGTGGACATATGTTTTCATTTCTCTTGGGTATATGCCTAGGGAGTGGAGTTGCCGGCTTATATGCTAATTTCATGTTTAACACTTTGGGGAAGTGACAGCGGCCCCTCTTTATGAGGAAAGGTCTAGGATTTTGCCCAGAGGGTCGCATGCCTGTCAGTGTTTGGTTGTTTTGCAAGGCCCTCACTGTTTACACCCTTCCTGTTCCTGAGTGTCTTTCCCCCTTTTATTTGCCTCTTTTATTTTCTGCTCTGTAGACTCCAGCCCCCCAGCTGATTGTAGCCGGAACCAGGCTTTTCAACGGGTAAAAGTTATTTGTAAAACATTTTGAACTCTCTGGAGGATGGCCATTAAAGTAATAATGTTTATCTGTGGGCTAGCCACTCACAACGCTGTTTTGTAACGAAAATCTTATTGAGTAGGAGGCTTATTTAACTTGTTTCTGAGGGTTACAGCCCTACAACCTGCCATCCAGAGCCTCAATTACCCTACTCCGAGCTTGAACGTTTTAAAGAATCACTTTGAAGTCGCTTGGTGACATTATTAGTGAACCTATATATGTAAACATATGTTGTGAGCCTGTAAAAATGTATGTAGAGTTCCTGGTGTGTGCCTGGCACATAATAATTGCTTAATAAACTGTTAGCTGCTAATTACTAAAAGTTACTCTAATGAACAATCGGGTTCTTTGAGGTAAGGCTTTCAATCATTTAAAATGTCTTAACATTTTGGGGACACATTTGAGTTGTTTCAGGACACATGGAATAGTACCCTTGTTCCATCTGCCCTGACAAATTCTCCTTTGATCCCCGCCTTTGATCCCCGCCTTTGATCCCCGCCTCGCGAAAACCAGAGAACCTGGCATTCGTTGTCAGGTGGTTATACTTAGCATAATAAAGATCGACTCTACCTACCCAGGCAAATTTAATTTGCTGAATACAACAGAACACTTCCGTGGTTTAGATACCTTCCTCCCCTCCCCCCAAGTCGTTCAGTGTGGATACACAGAAGAGTATGCTGCCCGGCCCATAAGAAAATGCACCCTACCCTTAAAAAGCTTTCAATCTAAAGCGGAGATTTACACGCATTTTACTTTAGATGGGGATCGAGAGTGGGGAAGAAAGAGCCATGAATGCGAGTCCATTCACAGCTCAGGGTCCGTCCCGGTTCCATGAGATAGTTGTCCATCGTTTCCCCTAGCAAGCCAGACCTGAGTTAAGTCGCCCGGCTGCGGGGATTTACAGATGCTCTGAAGACGCCCCTTCCTGGGCCCGGTCAAGTTCCCCGCTTCGGGGAGCCGACAGTGAGTCACCCCGAAGAAGGGCGCTAAGAAAAGGGGAGGCGCCCGCGCCCGGAGGAGAGCCGCGGGGCGAAATTCTAGATCGAGGAAGCCTCGGAAGGAAGAGGAGGGGCCACTGCGCGTGGGAAGAGAAGAGGCGTCTGGGGGGAGGAAGGGAGGGAAGGGAGAGAAGGAAGGAGGAAGGCGGAGGAAGGAGAAGGGGGCGAGCGGCTAGCGCGGGAGGGGGCTGGGCGGGAGGCGCCGGGGCGGGGCGGGCTCGCGCCTCCGGGAGGGCGTGCGGCGCGGGGGCCGGGCGGGGCGGGGCCGCGGCGCCCGAGTTTAGGCGGGGGCTGCCGGGATCGGAGCTCCGCCGGGATCTGAGCGCCGCATTCTCGCTCGCCTCGGCGGCGCTGCTCAGCGTAGCCGGGCTCACCTCCGCAGGGTATGTCTGCGCTGCTCTTGCCGCGCGCCTGGGACTGCTAGCTTCTCCGGCGCTTCCTGCGCGCGGGGCCCCGCACCTGGTACCGAAGCCCGGCTCGCGCTGTGCTCGCGGACCGCCGCCGTCATGGGGCTGCAGCCCCTGGAGTTCAGCGACTGCTACCTCGATAGCCCGTGGTTCCGGGAGAGGATCCGCGCCCACGAAGCGGAGCTGGAGAGGACCAACAAGTTCATCAAAGAGCTCATCAAGGACGGCAAGAACCTCATCGCGGCGACCAAAAGTAAGTGGGGGCGCGGGCGGGCTGCGGCGTGGCGAGGCCGGGAGGAGCCTCTCCCGGAGGGAGACCGACCGTCCGGTGCCCGGGGCCGGCAGCCGGAGGATCTGGAGATTGATCCGGGACCCGGAGGCCCCGGGGTCGTTCCTCCGCGGCTCCCCGAGCAGCCAGGGGCGAGTCCCCTTTCCCGTCCCTGCCCTGCGCGGCGGCCGGAGCCGGGAGCCGTGCGTGCGAGCGCGCCGCCCGCCAGCCCCGCTGCTCCGACCCGGCTCCTTGTGTTCCCCGCTGGACCCCCCCGGGGCAGGTTCTTTTACCCACTAGAGCTTATCAGTGTCTCTCCCGAAACAGACACATAAGTTTCACGGGTCTTGTCAAGTTCTTTTGAGAGATTACGAGACTG
Organism: Lagenorhynchus albirostris; assembly: GCF_949774975.1. Lineage (NCBI taxonomy): Eukaryota > Metazoa > Chordata > Mammalia > Artiodactyla > Delphinidae > Lagenorhynchus > Lagenorhynchus albirostris. Next base: position 27,343,369 of record NC_083098.1, read on the forward strand.
GGAATTCTTTGAAAACCTGCTGGGTGTTGAATTGTTCAGAAGGCCCTTAAGCCGTACGCTTTCCGTGTCATTTTCGGATCGCCTGCGACAGTCTCGTCCTGGGTCCCTTACTGTGCTCAACCCGAAAGTCCACCTGGCGTTGTGCTGCCTTCCGCACATTCCTTCCCTCCTCCTGCGCCGAGGACGGTTCAAAGATTGGGGCTTGTGAGGCTGTGCAGACAGCCTGCCCTCCGGCCCGAGCGAGCACTGCCTGCAAAGAGGGAATTTCACCCCGGTCAAGCTTAATGCTTTCCTCCCCTCTCTTCCTCCATCTTTTAACTCGGAAGTGGCCACACAGGAGAACACAATTAATTAGTTGACTATCTGAAGAGTCTTTCTAGGAGGGAGGGGGCCTGAAATTCGTGTTGAAACACTGAGTTGGCTGGAAATGGGGAGACATTAGCTTGAGTGAGGAGCTGCGCAGCCTGACCACACCTGTAACCCATAGCCGGTTCTGAGGAAGCCTGTGAGCGCTCCCTTTTCCCAATTAAAAAGACCTACCCGTATAGCAGACTGGGAAAAATGCCCCGTGTCATCCCTCCCCCGCTTTTGCATTAAAGAAGATGAAAACATACTGAACAGACTGTCTCAGGTACCCAGCCCAGTGCCTATTTGTTGAATGAATGAGTTGAAAGAAATACGTCTTCATGGGTAGAATTCAGTGAGCCAGCTCTGTAATTTTGGAAGCACATCCCACGACTTCTCTGGATGTTGTCCGTGGTTTCTTTTGCCTCTGTGACCTCTTTGGTGTTGCAAAACGAGGACTGGGAATCACTTTGTTTGGGACATGTGATTGGTGGGCATATTTGGTTGGTGGCTCTCCAGTGCCTTGGCATTGGGTATGTGTGTTGGGATGGAGGTGGGGAGGGGCTGTAAATATGTAGGAGTGGAGAAAGGAGGAGGAGAGAAGGGTATGCGGTGCCTGTGTGTGTGTGTGTGTGTGTGTGTGTGTGTGTGTGTGCTCGTGCGCGAGCGCGCGCACGTGCATGCACATGCGTGTGGGTATGTGTGTGTAGTGAACATCTCCCTCTGTAGTTTGGTCTTAACTAGCGTCACTGGGTAGGGGAGTGCCCCTTCTCTCTTACTGGCTGTAGCAGCTCCCTCTGGGACATGGGGCATGAGGAGGGAGGCTTTGGTGTGGAGAGAGGTAGATGGCAAAGCCAGTTTGGCCACTGGTAGAAAGCTATTTATGTGACTGCATATTCGCTCTTCTGCCAACAGGACACATGCCCGGTGTTCCAGCAGCAGCTAGTGCATCTGGGGGGCCAGCTGTCAGCCTTCCCCTCCAGAATGTAGACTTTCTTGAGTTTACGAATTGGCTCCTTACTCCTTTTGATTCTTGTCCTTTACCATAGGAAACATAATTTATGCTCAAAGAAAATACCTTTTCTCGTTGTGTGTAATTACCTTAAATTCTTTTCCAGAGGAGGATAGAGATACAGCTTTAGCTCACACGCTTGTGGCAAGTTAGGGGGACCTGGCCTTTGCCCAGCTTGCCCCGTACGTAAAGTTGACGTCCAGCTCCTATCAAGACTAAGAGCCCTGGACGTAAGTCAGGACACCTGGGTGTAATTAGCCTTCACTGTTAGAGCCTGGCTACAGGACAATTGGGCAGGTCATTTTTGTGTTCAGTTTTTCTTGTCCTACTTCTCAGAGGCATCAGTAAGATTCTGCAGTGTTTGGAAATGGCGTGATTAGGTCATTTGAAATTGCAGTCTAGGTCAGTCGTTGGCCTAACCAGTTGAGCTTTTCTATAACATCTGAGAAAAGCTCAAGAGGTCGAGGCAGGACCTGAGACCGAGGGGGAGCTACAGAAAGGAACAATCAGCTAGGTCAGACTGATTATATTTTCAGATGTTTTGCGCTTTGTTTTGCAAAAACGGCGTTTTGCGCATTTTCAGAATTGCGTGTTTAAGTGATTTCTGCTTTTAATTGCCCTGTAAGATGCCTCCTCCATGCGCTAAATACATGTTGGATTTATATAACTTTGATGTCTTGATGCTTTAGTTTTTTTTTTAAATTTCTTAGTCGTTGGGGAATGCGTAATCTCTGAAAATTATGAAAACATCCCTGCTACATTTCTAAATACACAACTGACGACCATATTGTTACTTCCGTGTAGAATGTCTTGATGCTTTGACTAATCCGCAGATATTTAAAGAAGTTGGAGGTGACTTCTGTGGGACCTGAAAGTTTATTGCTGAGTTCAATTATGTAGCGATCAGCAAATATTTAGCATCTACAGTTTGTTAAATATTGGGCTTGAGACACAAAGAGGAAAGAAGTTAGAGGCCCTTGTCCTTGAGGTTATTGTCCTATAGTTGAATTCAGTTCAATCTAGGAACATGTTTGAACTGCTGCATGCATTGTGCTAAGTTCTTGAAGAAGTGAAGGATACACAGACACACATATTAAAAGATTCAGAAGATTCAGTGGCAAGGTTTCTAACTTTGACAGAAACAAGAGTATGTTGTAGGTTAGAGTGGAAGTTTGGGGACTCATTGGTGTTTTAAGGAAGGGATAGAACCTTGTAGAACCCTGTCAGATTGGAAACAGCTGAGAAGAAACCAGCGGGCCCCCCGCCCTCCCGCCACCGTGTCTGAAGAGGATGAGAAGACCAGTTTGGCTGGAATGGTGATGATTTCATTTGGGGGAGTAGAATGAGATTCATGGAAAGGTCAGTTTCAGATTGTGGAAGCCATAAAAGTGGGCTTGGAATGTGGGCTTTATCCTGTGGAGAATCACTGACATAATGGGAAAGAGATGGTTTAGAGGCTGTGTATGGTATCTGTCTGTGTGTCAGGTGATTTTTGGAGATAGCAGTGGGGCTGGGGAGGGGCTGCGGAGCGCAGAGTCTGGGACCACTGATTCATGTGGTGGATTTGGAGATCATTCACTCAGTTCAGTGGAGTCTTTGTTTAAATGGTTTTATTAGCCCTTTTTCTTTTTTCACTCCTTTCCTAGAATAATCAGTGTCTTCTTTCAATACAGTTTAAACTTTTGTGAGCCTTTCGTAGGATGTCTATGTAGTTGCAGATGCTTATGATTCGTAGAAATGCATAGTCTGTTTACCAGAAACAGCAATAAGCTATATATACTTTTCTCATACATTTTACAATTAGGTGTTCTTTTTCTTTTTTAATTTAATTTATTTTAATTTTTGGCTGCGTTGAGTCTTCGTTGCTGCACGTGGGCTTTCTCTAGTTGCAGAGAGTGGGGGCTACTCTTCATTGCAGTGCTTGGGCTTCATTGCGGTGGCTTCTTTTGTTGCAGAGCATGGGCTCTAGGCGCATGAGCTTCAGTAGTTGTGGCCCGTGGGCTCTAGAGCTGGTGGCTCAGTAGTTGTGGCTTAGTTGCTCTGCGGCATGTGGGATCTTCCTGGACCAGGGCTCGAACCCGTGTCCCCTGCATTGGCAGGCAGATTCTTAACCATTGCACCACCAGGGAAGTCCCAATTAGGCATTCTTGAAAGAATATGTTCTGTTCTAGAGAAGGAGAAGGATGTTAGTGGTGGCCAGGACCAGAACTTGAGTCTTTCAAGTCTTGGTACTTCTTTAGGCCTTGATGTTTAATGATTTTTGCCTTGTTTTTCTCAGGACAACATAAAAGTTCCCTTTTGCTGTCTTTGTATTTATTGTTCCAGAAACATGGTTCACGTGGTAATTCCTTTTGGAAAAATTTCCCAGGTTGCTCTTGCATGGAAACATAGGGAGATTCGGAAGACTTAAAAGAATTTCACTTTGTAAACTTCAGCCTTGGTCTCCTTATCTGTGAAATGGGACTGTTGCATATAGCCTTGAGGATTGAACCACATGTGCCAAAGTGTTTTTATTTTTATTTTTTTTGTGGTACGCGGGCCTCTCACTGTTGTGGCCTCTCCTGTTGCGGAGCACAGGCTCCAGAAGCACAGGCTCAGCGGCCATGGCTCACGGGCCCAGCCGCTCCGCGGCATGTGGGATCTTCCCAGACCGTGTCACGAACCTGTGTCCCCTGCATCGGCAGGCGGACTCTCAACCACTGCGCCACCAGGGAAGCCCCCAAAATGTTTTTAAAACACAAGTGTGAAGCGGTTGTGTAGGCTTTATTGTTTGCCCAGCTAATATTTTTTTCTGACAATCCAAATTTTGTTCAGGTGTCTACACTCTTTCCCAAGTGACTCATGGAAAGGTGATTAGGTATAATTCTGATTAGTCTGACTCAGTCGTTCTCAGTCCTGAGCATGGCTGACCGTTAGAATCACCTGGGGAGCTGTAAAAACCATGCAGTTGGGATTGAGAAACACTGAACTCTAACAACTCAGCAGGGTAAACCTATTTTCTGGGCTGGTAGTTGGATAAATGAGGATGTATCTCAGTTCTGACCAGTGAGACATGATAGGAAGTCTGCTGGAGACTTTGGGAAAGGTTTTCTTTTGTGTGAGAGGAGACTTGTAAAAAGGGTTCTAGACTCTTCTGTGATGTCTGGTTGTGTTGCCTGGAGCTGCTCCTGCCATCTTGGGACGGTGAGTGGAGCTCAAGGTAAGGACCATTGGAGCAGAGAGGTAACTGAATCTGGGTTTTCGATGCGGTCATGGAAGCCACAGATGGTTCTGTGCCTGAAGGCTACCTCTGCATAGCTTGTTAAATGACATAAGCCAGTTTGAGTTGGGTTTTCTGCTACTTTACACCCTAATTTTGTGGGGATTTTTGACTGCACCACGCGGCTTGTGGGATCTTAGTTCCCCCACCAGGGATTGAACCCGGGTCCTCGGCAGTGAAAGCGCAGAGTCCTAACCACTGGACTTCCAGGGAATTTCCAACACCCTAATTTTGATGGAGAGATATAATTGTAAATTTTGGGCTGATGCTTCGGTTAAGTGGAAGTTAGAGAGGCATGGAAGTGAAATGATATTTAAATTACAAATATAATTTTACCCCAGATGGACAAGAAGACTCATCAATATTCTTTGCCCCAAAGAAATTACTGTGGACCCCCTACATTTCAGGGCATCACTTGGGGGTAAGTCTTCAGCTCTCACTTGGGGTCTTACTAATGGGCTGGTCTCTAAAGCTAATGTAGATTTGCTGTGAAAAGATTTCCTATCTGGCTGGAACTGGGCTGTGGACCCAGAAGGGCTCTAAAAGCTTTCATTGCTTTACTCTCTGCAGGTGGTCCATGTCTCCATTTAGAGTAGTTCCAATTGAGGGCCCTCCACCAGCCGACCCTGTCTGTATGGCACGTTTGCTGGGTCTGTGAGTCATCTGCTGTTGTGAGTTTTCCTGCCACATTGCCTTTTCCCTGCCCTCCCATCTACCGGGGTTCCTTTGCCCACCTCCTCTTCACTCTGTTTTTGAGGTGGGGGGGGCCAGAAGCATTGTGGACTTCTGGAAGAGGGAGAAGGCCCAGGAGGAGGGCATTTTTGTGTTTTAACGTTTAACGTGGCTGATGAGACAGTGTAGTAGAGAAGATTAAGAGCGTGCTAAGGCGCTGCCTTTCATTCACGCTGGAAACCTCAGTCACGTTGCTTAGCTTTTCTGTATCTGTGTTGTCCAACAGAAAATGGAGATAATGATACTGTCTGCCCTGTAGGGTTGCCAGTTGGGTTGAATGAGTTCATACGTGTAAAGCATTTCAAATACGCCCTCAAACGTGAGCAGTCATGATGTTCTAAATTGCAGGTATATGTTTTAATATGCAGGCCCTTTTCTTGCCTGAAAGAGGGTTGCTCTGGCCCAGCGGCTAGCATCTAACTTTTTAGCGCTCATTACCCCTAAGAATGTATTTGTCCAAATCATCGTGACCAGTGACCAAGAAGAAAGACAAAGTGGTCAAAGTCTGGTAAGGCTTCGAAAGTTTAAATGTAGCTCAGTATGCTGGAAAATCTGGCAGGTAAGTGGATGAATCAAAGCTAAGTGGTATCTTGGGAAAATACGTCCCAGGATTTGTTTCTGAGTCACAAAGATCTGAAGATGATGTGGAAGGTGTCACTAAGAATGTTGGAAATCTAGCCCAGCCATCTGCAGCTGAGACTTGAACAGGCCTCTCATTCAGGGGATTGCTAAGAAAGCCAAAGAAGGCGGGGAGAGCTCTGACCAAGGAACTGGGATGACATCGTCAGAGGCTGGAACCTGCAGATACTTAAAATTGCAGTGATGCCTTTAGAAGGTATTCACTTTAGTGTTTAACTTGCAGGAGACCCTAACAACCTACTGGACAGTGCTTGTATTTGCTGTGGGAAATGTACCAGGAGAAACACAAGGCAGCCAGAGACCGCCCAAAAGAGTTGTTACGTAATCCTCCTATTTTCTGCAAAACGATACTCAGAGTCTCCTGGACAGATTCCCAAAGAAGCTGTTTTGAATTCTGACTCCAATAGCTATTTATCACCTTATGATTTTGTGTTTTTTGGGGAGGCAAGAATTATGAAGGAGGTAAAAATATTGGGTAGTCAGCTAGGTTACCGTAAGTCATGCTTAAGGTGATTGCTAACTGTATGTGGCAGTGAATAGGTCAAGTGTTTACATCTGACCATAGTAACATCTGGTGTCTTTTCTCACTTTTTAAAAGTTTGATGTTAGAAACGTAGCTATGAACACATTGCTTTATGGGATTCAGTATGAGCTTGCATTGCCTTTGATTCTACATCTTGTTTAGAGAAAACTCATTTAGTCAGGTTGGCTTTCCTTCAGGATTTGTAGGAGAGTGTTTAGAAATTTGTAGATAATAATTCTGATTAAGGGTGTCTTGGATGTTTTACTAGGTTACTTTTTAAAAAAATATTTCCTTCGTGGCACAGATCAGTATTTTATCTTATTTTAAAATTTTATTTGTTTTGGCTGCATTGGGTCTTCGTTGCTGCACGGGAGCTTTCTTTAGTTGCAGCGAGCGGGGGCTACTCTTTGTTGTGGTGCATGGGCTTCTCACTGCGGTGGCTTCTCTTGTTGTGGGCTCTAGGTGTGCGGACTTCAATAGTTGTGGTGCGCAGGCTAAGTAGTTGTGGCACGTGGGCTCAGTAGTTGTGGCTCGCAGGCTCTAGAGTGCAGGCTCAGTAGTTGTGGTGAACGGGCTTAGTTGCTCTGCGGCATGTGGGATCTTCCTGGACCAGGGATCAAACCAATGTCCCCTGCACTGGCAGGTGGATTCTTAACCACTGCGCCACCAGGGAAGTCCCTACTAGGTTACTTTTTTTTTTTTTTTTTTGCGGTACGCGGGCCTCTCACTGTTGTGGCCTCTCCCGTTGCGGAGCACAGGCTCCGAACGCGCAGGCTCAGCGGCCATGGCTCACGGGCCCAGCCACTCTGCAGCATGTGGGATCTTCCCAGACCGGGGCACGAACCCATGTCCCCTGAATCGGCAGGCGGACTCTCAACCACTGCGCCACCAGGGAAGCCCTAGGTTACTTTTAATGGAATTACATTTCAGAGACAAATAGGCAATCACAAACTACAATCGAAAAATGTTATTTAAAATGTATATGTTAATGATTTTAATAATAGCTAATTTTTATTTATTTTTATTTTAAATAAATTATTTATTTACTTTTGGCTGTGTTGGTTCTTCGTTGCTGTGCTCAGGCTTTCTCTAGTTGTGGAGAGTGGGGGCTACTCTTCGTTGCGGTGGGCAGGCTTCTCATCGTGGTGGCTTCTCTTATTGCGGAGCACGGGCTCTAGGCGCGCGGGCTCAGTAGTTGTGGCTCGCGGGCTTAGTTGCTCTGTGGCATGTGGGATCTTCCCGGACCAGGCCTCGAACCTGTGTCCCCTGCATTGGCAGGTGGATTCTTAACCACTGCGCCACCAAGAAAGTCCCAGCTAACTTTTATTAAGCATTTACAGTTTGCTTTACTTCGTGGTAAATTCTATTATTTAATGTGAAGACTTCCTTATTGAGGTATGTTGTTATTTACCCCATGTTACAGATTTGGAAACTGAATTTAGAGAGGTTAGCAGCTTGTTCCAGTCACACAGTTTGTCAGTGGTAGAGCTGGAACGAAAACCCACATTTGTCTGACTGCAAAACCCTTAACCACAACAGTAAGCTGTCCCTGTAAAGAGATGTAAGTGCGTTCTTCTGTTAGGGGAAGTTATTACGATAAATCCTGGTTATCTGGCAAGTGTGTACATTTCACAGTCTGGTTAGGAGACTATTCTTGTTAGCTCAGCCCAAGGACCATGATTTAAAATTTAAGGCCACCTGGGATGGTTACTGTAAATAAAACTGATTATTAATTTGTGCAGTAAGTGTAGATATTCAGAGATTGGGTTGATTTAGGATGAATTACTAGATGCAGACGTCCACTCAAAAAAGTATGATTTCCTTCCTTCAGTCTCTCTCCCTGTCTCTCTCTTTTTTTCTTTTTTAGTTCCCCAACCACAGATCAAACCCATGCCCCCTGCAGTGGAAGCATGGAGTCTTAACTGCTGGACCGCCAGGGAAGTCCCCTCTCTTCCTGTCTCTTAATCTTCATCTCTCCCCCTCTCTTAGTGTCTTTTACTCTCCATCCCTCATCCCACCCTTTAGAAGAGTAAATTTTAATTTTGTTTTCGTAATTTCGTATTAGGCTTTTTCCTCTACAGAAAATTAGAGTTGTTTTAGAACTATAAACCAATACAAAGAATCTCATAATCATTTCTGTATTTGCCTCTCAGCTTAGAAATAAAAGCTTCCTGTCTGCCTCTTCCCAATGGCACCCTTTCTAATAGAGAACCTGTTCTTTTCCCCAAGAGGTGCAACTGTCTCAAATCTGGTGTATATTATTCCCAGACATTTTAATACATCTGTACACATTCCTGAATAATAGATAGTATGTTTTGCATGGTTTTAGACTTTAATGGATTCATATACTATTTGTTTTTCTGCAGTTTCTTTTCTTCCCTCAAGATACTTGTGAGATTTATCCATGTGGACACATGTAGCTCAATTTCATTGAGTTCAACCTCTTTTTCCTACAGGTGGCATTTGAAAAGACTTGGTTAATTGATGGTATGTAGATGTTATATAAAGAACTTAAGATGTTTTATGATGTACCTTATTTCCATGCATTTTTGGATTGTGAAACAATATAGAGAGTTTATTCAATATAAAAGCCTTATAATTAATTTTATAAACTTTAAAACACTAGCTTTGACAACACTCTATAGATAACGAATCCATAAATTTTAAAGACATTTAATAAAAGTTCTGTTTGATATTTAACGTTATCAGCTTGGCATGGATAATCAGACCAAACGAGTTTAACTTTCAGGATTGGAAGAAATAAGTGGTCTGAGTCACAAAAAATCTTCAAGGGCCTTTTTGCCTCATTGAAATGAGATTTCCAGTGTTAGCATATAGAGAAGAAAATGATATCTTCATAGACACAGTGCTAGTGAAGCACTCTGGAAGCCGTCAGTCTAGATAGGTCAGATGAGCATGACTTTTAGGCAGGGATTGGTTGGTATTTTGTGATAGGCTTCTATGCAAACAGCCTGTTGATTGAATTACCCTAATGTAGGAACATAATTTATAGACTTGCCAAGGGGATGCTTTTGTAATGCGAAAGCCTTGGCACCCTTCTCTTTAAACAAACAAGCAGGCACACTGAAAAACCCCTGACGCTTTACATTCGAAGGGCAGGCATCTCTCTAAGGCCCAGGATCTGCTGGGACCACTGCTGGATGCTAGGCCTGCCTCCCTGGTCAGACCAGAATTCCCTCCCTGTGTTTCCTGAGGAAGCTGTTAATCCTATGCCACTAGCTATTTCAACGGGGAGTATGGGTTCTTCTTCGTTGCCCGGTTCACTGCAGGCACTGTCTGCCCTTGGGTCCCCAGGTCCCATCATCGTCTGGTAGTGAGTCATGATGAGGTGTGTGACTGGAGGAAAAATCAGTTTGGCTGGGAGATGTCACCTCTGGTCTGAATGCTGGATATATTTAAGACTCTCTTAAAAATTTTTTTTTTTTTTTTAATCTCTGACTATAAAGTTAGCTGCTTCACTTATTAGGTGACCTTGGGCAAGTTACTGAAACCGTCAGTGGCTAATTTTCTGTTTCTTTGTTAGTAAAATGGAGATACTAAGAACTCTGTCTCAAGGGGTAGAGGTATTTAATCCTCATGTTACTTACTAGAAGATCTTAGAACTCTCCCTGGCCCATGGTAGGTGCTGTAATTATCATCATCACCACCACCACCATCATCGTTGTTGGAAGAGCACTGTCCTGGCTTCCTTTGGTTGAATTTGGGTACAGCTGTGGCTTTACCCGTAGTGACAGTAGGAGTAATCTGTGAACGTGTTCTTGCCTCTCTTTGAAGCGAACCATATTTTGAAGTGCAGGGATGGTGTAGGCCTCTCATTTATTAAACAGGAGAAACCATCTGTAGAAATCCAGCATATTACTGAAGATCTTTGCTTGAAAGTTTTGGAAACAAAGCCAAAAAAAGTACAAGGGAGCAGAGTGTCGTTGATGTGTTGTTACTTGTATTTGAGAATCTGGTAGATAGTACTTCTGTCACTGTGACGGATAGTTTTGTTTTTCTTTTGTGAAATGCAGGTCAAAGGCAGCACAGCCAAAATATTAAAGATCATGGTCTTTGAAGTTACATCTACTTCCTGTGTGACCTTGGGCAACTTGCTTAACTTCTTTGTGCCTTAATTTCCTTGTCTGTGAAATGTGGATAGTAATTTTATCTCCCTGAATGTTGCTAAGATTAAATTAGTTATTTGTAAAGCACTTAAGAAAACAGCCTGATCCATAGTGAGCCCTATATGTGTGTGTTAAGTCTTGGAAAAAAATTTGTAAAAATCTGTTTACTATATAGTCTTCACTGTGACAATCTCCTGTACGACAGTGGGGGAGAGGTGTCATCCCAAGTCATTGAACTCGACCTATTGTTGAGTTGCTAGAGGATTAGCAGTGAAAAGAGACCTTTTATATCTCCGTGCAGAAGTTAGAGTTCTAATGGGGAGAGACAGATTAATTAAGCACTGTCATTCACACCCCTGAGTGAGAATGGAGAATGGGATGCTATGGCCGTAGTTAACAGGACTAATTAGTTGAGGGGGTCAAGGACAACTTCAAGAAATTGGTAACTTCTATGGGACTTCCCTGGTGGTCCAGTGGTTAAGACTCCGGGTTTCCAGGGCAGGGGGCGTGAATTCGATCCCTGATCAGGGAGCTAAGATCCTGCGTACCGCGCGACATGGCCAAAAAAAAAAATCTGAGACCAGCAGGAAGGCTAGGAGCTCTCCACGCTGAGAGTAGAGATGCTCCGAGCACAGTGAAATGCACGCGGGAGGCTGTGGAGACCAGAGCCAGAACATGTGTGGTTGCAGGAGCTGCACAGATGGGTCTGGGCGGGAAGAGGGGGCTCCAGAGCGAGCAGGCGCAGTGTTGGGAAGCCCTGGTGAGGCCCACCTCAGGGTCAGGGACTTCAGAATTTATTCAAAGCTCGGTGGGAAGCCATGGCGACATTTTGAGCAGGGGGTTGGCATCATGCGAGTCACATTTGAGAAAGGCTTCCCAGACTGCGGTTGGGAGAATGGATTTGAGGACAGCAGGCCTGGAGGGGGTGGGTCCTCACTCACCCAGGCCACAGACTTGGGTGGAAAAGGCAGATTCTCCAGGAGTCAGGATTCAGAGGCTGCGGGCTTTGGTGGGTGCTTGGGTGTAGGGGCCGAGGAAGGAGGTGTCCAAGACGATTCCTGGGTTCCTGGCCTGGGCGGAGAGCGCTGGGTGCTGAGGTAGTCCAGCCAGAGGAACGGGTTTCATGGGAGTGAAGATGTGTTTTCGGTTTGGCCTGTGTGGAGGCGGAGGTGCTTCTGGGCTTCCCAGTGGATGTGTTCGGGAGTTTGTTTCTTTTACGAGTGTGTACTGCGCAACAGGGAGCAGAGCTGAGGATTCTGGAGATGCAGCACAGAGATAGGAAATGACACCAGGCAACTGGATAGCAAACCAGCTGCAGAAAAAATGTAGAGGAAGAGGCAGGGTGGCTCAGCGCAGATCTTGGAGAGCAGAACTTTTAAGGGATGGGTAGAAGAAGAGGTTGATAAAGAGATTTGACAGCGGTAGCCATTGAGAGGGAGGGAGGGAGGGGGTGGGAAAGCCCCGAGAGGGTTTCACAAGTTAAGGAGAAAGACTGTTTCAGAAAGTTAGGAGGGAGCAGACAAGGTCATGCTACAGAGAAGTCAGGTCCCAGGAGTCCAGATGACGCTGCGTTAGCAAGACAGTGTCATTGGCACTCCTATACATAAAATAGGTTACTAATAAGTACTGTATAGCACGGGGAACTCTACTCAATACTCTGTAATGGCCTATATGGGAAAAGAAGAAAAAGAAAGAGTGGATATATGTATATGTATAACTGATTCACTTTGCTGTACCGCAGAAACTTAACACAACATTGTAAGTCAACTGTATGCCAATAAAAATCAAAACAAAACAACAACAAAAAGACAGTGTCATGGGTAATGAGTGGGAGATGAGTTTGTGGCACGGCAGGGATGGGAGCCTGATGGCACAGGGTGGAGAAGAGGGTAACTGGAAAATACATGAGCCTGTGGTGCAGGCATTTCTCCCAAGCTGTTGGCTAATTGGTGAGATTTGAACACGCCGATTTAAGTGTCCAACAGAAAGGAAGAGGTGGAAGATTCAGGGAATATTCTAGCATACACAGGGCTTCTGAATAGCATAGAAGGTGGGATTCAGATTCCAGGTGGAGGGGGGCAAGACACATCTACTTCAGTAACGGAAGGGGTGGAAAGGATGGGTGCAAACCCGGTTCCATTTGTAGCTTTGTGTCAGGACATTGAGGAAATGAGGAACCGATGGATTTATTTCGTCTGTGAGGTAGACAGCAAGGTGGTTTTCAGTAATGAATTCTGTTTTAATTTCTCTCTTACCACATTCTTTTTCCGCTTAATAAGTAATACATGACTTGTAAAAGTTTTGTCTGTTTGAATCGGGTGGGATGGAATATAGATGTTGAAAGAGAAGAAGTGGTGAGAGGTGAGTGGGGAGAAAAAGTAGGAATAAAATGTCTGGAAAAACAGTCTTGGGACTTCCATGGTGGTCCAGCGGTTAAGACTCCACGCTTCCACTGCAGGGGGCGCAGGTTCGATGCCTGGTCGGGGAACTAGGATCCCGCATGCTGAATGGCATGCCCCCCCCCCCAAAAAAAAACCCAAAAAACAAAAAGCAGTCCTCAGACACCGAGACGTGCGTCTATTTCAGAGTTTGTTCTGCTGGCTCTTCAGGTCGAATGCTTTATTCAAACAATCTTTAATCTTGGTTTTTTAAAAAAAATATTCAATGAAGATGGCTTTCTTTCTTTTTCACTGAGGGACCCTGCTGATGTTTCGGTTTGCTCTCAGTGGAATTGTGCTGGTTCTCTTTGGATGTTTGTAAAGAAGAAGTTTTTCTTGGCAACACCGGAGAAGAGATTCCAGGACTTCAGGTTCAGAGGAGAACCTGTAAGAGTTAAAGGCGTAGCCATTATCAGTGATCTAAACCAGAGGTCCCCAGCCTTTTTGGCACCAGGGACCAGTTTCGTGGAAGACAGTTTTTCCACGACGGGGGCGGGGATGGTTTTGGGATGACTGAAGCACATTACACTTATTGTACGCTTTCTTTCTATTATTGTATTGTAATATATAATGAAATAATTATACGACTCACCATAATGCCAACAGGAGGCGGAGCTCGGGCGATAATGTGAGCGATGGGGAGTGGCTGTAAATACAGATGAAGCTTCACTCGCTTGCCCGCCGCTCACTTCTTGCTGTGTGGCCCGGTTCCTAACAGGCCACAGACCGGTACTGGTCCATGGTCCAAGGGTTGGGGACCCCTGCACTAAACATATAATATCTTTTCTTCCTCTTTTCTAGCTAACTACTTAGTTAGGTTCCAACTAGTTTAAGAAACAATTCATGGCCGTCCTCTTCCCTCTGGCTCCGGATGCACTGGCTGTGAGCACGCGGCACCTTCAAGGACGGGAAGCATGCAGACTTTCAAGTTCTTCACTGGGAGAGAGATTCTAGGACTTAGCAGAGGAGTTCATAGCCTGTGTCGCTACAGCTAGAGTTGGTGGCCTGTTCTTGTGGAAAGCAATAGGACAGGGTTCAGATTAATTCTGGGTTTTTTTTTTTTTTTGACAGTTCAGATTTTGGCATAAGACTTCCTGCATATCCTCATGCATTGCCTTCAGTTGCAAGTGAGAGAAACCCAACTAAAACTAGTTGAAGCAAAAAAGAGACTTTCTGGCTTGCATGAGTGAAGTCTTGGGAGTGGGGTTTCTTTGGCTACACTGGCATCCAAGGGTTCAAGCGATGTCATCAGGTCTCTCTTTTTGCATCGCTAGCGTTTCCTGCAATTGGCTTGACCCCGATGGGCACTCTTTCCACAGTGGCGATAGCTTAAGTTTACTTACATCTTTCTCATTGCTCTGGGGATTCCAGAGAACAGTGACTCCTTTTCCTTAGAGCAGTTGTTCTCAATCAGATGGTTTTGTGATGTCCTGGAGACATTTTTGGTTGTCATAATTGGGAGGTGCTGCTGGCATCTAGTGGGTAGAGGCCAACGTTGCCATGTGGCTGAACACCCTACGATGCACAGGGCCAGACACCGCACCCCACCCCCCAGCCCGCAACCTCCCAAGAACGATCTAGCTCAGAGCTAATTGCACTAAGGCTGAGAAACCCTGCCTTAGACATAGAAACACCACATCGTTTATATCAGAATACTTTGGGGGGTAAAATTACGCTGGGACCACAGGCATAAACTGGTCTTGTCCTGGGTGAACCGGAACAGGTGGCTGCCCTCTCTGAAGGCCCATCAGTCCTGGGTCACTTGTTCAGCCTGGACCCATCACTGAGTGTGGCAGATGGGATGCCTTGGCCAGCCTGAATTGCATGCTTACCACGCGGGAGAAGCAGGTGACAAGTGACGTCTGCCTCACCGGAACGCCAAGGGTCCCAACAAGGGATGTGCAGAACATAGAATAAAGCTGTCTAGCGTGCAAGAGAAGGTGCATTTTTTTTGAAGCTTCCTCTAAGTTCTTTTTTAAAAAAATAGTTATTATTTATTTGTTTTTATTGTAGTTTTACAATGTTGTGTTTGTTTCAGGTGTACAGCAAAGTGTTTCAGTTATACATATATATCTTTTTTCTTTTTTTTCTTTTTATTGGAGTACAGTTGCTTTACAATGTTGTATTTTTCGATTCTTTTCCCTTACAGGTTATTACAAAATACTGAGTATAGTTCCCTGTGCTACACAGTAGGTCCTTGTTGGGAACACGGATTTCGGAAAGCAGCTTTACTAGACACTGTTTTTGTCCGGACCTAGGGGCCACGTGTGGCAAAGGACTCTGTGAGATTAGCGAGTCAAGATAAGGAAGGCTTCTCTTTTTTCCTGTTGTTCGGTTGATTCATTTTAACCAAAATAGAGAAGGAGGGGAGAGGTGAGAGGGTGGAAGGGAAGACTCTGGTCTGCGCAGCTCGTCTGGATACAACATCGAGGTTGTTGATTCACTGCAGTGCTTAGTGTCTGTGCCGTCCAGTATTTAACCTCTGAGCTATGGAGTAGCTCAGACGCTTGTGATCATTGTGGAAAAAGCTGGAAGTAGTTAACGTTTATAACATCTTAACTTGTTAGAGTTCAAGAAAATGTTTTAAAAACTAAATAGTGATTTTATGGCTTAATTTAGATTTCTGACACAGTGTTCCTGTTTAATTTTGGAGAAATATTGTTAAGAAAAACTGATCCTTGTGAGTGTAATTCATCTGGCAGAGTGGATTGAGTAATTTTATGTTCTTTTTCCTTTTAAACAAACAACATATTTGAACAGAAATGAGAGCAGATTTAAAAAATTTCTTATTTTCTATATGCCTGGCTTGATTTTAAGTTTGAAATCAATTGAGAAATCCTATAAGCACCTAGAAGAGTTGTCCAAATAAGTTTATTTTCTTCTGAAATTGTATGATAGTCCCTGGAAATGCTTTCCTTGTCTCTGTTTTATTGTGTATGCTGGATAGTATCAAAAGCGAGGATTCAAAAGTAGGTAAGTGACCTGTTTGGACTGTTTTCTTTTCATTCATACTGTAGGGGAATTGAGATGGTTAAATTAAATACTTATGATGTGAGCTCTGAAATCTTTTAGAATTGACTGCTAGGTCTTAATTGATATTGTCTAAAAGGCTTGCAAATTAACCGGGTAATGAGCAGTCCTATGTCCAGAAACCGGATGTATCACTTAACCACAGCTAAGTTTTTTTGTTGCTGTTGCTATACGATGGTTCAGTGCCTTTTGGCAGTGTCTACAGGGTGTCTGTAGGACTGATTTATCTTGACAGTCATCGGACCAAAAAGGTTTCAAAAAGTGCTTCTTTGTCCAGGGAACAAAGAGGCAACTTTAGTAAAGACCTTCACGTTTTGTGACTTCGAGGCTTTCATTTCCAAAAGCTTTAAAGCTGAAAGTAGAGCTTTGAGTAAACACACTTCCTCAGTTTAATGTCTGCAGCGAGAGCACAGCAGAAGAGTGGAGAGGGAGTCGGGTCCATGGTGGCAGCTGGTGCATCAGTGAGCATTTGACCTTCGGAGGGCACCTTGGAGTGAAGCCTGCTAGATTGTGGCATGGTGAACCCAAACCCAGAGTTTATATTAGGAAGAAAATTTGGAATGGAGTGGAATGCACATTCAGCTCTGTGGGCTTACGTGTGTGTGTGTGTGTGTGTGTGTGTGTGTGTGTGTGTGTGTGTGTGTGTGTGTGTAATCTAATCACACTTTAGATGTAACTAAACCATGTTTATTATTTAAGAAGCATCAGTGATGATTCCTTTAAAGTGTAAAGTCATCTCTCAACCTATTATTTTGTGCATGTGAATATCCATTTAATTTTTTTCCTTTTATTATTGAAATATAGTTGACTTATAATGTTTCAGGTATACAGCAAAGTGACTGTTAAATCAGATTCTTTTGGTTATTACAAGATACTGAATATAGTTCCCTGTGCTACACAGTAAATCCTTGTTGTCTACCTATTTTATATATAGTAGTGAGTATCTGTTAATCTCATACTCCCAATTTATCCCACCCCCTTCCCCTTTGGTAACCATAAGTTTGTTTTTGATGTCTGTGAGTCTATTTCTATTTTGTATATAAGTTCATTTGTATCCTTTTAGATTCCACATATAAGTGATATATGATTATCTTTCTCTGTCTGACTTAATTCACTTACATGATAATCTCTGGGTCCATCCTTGTTGCTGCAAATGGCATTATTTCATTCTTTTTTTATGGTTGAGTAGTATTCCATTGTATACATATACCACATCTTCTTTTTCCATTCCTCTGTTGATGGACATTTAGCTTGCTTCTCTGTCTTGGCTATTGTAAACAGTGTGTGAATATCCATTTTTCTGTCTTGGATTTGGTTAAATGAAGGTGCATATAAAATATCTTCAATCTGAAACAGCAATGAGTAGATTACTACAATCTCAAATTAGAAGTGTTAGATTTTATTTTCATTTGCCTCATAATCTACTTATAAGTTTAGCTATTGGTAAACATTATCTGAGATGTACTAACACAAAGTTTAAGTTTCCTAGAAGTCATGATAATAATAGTGGTTGTCGTAAAAGTAGCAGTTAATAGGGTTTTAAAAATTTTTATTATTTTTTTTAAACCATGTAAGGGGACAAACCTTTACATTAATTAGCATTGACTTCTCACAACCGTCCTATTTGGTAATTACTCTGACAGGACACACCATTTTGCAGTTTAGGAACCTGGGTTTAGGTCGGTTAAGTTACTTGCCCAAAGGGCACTTGCCTGGAAAGCTGTGTGGCCCCCGCCTGTTTCACACTCTCTGAAGCCTTTAGTTTTCTAGAAGAGCATATATTATTGCCATTGATACCGTATGTATTTCACAAGCTTTGTGGTAGTATCTTGTGTAAAGCCATGGGGGGAGGGTGTTATGTCTGTAGAGCGTACTTTAGGAAATTTAAAAATTTTCCATGCAGGTGATAGAAACTTCCTTTAAGCTATTAAAAGTCACAGGAAAGGAAGTCATTTTCAGATGATCTGGAATAGTGGCTGTATGATTCTACTTGTATTGCACAAAATGAAAAAGAGCGCTGTTGCTTGCTTTTTAGCCAAAGCAGAATTTAAAGAGTAACGTCATTGTTAACGATCCAGAGGGCTCATTGGGTTTGAATGGTGCTGACAGCTTGTTATGCCATTTTCAGCCTCCATGTCTTGTCACTGATAGGCAGAGGCCTGTAGGATTTCTCTCTTTAAAGGAAAACACTTTCCTTTGTTTTGCGGAATGGGTGCTTTGCTGTCAATGTCAGTTTGGACCCTTGCTTAAATTTGCTGCTTATTTTATGTCCCCAAACTGTACTGCCGTTTAATTTTCTTCGCAAATAGCCATTCCCTTTCTCTCTAGATGTATTTTCATTCTTTCTGCTGATGATATTCTGAATCTATTTACCGTGAAATGAATTTTCTCCTGGTTTACCCATGAGCGACTTGCTATCCAGAAGGTTAAGAATTTTGCCCAAAGTCACATGGCGAAGGCAGAGACAGTGTTAATGAAGACATTGTAGTTAGGTTTAAAATATTTCAGATTCTGTCTGATCTTGAATTTAGTAAACCTCAGTTTCCATGTAGAAAGCTGGAATTTAAGTCCTGCAGTGCTGACTCCCGTGGAGCGGGAACGAATGCCCAGGCCTCCTACTCTACAGCTGAGGAAACATGCCCCACGTGTCCGCCTAGATACCTGCTCTGTCCCGTCTGTTGGTTTCATGAAGCTCATTTGGTAGTGTTGAGTCTACATTGAAGTCATTTTTCTTATCTGTATGTTTGCAGCATTAATGAACAAGTAATGAGGAAATCCTATGTAAAGGGTGACTTTTCTTTTTCCCCTTTGGAAACCAACTGTTTTCATGATGCTCACATCATATTCATGTTCATGAAAAATTTAGATCCGGAGGAGAGAAAATACAAGGTCGAAGATCGTTACAACAGGCCAACAAGTTCTTCAAAGTAGGAGGCTTGGAATAAAGCCAATTCTGGTCCCTCTAATGGAGTCCTTATAAAAGTTCCTGGCTTGACTTTCACTATCAAGTATTTTGCACATATTAATTATGCTTATGTGTCCTTCCATTGAGATAAGTGGTACTGTTCCCAATTCTCTGATTTATAGGTGTGCATAAACTAACTTAGTCCCAAAGGAAGCTATGATTCCATACTAAGCTTACCCCAATAATATATGCTGGTTTTTTAAAACATCTTTATTGGAGTATAATTGCTTTACAATGGTGTGTTAGTTTCTGCTGTATAACAAAGTGAATCAGCTATACATATACATATATCCCCATATCCCCTCCCTCTTGAGCCTCCCTCCCACCCTCCCTATCCCACCCCTCTAGGGTGTCACAAAGCACCGAGCTGATCTCCCTGTGCTATGCGGCTGCTTCCCACTAGCTATCTATTTTACATTTGGTAGTGTATATATGTCAGTGCCACTCTCTCTCTTCGTTCCAGCTTCCCCTTCCCCTCCCCGTGTCCTCAAGTCCATTCTCTGCGTCTTTATTTCTGTCCTGCCCCTAAGTTCATCAGAACCATTTTTTTTTTTTTTTAGATTCCACGTATATGTGTTAGCATACAATATTTGCAGCACTATTTACAATA
The DNA here is from genome assembly GCF_949774975.1 of Lagenorhynchus albirostris. Classification (NCBI taxonomy): domain Eukaryota; kingdom Metazoa; phylum Chordata; class Mammalia; order Artiodactyla; family Delphinidae; genus Lagenorhynchus; species Lagenorhynchus albirostris. Next base: position 27,363,049 of record NC_083098.1, read on the forward strand.
GCCAGGACATGGAAGCAACCTAAGTGTCCATCGACAGATGAATGGATAAAGAAGATGTGGCACATATATACGATGGAATATTACTCAGCCATAAAATGAAACGAAATTGAGTTATTTGTAGTGAGGTGGATGGACCTAGAGTCTGTCAAACAGAGTGAAGTCAGAAAGAGGAAAACAAATACATACTGTTTTTAATCTGAGATTCATAAGGCCGTTTGAAGCAAATCCTCAGCCCTCAACCATTTAATCATTCCCATGAGTAAGAGCGCTTCCTCCTGACACCTCCTTTGAAGGTGAAGTAGAGAAATTAATGAGTTGGATAGAGATGATGTGACATTGTTTTGTGGTTGGGACATCCATTCATCTGCTACGACTGGTCCTAATAAAGCCTGAACATTCCTAAAAATGTCCTGCCCCTCACCTTGCTCCTGTTCCGCATTTCAGTAGACGCTCAGCCCCTTGAGGGCATTGTCCGATTTGGGTCCCCAACTAGTGCCAAGGACTGTGCCTGGCTCTCAGGTTTTGGATTCATACTTGCTGTGTAGATTCCTGTCTGGCTCCTGGCATGTTGGAAGCCCTTGAAGTACAGAGGTTGGATGATACCAGTAGAGAAGCAGATGCGATTGTGAGAATCCAGGGCCTCTGATGGCTGCCCTGTCTCCGAGCTGCTGATGGAAGGCGGGAAGGGCCTTTTGTAACTTTGGACTACCATCTCCCATCTCAGCTCCTCTGCAGATGCCCGCCAGGGTGCTTTACATCTGATGAACACAGTCAGAATCAGACCTCTCGGGAGGTGAAAGTGGCTGGAGTCTGGTTAGAAGGTTGTTTTGGCCTGAGTTGAGTTGATAAAATTTTCAAAGCATGAAGAGAGGCCTGGGAGGAGTTAGGGTACATTTGGGACAGCATTCAAATTCTGTTCAGGGTCCCAGACTGCCGCCACATGGAAAGAAAAACTCAAGAGTGGTTAGTAGTTTATTTCTTTTGGCTGACTTTCTATTGTCATTCCTTAATGACTGTTTATATTTAATATGCTGCAAGTTGTATATAAGTTTCTGTTTAGTCTGTCTCTGTATAGAGATAAATAGCGTAGGTGAATTTTCTCTGTTGTACATGAGTAAAGAAGGGTGTTAATGTTTCATTTGTTTCACATCAAGCAAAATAACAGGACAAAGACAAGTAAAAGTAGTGATGTGGCTACACAGTCAAGTTGTACTTCTTTTATTAGATTTAATAGAACGAGGTCCCTGAAGGAATGTTAAAATCTGTTCAGAATAATAACTCCAAAACGTTCCCAAGCAGTAACGATAAAATACAAGGAATCGTATTATTGATGCAAAACCAGAGCTGTGATATTAGAAGTCCTTGTTATCTTAAGAAGAACAAAATGTCATGTTTTTCCTTATTAAAATTTTTTTCTTACATAACCAGCTCTGTGATAAACTCAGTCTGGACGTTCTGTGTTCATGGCATCACTTCTCATTTTATTTCTCCTAGAAAACTGTGAGGCATGCCATCCATTGGATGCTTTGTACACGGGAAGGGACCTCGGCCATAGGAAGGGACCCCAGTACCGTGTTGTCAAAAAGAGAGAGGGCTCTTTTTGAAAACAGTGACATCACTGACCTTTTCTTTGGCAAGCTGCCGATAAAATATTGTAGGGAGTAGCTAGCTCTCTTTTTGCTCTTGTAGACACAGTAAACAGAGACTGGCCTCTTTGGCTTTTCTTACCCTTATTATAGTGCAGGTGATACTTTTCTCTGTCTCCTTTAGAAGCTAGACTATCACTAAAGAAGGTAGGTGTGTGTGTGTGGGTGTGTACGTAGTACGTGGTGAGTCAGCCTCTGTGGCTGTTGGCTGTGTATTTTGTCCTTGGTTTATATTATGTTTTTTTTTAGCTTAATCTAGATTTTAAATTTTCTTTTTTTTTTTACATTGAAGTATAATTGACTTACAATATTGTGTTAGTTTCAGGTGTACAGCAAAGTGATCCAGTTATACATACATATCTATTTTTTTCAGATACTTTTCCCTTATAGGTTATTACAAGATACCAAGTATAGTTCCCTGTGCCATACAATAGGCCCTTTATCCCATTATGTCTTGAGGAGCAGTGTGTCAGTAACAACTGGCTGCATGTTACAGAAAAGCCAGTTGACAGATGTTGACTGTGTCGGTTGGTGGATTTTTTTTTTTTTTCCTCTCCCATAGTAAGTCAATAGTTGGTGGTTGCTGGCTGGTTTTCAAGGCTGAGGAGTCTACAGGTTTTGTAGCCTTTTACTCATGGTTTGCAAGATGGCCTAGCCATGACACCCCCTTTCTAGGGGACAAGAAAGAGGAAAAAGAACAAAGGGGGGAAAGTCTGTATCAAAGGCTTTCCCAGGAATCTCCTATCAGCTCCCGCTCATAGATCATCGGCTGCAGCATTCACGTGGTTTCCCCGCACTGCAAGGAAGTCTGGGAAGGAGTTGTTTGTAGTCCAGCCTTTGTTGCAGAGGAAGGCAAAGGGAGAGAAGATTGGAATGGCTGTTGAATGAGACAGTTTCTGCATCTGCCAGAAGCAGGTCCAAATTCTAGTGCTGAGGATCTTCATAGTGTTTCTCCATTTAACGTCACTTAATCAACAGGTCGTCACAGAGCACTGTTGATGTGAGCTGTGTAGTTATTGGTCTTAGTGAGCCAGAGAGAGATGCTAATGGATAATGTGTTGTCTTATTAGGATTTACAGTCTAGTTATAGAAATATAAAACACGTGAAAGAAATGGTTCTGGGAAATTAAGTGCTATGTTTTCTCACCAGATGATAAGAAGAGGGACCTTGATGGATACCTGGTGTAGTTAAAAGGGCTCCCTGGAGAAGGTAGAATTGACTGGGGATGGGTGGGTGGGACGGATAGAGGTGTCTGGGAAAGGGGAATAGCTTGAATACCCAGGGTTATTTAGGATGTAGTGCAGAATATTAGGGCCTATAGGAAAGATGAATGTGGCTATAAGTTCTGCCCTAAAACAAAACCAGAGAGTTGTGGTTTTGGAGCAGGAAATAAGGAGGTAGGCTGCTTAAGAAAAAATGATCAGATACTCCTCTGTGGGAGCCTGTAGAACCTGGGGCCAGGGAAGCCCATGAAGTCCTGTTCTGCTCACCTTGAGGACAAGGGCCATGGTCTAGGTTGGTGGCAGTGCCTTTGGGGAGGGAGCCCAAGGGAGATGAATGAATGAGGCCAAAGGAAAGTTAGCAGGACTCACTGGCTTCTTAGATTTGCTGAAAAATCTAAATCAAAGATAATATTTTCAGTTTGGCACGCTAGGAGAAAATTAGAAACCAGAACAAGAAAGTCACTGGGAGCACAGGGCAGTTTGGTTTTGAGCCAAAGGCTTTGTGCCCCAACTGGTCTTCCCAGTCTCTGCTGCTCTGTGTTCATCATCTTGATTTCCCTTTACCAGCTTCCATCCCTGTAGCACCGATAGCTTCTGTTTATTCACAGTTTCTGCTTCCTCCAAATGTTGGCTAACTCATGGGCTGCTTCTTTGAGTGTTCCCTCAGCCTCACTGTTCCTATACTCCACGTCTGAGTTCATAAGTCAGCTTCCTAAGGGAATGTGGTTGGCCCAGCTAATTACCATTGTTCTTGTTTGGGGGAGAAGTTGTCTGGCTCTTGGGAGGTCACTGGCCAGCCTTTTTTAAAAAAATTTTATTTTTTATTGAAGTATAGTTGATTTACAATGTCGTGCTAATTTCTGCTGTACAGCAAAGTGATTCAGTTTACATACATTTTATATATATATATATACACACACACACACACACACACACACACACACACACACACTTTTTTTTTTTTTTTTTTGCGGTTCGCGGGCCTCTCACTGTTGTGGCCTTTACTGTTGCGGAGCACAGGCTCCGGACGCGCAGGCTCAGCGGCCATGGCTCACGGGCCCAGCCGCTCCGCGACATGTGGGATCTTCCCGGACCGGGGCACGAACCCGTGTCCCCTGCATCAGCAGGCGGACTCTCAACCACTGCACCACCAGGGAAGCCCCAACACACTCGTTTTTTAAAATATTCTTTTCCATTATGGTTTATCATAGGATATTGATACAGTTCTCCGTGCTATACAGTAGGACCTTGTTGATCCATTCTGTACATAATAGTTTGCATTGACTAACCCCAACCTCCCACTCCATTCCTCCCCCAACCCCTTCCCCTTTGGCAATTTTTTGTTTTCTGTGTCTGTGAGTCTGTTTCGTAGATAGGTTCATTTGTGTCATATTTTAGATTCCACATATAAGTGATATCATGTGGTATTTGTCTTTCTCTTTCTGACTTACTTCACTTAGCATGATAATCTGTAGTTGCATCCATGTTGCTGCAAATGGCATGATTTTGTTCTTTTTTATGGCTGAGTAGTATTCCATTGTGTATGTGTGTGTATATAAATATACACACACACCACATCATCTTTATCCATTCCTCTGTGGATGGACATTTAGGTTGTTTCCATGTCTTGGCTCTTGTGAACAGTGCTGCTCTGAAATAGGGGTGCATGTATCTTTTTGAATTGTAGTTTTGTCCAGGTATATGCCCAGGAGTGGGATTGCTGGATCATACGGTAATTCATTTTTAGTTTTCTGAGGAACCTCCATACTGTTCTCCATAGTGGCTGCACCAATTTACATTCCCACCAACAGTGTAGGAGGGTTCTCTTTTTTTCCACACCCTCTCCAGCATTTGTTGTTGTAGACTTTTTAATGGTGGCCCTTCTGACTAGCGTGAGGTGATACCTCATTGGCGTTTTGATTTGCATTTCTCTAATAATTAGTGATGTTGCCTATTTGGCCAGCCTTTCGATGGGCTGCTCTTGGATCTGCTGCCCCTCCCTGCCTGGCCAGTTGTAAGCTATCATATAGAACAGGTTTGCCCAAGATTGTCGCCTCACCAGGGCCTGGGAGAGGAGGAGAGGGCTGGCTGGGGGCAGGCACCGTGCAAGTAGGAACCTGGTCCATGCGCCAGAGCTTGCTTGGTGTTTTACAGTCATTTCTTTATCAGAGGGAGCTGTTTTCCATCTCACTGTATGCAGAAGGTGGTGCAGTTACATATGAATAAACCTGTGATTAATACTTCTTTCGGTATTTATTTTTTAACAGCTTTATTGTGACATAATTCGCACACACCATATGCTTCACCCATTTAAAATGTACAATTCAGTGGCTTTTTGTACGTTCACAGATTTGTGTAGCCATCACCCCAGCCGATTTTAGAATATTTTCATCACCCCCACAAAGAAGCCCTGTATCCCTTGGGCTAATTAAAAAAAAATTTTTTTTTTTGCTGCGCCCCATGGCATGCAGGGTCTTAGTTCCCTGACCAGGGATCGAATCTACAGTGGAAGCGCAGAGTCTTAACCACCCTGATGATGTGTAACATGCTTCCCACCCCAGTGCTATTCCAAGTGAGGCCTTTTTGACCACAGTTTTTCCATTTGCATTGCTTCCCCATTCTTCTTCCCCCTTGGCCACATAGCACTTATCACCTACTGTGTGTTTTTATGTATCTAATGTTTGTTTTTCTCAGAATGTGAGCTTTATAGAGGAAGGGGTTTTTATCCTACTTAAACTGTCCAGTACCTGGTCAGTATTCAGGTATTTGCTGAATGAATGAATTATAATCAATTTGTTATGCTTCCAGCTACCAGTTGTGCTAAGAACTCTGTACCTTATACTATCTTTATTTTATTCCTATAGAAATTGAAGCTCAGAGGTGGAATAATTTGCCTCAAGTAGGTAACTGGCAGAGCGGATTTGTGAATCAGTGTAGCTCATTGCTGTCTGCTGAAGATGTAATGTAAGCCACGTATATAATTTACATTTTGTTAGTAACGTCATTAAAAAAAGTAACAGGTGAAATTAATTCAAATCAGATTTCATTAATCCAGCATATCCAAAGTATTACCATTTCAACCTAAAAATTGTAACCAGTATAAAAATTGTCTTGTGCATTTTTGTCCAACCAAATCTTTGGAAGCCCGTGTGCATTTTATACTAAAATGGTAAATATTCATGGGGCCCAGCCACATTTCCGGAGACCAAGAGCCCCACGTGGCCAGTGACTGTTGTGTTGGGAGCCCGACTCTAAATGACATCAAATCTCATGGTCCTGCGTCTGTCCCTTGCTGCTTCCCTGTACTCAAGCTGCCACCCTTTTCCAGCTTGGGAAGATAATAGCAGAATCTCCATCTGACATTTGTAGAGGCCAACCATGTATAGAAGCCTTAGTTTACATGCTCAGCTCCTTTGATTTTCAGAAGAACTCAAGGAAGTAACTTTGTCAGGTCCCGGTTCCCTTCTAATCAGCAGAGAAATTTTACAGGCAATGGTATGGAGATCTAGAGAGCTTAATAGCTTGTCTGAATTTACAAGGTTTCTATTGATACTTGGCAGGGTCAGGTATAGAATCCAGCTCACGTGAGGCTTGGGATAGTCCTTCGACATAAAGTCTGCCCCCAAGTCCATAGTTGGCCCGAGGACCTCGCTCTGTCCGAGATCCCCAGAAGTTCTGTGTTGCTGGTTTCAGTCTCTGCACATTTGGACTCCTCCCATTTTTCCTCTTGTTTTGAACACTGTTCTTCCCTCCCTACCCTCATTCACTTGTTGGATCTCTTCTTTCAGACTGGGCTCCTTCTGAGACTTTCTTATTTCCCCCAATTCTCCCCTGGAAGTTCCCTGTCCTGTCCCTTTCATGATAGGTAACGTCAGACAAACCCATATGAATCTTTTGAGAAAAAGGTTTGTTAATTTGCCGACTTGACTGTCGGAGGGCCGGTTCGGTAGTTGGCAGTATGGAACTAGGGGAAGGAAAGATTTCTCATTTGTGGCTAGTTCCCTGCCCTCCCAGTTTGAGGGGGCTCTGTGGGTGTCTTCTGGGCAGGAGGGGAGAGCCTGCAGCTGTGTGGGTGCTGGGTGCGGCTTTCAGCGGCTGAGAGCTGGCAGTCCTTGCCAGGCTTGCGGAAACTATGTGGATTGGAACAAAAGGCTGGGTGTGTGAAGTTAAGAACCCTCGACTGAGAGCTGGAAAAGAGCTGCTTATGGGCAATTGTTTCTGAGAGACAGTGTATTTGATACGTTCGGGTATCCTCTTTCTGGTATCCCGGAGTTAAATGTGTCGAGAACGGTTTATGTCTCCTCTCGGGTTTTCCCTTGTAATAGTAGTTTCTTTACTGACCTCAAGTGCTGTTCTGTGTGTGTTTTGTGTTTGTATTGGGCTGGGGTGGGTGTGGCAGTGACATTTAATTCAGACCGCATAGTCTGCAGCATGACCTAGCAGTTCCTCTCTGATTGAAAACTTGGTATTTGGATTTATTCCACCTTCATGGGAGAAGCAGCATTCTTTCATGAATGGAAGGAACGCTTTTGTTGGGGGGTTAGTCATTACATCACACTTTTAAGTTTATCCACTCTAAAAAGGAATTGCGTGGACTTCTGGAATCATATAAAAGCGAAGAGTATGAATTGGGAAATCTGTCCATTGAGAACATGTGGGCTAGTTTGCCTTGCATAGTATTGGACTTTTCTTAAGATTTTGTGCTGATTGGTGCTAAGCAACTTTTAAGGTGATTTTAAGAAGGCTTTTCTAGGACAAAAGAAGGAAAAATGCTAAATGAGTTGAATTGAGTGAGCCGCCACTTGCTTCAGCCATTTGGGCAGCAGCAGTAGCAGTAGCAGCAGCGTCTTTTCTTGGGTCCATTCTCTTGACTCTGGTTTTCATGCTCATGCCTAGATCAGAAGCTGCCAGATTCTCCACTATTAGAAATTCATTCCTTTTGAAATATAAACACGATACCAATTCATGTTATTGTCTTCTAACAGATTACACTCTTCAGCATTGGTATTTTTTCTTTCAACTTCATTGAGGTATACAACTTACCCTTGAGAAACACCAGTTTGAAATGCATAAGTCCACTTATACATGGATTTTTTTCCAATAAATATTTACTACAGTACTGAATGGTCTGTGGTTGGTTCTGCATCTGGAGATGCAGAATTGCCTGTGTGGAGAGCTGACTAAAGTTACATGCAGATTTTTGACTGCACGGGGGTCGGCACCCCAAACCCTTCATGCAGTTCAGGGGTCTACTGTAATGGACAAGTAAAATTGTAAGATATTTAAAGGGTGCAACGCAATGATCTGTTATATGTGTACATTATGAAAGGACCGCCCCCCCCCCCACGGCACTGATATATTTTATAAGGCTAGTTGAAGCAGATACAGAATGGTAACCCGGTAGGGGTGGAGGAAAAGAAAAATGAATGTTGATGTGGTTGATGAGACAGCCCCAAAGAGGAATGATTTGTTTATTTCTTCACTAAGAGGGCTGGGCTGGGGAGCAGAGAGTATTGTTACTCATCAAAGAACAGATATCTGCTGCTCACCTATTCTCTGTTGCATTCCCCAGGAATTCTGAAGGATAACAACAGCTTTTAACAATTGAGACAGGACATAAACTTTGACAGGACGTAAGCACAAGGAAAGGAAAATCAGATATAATGATATTATAAAAAAAGCAGAAGACCCATAATAAGGGTGTATAAGGTTTATTGCAAGATGGATATTAAAGAACAGTGGCTCTCAACCCTCACTATGCATTACAATCAAATGTGAAACTTGTTTTTTAAAAAAAGGATGCTGATGCCTTAAAAAAAAAAGGTTGAGAGATTATATTCTACTTGCTTTGGGGTGAAGGTTGGGCATTTTTGAAGAGTTGGGAATATCTGAGATGGGTCATGAATTAAGCCTTACGTAGAGAGTGATTCATGACCTTTAGGGAATCAGAATCACCTAGGGTGACTCACTGAAAATGCAGTTTCCTGGTCTTCCCTCAAATTCTGTCCTGGGTCTTGGGCTACCGTTTGAGAAACCCTCTGGTAGGAGTAGAGTATTGGGTCGTGAGATCACTGGGTACTGAATGGGGTTGGACAGGTTTCCTGGAAAGTGGGGCATGAGCAAGTGTCTGAGTAATGCATAGAATCCAGAAGTGTGGGTGGGAAAGCAGAAGGTGTGTTTGGGGCATTGAGAGAGTTGGTTTCAGTGGGAGAGACATGCAAGATGAGGCTGGGAAGGCAGAGGGCCTTCAGTGCCACTTGGAGGAGCCTTGTTTTTGCATTGTTAGGCTTGGAGAGACCTGAGTTTGGAGAGCCTGGCCTGAGCCAGCCAGGTGGGTGAACATGTCCAGAGGGTAGGTGTCCTTGACACTAGGAAGTGGTGGTTATGTGGACGGTGACTTGGGAAGTACTGTTTCGTTTCATATCAGCTCCCAGGGAGTAATAAACTGGTGACACTTGAACTAAAACCCTCTAAATCTGGAATAACTTAATTCAGCAAACTTTTATTAAGTGCCTTTTATATAGCAGATATGCTGAAGAACTCTAGGTTATTTTTTAAACGTGTGTTAGAGTGCTGTGTTGGTAACACGTTTATATAATTCCTGCAGGCCCCAGTCCATCAGACCAAGGAGAAAAATAGCAACTGTGACTTTTATTTGTGTACCGATTCTAATGTCACAGTCAGGGCTCATTGCAAACGTCTTACTCAGGACAATTTGCAGTGTTTTTGAGGATCTTGACTTGACACATACAATTGTTTTGTGTTGGAAATATTACCAGAGGAAAGCTGAAAGACTGCTTGTTCATTGGAAGTGTTTTAAAAATATATGCTGGGGGCTTTCCTGGTGGCGCAGTGGTTGAGAGTCCGCCTGTCGATGCAGGGGACACGGGTTCGTGCCCTGGTTCGGGAAGATCCCACATGCCGTGGAGCGGCTAGGCCCGTGAGCCATGGCCGCTGAGCCTGCGCATCCAGAGCCTGTGCTCTGCGATGGGAGAGGCCACAACAGTGAGAGGCCCATGTACTGCAAAAAAAAAAAAAAAAAAAAAAAAAAAATATATATATATATATATATATATATATATGCTGGGCTGTGGAACCCTTTGAGTAGCTAATAAAAGCAAGAGCTGCCTTTCTACAAAAATGCACGGAGACATGGAATCTTGCTTATAATTTTAGGGCTTTTAAATGCTCTGAAATCGGTTCATAACTCCTGTAGGTCTCATAGACTCCAAGTTAGTGCTTAGAGTAGACTATGGAATAACTGTGATGTTGCTTACATCTTAGGGGAGTGGAGCAATACAGCCGTCCCGGACATTTTCTTTTCTTTTAGTTATTAGCCATAATTCATCAAGACCTATGAGTAATTCAACATCTATTTAGCAAATAGTTTTTGAATGAAGCTGGCATAAGCCACAGCCAAATGTTTGCATATCATAGTACTATAATTAAGTACACGTCGGAATAGGTGTGTGTGTGGGACTTATGCCACATCCGTTTTCACTCCTGACAGGCTGCACAGCAATGAGCGTGTTTTTGTTAGGTCTTCTGAAATAACACACGAGATATGATCTAAGCTAGCGATTCCCAGGGTGTTTTGCGGGGTGGGGTGGGGGAATGCTAGTGCCAATAGAAAGAAGCTCCTTGAAAACAGTGTCTGAAGTAAACATTGTTCTGTAACTCATGACATGTTCTGTCCTGTCTTGAAGATACATCGTACACCTGATTATATTAAAGGAAGTCTGGCAGTAAAGAAGCCTGTTTAGTGTGGTTTAAACCCATTGATTCCTAAGTTTATTTAACTAGGACCTCCCTTCTCAAACCACTCTTTAACTTCTCAAAAATAAATATTGTGAGATTTTGTAAAAAATTAATTTATTTATTTGGCTGCATTGGGTCTTCGTTGCTGCTCGTAGGCTTTCTCTAGTTGCGGCGAGTGGGGGCTTCTCTTCGTTGTGGTGCACGGGCTTCTCACTGCGGTGGCTTCTCATGTTGCGGAGCACGGGCTCTAGGTGCGTGGACTTCAGTAGTTGTGGCACACGGGCTCAGCACTTGTGGCTCGCAGGCTCTAGAGCACAGGCTCGGTAGTTATGGCGCTTGGGCTTAGTTGTTCCGCAGCATATGGGATCTTCCCCAACCAGGGCTCGAACCCGTGGTTCGCGGATTCTTAACCACTGTGCCACCAGGGACGTCCAGTATTGTGAGATATTAATTAAACTTATGGTAATCAAAGTTGGCTGCGTGAAATATAAATGAAGCCTTAATGTGTGTGAGCTGCAGAATTTACTTTTTTTGTTTTAACCCACATGGAAGGAATTATGTAGACACTTTGGGTGTGAACTTCATCTCCCCGCAAATCTGTTGTCAGAATTTTGAATAATATTGTGAGATGACTGAGATATGCCTAGTAGTACCTTAAAAAAAAAAAACCTGTATTTGCTCCTATGAAAGAAGACAGAACATACCAAGAGGTGATCAAGAATCGTGTTGAAAATCAAATGAAAAACTTGACAGTTTTCTTCTGCTAACCTTTGGCTTTTGCTCAACTGGAATCTTTTCTTTCCCCAGCATAAATTGCAAATTTGAAAATAATCACGAAGGGGGTGGAGGACCGGGGAATAACATATTTGAATGCTCAAGGGAATGAGTCTTAAAATAATAGGACCGATAAATTAGAGTGCTTTATGTATTGAAGGAGCACTGATAAACGATTATAGGATCATGAAGGATGTTATATATGAATATACTGGGCAGTAACTTCCCCCCGAAAATGGTATAAGTCTTAAGGTATGAAAATTGTAGTGTGGTTAATGGATTAGTCCTTCTTAATAGTTTATTATCTATTTTAGGATGACTTTCAAACATTTAATTGATTAGATCACCTACCAAACACTGGATAAGCATCTGTAATTGACTGGCCAGTACCCTAGCTGCTGAATATTCAGGAAAGGATAGGATATGGCTCCTGCCCCTGAGAGGCTCCTAATTTGGGTGGAAGTAGCTTTCCCGATGCAGTTTTCCTCTGGGTTGCATCTTTTTCCTCTCTGGGCCCTCTCTCCTGCAAACCCCTCCCACCCCCTGACCCCTACTCACTATTGCTATCTACTGTTGCTAGCCTAATTTCAGGCTGAGTGAGTCATGGAAAGGAGCATGGCAATACTTATTTTGCCACCTTGTGTTGTCAAACACTTCTTGATGGTTTCCAGTGTCTGGAAACATTGTAAACCTATGGCCCAATAATCCTAAAGGATTCCCTACTAACATCAGTGTAAAGACTTATCAGTGACCTACCGATTCCTTATTCCTATCACAGCAGTCTCCCTAGTTAAGAGAAGTCATTAAAGTTTTTGGATTTAATGAATTTTACTTATTTTCTCAGGAACAAGAAACTTGAGCATATTCTCATTATGAAATTGTTCATTCCAAGAATCTCCTCTGCCAAGTTTTCCATTTTTTCCAAAGCATGTATTTGCCATTTTTAAGTTGAAATGGGTGATGGAAACTGTAGAAACTGAAAGAATTAGATGTTACCTTGTATGGTTCTGAACTTTTATTTTTGTTCCACATTTTATAATCTTAAACTACATAGGGCTATATTCATGGAATATCAAATATGATAGGGAGACAAAGCTGAGAAACATTTATAGTACAGTAGCATAAGTTGCTAAATTCTTCACCAGCATTCTCTGAAAAAAACTTCTCAGGCCTTTCTCCTCTGGATTTTAGCAATGGATTGTGGAAAATGTGCCATTTTCTCTTGACTTGAGTTTTTGTTTTTAGACAAATAAAGGAATGTAATATTGGAAAGAAACAACAGCCAAAAATCTAAATGCTTTTACAATATGAGGAGAGATTATTTAACACAAGCAAGTTAAACTCAAGTACATTGCTTAACACTCACGTCAGTGAATACTACGCTGATGGTTCACCCAGGTTCATCTCGGGCACTGTGTCTCATCTACATATCCTGACTGATACCCTGACATCATCATTATTTTATCATCAGTCTTTCAGAACTTATCATTTTAATGTTTGGATGGTCCAGCTATTAATCACACTTCATATATATATTAATATATATATATGTATATATACATACATATATTTTAGTGTTCTGATTGCTGGAATAGTTTTTCTTAAATCGACATGAAAATATTTCAATGCATGGTGATCTTGCCTGACGGGTTTAGTATTTTCTGCATAACTGATACGGGAACTCCTATGCGAATCCCTTTCATCCTGTTGTGAAGGTCAGAAAAACGCAGCAGACTGGGAGGGGAATAGCTTATCTCCAGGGTAGTCATGTCTGAAGGCTTTCAAAGTGTGTTGGTTTTTCCCTCCTTCCAACAGTTTGTCTCCATTTTCTTCTTACAGCTCACAAAATATAGGGGTTTTGTTGTTGTTAACGGTTGTTCTTTGTAGGTTTTTTTTTCTCTTTCTTTCTCCAAGTTAAAGTCCTATCTCTCTTTAGTTTGTTTCTTTATGTGGTATTTGACTTGTTCAGTTCCTGCCTGATTGCATGGTTTTGAAAGTTTTGATTTAAATACTTAAGTACTTAAAAATGGGGGAAGATAAATTATGCAGTGGTGATATCATTAGAACCCTTAAGGTACCACTAGTCTGTTTCAGTGATGAGGGAGTTTCTCACCCGTGTAGTAGTTCTGGTCTTCAGGGAAATTATTCAGTAAACGTGCTTGAAGAAGAAAGGAAAACTGAAGAAAAAAAAAAAAAAAAAAGAAGAAATGAAAAAATCATGGCCCATAATTTTAAAGTTAAGGTAAACCCCTATTTAGAAATTAAGTATAAATTTTATATGTATCTAGGTTCCTATATGTCTTTGTTCTATTTGCTTTAATCATATTACAAACATTAAGAACAAACCATGCATCAAGTCTTTTCTTTCAAATGCAAGCCGCGGAGCTTCTCTCTACATAGTAAATTCCCTATTAGCTGGCATTCTGTTAGTCTGGAATTTCTCTAAGTTGAGGTTCTTTCTACAGCGATGGTTAATGCTTGTAATGATTACCCTGAGGATCCAGAAAAACCTCTCGAGTAAATTAGATTCAGTCTAGCTGTCATGTCACAGATGTATTGTCCTCTAATGGTTTGAAACTTGAGAATCTGCGTGTGATATTTTTTTCTTGGTTAAATGCCCTATTTGCTCACATAAGAAACTGTAGGATGCTCTTGTGGAACCTGTTTTCCTTTGTTACCCTGGTTAAAAAAAAGCAATGGCTGGAATTAAGAACTGTGCTTAGGGAGGAAAAGACGAGGAAAAGAGGAGCCGGAAGTGCCTTCCACCTTCCCCTAACCGTAGACTGCGGAGTACAGCTTTGAGCTGAGGATGATTAAAATGGGGGGCCTTGAAAAGTCATCCTGTCCTTTGAGCACGTATGCCAGATAACAAGGTCCTGATGAAAGCAGGCAAGAAAAATTATTATGCAGCTGTCACCATGGAGATGGAGGCATACAACATCTTATTCTAACTTTATCCCAGCTCTCTGTCCGCGTCGCCATGGGGTCTCACCTGTGCCATCTCATCAGTCATGTAATTGGGGCATTTCTCTCAGTTTTGAACTTAACTCCAAACCATAGAATCGCTGTTGCAGTCGTATTTGTCTATCATAGCACTGAGGAATTAAGCCTGAATCACACTGTGTCGTGACTGTATCTCCGTATCCTGCATTCAGTTGGTAGTCATTGGGTATCATTAGAGTAGCCAGTGTTTAATAGATATATGTGTATAATTAAGTCATTGTGCTGTTCACCTGAAACTCACACAACATTGTAAATCAACTATACTTCAATTAAAATAAGAAAAGTAGCCAGTATCTATTGAGCACTTGCTTTGTAGCCCAGGCAAAGTGCTCAACCTGGAAAGAGTAGTTTGGAGTTGGACCTGGATTCAGATTCCAACTTTGCCGCATATTAGCTGTGTGACCTCGATCAAGTTGCTCAGCATCTCTGAGCTCTGCTGTATTTTTCTGGATAGCACTGGTGTTAGTTAGTTGGGGCTGCCACAGCGAAGCACCACGGACTGCGTGGCTGAAGCAACGTATGTTACTCTTCTCACAGTTCTGGAGGCTAGAAGTCCAGGATCAAGGTGTCTGCATGGTTTTCTCGGAGGCCTCTCTACTTGGCATGTGGAGGCTGCCTTCTCCCTGTGTCTTCACGTCTCTTCCTCTCTGTGTGTCTGAGGACTCCAGTCGTACTGGATTAGGGCCCACCCTGAAGACCCCATTTTAACTTAATTACCTTTTTAAAGACCCTATCTCCAAATAGACAGTAGTCACATTCTGGGCTACCGGGAGTTAAGACATCAACGCGTGAATTTTGGGCGACACAGTCCGCAGCCCGTAACAGCAATGAAAGTATGTGCTCGGGTATTGTATTGTTGTGAGGATTAAATGAAATGATACAGGCAAAGGCCTGGCCCAGGAGCTTAGTACCCACTCAGTGTTAACCTTCTTGCTAGAGGTGGGGTGAAATCTTGGTTGCTTTATATTCCATCCAAGTATGAACCGTAAACGTTGGTGGGGTTGTGTTTTAAATACTTAGGTGTCTCTTTTCATCTGATTCTCATCTTCTTTTCCCTCCGTTCATTCAGCCAAACGGGTGATTTGCTTCATGGCTACTTGTGACCTTTCCTAGGCAGTTAGTTCTCTCTGCTTCTGCTCCCTGCCCACCTGGGCATCATGGTTTCCGCTTTTAAACCATGCTGGGCTCTTCTTTCCTTGCGTTGGCAGGCGCGCCTGAGACTTTTCCAAGGCACAGTGCTGGACTTGAGCTCCTTCTCTCTCCCTGGATTCTTTCACCGTTTCCCCCTGGCAATGGTGTGTATTTGCCAGTGGGTACTTTTCAGATGTCATGGTTTGTGTTTTTTGGACCCTCCTCTGTTTTTCTCCCCCTCAACTTGGCTGTAATTTTTTTTTTCTCACCTTATTTCTACACACTGATTGGAAGTTTAGGGCAGGGTAGGGTACAAAGAAAAATGAGCCCAGGCTTTGGATGACTTACTGTTTTAGTTCAGACCTGCACCCCCCTGGCCTGGGCCTCATGGTGAGTGAGCTGTAATTCCTCTGAGAATGTTCTCTTGAAGGATAATTTTTTTTTATGTTGTTTTTTATTTTCTGAGGTTTTTATTGTGATAAAATTGGTATATAAATTTATAGGTTTCAGGTGTACAGCATTATGATTTGACAACTGTATTCATTATAGTGATCGTTACCAAAAGTCTAGTTACTACCTGTTGCCATGTAATTCACCCACTTCACCTATTTCACCCACCCCCAAATGCCTTCCCCTCCAGCAACCACCAGTTTGCTCTCTATGTCTATAAATTTTTGTTTGTTTGCTTGTTTAGGTTTCACATATAAATGAAATAATGTGTTTTTGTCTTTCACCTTATGCCATTTTATTTTACTTAATACCCTCAAGATCCATCCATGTTGTCCAAGATAGCAAGATTTCATTCTTTTTTTATGGCTGAGTAGTATTCCATTGTGTATATAGATCACATCTTATCTTTCCATTCATCCATCGATGGACACTCTCATCCATACACCCAGGTTGTTTCCATATCTTGGTTATCATAAATGATGCTGCTAAGAATATCAGGGAGCATATAACTTTTTGAATTAGTGTTTTTGTATTCTTCAAATAAATACCTAGAAGCTGACTTGCTGATCGTACAGTAGTTCTCTTTTTGTTTTTTTGAGGAACCTCCTTACTGTTTTCCAAAGTGGCTACAGCAATTTACACTTGCACAACAGTGCTTGGGGGTTCCCTTTTTTTTTTTTTTTTTTTTGCTGTACGCAGGCCTCCCACTGCTGTGGCCTCCCCCGCCGTGGAGCACAGGCTCCGGACGCGCAGGCCCAGCGGCCATGGCCCACGGGCCCAGCCGCTCCGCAGCATGTGGGATCCTCCTGGACCGGGGCACGAACCCTCGTCCCCTGCATCGGCAGACGGACCCCCAACCACTGCGCCACCAGGGAAGCCCGGGGGTTCCCTTTTGTCTACATCCTTGCCAACACTTGTAGTTTCTTGTCTTTTTGATAGTAGCTATTCTGACAGGTGTGAGCTGGTATCTCACTGTAGTTGTTTTTTTTGTTTTTTGTTTTGTTTTTGCAGTACGCGGGCCTCTCACTGTTGTGGCCTCTCCCGTTGCGGAGCACAGGCTCTGGACGCACAAGCTCAGC
Organism: Lagenorhynchus albirostris; assembly: GCF_949774975.1. Lineage (NCBI taxonomy): Eukaryota > Metazoa > Chordata > Mammalia > Artiodactyla > Delphinidae > Lagenorhynchus > Lagenorhynchus albirostris. The sequence goes on from NC_083098.1 coordinate 27,380,114, forward strand.
GGCCATGGCTCACGGGCCCAGCCGCTCCGCGGCATGTGGGATCTTCCCGGACCGGGGCACGAACCCGTGTCCCCTGCATCGGCAGGCGGACTCTCAACCACTGCGCCACCAGGGAAGCCCCTCACTGTCGTTTTGATTTATATTTCCCTGATGATTAGTGATGTTGAGCACCTTTTCATGTGCCTGTTGGTCATATGTATGTATGTCTTCTTCACATGTTTGACAAGGCATTAGCAAGTGTTCATCATCCCGAGAATTCCAGATAAACACACACGAGTTTAAAATCCTAGGGTATAAATGGTCCCCAGATCATTTTACTTATTTACTTCTAGGAGAGAATACGTATTTTATAAATGTCATTAAAAAAGCTTTCACAGGCGTCTTCACTATTAACTAAGAGGAGTTTCCCATAGTGTGTTCTCTCAATTTGAGAAGGGTTAGTACTAAATGCAGTTTTCCAACTGGAGCTTGGTTTCCTGAAAGCTATTCTTGGTGTAGTGGCTGAGTGCAGCTGTTCATATCTCTTAATATTTCAGTTTGAGGCATTGGGTGGGCGGAACTGATTAGAATTCCAAAAGCAATACATGCAGGTGGTTAGGGGGAACTCTTTGGAAATATACTAGGAGAGATTTTTGACAGAACCCCTACATTCTGAAGTTAAGTGGTAATAAGAACACTTTATGTGCAAAGTACCTGAAGAAATGTCTTCTGCATTTTGCCTTAGTTTTCTTTTTTGGTTGGTGAAAGGGACACTTTTCTTTATATATTAAGAAATTCTTAAAATATGTTGTCAAGCGTCTCTGGGAGTGGAAGGGAGTTGGGAGTGGCAGCCAGGGCAATGAGGGGGTCCCTGAAGTGCTTGGATTCTCATGGCTGAGCAGGGATTTAACCGCCACCGTGTCGAGCAAAAGAGCAAAGACCAAGACCACCAAGAAGGGCCCCCGGCGCACAACATCCAGTGTGTTTGCCACGTTTGACCAGTCACAGATTCATGAGTTCAAGGAGGCCTTCCGCACGATCTGTCAGAACAGAGATGGTTTCATCGACGCGGAAGACTTTGTTTGCGTGGACGAATGTGAAGAACCTGACCTGGGTTTGTGTCTGTTGTGTTTAAAGTGTGTCTTTATTAGGATGAGGGTTATAAAGAAGGGAGATTTTGAGATCAAAGGTGTGTTTTTTCTTTTCTTTTCTTTTTTTAAACTCTTTTTCCTTCTGGTTTTCTCCATGCTATAACATACTTATTTTTTTTATTTTAATTTTTTTTTAACTTTAAGGCCTAGCCTCTTTATTTTCTGTGACTTTATTTTGTGGGAGAGTGACCACCTGGGAGTTTGGGGTTTGTGTGTTGTGGCAGATTGCACAACATTCGAATAATGCTTTTAGCCAGCCACTTGCGTGTGTTTTAGTTCTTTCCTTGGGCTTGCGTGAAGAGGCAAAGATAAGATAAACATTTTGGCATTGACGGAGCCCCAGCAAGGCTCAGAGCTGATGTAGGCTGCAGTCCCTGGGTCTTCTCCATGCTAATACTTTGCCACGGTTCTTTCCTCCTTGATGGTCCTTAACTGCCCTCCGAGGCCCAGCTTCATGGAGGCTAGGTGCAAAGCTTTCATCCCTCCTGCTGGGCAGTCCTGGGCCCTGTAGAAATAAACGGGCTCGCTTGTGGCCGCTCCACCCCCATCTGGGCCTCATGGAGGTGGCCTCTCTGCAGGGGCTGAGCTGGGCAGGTGGGAGCTTTCTGGAAGAGTGCAGTGCCCATTGTCTTGTGTTGCCTAAAGGCCAGTGATGGTTAAGACCATCTCAAAACTGCGACGAGGTCCTGGGCCAAACCTTGCTCTCACGTGTGCTGAAGCAGTGTATTGTAACATGGACTGGTCGCTTGGAGAAGGATGATGATTCTCGTCAGTGCCCTTGGCTTCTCTCTCCTTTCTGTTCGCCCAGCAGGCAGGGCAGGAATATGGGAAGATCACAGGAGGACCTGGGTTTGAATTCTGGCTGTGTCGCTCACTCTGTGACTACAAATAAAAAACTCACACTCAGCCTTAGTTTCCTCTCCTGGAACAGGAGGCAGGCTTCTCGTTTCTCTTGCACACGTTTGTGGTGTAGAAACCCGTGTGAGATGCAGCGTACCTGGATAGTGGCAAACAGTGATGACGATGGTATCTGTTAACGTTGGTGGAGCCCTTGCTTTGTACCAGGTGTTGTCCTAAGATGTCACGTAGCTTGTTACTTGAGCCCCACCAGAACTGCACGTCTGTTTTGCCCAGAAAGGTGAATACAACACGTTGGCACTGAAGCTCAGCTTTGATTCCAGGCCCTCAAAAGTTTGCTTACGCCATTGTCCAGATGTATCACCTTTTGATCATTTTGAAGACTTTCGATATTAGAAACTATAGCTACTTCTCAATTCTCAGATAACACTTCCTTGGCTGGTGCATTCACCTCCTGGTAGACCCAGCTGTGGGCGACAGAGACAACCCACTGATGAGAAAATTGTCCTCTTGCAGCGGTGACAGATGGAGTGGAAAGGGTCGTCCCGGTTCAGTGGGAAGCATTCTTCTCCACTCGGAGACCACGGGCAGTGCCCCCATGGGCGGCACGCAGGCTGGGGGTCATTGTTCTAGAACTTCTGATGAGTCTCCAGACCCTTTTGCTTCCCTGGGCATTTGTCCTTAATCCGGGTTGTCCTGGGGCTCTGCCCTGCTGTGAAGGGTGCGGCTTGACAGGGAGCAGCTGCCCCTGGTCATGGGATGCGCGTTGGAGCCTGGACAGTTGCTTATCTGCTGTGAGGCTCAGATGACGTGTGATTCATTCTGGTCCTGCTAAGCGTTTGGGGGACTTTTGCCAGGGCCTGGTGAAAGCTCTAGGGTAGCTCCTCTGTATGGGAGAGCAAGTCAACTCTACCCCCTAGTGGCCTCCTGAGGCTTTGGGGGAAGGTGTTTGGCTGTATGCATCACCGGCCAGTCTAGAAAAACACTGGCTGGGCTTGAACCTGGCAGCGGAAAGCCCTGTGATGCTCTCATAAGCTGTCATCATCAGTTTTCGTCTTTTGGACCTAAGTGTGCATTTATGGTAAACCGTTTTAAGTTGGACGTGCCAAAGTTGAGTCTCACTACATGTCCGTGTCTGCTTACACACCATTAGGAAATTGGGTTGTCTGGACTTCTGCCGATTGAATGAAGGTTTGTGTAGCTGGATTGAATTGTCTGGCTAGGGTGTGCTGCTCAAACTTGGCCTCATGTTGAACCTATGGCTTGGAGAAGGAACCTTCCTGATCTGTGAATCACACTGGCTGGGCTTCGGGGGTCGTTCGTGATTCCCAACTGTGTCTTTACTATACGTCTGGTAGGGACATTTTGCTTTTCTAAATAGTGATATGAATTGGGGGAGTGTACTCGGCCTTTATTACTCTAACACACGTGAAGTTATACATTGGAACCCTTATTGTACCATAAATGGTACAACAGTAGTACATAATGACCTGAGTTTCTAAAAATGAGATTCTGCTTCCTATAGGTGGGAGATATTTTGAGAAATTGGAAGCCTAAAACCAGAAGGGGAGTTGCAGGTCTTTTGCCAGTGTGTGGTTACCTTTCAGCACCACCTGCGCAGGTCACTAAACTAGATAACTTGAGAGTCAAAATAAGTCCTGCTTCCTGTCTTCAAGTTGCCTGTGGCTTAGGAGGAGATGTAAGTGAGCTTAAAAACGACGTAGGTTTGTAAGAGGGAAGATCTTGTTAGAAATGTCTGTTAACATTGGCACCAAGAGGAGCAAAATGCGTTGAAATAGACAGACCCGCAGCCTCTGAGCCTGGCTTAGACATGATATTTTTGTGTAGATTTCTTAAACACAGAGGGAAGTTGGTGTCATCTGCCAATGACAGATGTTACTGTTCTTGATAGGAAATGTTCTTTTTTTTGTCCCTCACATCACCCAGGATAGTGTAACTGTGGAATTCTGGAGAAAATTAGATACGCGTGGTGTTTACAGTGCGCTACAACTCTTTGCTCTGGGGCATCACGTGCTGAGGTCTGCTGGGACCTGGGCTCCTTTCTCGCAGACGTGTTCAAGTCAGACCTGCCTGCCAAGTGCACAAGCAGTGAACTGTACCCCCAAAACTATGCTTACTGCAGTCTATTTTGTCTCTGGGTCTGTGACAGCCCTTTTCCCCATCTCACTTTGTGTTCAAACCCTAGAGCAGGGAAGAGATATAGTAAGTATGCTGCTGTTCTCCTCCAGCTCTCCCAAACAAAGTGGGATGTTGCTTAGCAAAATATCATTTTCCTACCTGGGTAGAGCCTCAGAGTCTTCCTGAACATGTGGTTCCTGGTCGCAACTGCTGTTGGCTTAAAATTGGCACATTTTATGACATCTGTGATCCATACTCTAGAGGCTGGAGGTGTTGTCATCTTTTGGTTGTGCTGTCATTTTAGTAAGTGTGAGCGGGTGTGGGAGTTCAGAAGATGACCGAGAACGTGTTAGCGTGATCAGGAAAGATTCGATGGTGGAAGAAGTGGGGAGAGGATTCTGCTGGGTGGTGGGGAGGAAGCTGTCTTGTGGACAGAGGGACAGGAGAGGAAAGGAAGTAAACCCCTAATCTGGGGATGGTGAATAAGTCCGTTTGGTAGATTCGGGGGGTTTCTATGGGGCAGTGGTTCTCAGTTGTAGTGTGTCAGTCACCTCTGGGCCCCATCCCTGGAGTTTCTGTTTTAGTAGGTGTGAGGCAGGGCTCGCGAATTTGCATTTCTTACCGGTTCCCAGGCGATGCTGCTGGTCCTGCTTTAGGGGGAGGTCAGGTGCTGCTGGAGGAGTCACATTCAAGTGGTGGTGGGGTGACCGGGGCAGCCGTGCTCCCCAATTCCGGGGATCACCTTTCCCACGTGTGCTCCCTTCCGGGCTGGCCCTGGGCAGAGCTCTGCCGAGGTCTGGAGCTCCAGTCTAAGGAGCTGGCCCTTGACTGTAGGTTATGAGAAGCCAGGGGAGAATTTTATCTGGATCGTGTTATTGGCATTAACTTTTTGTTCATTTGGTAACAGAGGGGGAAGCAGCCAGAGATGGTTAGACAATATGAAGGGTAGGGCTGTGTCCAGAGGGTGGGTTATTTCAGGAGTGGATTTGGGAGGAAGATCTGGAAGGAAAGAAAAAGGAAGAATACAAAGGTGGGTCACAAAGGTGACCCAATGTTACCTTCAGCTTGGGAGCCTGGAGAATGGTGCTCACGTTGACTGACGTAAAGGGGAAATCAGAGCCCCGCCTCCTTTGGAGAGAACCTCTCAGTTATTTAAAAACTGAGTTGAAATTGCTTATCTTCTCTCCCAAGGAGATTATTATCGATCCTATTTTCAAAGTCAAGGGTCTGCGTCATGTTCCATGCTTTCCAATTGTTTTTATCTTCAGTATCTAAGTTTTTCATGAGCCTAAACATACAGTCACTTGCCTCCTGGAATAATTTCCTCTTATCCTGAGGTTTAAATGGAAGACTATTGTTTAAAAAATGTCTTAGCCATTCCAGTATAACTTTCTCTAGATATTTATACCCTTATAGTCTTGCCTTAAGTATAAGTGAGATAGCATCTTTGAAAGTCACTTGTTGGGGGGACTTCCTGGTGGCGCAGTAGTGAAGACTCCGAGCTCCCAATGCAGGGGCCCCGGATTCGATCCTTGGCCAGGGAACTAGATCCCACATGCATGCTGCAACTAAGAGTTTGCATGCCACAACTAAGGAGCTGGCGAGCTGCAGGTAAGGAGCGCAGCTGCTGCAACCAAATAAATAAATAAAAATTAAACAATAAAAGTCACTTACGTTTTTAGCAGTAGAGCCTTAATTACATTGGGTTGCGGTGTAGCTCTTTAACTTTTCTTTGAGTTATCACTTACTAGTTATTCGATCCTTGTGAACACACACACATTGGTTTACATTTGGGTTTTTCCTTTTTTTTTTGTTGAAAGTAATACATGTTCCAAGTTGGAGAAAATTTGGAACATAATTAATAACAGTTTAAGAAGACGGGAAAATCTGCTGTGAACTACCCATAAATTACGCCTTTACTGTTTTCCTTCATCTCACTCAGTCTCCCGAGGGCTGCGTGTGGATTGCGGCCATTGTGCCAGGGTGTGGAGTTCCGTGACCCGTGTTCTCTGGCCTCTCCTCTGCCCCAGGATCTGACTTCCCCTGTATTTTGCCTGGGGCCGCATGACTGGGGGCGACGGTAGGAAACCAGATGCTGACCTGGACAAGGAAGGGGTCTGGCGAGCAGGGGCTGGGAGTGAAGAGGGCTGCGCTCGGGGCTCTGATGAGTTGCTGTTCTCATCTCTGCCTCGTTCGGGTTTGTCCTCCTGGGGCTTTAGGGCCTGGGGAAGGAGGAGGCTGGGGAAATCAGGCTGAAGAAACTGTGTCACAGCAGAATTCCCCTCGCCTTGTCCTCGTAGAGGGACCTGAGAAGGGGAAGTTCCTCGCCGATCACGCAGAGAGAGAAGGAAACGTTTGAGGTCAGTGACAGGCCAGCCTCAGCCCGAGGTGGCCTGAGCAGGACAGCAGCCATGGGTGGAACAGTACAGGTGTCAGTAAAGGCACGTAGTGACAGAGCTTAAGGTGCAGCTGGGTGAGCAGATGCCCAAAGGGATGTTGCTTGAGTGGCTCCTAGAGGGGGTCCGGTGACGGGGGAGTGGGCTAAGTGAGCAGCCTGGCTTTGTGCGGGGTAAGCCCTGTCTCCTCCACCTCTCACCTTTGGGAACTCCAGAAAAAAAGAAAGAGGAAGGGCTCAAGTCTTTATTTGGCTGTAGGAGCCATTGATCCTGCAGACTTAGGGAATAACTGTGAGTGACCTTATTTAGGACCCAGAAACTATTGGGACCTAGGTGTGGTGGCCATTTAATCTGTTGACCAAACTGGGACACTGTTAATATTTGCATTGGGACTGGACCTGGCAAGCCCAGATCACTCTAGATATCAGGGATATTCAGGTCACATATACACATAAAAAGACCTCTAGGAACTCCTTCTTATAGCTTGAGTAGCTCCTTCCCAAGGCCCTAAACTGTTTTCATACGTTGGCTTTTTTGTTCTGCCTTAAAAAAAAATTAAGGTTAGTAGCTCTTTGTTATATTAGGACTATTTTGCTATACTAAATATTTTACCAAAAATATTGTTAATGGCTAGTTGTTTCATCTTATAAATGTACCACAATTTTATTAATTGCATCATGTTAATCATCTAGATTCCATGCCAGCTGTTTGCTACTATGAATGATAACAAAAGCAGTAAATCTTTGTGTATGTCTCAGTATTTCCTCAGAAGTCAGATTCTTAGAAATAGAACGACTGGATCAGATTGTACGGTTCTTGATATGTATGGCCAGTTCTAGGCATTTATGGTAAATTTGAATTTCTCAGTTGAAAAAGTCTGACAGTTCAGCTGCTTGGTTTTGGAACTACTATGAAATACATGATTTTCTGAAAGTCACTAGATAATTTTTACCACTTATGACCTTGGACTACAAAGGGTAATGCAATGAAGCAACAACTTGAATAAAGAAAAGACTTTTGGGGAAGAGAGGGCTAGATAAATTAGGAGTTTGGGATTAACAGATAAACATTACTATATATAAGATAGATAAACAACAAGGATTTACTGTATGGCACAGGGAACTATGTTCAATATCTTGTAATAACCTATAATGGAAAAGAATCTGAAAAAGAATATATATATATACACACACACATATATATATAATGAAATCACTTTGCTGTACACCTGAAACTAACACATTGTAAATGTAAATTTACCTTGTAAATCAACTGTATGTCGATAAAAAGTTGTTTGTTTTGGGAAGAAAATTTCTGTCGACAAAAATAAACATTTTTTCACATTGTAAAATAAAATTATAAAATAACACTTTTATTGCTAATGCAACCTCTTTTCACATTGCCGTGGAGCAAACGTCTTGGAGAGACTGGATTATACTGAATGGACCTGCGGTGCTTGTGCGGGGTGCGGACAAAGAAGCATTTGCCTGTGAAAGTTTTTTCCTGACTTTGTTGACAGCTGGCACACCGCGGTTGAAAGATCAAGTATTGGGCGTGTTGAGCTGTGTGTAGTGTTCAGGAGGAACATGATTCTTTATGTCTGTGATGACAGTTGCACAACATCATGGAGGCACCGGTGGCATTTCTCGCGTGGCACGTGCATCTCATCAGCATGGAAGTAGCACATTTTCAGCAGTGGGTTCTTCCAGTGTGAGTCAGCCGTGCAGCTGACCAGTCAGCTACTAGTTATAGAATACTACTTTGTGGGAATGGTTGTCAGCAAAAAAAAAAAAAAAAAAAGTCTGCCTGACCTCAGGGAGAACTAAAGCCGGGAAGTCAGCTTTGAGAGAACTGTGCGTGTAGATCACGGGATCAGATGAAGTGAAGGTGCTTTGTGGAGGCCGTGTGGTAACGGGTTCGGTCACTGCTAACGTCTCTGTGCAGCATGCCAGCCCTGGGCCTGGGGTGCACATTACTGACTGTGTTACAACTTGCTCAGAGGGGTCAGACCAGTTTGCAAACAGGAAAGAAGAAACTTCTGGAATGTTCATGTGTCAAAACTTCCTGGTTAGTTTGAAAGCATTCCACAGTTGTTCCTAGCTCGGCTAGTCTGTGAAGATTCAAAAGACCCAGGAAGGATTTCCTTCTATTTTAAATATGAGACCGCAGTCCATTCCAAAATGATGAAGTGTGTGGGTGATTATGTTCTAACAGGAAAATAAAGTGTTATTGTATGACACTCGAATAATAATACATAAGCTAAAGGGGTAGAATAACTTTGAATAGTGACTTGTTTCGCTCCGAGGGCCTCTATGTATCTTGAAACATCACTAATCTTAAAAAAAAAAAAAAATCACAGGGCTGGAGTTCTGCTTTTTTAGATTTCCCAGTTTTCTGATGATGACTTGTGTCTCATTCCTTCTGCTGAGTCTGTAATCCAGTGTTCCACTTTGCTTCTCTCTTTTCTCTAGTCCTGGATTTAACATTTATTGTTATGGCTTCCCAGTTGTTTTTGAAAGGTGACTTGACAATGTTGGGCGTAAGTGGAAGCTGTATTACACCCTTCAGATTGATAGCATGTAACTTTTAGAACATGAGTATGGCCAAGGTAGTGTTTGTGATATCTTAAGCAGCTCCTTGGATTCCTTGGACATCCCTGAAATGGATGCACATGCATGGTATCCAGGACATAAATGACATGTGGTTTATGCCTTTAAAAAAAGTCATCCTGGGACTTCCCTCGTGGTGCAGTGGTTAAGAATTTGCTTGCCAACGCAGGGAACATGGGTTCGATTCCTGGTCCGGGAAGATCCCACGTGCCGCGGAGCAACTAAGCCCCTGCGTCACAACTACTGAAACGCACATGCGTAGAGCCGGTGCTCCTCAGCGAGAGAAGCCACCGCAATGAGAAGCCGGTGCACCGCAACGAAGAGTAGCCCCTGCTCGCCGCTACTAGAGAAAAGCCTGCGCGCAGCAAAGAAGACCCAACGCAGCCAAAAACAAATTAAAAAAAAAGTCATCCAGACAAGCTGCCCCCCCCCATTGTCATATCTGAGCTCTTTGCTCTTAAAATGGGTACTAAGCCTGTTTGAAGGTATTTACGAGGAAGATGTGAATTTAGCTTTCCCTCTCTCATTGTTAGCGATGACTTTGGCCAGTTATTGTGGATTTTTAGCAATCACTTGAAGTAAGGAAGATTGGACTCTGTGATCTTAATATTACAGTAGGCTTAAAAATACCTATAAAGGCTTGGCTCGTAGATGACTGTTAGCTGACACTCATATTCTTAATCCTTTAGGTATGCAAACCACTCCCTATTTTCATAATTTAATCACCGAACACATTTTTTTAAGTCCCAAGTTAGTAGTGAGAAACCGAACCTTGGAATTCCTTTTACAGGATAAACTTGTTTCTGATCTTAGGAGAATTGTGGTTTGTGTGTTCATGTTTATTGGTAAGAATTTTTCTGGGCTGGGTCATTTAAAAACTGTCGGTTTCCAAATTTTCCATGTGCAAGGTTGTTGTTGGTTTTTTTTTTTTTTTTTTTTTGGTTAAAGACAAGGCAGAGGGAGACCCTAGGCGAAGGCACTGTGACAGTTGTAAACTGCCTGAGAGTTGTTAAGTGGAACTAGCCTTAAGGCAGCTGGAGAGCCTGTAAGCCTTTTGTAAGCAGCTGCATCATATCAAATAACTGATCTGCATTAATGTTAGTACGAAAAGCAGACCGAGTAGTGTCTTTAAGTGTATTTGTTTTATGAATCTGGCAATACCAACCTTCAAGTTGTGTGACCCCTGGAGTAATTGCCCTGTGGGCATGGGAAGCCTAACACCCTACTGAGGGATCCATGAACAGAAACTCAGTTCCTACCCTTGGCAGGGAAAAGAAGCGTGTCAAAACGTTATAGGAAGAATTTTTCCCCCTACTTTCCCATTAGCTTATTCTCTTAACCTAGATGCTGTCCCATCTGCAGGAACAGAAGGGGGAGAACATTCTGTGAAACATTTTGATTGGCGGGTTAGTAGGAAAAACACTGTAATATTTTAAAGGACAGCTGAAGATAAATGGAAACTTAAAAAAAAATTCATTGGTAGATATGCTGCAGGTCATATGTACTGGATGGCACAAATTAGTTGTTGTGTTTGAGTTAATTTATAACAATAATTACTATCTCTTTACACATAAGACCTGTTAAAGTTGTTTGGAGGTATGGGTGGAGGAAAGGTGGGTACAAAACTGAATCTGTATTCAGTCTCCATTTCCTTGCCCCCTACTGCGCCTTGTGTTTTGCTCTGGCTTCTCTAGTGATGTGTTCCCTCCCCACGGTCATGCTTCCGGTCTCCTTGGACTCAGCGTAGTGGATGCATTTTACTTCTTACCTTCACCCCTTGGGAGCATTTGCTGTGTTAAGTCACCCCTTTGTTCTTGAAGCACTCCCTGCCCGATTCTGAAGGACTACTCAGTCCTTCTGCAAAGAAAAGTTAGCCTCTCGTTCACTAGTCTTATCTCCCCAGCAAATAATCCAGGTGGAAGCTAGGAGATCAGGGGTGTAACACGTATAAGGTGCCGTAGGCCTTTAGAAGACAGGAGGGAAACTGGAGGACCAGGTGTGAATTCCTGGTAGAAGCAGCATTGAGTTTTTTTTTCCTCTTGTTTAAGTGGCTTTTGAGATGCACTTGGCACGGTGCGAGCTCAGTACTTGAATGAATGAAGGCAGGGTTTAAACAAACAGTTTGGATCCGGGAAGAGGAGTTTCAGTGTAGGAAACAGCATGAGCAAAGCAGTCAGCTGAGGGGGATGATGGAGCTTTGAAGGTGAAAATGAATCATTCTCTTGGCCGGGGTAGGGGTGGGGGGGGTGGGGCAGGAGGAGGGCAAGGCTGCAAATGGCAGCTAAGGAATTTCGGGTTGTGTATGTTAGGCAGTGGGTGGAGCGGAGGTGCGGCTGGAAGCATTGGGAAGGTTAATTCGGCAGCAGCATGTTGCATGGGGTTAGAATGAGGACAACCTCATTTTGGTCTCACCTCTGGACTCTTCTCAGGCGTTTTGTCCCTGGAGGGGTCAAGTCCCAGCCACTGCCTTCCTGCTGCCCTGGCTCAGTCCTCTTGTCCTTTGGTCACTTCACCTGAACCACCTGGTCCCATGACCATTGACTTGAATTCCTACCACCTTGCGTGCACAGCATATCAAGTAATAACAGCCTTAACTCCGGTCTCCTGATAACACGAATACAAATGCAGTAACCTTGGGGAAATCTTGGTACCTGGTGGGAAATACAACAGCGTGTGGGTGGAGTTAACTCGAAGCCCCAGATCCCTGAGCAGGTCTGTGATGTAGGAAAGTGCGTGAAGAGGGTGTGGGCCCTGTGAGCTGGGTGCCTTGGATGGGATTAGGAATAAGGGGCTTAGGGTGAAATCAGGGCTCAGTGTTTGCTTAAAACCCTAATTAATAGTTCCCAGGAATGAAAAACATGAGAAGTGACTTTCCTCTCTTCCTCTGCAGGACTCCTTTCCCCCATATACACAAACTAAACACACCTTCCCGAAAACGCCACATTGACATCATAGTAGCTTTTTGTTTTTTTCTCTCTAAAAGAGTAAGTACTTCTAAGGTCAAGTGAAAGTATGAAGGAAACATTTTGAAGGTACTTCTTTCTGTCCAAACCTTGGTGAGCTTGGGGGCAAGGATCAAGGGTGGGGTGACAGGGCTTCCCTGGTGGCACAGTGGTTGAGAGTCCGCCTGCCGATGCAGGGGACACGGGTTCGTGCCCCGGTCCGGGAGGATCCCACATGCCGCGGAGCAGCTGGGCCCGTGAGCCACGGCCGCTGAGCCTACGCGTCCGGAGCCTGTGCTCTGCAACGGGAGAGGCCACAACAGTGAGAGGCCCGCGTACCACAAAAAAAAAAAAAAAAAAAAAAGGGTGGGGTGACAAGTGCATTGGGCTGGGATCCCCTGCCTTCACCTCTGCTGGCCTCTCTCTTCCTTTGTACACATTTGGGAATGTTCTGTGCACATGACTTGAGCCATGGGTAATCAGCAGGCTGCCTGCCTTATCTCAATAAGGGTTATCTATGTTAGATCTTTCTGGTGGGTGAAAATGAATAAAAAAGTGTCCTTCTGAGATATTAGAGAATAGAGAACTGTGATTATAAGTGTTTTGATAGATTCCTGTGACATCAGGAAACAGATACTTTCTTATGCTTGAGAAAATATTCATGCTTCATTGTTATTTATAAGCTATGGAACAGCTGGGATGTCTGGAAAGTCATTCAGATGGAATAAAACTAGGACTACGTTAGAACGTCAGTTAATATTGTGATCATAAACATGTTGGTGATGCCATAAATCCATTCAGTTCTTGCAGCAGCAGCAGCAACTTTCCTCAGCTACTGGAATTTTCACTGACCTGCCGACCTGAGTGCAAACTGCAAGGGGGTGGTTGCTTTGGTGAGAGCATCCTTCCCTCTTAGCAGCTCCTACTGTCTTTGTGGGTGAGCCCTGGAAAAAGAGGCTCCTGGTATAAACATTATCTGCGTTCAATTTGTGGAAGTCAGCTTAACGATAATCTTAAATTCAGCTTGCTAAATTACAATCTAAGCAATATTTTGTGTAGGTGTATCTGTGTGTGTGCTGAGTGCCACCTGGCTATGGCCTCCGCATATTTTAAGCGAGTTTCAGAAATTCTGCTTAGCACAATATCCTAATTCTGATCTCATGCTTCAGGTAAGTGTGTCAGGTATGTGGAGGTGAACTGGGCTGCCTGGTGTCACACAGCTAGGTGGTATCAGAACGCACACCTTTTGTATTTTCACTTCCTATTCAGGGCTTTCCCCAATAAACTACAGTTTTTCTCTTTAAAACAGTGATGGAAGTTGTTTAGAGTCAGAGCATTCCTGTTGGTCCAGGGAGGCAGGATCCACATGAAATGTGGGCATCTCATCAGCGCTCTCCTTGGTAGGGATTTATGAGGGCTCACATTTGGTGCTTTTCTATTAGCAATTGAAAAGGTGTGTTCTTAATGAACAGAGAGTTTGTTTTTTCTTAATCCTCGTGTCTTAGCTTGGGTTGTTATAACAAAACATCATAGGCTGAGTGGCTTAAACAACAGATATTTATTTCTTATTTCTGGAGGCTGGGAAATCCAAGATGAAGGTGCCGCCAGATTTGTTCCTGGAGAGAACCCTCTTCCTGGCTTGTCCACCTTCTTGCTGTGTCCTGATATGGTGGAGAGAGAGCACACAAGCTTTGGTCTCTTCCTCTTATAAGGACACTAATCCTATCAAGGGACCCCACCCTCATGACCTCATCTAAACCTAATGACCTCATCTAACTCTAATTACCTCCCAAAGGCCCTTCCTCCAAATACCATCACTTTGGAGGCTAGGGCTTCACCATATGAATTTGGGGTGCACACAAACATTGGGTCCATAACACACAGTGATACTGTTTTTTAAATGGGCTGTCTGGTAGAAAATATGTGTTCTAGAGGAGATCCAGTGTATCAGTACTTATTATTCATACAAATATTCAAAGATTTGATGCACTGTATTTGAAAAGACTCAGAGATGACTAATAATTTGACTTTTTCTATGTGCTTGTCCAGTTATTGAGCAAATATTTACTTGAGCACATCTTATGATTCAGGCCCTGTGCTGGGTTCTAGGCTGAAGGGATAAGAAAGCTGTAGCACACATTTGGTAGCCAGTATTAAAGTTGTATACAAAGAGTTTTTCTTCCACTCTTCTTTCAAATAAATTTTATCAAGTTGCAATCTTGTCCTGTTTTTTTTCATATGCAATATTATGAACACACATAATATATAGATAATATAATGAATACCTAAGTACTCACACCTGGCTCTGTCAGATCTTAATATTTGAAGGAAACATGTCAAAATGTTTTTTTTATTGTGAGAAATGAACATCGCTGGGAATTGAAGACCCTTGTGTGTCACACCTTGTCCTCCGTGTCTCTGTCCTTTTTTAGAAGTAACCACTATCCAGGATTTGGGGTATACCATTACCGTGCGTGATTTTATGCTTTTATTATACATGTATGAGTTTATGAGCAATGTAAAATAATCATTTTTAAAACTTTATGAAAAAGATAGCAAACTGTATAAGTTTTTCTGTACCTTGAGAGAAAAAACAGCCATAAAAAATTACTTTTGGGGCTTCCCTGGTGGTGCAGTGGTTGAGAGTCTGCCTGCCGATGCAGGGGACACGGGTTCGTGCCCTGTTCTGGGAAGATCCCACATGCCGCGGAGCGGCTGGGCCCGTGAGCCGTGGCCGCTGAGCCTGCGTGTCCAGAGCCTGTGCTCCGCAACGGGAGAGGCCACAACAGTGAGAGGCCCGTGCACCACAAAAAAAAAAAAAAGAAAAAAAAATTACTTTTGAGATTCATTTGTTTTGATACCTAGCTCTAGTTCTTTTTAAAAAAACTGATGTATATGGTATTCCTTTGTATGATTAGTCTATGTTATATTAGCCTGTTCTCCTGTTGTCAGATATGTTTGGCATGTTTCCGAATTTTCAGTATTGTAAACAGCACTGCTTGGACATTATTGTTTATGTCTCCTGATGTGTGTGTGTAAGATTCTCTGGGGACACGTGTGAGTGTGGAGTTGCTGGGTGAAGCTTATCTCCAGCTTTACCAGATAGTGTCACATTGCTATACAGAGGACCCAGTTTACATTCTCCTCAGAATATCTGTGATCTTGTTGAACTACATCTTCCCCAACACTTGGTATCATCAAGCTTTGGAAGTTTGCTCATCTGTGTAGTGTAGAGTGATACCTTACTGTTTCTAGCTTTAATGCTGCAGTTCCCTGATTGCGGTGAGGTCCACTGTCCTATTACATGTCTGTTGGCCTTTCAGGCTGCTGCTTCTGTGTGCCTGTTCATAAGGTACCCCCACTTCTTTATTGGTGGTGGGACTCGGGTGCAGAAAAGTGGATTGACTGTAATCTTTGATTCATGACACATGATCATCATTGGGTTTTGTATGACCCTCTCGTTTATTCATATTTTTAATGTAATGAATACCTGTGAACTCATCAGGGTCTGAAACATTACTAACAGTTTCCATCTGCCTGTGCTTCTCCCTGCTCCATTCCTCTGCCTCCCCCTACACCCCTCATTTTTTAAAATACTATCTTGAACTTTAATCATTGCTTCTCATCTAGTCCCCCCACACCCCCCATTTTTAAAAATAATATCTTGAACTTTAATCATTGCTTCTCATCTAGTTCTGTATGTGCTCTTCACTCAGGACCTTGTTTTTCTCATTCCCTGTCATTAGTATGATTTATCTGGGTTGTTGCCTTGGCTTTGTCCATTCATTTTCACTGCCCTATAACATTCCCCAGTTTTACTATTTTTCTATCACTTCAACTGTGACTGGGTTATTTCTAGTTTTGTTGTTATGCACCATTCTTCTATCAATGTTCATTTTTATGAATCTTGCTGGTTGTGATCAGGATGGTCTCTTGAATACTATCTGGGACAGGAAATGCTGGATTAGATATTCTGATATTAACTTGGTTAGCTAATTCCAATTTTTTCCCTACAAGGTGTACCATTCATGTTCCCATGAGCAGTGAATCAGGTTGCTCTAGAGCTTCTTCTCAATTTGTAGTTCTTTTTGTGTATATAATTCTCATTGGTACACAGCTCTTGGTTTGGTGGAATTGGTAATAAGGTTTGATTTCCTTGTAACACGCCAGCTGGTCTGGAGGGAGTGGGGGAGGAACCCATAAACCTGCCTGGCTCACTGCTGGAGGCGCCCATTGTTTGTGGAAAGAACCTGATATTTGCGGGTGGCCATGTGGGCTTAGGTCATTTGCAGCATCTCTCTTCACGTGTATTTGATTCCTGCTTTTATGTTGATAATTATTTAAGATTTATTGGTTTTAATAATATATCTCATAAGTCTATTTAAAGTTAAAGCAGGTAGAATCGCTGCTGTTTTGTAGTGTCTGCTCTGTTGGTTCATGGTGGCTTTTTTCCTTGTGTGTTTTTTAGTTTTGGATTGTGAGCTCCTTTTCGGTTGAGTTTTATCTGTGGGAGTCCTGGGAGACCTGGGTCGAAGGTGTATTAAAAATATAGAGTAGGAGTTTGATTGACAAAACACTTAGCAAAGTTGGGTAAACTAAAATAAACATCCTGTAATGCATAGCTGTGATTGTGTAAAAAGTATGGAAAAATCCCTAGCATCTGACAATGAGGAAAAGACATAATTCCAGACGGTATACTAGGTATATACTGAACTTACAGCAGAGTCAGAATCAAGATGCTTGGTGTCTTCACACCAACATGGGGAGAGAGAAGGAGGTTTTGGGCAAGGAGTTGGAGCTGGGATCTTCCTCCATATCTAGTTTGCCAGGACCACTCTATGGCTGCACCCTCAGTGAAGGGATGGGCCAGAAAACACCTGCGCACCAACACAGAAATCTGAAGAAGTTTGTCCATCTCAGCCTGGGCTCTGGGTAGGGGATACAAGTGCTCTGGTCTCTTCCTAAAATTAGAAAGCACAGGTGGTCCCTTACCTCTTAGGGTTCACACGTATGCAACCCAAGTTTTCCAGGAATCACCAAGTCAGGGAATTAGCATAAAATCCAATACAGAGTCAGTGATGGCCCTCTGCTGAGGTGCCTCCCAAAAACAAATCCGTGGCTGTTTACATGTCTTCTCCCTTAGCAGTAAGCTGCTTGGAATGTGGACACATTCCAAGAAGCACCTGTGCACCTGTGTACATCAGTGTGCTTGTGGAATGAATGAATAAGTGAACAAGTGGAAACACGTGGGCATTTTTAAACATACATAACTTTTATCCACTATGTAGATTTTCAACATGTTAAAAAAATAAAGCTTAGAAGGGATGCTATTTTGCAGTTAAATTTTTTACAGTTTTCAAATCATTCTTCCATTCTTAGAATCATCTTCAGATCCCAGAATCAGCAGACATTTATTGAGCATCTTTGCTGTTCTCTGTGTTGTGAAGGATACAAAGACGACTGTGTGCTCTGCCCGTTAGGGAGTGACAAGCTTGAACATAAATCATTACGTGCAAAGTGCCAAATAAGTGCTATAGTAAATTTTTAACATAGTTTCGGGATAGCAGAGGTTGGCAGTGATTCATTTCACCTCAGGGATTTGTTCATTCAGTGAACATTTACTAGAGCTTCCATGTGGTCAGCACTGGGAGGATTACAAAAGTACCTAAGATTTATTGTACGCTCACCCATGTATTAGGCTGTAAACATTTTATATACAGTTAATGTCTACAATGTAATTTAATTCCCACAACATCCCCTTGAAGAGGATCCTATAATTATCCTCATTTAAATAAACCTTTTATTGAAATTTAGCATATATTTAGAGAAGTCCACTTTCACACATGTAGACCTGGATGGACGTTCATGAATTGTATACACCTGTGTAACCAGCACAGTAAGAACAAACTAAACATTACAGACACTCCAGAGCCCCCCCTCATGCCTCCTTGACTTCCAACGGCAATTTTTTTTTTCTTTTTCTGTATTTTCTAGAAATGGAATCCTGTAGTATGTATTCTTTTGGTATGTTGCTCTATTGTATGTAGTTTGGAATTGCTCATTCCCATTGTTGCCTAGTATTCCATTAGCCCCATTTTACAGATGAGGAAACAGGCTGAGATCATGCAACTAGTAACGAATGTATTACAGTACCACTAAGCGTTTTTTTTTGAAACATGATTTTTCACGTTCTTACGGTGTTGGTGTTCTGTCATGTAGGTATAGAATGATTAATTTAATCCCAATGAATTTATCCTTCTGATGGATATCTGGGTTGTTTCTAACATGTCATCACTGATACTTTACCATAAAAGAAAAAAATCCATTTCAGTATTTAAAGTACGTTTTTAGTTTCCAGCTACTTTGCGGTTGAGCATAATCAGGTCCATATAAATACGGCCGCTAACAAAGTATTGATTTCCCCCGTGGCTTCTTTGTGAGGTAGCAGCTGCCAGTCAGGGGTGGCTTTTGTAGTTTTTGTACATGGTCTACTTGCCTTTTTTTTTTTTTTTTTGGGTTCGCGGGCCTCTCACTGCTGTGGCCTCTCCCGTTGCGGAGCACAGGCTCCGGACGTGCAGGCTCAGCGGCCATGGCTCACGGGACTAGCCGCACCGCGGCATGTGGGATCTTCCCAGACCGGGGCACGAACCCGTGTCGCCTGCATCGGCAGGCGGACTCTCAGCCACTGCGCCACCAGGGAAACCCAGTCTACTTGCCTTTTGAAAGTACCTTGTAAGTGTATGTAGTGTCCTTGCTTTTTTCCTTTTGCCCTATTTCTGTTGTCTTCTTCTTACTCCCCTTTTCTCCTTGAAAGTTTATTAGATCATCTCAGTTCTGCTGTAGCCCCAAATTACATTCCTTTGCCTGAGGGGTAGCTCTCCCTTTGGTCTACTGATGAGTCCTGCAGGAGGCTCTCCAGGGGTCACGAGTCTTCAGAGGACATAGAATTTTCTTTTCCTTTTTTTTAAATTGAAGTATAGTTAATTTATAATGTTGTTAGTTTCTGGTGTGCAGCAGAGTGATTCAGAGAGAGATATATATATATATACACGCACACATATACACACAGACACACACATATATATATACTTTTTCATATTCTTTTCTGTTATACTTTATTACGAGATATTGAATATAATTCCCTGTGCTATACAGTTGGACCTTGTTTATCTATTTTATTTATTTATTTTAAAATTTATTTTTATATTATTTATTTCTATATTTATTTATTTATGGCTGTGTTGGGTCTTTGTTGCTGCCCGCGTGATTTCTCTAGTTGCGGTGAGTGGGGGCTGCTCTTTGCTGTGGTGCGCAGGCTTCTCATTGCAGTGGCTTTTCTTGTTGCGGAGCACAGGCTCTAGGCATGTGGGCTTCAGTAGTTGTGGCACACGGGCTCAGTAGTTGTGACGTGTGGGCTCTAGAGCGCAGGCTCAGTAGTTGTGGCACACAGGCTTCGTTGCTCCGCGGCATGTGAACTCTTCCCAGACCAGGGCTCGAGCCTGTGTCCCCTGCATTGGCAGATGGATTCTTAACCACTGAGCCACCACGGAAGTCCTCTATTTGTATATAGTAGTTTGTATCTGCTAATCCCAAAGTTCTAATTTATCTCCTCCAACCCTTTCCCCTTTGGTAACTGTAAGGTTGTTTTCTCTGTGGGTCTGTTTCTATTTTGTAAATAAGTTCTTTTGTATCATTTTAGGTTCCATATATAATGATATTATATGATACTTGTCTGTGTCTGACGTACTTAGTATGATAATCTCTAGGTCCATCCATGTTGCTACAAATGGCATTATTTCATTCTTTTTTATGGCTGAGAAACATTCCACTGTATATATATACCACATCTTCTTTATCCATTCATCTGTCGATGGACATTTAGGTTGCTTCCAGGTCCTGGCTACTGTAAATAGTGCTGCAGTGAACATTGGGGTACATGTGTCTTTTTGAATTAGAGTTTTGTCCAGATATATGCCCAGGAGTGGGATTGCTGGATCATATGGTAACTCTGTTTTTAGTTTTTTAAGACACCTCCTTACTGTTTTCCATAGTGGCTACACCAATTTACATTCCCACCAACAGTGTAGGAGGGCTCCCTTTTCTGCACATCCTCTCCAGCATTTATTATTTGTAGATTTTTGATGATGGCCATTCTGACCCGTGTGAGGTGATATACCTCATTGGAGCTCTGATTTGCATTTCTCTACTAATTAGCAGCGTTGAACATCTTTTCATGTGCTTATTGTGTAGACATTTCTTTGTGAAACATTGTTTAGTGCTGTGATTCACAAAGGGAACTTCTGGAGTGTGAGCTCCTGGAAGGTAGGAGCTGTGTGGTAGTCACCATGGCGCCTTGCATGTAGTTGGTGCTCAATAAATGACTCATTGAGGACCTGCTGGAACCTCAGGCTTGTATTCTTTTGATTGAACTCTATAATGTCATGATTTATGCTTTGCGGGAATATGATTAATTTTCTTAGACTCTTCAAACACAAATAAATACCTGGAGCTGTTTATTTAAGTTTTTTTCTCTATTCTGATAGTAAAGATGAGTGATGTAGGAGTGCACTAGAAAATAAATTTATAATGGTTTTGCTATAATATGTAGTTTCTTATATTTTCTCCATTCTTTGAATATTAGTTGAAGCCCAACCTACTGAATGTCATGCAGTAGACATAGAAAGATGCATATAAATAATTCTCTGCCCTTGGGGAACTTAGTGGGAGAGACAGACACATATATGAATATAATACAGTGTGGTAAAATAGATCAATACAGCTGTGAGTAGGTTTTGGTTTTTGAACACCGTGGAAGGGGAGACCTCAGCATAGCAGATGGAGAGGGTGTCCATCCTGGGTCCTCCTGGAATAGGTGACACTGGAACAGAATCTTAGGGAAAGTGCATAAATTCCTACACAACCTTCCACCCAGGCGCTACTCCACCTCTTTTCCCCTTTATTTCTAGAGTGGGAGTACTGCCCATAGTTACAATATTCTACCCTTTCTAATGTAAAAATCTAATTTTTGTCTTTTTCCCTCACATCACCTGGCTCTTCTCTTGTGGGGTCATGCTGATTCGAGCTCTGACATGGCTTTAGAATGTGGTTTCTGCTGTCTTGTCCTCTCTTTCCTCCCATGGATGCTTCCTGGGTTTGGAGGAAAAGGGGTAGAAATCAGTTTTGGTTGTGTTTTAAGCATCTGACCTGGAGCCTTGGCACATCGTGGGTTCAAACTTCTGTTGAACCAGAATGACCCGAGTGATCTCTAACTTGTCTTCCTTCCTCTTGTCTCTTTTCCTTCCCTTTGACTCTATACAGGGTCCTCAAAATTAGTAGAACTCCCCCCTCCCCCGGCATCATTCCTCTGCTTAAAATTCTTCTGTGACTCCTTCTCATCCTCAAGATGAAAATCCAGCGTCTTAGTCCAGGTCCTTACCATTGACCCAGGCTGCATGAAGTGCACCCCATCATACTGCATGTCAGAGCATGCCTTGAGATCTTTGTTATTTCCTGGTCCCATGTACTCTCCTTTTTTCTGATGTGTCATTTCTGTGTCAGGTATTAAGATCCAGCTCAGCTGTCACCCCCCCTGTGAAACCTTCCCTACCTTTCCCAGGAAGAACTAGTACCCTCTGCTGGGTTCCCTGACGTCTGTCCAATCAGTCCCCTTGTAGGGTTTCTGTATTATGCTACAACCCTCTGTTTCCCTCTGCATTTCCCCCATTACACTGAGGGCCAGGAATTGTGCCTGATTCTTCTTTGTCCCCTGGTCAGGCCCACGTTATATGTCAGACAAATAGATCGTCCCTATAAACACACTTCCTGCTTTCCCATCTCTCTTGTTTTGCTTGCATGATTTTTTAAATGATGGACATGCCTTACCATCAGCTCTATTTAAATGTAGTGCATTATTCAAGGGCCAGTTTCTCATGCCTTGTCTGTGAAGTTTTCTGTGATTATGGCACCCCAGAATATTGGCAACTACCTCTGAACCACCTATGTTTGTTCGCCCTTGGCTGTGGCACTTATACGACATCCTGCTATTATTTTTTTTAAACCTATACACTTAAAAAAAAATTATTTGTATATTTATTATTGGCTGTGTGGGGTCTTCATTGCTGCGCGTGGGCTTTCTCTAGTTGCGGTGAGCGGGGCTTCTCTTGTTGCAGAGCACGGGCTCTAGGTGTGTGGGCTTCAGTAGTTGTGGCTCGCGGGCTCTAGAGCGCAGGCTCAGTAGTTGTGGTACACGAGCTTAGTTGCTTCGCGGCATGTGGGATCTTCCCGGACCAGGGCTTGAACCTGCGTCCCCTGCATAGGCAGGCAGATTCTTAACCATTGCACCACCAGGGGAGCCCAACACCTGCTATTATTATTTGTACTTTTGTTGTGTATGGGTCATCTCTCCCTAGTTAGATTATAAACTCTGAAGTTAAAGGTCTTCTCATAGATAATTTTGAATTGTCTCTGTGAAAAATAGAATTCCTTATTTAATATTCATTTGTTCTTTAAAAGTAGGTCTGTTAGTGACACATTCTTTTAGTTCCCTTTGAGAATGTCTATTTGCCATTCATCCCTGAAGGATACTTTTGCTGGATATAAAATTTTCAGTTGACAGTTCTTCTGTTTCAGCACTTAAAAAATGTGCTACTTCCTTTAATCCCCATGGTTTCAGATGGGAAATTCACTGTCATTTGAATTGGTGTTCCCCTCCTGATAGTGTGTCATTTCTATCTGGCTGCATTCAAGACTTTTTGTCTTTAGTTTTCAGAAGTTTAGTTAGGATGTTATGATACTTTACCATTGACCCCAGCCTTGGCATGGATTTTTTTGGGTTTATCCTGATTCAGGAGTTTGCTCACCTTCTTAAATCTGTATGTTTGTGACTTTTACTAAATTTGGGAAGTTTTCAGTCATCATTTCTTTGAATACTCTTCCAGCCTCACCCCATTTCTCCTCTCCTTCTGGGACTCTGATGATACAGATGTTGGATCTTTTGTTGTTTCACAGGTCCCTGAGGCTCTGTTTGTTTTTTTCAGCCTGTTTTCTCTCTGTTGTTCAGATTGAGTGAATTCTATTTGTTTTTTTCCTCAAGTCCATGGATTCTGTTCTCTTTCATCTCCACTCTACTATTGAGCCCATCCTGTGAATTTTTACTTCTGTTATTCTATTTCCCAGTTATATAATATTCTTTTTTATATCTCCTATTTATTTGCTGAGAATTTCTATTTTTTAATTTGTTTTAACAGAATTGATAATGGATTGTTGAAGCACTTTTATGACTTTTATGCTTTAAAGTCCTTATCAGGTACTTCCAACATCTCACTTTTCTCTGGGTTGGCATCAGTTGATTGGCTTTTGTCATTCAAGTTGCGGTTTTCCTGGTTCTTGGTCTGATGGGTGATTTCCCATTGTATCCGTTTTGCCTGGACATATGAGGTCTCATTTAAATCTTGTATTTCAGCAGGCAGTCACCCTGTTTAGTTTTAGTACAATTTGTAGGCTGTGGTTTCAATGACAGGTTAATTTTCAGTGCCTTTGCAGTGTTATTTTAATCTGCTTCGTTGACCAGGTGTTGCTGGAGCTCACATTGCTCCCTGCTGGTACTGGTTGCCAGGGTGGAAGGTGTTTCCCTGGGTGGGGGCACTGGGCGTCTTTTGGTGGAAGACGGTAGACTCAGCCCTCTGGGGAATAGGAACTTCCCTGAGTGCAGTGGATCTCCCCTGCCTGGGGGGACAGAGACCTTTTCTTGATCTGGTCACTTGTTGAAGTGAGATGTCTCTACTGGTGCCCCATGGCTTCTCTGAGGTTTCTGGGCAGGGGAAGTGGGGAGTCTCAGGCTCAAAGAGGCTTCCTGGGCTGGGCCATGTGTCACTGGGTTCCTTGTGTGTGGCCTCCTGTCTTAGTGCGTATGTCCTGGCTCTCCTAGTTGCTTATTACTGGTGGGGCTTCAGATAGACCCCTTTTTGTATGGTGTAGGGCTTGCCTGATGTTGCCGGAGGGACTCCTTCCGTCTGGGGTAGGAGTGAGCCTCCATGTGCTGCCTGCTGTCGTAAGGATGGGGGTTGGGACATGGTGGGCCTGGGTGGCTGCCGTCTTTGGTTGGTGGGGAGGGGGGAAATGCAAGATACCCTTTGCTGTGCGATTCCTTGAGTCCTGAAGTCACAAGCTGGTTTGCTTTCTTCTTACCACCGTTTAGAGTTCTCTTTTGTTATTTCCAGCATTTTTACTAGTTAGCGGGGAGGAGCAGGGGAAATATGTCCATGCTATTTTGTCCCTAATCATTCATCTCTAAATGTCAGATTTTTAAAAGCAATTAAAAATGTCAGGAAAGTTTAGCATTGATTTTTCTGTGTTGGCCAAATCATGTGATTGAGCTGTCTTACTTTACTAGGTTAGGAAATTTGAGACCCAGTCAGGTTACTTGACTTGCTCAGGGGTCCTATTGCTAGTTCATTGCAGAATCCAGCCTTGACCTAGGTTCTTGGTGAGGAATCCAGTATGTGTTTCATTGTAGCAAATTAGGTCAGAGAGTTATCTGGAGGAGAAGAGAACCTTGCAGTGCTGCAGTGTGGTTAGAACATTAACACACCAAAGAATTTATTCCCCAAGTGAAAAACCTATCCGAATACAAGAAGAAGAGAATCCAGTCTTATATTTTATTGACTGAGATTGAATGACAGGCTTGCTGTATATTTGTACCCATTTTAATACTAATCATTTTTGATAAAGTCTAAGATAATATTCTTCTGCTTTTACTATAAAAACATCTGAATGACCTTATAAAATGTTCCTCTTGCAAAAGAAAGTTCTCTCGCTGGTAATCATCACCATAGTCTACTTCAAAGAGAGTAAAGAATGTAACAAAGATTGGTGACGCTGTCTAAACAAATTACTATGATAGCATTCTCTGTGGCTTTTTAACAGATAACCTCTGTGTCCTCCATAGACATTAGATACTTCTCCTAGTGATTTCCCAGGAAGCTTTTTCCTGTATGGCAGAGTTGGAGAAATGGAGAAATCCAGATGCGAACTCTTTGGTTGTTTGTAAATTTTTTTCTTTTTCTTTTTTTTTTTTTTTTGAAGTCTCCAGGGTTTTACAGAAAATAGGGTCAGAGCTGAACTGATGCCCAAACTCTGTAGATCTGAGAGGGGAAGCATTTACTTCTTCCCCTAAGACTTTCCATGAGGCACCACAAGAATGAGGTATGAAAAATAGGACTAAATCCTGGCTCTGTTTAATGTCATTTGGGTAATAATGACCATAGGGGCCCATGGGATGGGTGGCACTGCCTCTCTGTCCCCTTATGTACTTGTTCTTCTCGTCCTGCTTTTGTTTTTTCTTCCTCTTCCGTACTCATGGAGTCTTGCTGAAAAGATAAAATCTCTGATCCCTACTGAAGAAGGGAATTAAACATATTGGGCTTTGGAGAACTTTTCCCATCATTCATGATAAAACACTTGCATGGGGGCTTCCCTGGTGGCGCAGTGGTTAAGAGTCCACCTGCCAATGCAGGGGACACAGGTTTCAGCCCCGGTCCAGGAAGATCCCACATGCTGCGGGGCCACTAAGTCCGTGCGCCACAACTACTGAGCCTGTGCTCTGGAGCCCGCAAGCCGCAACTACTGAGCCCATGAGCCACAACTACTGAGCCTGCATGCCACAACTACTGAAGCCCACGTGCCTAGAGCCTGTGCTCCACAACAAGAGAAGCCACCACAATGAGAAGCCCGTGCACCGAAACGAAGAGTAGCTCCTGCTCGCCACAACTAGAGAAAGCCTGCATGCTGCAACAAAGACCCAACACAGCCAAAAATAAATAAATAAATTTATATTAAAAAAAAAAAACGCAACCCACTTGCATAGGTAATCCATATGTGAAAATCAGTTGTTTAGAATTTGGAGTAAAGTTTCATGAAAAATCCTATATACTGTAATCATAAAAAAGCTGTACAGTATAATGGTTAGGTTTTCAAACCTGCCTTCTCTAATCCATGATGCATGTAGTTGAGCTATGATGCTACAGGTAAGATAGTAGTATGAGTGCTAATAATTTACCAACTGTTGATGGCTTAGAATTAGAAAATGTTAACATCAGACAGGACCCTTTTGGACCACTCTTCTGACCTCCCACCCTCAGCAGTGTCTCCACTATACAAGCAGTGATGATGTCTCATAATTGCCTGCAAGGAGACAGCCCACTGTATTATAGTTGGCAAGTCCTGCTTTATCCTAAACCAAACCTGCTCCCTTTAACTTCTTCCTGTATTGGCTTGTTAGACCATGCAGGGTGAATCTAAGAATTGTTCTGATTAACGTTCCCCACAATTCAGAAACAGAAGTTACGATTTTACCTTCCTAACATCCTGTCTTAATTGATGGGGTTTTTGGAGTTGTTATCCTGATATCCTGATGGGGTTTTTGGAGTTGTTATCCTGATTTTTTAGATGTTTGGTTTTGCCAATGTCCCTTTAAATTGTGGTCCAAACGAAACACAGTGCCCCAACGTTTTCTTATTCATGCAGGGAATATTATTTCTTAAAACCTCCCACTCCTGGGCATATATCCAGAGAATACTCTAATTCGGAAAGATATATGCACCCCAATGTTCATAGCAGCACTATTTACAATAGCCAAGACATGGAAGCAAACCAAGTGTCCATCAACAGATGAATGGATAAAGGTGTGGTACATACACAATGGAATATTACTCAGCCATAAAAAAAGAATGAAATCATACCATTTGCAGCAACATGGATGGGCCTAGAGATTATCATACTAAATGAAGTAAGTCAGACAGAGAAAGACAAATACCGTATGATATTGCTTATATGTGGAATCTGAAAAAATGATACAAATGGACTTATTTACAAAACAGAGACAGACTCACAGACAAAGAAAACAAACTTATAGTTACCAAAGGGGAAAGGGGGTGGGTGAGGGATAAATTAGGAGTTTGGGATTAGCAGATACAAACTGCTATATATAAAATAGATAAATAACAAGGTCCCACTATATAGCACAGGAAACTATATTCAATATCTTGTAATAAACCATAATGGAAAAGAATATGAAAAAGAATACATATATATACATGTATAACTGAATCACTTTGCTGTACACCAGAAACTAATACAACATAGTAAATCAGCTATACTTCAATTTAAAAAAAATTAACTCTTCGTCTCTTAACTTCCCTTTTTCTTTTTGGTGGTTCTGCTGTTCTCTGTCACCCAGACAGGATAATTTAGTAATCTTTTATTCATTAATTTCTTTTGCTACAGTTTGTTGTAGGAAATCCAATATTATTCCCAAGGCCTTCCCTGAAGAAACTGAAGCTTGGAGTGGTTACTTGCCCAGGGTCACCCAACTGGTCACCATTGACACTAGTGTGCGAGCCCCAGTCTGTCTGACACCAGAACCCATACTCCCAATCACTGTGCTATCCTATCACCAAGGAGCTTTGTGATAAGCCTTTTCCAAAGGACAGCTAACCTTATTACTTTTTTTTTTTTTTTTTTGCGGCACGCGGGCCTCCTACTGCCGTGGCCCCTCCCGTTGCGGAGCACAGGCTCCGGATGCGCAGACTCAGCGGCCATGGCTCACGGGCCCAGCCGCTCCGCGGCATGTAGGATCTTCCCGGACCGGGGCACGAACCCGTGTCCCCTGCATCGGCAGGCGGACTCTCAACCACTGCACCACCAGGGAAGCCCCCTTATTACTTTGTAAACTGTGTCAAATGTTCAGTGGTTGGGATTTCTGCTGTTAACAGTACTTATACTAGGGGCTTCCCTGGTGATGCGGTGGTTAAGAATTCGCCTGCCAATGCAGGGGACACGGGTTCGAGCCCTGGTCTGGGAAGATCCTACGTGCCTCAGAGCAACTAAGCCTGTGCGCCACAACTACTGAGCCTGCGCTCTAGAGCCCACAAGCCACAACTACTGAGCCCGCAAGCCTAGAGCCCGTGCTCCGCGACAAGAGAAGCCACCGCAATGAGAAGCCCTCGCACCACAACAAAGAGTAGCCCCCCCTCTCCCCAACTAGAGAAAGCCTGCGTGCAGCACCAAAGACCCAATCCAGCCAAAAATAAATAAACAGATAAAACATTAAAAAAACAAACAATACTTATACTAGCTGTCTGTTTTCTCTGGAAATGCTGCACATATGTTATCTCTTTTATGGACGCAAAAGAAATTTGTCAGTTTGCTATGCCAGATTATCTGCATTTTCCCCTTTTTGGGGGGAATAAGAGAGGAGTGGCAGTGGTGGGGTGCAGGTTCTTCATTTCTTTCCTCCCTACCAATACATGAAAGGGCTCATTTACCCATATACTTGCAAAGATTGAATGTCATGATTGAAAGTAGTGTTGGCCGTCAGGCATAAAAGGTATTATTTAAAATTTCTGCTCATTACTGGTGACATTGAATTTCGTGTGTGTGCGTTTATTCGTGGATGGGTGATGCTCACCCACACTGGGGCGAGCCATCTGCTTTGCTCAGGCTACCAACTGGAATGTAATCTCTTCTGGAAGCACTTCACAGCTCTACCTAGAAATGAGTCTTAATGCGATATCTAGGTGTCCCATGACCCAGTCAAGTTCATGTGTAAACCATTACAGACACATTGTCTCACATCCCTGCCCATCCTGACGATCAGCTGTCGTCCACTCTTTGGTTTTGTTTTGGCTTTAACTGATTTTTTTCTGATCATAAAAGTAAGTTATGCTAAATGAAGATGATTTTGAAAATAGTGAAAATCATTGGTTACTCTTTTGGCAGGGGGCTTACCTTCCAAACTGTTTTGTGGGCACGTGCATACCTTTCTCATGCTTTCAGTAAGTTCACGAGTTGACCACGTGTCTTGTTTCTTCACACTGGCGCCTCCTCCCTCTGAACAGGGCCAGTTTGCGGGAGGTCCCAACTTGTGTCAGGATATGCCCTGAGAGGCCTGGATCGTGTGGGCTCTGCTGTCTGGGATCTTGGTGTATATGTTGACGTTGCCCTTGAGGAAGCATGAAGCCAAGAGACAGACCTCGCTGCCCAACCTGACAGCTTTGCTACGTTGGCTTTGTGTCCTCCTTCCTGTTGGCGGTGGGTTCCTCCGTGTAGCTCCTTCAGGATGCTTTCCTTTCTTTCCCAGGGCTGCCCACAAAACCTTTGTGGAAAATTCCTGATCTCTCCTTTACATTTCAACACCATCAAGAAAGACACTTTGATTATTTGCATGTATTTTGTGAGGGCATCGCGAGGAAAGGGTGTCGTGGCCCAGTTGTGGTGGCCTCTGTAGTTTGCATTCCCTATGGTGAGGCAGCAGATTGTGATGGTTTAGACCTAAAGCTGGCTGCAGGCTTCAAATCCTGGCTCCACGATTTAACCCTCTGGACCTCTTTATGTCTTCTTGTGCTTGACCGTAATAGGCAGTGAGAAATGTGTGCCTCCCGGGGTGTGGTGAGGATTGAAGGAACTCATGCATGCCAAGTACTTCCTTGGAGCAGTGACCAGCACATCGGAGGTGCTGAATAAATATTCCATGGCTGTTGCACATACCTCAACCATGTGGGAGCCCCGGACTGGAAACGATTTTCTAGTCAGTGTTGAGTGTTAACATTTCTTTATGTTGAACATAGTTCCTTACATTAAAATGGCCCATCTCATGAGCTCAGGCTCTGCCTGCTGCAGTGTTTTTCAGTGGACTGGTTTCTGCCTTTAGGGACTTTTTTGTGGAATTTTGTGTGTCAACATGGAAAAATCTTTAGAAGTAATTTTGGCATTTAAAGATGTGTTTTTTTTTTTAAATTATTTTAAAAAAATGGATGTATAGTCGATTTACGACGTGTAAGTTTCTGGTGTACAGCAAAGTGATTCAGTTATACATACTCTTTTTCATATTCTTTTCCATTATGGTTTATTACAAGATATTGAATATTGTTCCCTGTGCTATACAGTAGGACCTTGTTGTTTATCTATTTTATATATAGCAGTCTGTATCTGCTAATCCCAAACTGCTCATTAATCTCTCCTCCACCCCCTTTCCCCTTTGGTAACCATAAGTTTGTTTTCGAAATATGTGAGTCTGTTTCTGTTTCGTAAGTAAGTTCATTTGCGTCATTTTTTTCCAAATTTATGTAAGTGATATCATATGATATTTGTCTTTCCCTGTCTGACTTATTTCACTTAGTATGATAATTGGTAGGTCCGTCCCATGTTGCTATAAATGGCATTATTTCATTCTTTTTTATGGCTGAGTAATATTCCATTGTATATATACACCACATCTTCTTTATCCATTCATTTGTCGATGGACATATGGGTTGCTTCCGTGTCTTGGCTATTGTAAATAGTGCTGCTGTGAACATTGGGGTGCATGTATCTTTCCGAATTAGAGTTTTCCCTGGGTATATGCCCAGGAGTGGGATTGCTGGATCATATTGCAACTCTAGTTTTAGTTTTTTGTTTTTGTTTTTGGCTGCGCTGCGTGGCTTGTGGGATTCTAGTTCCCTGACCTGGGATCGAACCCAGGCCCTTGGCCGTGGGAGTGTGGAGTCCTGACCACTGGACTGCCAGGGAATTCCCTCATTTTTAGTTTTTTTAAGGAACCTCCATAGTGTTCTCCATCATGGCTGCACCACTTTACATTCTCCCCAGCAGTGTAGGAGGGTTCCTAAAGGATGTGTTTTGGACTTGCTGGCCTTGCACTCTAGTTGTGACACATGGTGTCTGCTAACTACTTCACGGCTCTTCTCAGGGAGAATGGCTCTGCTCACAGCCTCTGTGAGGAGAAGGCTCTCTGAGGACCGTGGGACGTCCCCTCTCCTCTCCCTGAACTGGCTGATGTGACTAGGGAGGGACACTAGACAGCTCCCTCTGTCACATCCTTCTGTGGGAAAGCAGTGAGCGAGGCCATTTTGAGTCTCTTGAGAATTTTACT
The DNA here is from genome assembly GCF_949774975.1 of Lagenorhynchus albirostris. Lineage (NCBI taxonomy): Eukaryota > Metazoa > Chordata > Mammalia > Artiodactyla > Delphinidae > Lagenorhynchus > Lagenorhynchus albirostris. The sequence goes on from NC_083098.1 coordinate 27,411,113, forward strand.
TTGGGAACATAGATGGGACAAACAGCGGGAGCTGACGTTGAAAGAATGCATCTCAGCTGACGTGAGGACAGTGAAAGGACCCTCCAGGCGATGGCAAGGCCGCAGACCCCCTGAGGAAGCAGCAGTTCCGGCAACAAGGACTGATATGAAATAAAAGAAACCACGCAATTAGAAGTGAGAGAGAAGTAAACACTCAGAGAGAAGCCGCGTTGTAGTAACGGCGGAGAGGGCATCCCAGGGCAGGCTGTAGTGCACGTTCTCAGGACAAGTTGTTCACTATTTTTTTTTTTTTCCTGGCTCTTTGCGATTGTATTCTCATGACTTGAGTACTCCCTGCATTCAAAGGGCCTAACACACATGGGTCCCCGAGTACTTGTAGTCCTTTTTCCCATCTCAGGGATTCTCCCCATTTTGTTCCTGATGCCTCAGTGTCTCCCCTGTGGTTTACAGTGATAAAAATTTAACTCACTTTTTGGGACCCTGTTCAACCCCCATTCTGTGCTGTGTTTTTCTGATGACTTTACTGTTTTTTTTGAGTTTGTCTTCCACTGAACTCCTATGAAGTTTGTCGTCTGGACCCCGTGTGCAGGATGTGACGGTGATCTCCGATGGGGGTCGTGGACTTGTGGCAGTTCTTGTGATCCTGGTTTAACTCAGGGCACAAACAGGGAGGTTTTAGCCCCTCCTAAGGGTGAGTCTTACTTGATTTAAAATTTTAAAGGAAATTAATATTGAAGTGTTTGAGAGAAACGGGAGAGTTATACAGTAACTCTTGGCTTTCGTCGGCAACCAAGTATCTAGTCTGTGCCATGAAATGGTGATACAGTGGCCAAAGGGTGGGAAAGCTTATATTCAATAAACCAGATGAACACCTGACATCTAAATCCCTGCTAATATTTACTTTGGGCCTTAAGCATATGCTGTGGTTAACAAGGTGGCTTTTCTTGACATTATCCCCTGTATGTGGTTTTATTTGTTTTTCTGTCTCCCCTTTCTTCAGACATTTTGGAAAGCACTTTGTTTGCCAGATTACTATCTTCAGTACCAAAATGTTTGAATAATATTACGTTTTGTCATTGAGCTTAAATACCTGATCCGGAAGAACGATACTTGCAAGTAGTGTTCTTCTACCGTATATTGCCTTGAACCTCAAAGTTACCCTATTTTCCTTAAAAAAAAAAAAAAAAAAAAATCATGGTGTATTTGTTTCCTAGGGTTGACATAACAAACTACCACAGACTGGGTGGCTGAAGCAACAGAAATGTATTGTCTCATAGCTCTGGAGGTTAGAAGTCCAAGATCAAGGTGTTGGTAGAATTGGTTTGTTCTGAGGGCTGGGAGGGTAGGATCTGTCCCAGGCCTCGCTCCTTGATTGTAGATGGACATCTTCTCCCTGTGCCTCTTCACCTTGTCTTCCCTGTATGCATGTTTCTGTGTCCAAATTTCCCCTTTTTTCAAGGACGCCAGTCATTGGATTAGCGCCCACCCTAATGACCTCACTTTAATTTGATTACCTCTGTAAAGACCCTATCACCAAACAAGGTCACATTCTGAGATACTGTGGGTTAGGACTCCAACACAGGAATTTCGGAGGGACACAGTTGAACCCATACAAGAAGACTACTAATTACCACTGCGCCTGTAAACCAGACTTTCTTGGTACCACAGCCATGAAGCTTCAAAGGTGATTGCCATCCTTGGGGAAGTTTTTGTGTGTAGACCCCTCAAATCATTAGGTTGAGACCCCCTGAGTCTCATTAGCTGTTGGCATCGTTTCCAGAAATTCTTGAAAGAAGTGCTGTCGTCTCTCACCTGGATCAGGGCAGGGACCTTCTCACTTGTCTTCCTGCCGCTGCTCTGGTCCATCTGTATGTAGCCTGCTCTCAGCACAGCAGCCGGAGCGATGCTGCCGAAGGTCAGGTCACATCCCTCCTCTGCTCCCAGCTCTCCAGAAGCCCCCCATCTTGCTCATAATAAAAGCTCGAGTCCTTCCTGAACTGGCCCCCATCATCCCTGACCTTGTTTCCTCTCAGTCTTGCTGTCCCGCCCGCACTCAGGGCCAGCCGTACCATCCTGTCCCTGTCCTGCCTCCAGATGGCCCCCTGTGTCCGGAAAGGCTTCTCCACAGTTCCCTGGGTGGCTTGCTCCTTGCGTCCTTGAGCATTTTCACAAATGCCAGCTTTTCCACAAATGCCAGCTTTTCTGTGAGGTCTGCTCAGACCTGCACAACCTCCCCACGCATTCCCATCCCCCTAACCTTTCTTCACTTTCCTCCCTGGCACTTAACAGCTCCCAGCATACTGTGTAATTTATTTATGTTTTATTATCTGTCTTATCTCAGATTACTGCCGCCCCCCCCCCCCGACCTGGTATGTTACCCTCTCTCATCCGTTTGTGTGATTTGTCTGTTGCTGTAACCCCTGTGCCTAGAACACTGCCTGGCAAGTAAGGATAAATAAACAGCACAAGTGGGTGTGGGTGTATAGAGTAAGGCAGAGAATACTGAGGAGGGAACACTGGGATTCTGGCCACTTGCGTCCCTGTAAGTATAGGAATGAGGTGAAGGTGGATGGGATGAAGGAGGAGAACACAATGGTTTATTGATTCAGGTATGTGTGTGTGCGTGTGTGCTTGTCTTCCATTTTAATAAATAAAAATTGTGATGACTTTGTTCTTTTGTGCTACTTTATTTTTCAGAATTTACCATAAAAATTGCATGGATAGAATTGTGACCATCCATATACCCTTTCTTGGACCCACCCGTTGTTTAGCATCTCGTGGCATTTGCTCATCTCTTGCCTTCTATATATACATATTCCACGTGTCCTGTCTCTCACTGGCCTGTGGGGCCTGTTCTGTCCTTATTCATTTAGCCCTAATGAAGTTTGCGTAGGGTCATGTGCTATAAAACCTGCCCGTGTAGGAAGTAGGGGCTGTGGGTCCAGCACTTTTTTTTTTTTTTTTTTTGCGGTACGCGGGCCTCTCACCGCTGTGGCCTCTCCCGTTGCGGAGCACAGGCTCCGGACGCGCAGGCTCAGCGGCCGTGGCTCACGGGCCCAGCCGCTCCGCGGCATCTGGGATCTCCCCGGACCGGGGCACGAACCCGCGTCCCCGGCATCGGCAGGCGGACTCTCAACCACTGCGCCACCAGGGAAGCCCGGGTCCAGCACTTTGCATGAGAAGGGACAGTGAGAGGTCACATCTTAGTTAGGTGTGACATTCTGGTTACTTTCAGTGGTGATAGGAAATCTAGCACATACTAGGCTTCTTGCCCAAAGCCACGCACCTGGAATATGGCAGAGACAGTATTTGTACCCAGGTCTGTAAGGTTATAGAGCTTTTCTCCTTTTTATAAACCACAATGTCTTTGATTTCTCATCTGTGAAGTAGGATCAGAGACTAGACTGTCTCTAAGATTATGTTCCCTGCGAGGTCCTTTAATTTAGGCCAGGACTTGAAATCCAAATGCCTTGTGAGGGCAGGCAGATAGTTTAGATATGTGAGCCTGATGAGTGGACTACAGTAGGAAGTAGTAGGACAAGTAGTAACCAGAGGATTTGAGAGATTCAAGTTAAAATTCTAATGAAAGGAATGATCAGAAAAGTAAGTCTCTAGGACCACCATTTTATTTTATTTTATTTTATTTTTTAATTTTTTTTGCGGTACGCGGGCCTCTCACTGTTGTGGCCTCTCCCATTGCGCAGCACAGGCTCCGGACGTGCAGACTCAGTGGCCATGGCTCACGGGCCCAGCCGCTCCGCGGCATGTGGGATCTTCCTGGACCGGGGCACGAACCTGTGTCCCCTGCATCTGCAGGCAGACTCTCAACCACTGCGCCACCAGGGAAGCCCTAGGACCACCATTTTAAAATTAATTAATTAATTTTTATTGATGTAGTTGATGTATAATATTATATAAATTATAGGTGTACAACATAGTGATTCACAATTTTTGAAGGTTATACTCCATTTATAGTTATTATAAAATATTGGCTATCTTCCCTGTTCTGTATAATAAATCCTTGTAGCTTATTTACTAGTTTGCTTGTTTATTTATTTATAGCTTATTTTATATATAATAGTTTGTACCTCCTAATCCCTTATCTCTGTCTTGCCCCTCCTCCTTCCCTCTCCCCACTGGTACCCATTAATTTGATCTCTATATATGTGAGTCTGCTTCTTTTGTGTTATATTTTGTTGTATTATTTTAGATTCCATATATAAGTGATATCATATAGTATTTGTCTTTCTCTCTGACTTATTTCATGTAGCATAATAATATACTCCTAAGTCCATCCATGTTGTTGCAAATGGCAAAAATTTCATTCTTTTTTATGGCTGACTAGTATTCCATTGTGTATTTATATCACATCTTCTTTATCCATTCATCTGCTGATGGACACTTAGGTTGCTTCCCTATTCTGGCAATTGTAAATAGTGCTGCTATTCACACTGAGGTGCAGGTATCTTTTTTTTTTTTTTTTTTTTTTTGCGGTACGCGGGCCCCTCACTGTTGCAGCCTCTCCCGTTGCAGAGCACAGGCTCCGGACGCGCAGGCTCAGCGGCCATGGCCCACAGGCCTAGCCGCTCCATGGAATTTGGGATCCTCCCGGACCGGGGCAGGAACCCATGTCCCCTGCATCGGCAGGCGGACTCTCAACCACTGCGCCACCAGGGGCCCCCAGGTATCTTTCTGAATTAGTGTTTTCATTTTTTTCAGATATATTACCCAGGAGTGGAATTTCTGGGTCATATGGTAGTTCTATTTGTAGCTTTTTGAGAAACCTCCATATTTTTTTCCACAGTGGATGCACCAGTTTACATCCCCACCAACAGTGTAGGAGGGCTGCCTTTTCCCCACATCCTTGCCAACATTTGTTATTTGTGGTCTTTTTGATGATAGCCATTCTGACAGGTGTGAGGTGATATCTCATGGTGGTTTTAATTTGCATTTCTCTGATGATTAATGATGTTGAGCATCTTTTCACGTGTCTGGCCATCTGTATGTCTTCTTTGGAAGAATGTCTATTCAGTTCTTATGCCCATGTTTTAATTGGGTTGTTTGTTTTTTTGATGTTGAGCTGCATGAGCTGCTTGTGTATTTTGGAGATTAATCCTTTGTCAGTTGCTTCGTTTGCAAATATTTTCTCCCATTCCGTAGGTTGTCTTTTTGTTTTGTCGATGGTTTCCTTGGTTGTGCAAAAGCTTTCAGGACTACCAGTGTTTGTTGCTCAGGTTCAGGTGTTTCTCCGGACATGTCAGCCATCCTAGTTTTCAACATGCAGTCTTGTCATCACATTGTTTGTCAGCTCTTGCTGTTTTCTCGTGTGATTAGAGAAGGTGGAGGCTGAGAATGTGTTGTCCTGGATATTTTTCATACTTCAACACTTCCCCTTACCACACAACATACGTGTACACACACACACACATGCATGTCCTTTGCAGCCTCTCTCTGGGTCATGCTGTCCAACTGGTGGGCCATGTATACCTCACTAACCTGGACACCTGTTACTGTCATTCTGTGCCTCACCAAGTTGTACTAAAACTGGGTTCTATGCCAAAACCTGGATTCTAGTTAGTGCTCTCCTTGAACTAGGTGTGTGAAATTGAACTAGTTGTCCAAAGTTGCACTTTCATTTCCCGACTGTTCAGTGAGGGTGAGACTGTCAGTGATTTTCAGGTTGGGTCCTGCAGGGTGTGGTCTCACTGGGAAGCACTCAGTGGGAGATGGGGACCAATTGGGCAGGGTTCTTCATCCTACCTCCACCTGAGCAGCTTTGATTATCTTTTCATTCCATTACTTACTAGTTGTGAGATCTTGGACAAGTTGCTTGACCTGTGTACGTCAGTTTTCTCCTCTGTAAAGTGGGCATAATGACAGAACCTGCCTCGTAGAGTTGCGGTGATACTCCAATGAGTCAATACATGTAAAGTGGTTAGGAGAGTACCTGACATTATCAGGTATGGTAGGCAGCATAATGGCCCTCCAAAAGATGTCCCTTCCTAATTCCCTGGAACCTGTGAATGTTATTTTAGGTGGCAAAAGAGACTTAGCAGGTGCAGTTAAAGATCTTGAGGCGGTGAGATTATCCTGGGTTATCATGGTGGACCTAATGTAATCATGGTGATCCTTAAAGGAGTAAGAGAAGGAGACGTGATGACAGAAGCAGAGGTCGGAGTGATGTGAGTGGTGGCTGGGTGCCAAGAGCAGAGGAATGTGGGCATCCTCTAGGAGCTGGAAAAGGCAAGGAAGTGGATTCTCCCCTAGATCCCTCAGAAGGAATACAGCCCCGAGAGACCCATTTTGGACTTCTGACCTCCAGAAATATAAAATAATAAATTTGTATTGTTTCAGGCCGCTCAAGTTTGCGGTAGTTGCTTACAGCAGCAATAGGAAACTAATACAGACGTGTGAGCTGTTTTTACTGTTCTCACTGTAAATAAGATTTTTCTCTGAACAAAGGGATGTGTGGCCAAAGACAGTTTGAAAACCAGGAAGCTGGGTGATCGCCAGCCTGCACTTCTCATCTGACAGCGTGCTGTGGCGGGTCCTCTCTCTGTACGCAGACCCTCGTCCAAGAAGACTGTCCGTGTTTGCTGAGTGCGTGCAGTGCAGCTGAAGTCTGGAATGGGGGTGGTGGTGAAGGTTGAGTGGTGGTGTCCAGTGTGGACCTGCCTGTGGACTTACTACAGTGCCCAGGGCACTCCCTTCTTAAGTGTTCTTCATGATGAGTTGGTCACTTTGATCAACAGTTATCTGGTCGTCTGTCGTATGTCATACTGCGTCTTGAGTCCAGGTTTATGCATTTGTTTTGAGGCATCTGCATCTCTGGGGACTCAGCTTGTGTTCCTTTACCCCATACATTTGTCAGTTCAGGTCAATCTAGTGACTTCAGATGGTGTTTATTCTCTGATTAAGAAGAACTCACTACACAGCCACTCCGGTTGGGCTGGAAGTGGAGCGTTAGGGCCAGGAGGACCTTGACCTAGCAGTCACAGAGGCCGTGCTGGCCCTCGAGCTGCTCCTACAACAGCTTGTGATGTGGCCTTCAGGCCTCCACTAGCCCAGTAATGCATTTGGGGCTTGGGGGACGTTCGCACCGCTTAAAACATGTATCCAGTGAGTTATTTTCTTGCTTTTTGACTGGTACAGAGAGGCCGGAATGCTACTCTTGTACATAGCGCTGCTGCCAATTCTGTAAATCTGGAAACCACGAAGGAAAATGAGAAGCCAGTCCACAGTGCTGGAGGAATTTTGTTTCACTTCCAAGTTCCTTGGATTAACAGCACTATTTCCTTGGTATGAATCTAATGTGAAAGATATTAAGTTCTTAAGAGTCTGTACCCTGTTCTTTAAATAAAACACAGAAGAATTTGGGGACTTGTTTTGATGGGCAGGATGGGTAGCAAAGCTTCCCCTGGCAGAGTCTTTGCATATTTGATAATCTAGTGATTTGGGTCTCACCATGCCGAGGAATGTGAGCTTCTAAGTGCAATTTTGCCTGTTTGGAAAAAGAGTTCAGAATCCGGTATGGTTGGTGAAGAATCCTGAGCTTCACATTTACTGAGTGAGAAAGGTACATTGATTTGCTGTTTCATGTTTCTTTTCAAGCCCGGAATTAGCATGCCACGTTTCCTCAGGTATACCACTTAGTGCTTTGGTGGGACTGAAAGTTCCAGGAGAGAGTTACAGCCTTATTCGCAGGGCCGGGCTTGTAACTTCAGGGGTTCTCATGTACCCAGAAGGCTGTTTAGCAGTGAAGTAGACCAACCCGATTAGAGAGGTTTCCCACCCTTCCTAGTGCCTGTATGTGTCTAATAGTGCATGATCACTGAAAACTGTTCATAGGTGGCTGTGCTGTAAGAAAGAATTTTCTCATTTGTCAAACCATCAAGGGTGACCAGGGGCAATTCCTGCCAGTGTCCGGAGGTTCTCTGAACCTGGATTTAAACTGTGGTTGGATCTCTCCACGTGGTGTGCTGCTTCTCAAACTCAGCAGGTCTCAAATACAACTGCTCCTCTCTCAAACTGCTCGTAACCCTGGGAAGAGTTTTAGTGCCTGTGCTTTTCTCTCCCGTTGGTCTGCAGATCGAAGACCTAAAAGTCTTACTCTGGGAGACTCTGAAGTGGCAAGTTTATTTGAAAGTGTGCAGATCACTTCAGTTCTTTAAAGTCAGCTGTTGCATTTTGTGCCCACACAGGATTGGCATTACCCATCAATATATGCCAGCCTTGTGTGGAGAAAAGGGAACCTTCTTGCACTGTTGGTGGGAGTGTAAATTGGTACAGCCACTGTGGAGAACAGTGTGGAGGTTCCTTAAAAAACTAAAAATAGAACTACCATACGACCCAGCAATCCCACTACTGGGCATATACCCTGAGAAAACCATAATTCAAAGAGACTCATATACCACATTGTTCACTGCAGCACTATTTACAATCGCCAGGACATGGAAGCAACCTAAGTGTCCATCGATAGGTGAATGGATAAAGAAGACGTGGCACATATATACAATGGAATATTCCTCAGCCATAAAAAGGAACGGAATTGAGTTCTTTGTAATGAGATGGATGAACCTAGAGTCTGTCATACAGAGTGAAGTCAGTCAGAAAGAGAAAAACAAATACTGTATGCTTAACGCACATATGTGGAATCTAAAAAAACGGTACTGATGAACCTAGTGGCAGGGCAGGAATAAAGACAGAGACGTAGAGAATGGACTTGAGGACACAGTGGGGAAAGGGTAAGCTGGGATGAAGTGAGAGAGCGGCATGGACATGCATACACTACCAAATGTAAAATGGATGGTTAGCGGGAGGCTAATGCATAACACAGGGAGATCAGCTCGGTGCTTTGTGACCACCTAGAGGGGTGGGTTAGGGAGGGTGGGCGGGAGATGCACGAGGGAGGGGATATGGGGATATATGTATACTTATAGCTGATTCACTTTGTTGTACAGCAGAAACCAACACAACGTTGTAAAGCAATTATACTCCCATAAAGATATTAAAAAAAATATATATATATGCCAGCCTTGAAGGTGTTTCAGGAGAGCATGTTAATTTACAGTCTTCAGGAATTAGCATGCAGGAGAGGACTGGGGGCATGGAGGCACACATACGTGAACTTTTCATTTAGAGTTTTGCATTAGAGCCATTAAGATAATAGTTGAGATCTGTGCATGGGCCCTGGGAATAATGTTAAATCTCCTGAAAGTCAGAATGATGTGATGCAAAGGATGTTGTTAGAAGCTTGAGAAACCAAGGAGTTGATCCTTTGCCTCCAGGACATAATACCAACCATCCGAAGAGGTCTGTGACCTTGATCAAGTCACTAATCTATTGCTGAATCTACTTATGATTTGTAAAATAAGGTAACGTCAACACCTACCCTGTAGGCTGGTTATAAGGAATAAATGAAATAATATCTGTGAGTCCATTATCATAGAGTAGGCACTGAATAAAGGCAGTCCTATCTAGTGGGCTCTTCACCATCTTCCCCTAGTAGAGGAGTGCTGCCAGCCTTTGTGATTTAGACTGTTTGAGTTTCATGTGTGATGATAAACCATTATCTTTTGCACAAAGCATCTTTGTGCTTTTTCAATGGACTGTACTAAATGTAGTAAACTGTCTTATGATTTTATGTTATGTTTGGAAAGGCAGAAGATATCTATAAAAGTATAAACTACATGAGAATAAATTTAAAATGTACTACATAACGAACAGGTGATAAATTTATGATTTTTAAATGGAACGGGAGTTTGGTGTGGTCCAATTTTTAAACAATAACAATTGTGCATAATGAATTCTAATAACACCAGAAAAATCAACAGAGAGAAAAAATGATTATATGCTAAAATGAAGACTTGATGTAACTACAGTACCTAGCACAGAGGTAAGAGAGAAAAGCATGGTATTTACATAGGGAGAAATATATCGTATTAGCTGTGCAGATGAACCCAAATTCAGTCTACCGTTATAAACATTTTCAACTGATGAGATTAGGAATTATGAAATACGTCTTGAAAAACAGATGCATTTAAATTTTAGTTTTCTGGAGAGTATCCTGCCCTGACCATAAGAAAGCATGGTCTTTAAGATATCCTTTGACCTGGTAATTTTTTACAAAATAAATTTATTTATTTATTTTTTATGTATCTGTTTTTGGCTGCATTGGGTCTTCGTTGCTGCGTGCAGGCTTTCTCTAGTTGTGGCAAGCAGGGGCTACTCTTCGTTGTGGTGTGCGGGCCGCTCATTGCGGTGGCTTCTCTTGTTGTGGAGCATGGGCTCTAGCCACGTGGGCTTCAGTAGTTGTGATACGCGGTCTCAGTATTTGTGGCTTGTGGACTCTAGAGCGCAGGCTCAGTAGTTGTGGCTCCGCGGCATGTGGGATCTTCCCAGACCAGGGCTCGAACCTGTGTCCCCTGCATTGACAGGTGGATTCTTAACCACTGCACCACTAGGGAAGTCCCTGATCTGGTAATTTTGGATAAAATACTCAAAGGAAATGGCTCCAGAGGGGAAAAATAGAATTTATACCAGTATTTATAGTTATATACATATTATAAACACATTTGTATATTATTTATATATAATATACAATATTTATAAACAAGTACATATAAACATACACACACACATACACGTATACACACACAAACAGAACCAATTACATGCCCCTTTTGAGAACTGGCAGAGCAAGCATTAGCAAAATGGAATAAAGTTGTTAGAAATGATAATAAGCCCACACGCTTAATATTTGGAAAGAGCTGCATGAAATAAATTCAAAAAGAAAAGCCCTGTGTGGTCTTTGTTTCAGAGATACAGGGAAGCAGAAGGCTGTCGGCTGCTGTCTCAGGGACTGGATATTCTGCAGCAGAATAGATAACCTGGAGGAAATACTGACTAAATAAGGCAGTTTCAGGTGATCAGTGCTATGAAGAAGATTAAGCGCCGTGGGATCGAGAAGAGTTTAGGGCAGAGGGGTGATGCTCTTTTGGGGGTGATGGTGCGAGGGGGAGGGTTCTGTGAAGGAGCCAGCCAGGTGAAGGTGGGGCTGGGCAAGGAGCGCTTCCAGGGGTGGGACAGCACTTTGAAGCCTGTCAGTGCCCTTCTGGAATGAGTTGGGCACGTGTGAACCAAGAGCAAGCCAGTGTGGCCAGATCGTAGGCAATAATGGTAGGTTTCCTGGATTACAACAGAATAGTTAACTTGGGAGTGACTCCAATAGCCGGGCTTTACTTTTTTACGGTTAAAAAATTTTTATTGTTTAGTCGTGGAATTACGGTGGAAGTACAGAAGTATATGAACCAAGCGTATGTTTTAAAGAAGAAAGATAAAGCAAATAGCCGTAGACTCACCACGAGGTTATGAACTAAAATACCTTGAATCCCCTTGTAGCTGTCTGACTGTCCCCCTCCCTTGCTTCCAGTGGTAAACATCGTGTGACTTTTGAGATAATGACTTACTTGCTGTTCTGTAATTTTGTGACCTATATGTGCAATCCAAACATAGGGTTTAGTGTAGCTTGCTTTGAACTTTATATGAAAGAGCCATACTGTGTGTATTCTTTCATGGCTTGCTTCTTTCTCTCCAAATTGTGAGGTTAACCTGAGTTGATACATACATTTATTGTTATTTTTACTTTATAACATATGAATATAGTATAATTGAGTCATCTGTTGGTTGTCGTTTGGTATTTGCTTTTCCAGTGTTTGGCTATTGCTGTGGTCAGTTCTGCTATAGAAAGTACATGTCTGTAAGTACACATGTGCAGAAGTTTATCTTGGGAATTTACCTAAAAGGTCAATTGGGAGTTGTAGGGTATCATCAAACTTACAAGAAAATGCCAAAGTACTTAAAAGGGAATGATACCAGTTTTTACCCTCGCTGGCAGTATATGAGAATTTTTGTTGCTGGACATACACCAGTTCTTGAGGTTGCTAGACTTAATTACATTTTGCCAATCTCATGAGTGTATTGAGGTAGGTTTTCTCTTCACTTTTATAATCACTAATGAGTTTTGAGCACCTTCTCATGTGGTTTTGGGCCATTTGGATTTCCTTTACTTCCTTCTGTGAAGGGCTTTTTCAGGCGTTTTGCCCCCTTTTTTATTGGCCTTTCTGCCTTACCTCAGTGATTCATAGCTGTTATTTGTGCCTTCGGGGTGTGTGCTTTTCTTCACTCTTTTTATGTCTTTAAAATTTTAATGCAGTCAAATTTTTTAATCTTTCTATATTAGTCTATTTATTGCTTTGTAACAAATCACCCCCACCTCCAGTGGCCTAAACAGCAGCCATTTATTTATTTCAGTTTGGACTCAGCACACTGGGCAGTATGGTCTCATCTGGACTGCCTCCTGCATGGCGGGAAGCTCTGCTTCTGAGGGTGGGATGTCTGACCGATGGGGCCATAGGTAGGGGGCCTGGGCGACATGTCTTTCATCACCCAGCAGGCTAGTGTGGGCTTGATCACGTGGACGCCAGAGGCTTCCAAGGGAGTGGAGCGTGGGTGTGCAAAGGTTCTAGAGCTAGAGGCTCCGAATTAGCACAGTGCCACTTCTACCACATTCTTTGGCCGCAAGACCAGCCCGGATTCAAGGGGTGGGAAAATAGACGCTACCTTTTACCCGAGGAGCTGCAGAGTCCCACTGAAAAGAGAAGCTCCTACAAAGGAGGGGTGGAGAATTCAGACCGTGCTTGCAATCCATCACATTATACATTACGGTTTTGCTTTTCTTCTCCACTCCAAGGGTAAGAAATTACAATCCTGTATCATCTTCTAAAAGGTTTCTGGTTTAGCTTTGGAAGAAAGAAGTTTCAAAAACTGTGACAGTGGAGGATGTTGATAATGGGGGAAGATATGCCTGTGTCCGGGCAGGGAGTCTAGGGGAAATCTCTGTACCTTGTGCCCAGCTTTGCTGTGAACCTAAGACTACTCCAAAATAGAATCTGTTAAGAAAAAGTAAAACATGAAACCAGACCATGACAGCAACTGAAAGAGCTGGTGAGCATGATTAGAAAGTTTAAGAAGTGAGAGGAAGCAGCTTGTCGAGGAGGGCATTGGGGAACCATTGTACTTAATGATTGGAGGTCAAGAGTTGGTTAAAAAAAAAAAAAGAACATTTTCCAATGTAAAAATAATTTTTTGCTTTCATTCCTTGTCTGTTAGCTATAATACAACGACTAAGAAAGAGAAGATTGCTGCTCCTACTATCTTACCAACTTATTCAAAACAGCCCTCAGCATTTATACTGTGTGCTTCGCTTTTGTTCATATTTAGTTTTTTGCCTGAATACTCTTATCAGAAATTATGGATTGTGTTTTGTTCAACTTTTTCAGTTTGCTTGACCTGAAGTTTTACTTTAACACGATCTGTCAGTATTCATTGTAGTGAGCCAGGATCCATACGGGGTGCAGGAGTCGGGAAGCAGCTTCTTTGAAAGTGCTTTAGACCAGAGGCAGAATTGTACCCTGGTGAGGGCATGGGTTTTGGACAGATGGCTCTGGAATAGATCAGACTTTTGCTGATGTAGTACCTGTGTGACTTTGTGCGAGTTATTTAACATCTCGGAGCTTTGGCATTCCATGGTTAAATAGAGACTCTCAAGAGTATTGAGTAAAGTTAAAAATACACCTATTCTCTAGCATGGTGCATGGCCCATAAAATAACTGTTCGCCTGTTGTAGAAGTTGGGTTTTCCACTATTTTCTATGACGACAATAAAAAGAAAGAAAAATGAGGACCTGTAGGTCTTTTGCAGAATGAATTCTTTCTGCCACTTAAGCGTGGCCTTTGGTTTCCGTTCCTGCTGCTGTTTTCTATGAATACTCTTTGAATCCTCTGGATTTCTCTGGCTGGAGTTGAACCATCAGTTAAGGGCATCTGGTTGGCTGACTTTGAGCTTTGAGACCCTTAATATTTGAAACGCTGGCAGCCAGCTGGATCTCATCCAGCCCTGGGAGATACTATCAAGTGTGTGTGCTCCTAATCATAGACGGAACTTCTGCGTCCGGGAAGTTCTGACCTGAGTGAGTAGAGAAAGGGAAAGTGCTTCTGGGAACAATATATATATTTCTCCCGCACCTGCTCCATCCCAGAGCATTAGCATGGAAGACAAGCCACCAGAGAGTGCCCGGGTGGGATGATGGGCCCCTTGGCCGAGGAGTTGGGTTGTGTCTCCTCACAGATCACGTGGAGGAGAGCTCTACAGCTCTGCCATCTGAGGAAGAATCAATTCCTGCTGAGCCTTGACCTGAGACAAGGACCCAAGTAATCACTCCATCTTTCTTTCCAGGTCTTTCGGCAGCCCAGCGGAAGTTTGCTCATTCACTCAGAGACTTCAAATTTGAGTTTATCGGCGATGCAGAGACTGACGATGAACGCTGCATAGGTGCGTAAAGACCGGGTTTTGGTTGGCTTTCCTCTGCTTTGGCCATGAAATAATCATTCCTTTCTTCTTACAGATGCTTCGTTACGTGAATTTTCTAACTTTTTGAAGAATCTGGAAGAGCAGAGAGAAATTATGGTGAGTGGTGGGGTGTAAAATAACAAGTCCATCTTTAAGTGGGGTGCAAATCTGGGTAGCTGGTTCTGGTGGAAGTTTTGGTGCATTTGTCCATGGATGAAGAGTGCACAGTAATGGAAAGATCCCCAGATGAGGTTTGGGGAGCCTGGATTTCTAGTTCCCCAGGGGTGCAGACTATCCTGGATAAGTTGCTGGACCTCTAGACCAAGACCCTGTGTCTTCATCTGTAAAAGGCTGTGTTGAAGTATATCAGTGCTTTCTAGATTTTTGTTAGCCCTGGAGCAGTCGCATTTAAATCGAGACTCACGCAGAATCTTAATATGTTAAGAGGACAAAAGCAGAACATCTTATAGAGAGGACAGCAGGGCACAGCTGGAGCTTGCCTCAGTCTTCTGTGGATTTCTAGGCTGTGTGGAGAGGAAGAGAGCTCGAACCTGGAAGTCCTTAAAATCCCACTTTGCCTTGAGATACATGATCACAGTAGTAGTGAATAATAGCTCCCCTCTGTTGAGTGCTTTCCATGTGCCGGATGCTACGCTGAGTGCATTGAGTAGATCCTATTTAACATGCATTTTGAGGGTATTGAATAGTATTCATCCACCTTTCTGAAAACTTTGTATTTCTCTCCTGATATTCATTGAACAAAGATTTACAGCAGACTCGCCATTGGATTATGACACATTATCTATTTTCACCAGTTTTTTCAGGTTTTTAAAAAAAATGACCATCTGTTTTTTCTGTGTTCTCGAGAATGAGAACTACCTAGAATTATGTGGAAGTGTACCTGTATGAGGGGGTTCAGATGTGGTGGTAATAATATTGAATATGGCAGCTAAGACAATTAACCTTTACTCTGTGCGTGGTACTGGTCTAAGCTGTTTACCTACGTTTAAGTCATTTAATTCTCACATCAGCCTTATGAAATAGACTCTGTGATTGACCCCTAACTGACCAATGAGGAAATGGAGGTGCAGCACCTTGCCCAGGATCGCATGGCAGCTGAGGGGTAGAGCCCAGTCAGGCCACAACCAGACACCCTGGACCACCTGCCAGCGTGGCCAGCTTCCTAGATGTTGCTGCAAATCTGGCTGGTGGCTGGTGGGGATTTCTAGCTGGTAGAATTGGAGTAGGAGAAGAAGTAGGAGGAAAGCACTGATTTTTGACTGAGGCATGACAGAGACCTATGGCCTCTAAAAGCGCTAGTGTAATTCGCACTGCACCCTAAATTCTGAGATTATTTGTGCCTATTGTAAATACCGAAGCGGGCACGTGAAGGTACTGTGCTCCCACTAGGTTTTTTCTGGTACAGAGTGACATACATAACCCTTATTCGTGTGTTCCTATAGTCACAGATCTTTCAAGCTCTTTAGAGCAGTCTAAATGTGAGAGTGGATAACGGCAGTGCCATGAAGCCACCCTTCTATTGCATGAAGTGGGTGCGGACGTGTGGGTGGTAGAAGTGCGCGTTCTTAGTTTATGTTCATAGTATCAACTTTCTGTGCTCAATCCTCCTTGATATTTAGTTGTATTTTCCTGGGATCCTGAGCATTCAGCAAATATGTATTTGATCTCCTTTTACGTTTCAGTTACCATTTAGAATCTGAGCACACAGCCGCAAACAAAGCAAAGCCCCTGCCCTCACGGAGGTTACATTTTGGAAAGGGGAGGTGATAAATGAACAAATGTATAACACATTGTCAAGTAGCAGTAAGTGCTACAAAATGAAATTGAGGGAATTCCATGGTGGTCTAGTGGTTAGGACTCTGGGCTCTCACTGCCGAGGGTTCAAGTTCAATCCCTGATCCAGGAGCTAAGAGCCCACAAGCTGTGTGGCGTGGCCAAAAAAAAAAAAAATGAAATTGAGAAGAGCAAGGAGCCAGGGCACCATTACATCTAGAGTGGCGAAGGAAGGAAGGCCTTTCCAGTGGAGAACTATGGAGGCATCCTGGTATCTGGGGGAAGAGAGTTTCAGGCAGTGTGGTGCTGGGGTTTAGCTCTGCAGAAACACAGAGTGATATTCTATAGTTGGCCCTCTGTATCCACGGATTCTGTATCTGCAGATCAAAAAATAATTGAAAAAAATTCCAGAAAGTTCCAAAAAGCAAAACTTGAATTTACCACGTGCTGACAACTGTTTACCTAGCATTTACATTGTGTTCACAACTATTTACTTAGTATTTTCATTGTACAGGCATACCTTGTTTTGTGTTTTTTTAGTTTTTTTAAAATTATTTATTTTTGGCTGTCTTGGGTCTTCGTTGCTGCACGCGGGCTTTCTCTGGTTGCGGTGAGCAGGGGGCTACTCTTCGTTGCGGTCCGCGGGCTTCTCATTGCGGTGGCTTCTCTTGTTGCGGAGCATGGGCTTCAGTAGTTGTGGCTTGCGGACTCTAGAGTGCAGGCTCAGTAGCTGTGGCGCATGCGCTTAGTTGCTCCGCGCCACGTGGGATCTTCCCGGACCAGGGCTCGAACCCGTGTCCCCTGCATTGGCAGGCGGATTCTTAACCACTGCGCCACCGGGGAAGCCTCCATACCCTGTTTTATTGCACTTCACTTTATTGTGCTTCGCAGATGCTGTTTTTTTCATATATTGAAGGTTTGTGGCAACCTTGTGTCAAGCCAAGTCTTCAGGTACCATTTTTCCAATAGCATTTGCTCACTTTTTGTCTCTGTCACATTTTGGTAGTTCTTGTTATAGTTCAAACTTTGTCATTATTATTATTATATGTGTTATGGTGGTCTGTGATCTGTGATCTTTAACAGTACTATGGCATAGAAATCACACCTCACTGAAGGCTCAGCTGATGGTTTGCATTTTTTAGCAATAAAGTATTTTTTTAAATTAAGGTATGTACGTTGTTTTTTAAAGACATAATGCTATTATTGCATACTTAATGAATCATAGCACCGTGAAAACATAACTTGTATATACTGGGAAACCACAAAATACGTGTGACTCGCTTTACTGCGACATTCGCATTATTGCAGTGATCTGGAATTGAACCTGCAATATCTCTGAGGTCTGTCTGCCTGTATTACATATTGTAAATCATCTAGAGATGATTTAAAGTATATAGGAGGGTGTGCATAGGTTATACGCAAATACCATGCCATTTTATATAAGGGACTTCAGCATCCTTGGAGTTTGGTGTCCATGGGGATCCTGGAACAGTCCCCACTGGATACTGAGGGACGACTGTATTTCCTGTTTTTGTTCCTTGAGATGAGTTGGCTGGAATGTGGTCTTAGCTCCAGGCTGTCTGATAAAGAAAGCATGGTTCTCAGAGTTCTTGTTAACTGACCTATTGATTTAATCTTCAGCTATGATGGGGGTTGATGGGGTCTCTGTCTTAGGCAGAATGAGGATGACAGGGCTGGGTTTCCAGTGCTGGGTAGAAGTAGGAATAGGATGTTGTCTGTATAAGGCCACGAACCTCAGAAAGGAATGGGACAGCATGTTCCAACCCATTTGCGGGAATGGCAGTTCCTGCCGGATAGCAGGAATCTATCCAAAGGCAGAAAGCAGTGGAGGGCAGTTACTACCAACCACAGAATTAACAGGACGCCTAATGCTTTCTTAAAAATTATTAGCTTAACTGTTTGTTTGTTTTTGTTTTTTTTTTTTTTTGCGGTACGCGGGCCTCTCACTGCTGTGGTCTCTCCCATTGCGGAGCACAGGCTCCGGACGCGCAGGCTCAGCAGCCATGGCTCACGGGCCCAGCCGCTCTGCGGCATGTGGGATCCTCCCGGACTGGGGCACAAACCCGTGTCCCCTGCATTGGCAGGTGGACTCCCAACCACTGTGCCACCAGGAAAGCCCTAGTTTAACTTTTTAGTTTGGAAAATTTTGAGCATGCGCAAACAGAAAGGAAAATATAATTAAGCTACATGTGCTCAATATTCGCCTTTGATAACCATTGCCACACAACCAGCCTTGTTTCTCCTATACTCCTCACCACCCCACCGCCATTGTTTTGACAGAAAGCCCAGTATTACATCGTTTCATCCATAAATACTTCAGTGTATAACTCTCAAAGATAACTCTCTTTATGAACCAAAATATACTTGTCACGCCTAAAAACAAATAATAATTCCTTGAGATTACAAAGAATTAGGCCATATTCATTTTTTCCCCTGATATTCATTTACATTTTGTTTCCTCCTCATGCCTGCGTCCCGTAACAGTCGGTTTGAATCTGGATCCAAATACGTTGCATTTGACTGATAAGTTTCTAAGTCCCATTTAATCTAGAGGTTTTTCTTTCTCCCTTTTCCCCCTGACAGGAATTCCTGATACTCTTCCATTCATTTTAAAAGACCTTTAAAATAGCACTCTTCCTGAGTTATCATTGAGCTATAATAATAAAATGAATAATAACGAAAGTGAAAAAAAAGGCATTTGACCCATATTGACGTTATTTGGGTGTTTCTGTCTAATCTTGGTAGTCGGTGATCACTTTTTTTTTACACCATGAAAATTGCGTGGCATCATTATGGCTACTTTTGGTTCATGAAATAGCTTTGAACACTTCGTAGACAACAAATCTTTGATGATTTCCTCGACACCAGCCTGAAACTTTTTTTTTGTGGCTGCATTGGGTCTTCGTTGCTGTGTGCGGGCTTTCTCTAGTTGCGGCGAGCGGGGGCTTCTCTTTGTTGCTGTGCTCGGGCTTCTCATTGTGGTGGCTTCTCTTTGTTGAGGAGAACAGGCTCTAGGCATGCGGGCTTCAGTAGTTGTGGCTCGTGGGCTCAGTAGTTGTGGCTCTCGGGCTCTAGAGCACAGGCTCAGTAGTTGTGGCACACGGGCTTAGTTGCTCCGTGGCATGTGGGATCTTCCCAGACCAGGGCTCAAACCCGTGTCCCCTGCATTGGCAGGCGGATTCTTAACCACTGCACCACCAGAGAAGTCCCCAGCCTGAAACTTTTGCATAAGAAAAGATAGCTCCCTCAAGAAGTATCCAGTGTGGCCCTGGAGAGTAACTGGTAAAAAGTGAATTAAAATATGTTATACTAAGTGCTAAACAAAAGTATAGGCTGTGGTTGCCTGGAGAGGGGAGCAGCTAAGCCTGTGCTGGTTGGGAAAGGCTTTGTGAAAGAAGCAGTATTTGAACTGGAGTTTGTGGGGCAGAGATGTGGCTTGTCGGGGGTGTTTGTGTAGTTTAACAAGCTCATACCCACCAACACAGGGACAAGGAGATAAGGAAGGCCTTTCAGGAGCTAAAGTGGATGCCAGTGCTTTCTGAGAACTTTGAAAAACTCGTGTTTTCCTTAAAATTGTCACAGAGTAGCAGCATGTTAAAAGCCACATATTAAAAAAGGCATGCAGGGCTTCCCTGGTGGCACAGTGGTTGAGAGTCTGCCTGCCGATGCAGGGGATACGGGTTCGTGTCCCGGTCCGGGAAGATCCCACATGCCGCGGAGCAGCTGGGCCTGTGAGCCATGGCCGCTGGGCCTGCGCATCCGGAGCCTGTGCTCCCCAACGGGAGAGGCCACAACAGTAAGAGGCCCGCATAGTGCAAAAAAAAAAAAAAAAAGGCATGCAAAATGATAGCTGTAAAACAGAGGTAGAAATATTCTAAGATTGGTTCTAAGAGTTTAACAGTCTTTATGGTCACTTAATCTTTAAAATTGGTTAGTGAGTGGGCACATGAAAAGATGCTCAACATCACTAATCATTAGAGAAATGCAAATCAAAACTACAGTGAGGTACCACCTCACACTCGTCAGAATGGCCATCTTTCAGAAGTTTACAAATAACAGATGCTGGAGAGGGTGTGGAGAAAAGGAACCTTCCTACACTGTTGGTGGGAATGTAAGTTGGTGCAGCCACTATGGAGAACAGTATGGAGGTTCCTCAGAAAAGTAGAGTTACCATATGATCCAGCAGTCCCCCTCCTGAGCATATATCCAGGCAAAACTATAATTCAAAAAGATACATGCACTCCTATATTCATAGCAGCACTATTTACGATAGCTGAGGCATGGAAGCAACCTATCCAGATGAATGGATAAAGAAGATGTGGTATATGTATGTGTACAGACACACACACACACACACACACACACACGAATATTACTCAGCTGTAAAAAAGAATGAAATCATGCCATTTGCAGCAACATGGATGGAACGAGAGATTATCATGCTAAGTGAAGTAAATCAGAAAGAGAAAGACAAATACCATATGATATCACTTATATATGGAATCTGAAATATGACATGGGAATTCCCTGGTGGTCCAGTGGTTAGTACCCTGCACTTGCACTGCAAGGGGCACAGGTTCGATCCCTGGTTGGGGAACTAAGATCCCACAAGCCATGCAAACAGAAACAGACTCACAGAACAGAATTGTGGTTGCTGGGTTGTTGGGGGGATAGGGAAGGAATGGACAGGGAGTTTGGGGTTAGCAGATGCAAACTATTATATATAGAATGGATAAACAACAAGGTCCTACTGTACAGCACAGGGGACTATATTCAGTTATCCTGAGATAAATCATTATGGAAAAGAATATAAAAAAGAATGTATACGTATGTATAACTGAATCACTTTGCTGTACAGAAATCAACAAAACGTTGTAAATCAACTCTACTTCAATTAAAAAAAGGTGATTAGTATTTCCCAAAGTCCTAAATTAAAATGATGGTGCAGCATAATAATTAGACATTTATAATTAAGGCTGAGTCATTAAAATGTTAAAAGATATCTATAATCTGTGTTTTAGAAGGCAAAGATCAATGCCAGATATTTTTTAAAAAGCTTTCCATCTCCTGAATAAATGTTAAAATGTAGGACTTAGGGCTTTAAGGTATGAAGACATGAGTCTGGAAGCTCCACAGTCAGGAAGATGTGCTTGTTTGTTGGGTTTGAGCCACTGGGTGTATCTGGTCACGTGCCTCCTCTCTACCTCAGTAGGCTAGATACACATGCATAGTTGAGCAAACACTGTGGCCAGCACTGTGCCAAGCGCCATCGAGACAAAGGCATCGTTCCTCCCCTTGAGTGGCGGGCTGTCTGCTGGGGAGATTGCTGAAAGCGTGCATTGTGGTAACAGTTATTGGGGAATTCGGGGAAGGCGCTTTGGAGACATCATTTCTGGTCTGAGTTGACACATCAGAGTTAGCCAGGGAAGGAAAGATGGAAGTGAAGCCCCAGTTTCACTTCCTTAAGGGAAAATGGATTGAATTTGAGAATGAAGGAGGACTATGTTTGCATATCACTGCCCTGCCGCCCCCCCCCCCCCACTAGTGTCCAGCTCTGTAGCTATTCAAATGAAGTGTTGGAAAGTGGAGAGAAGGCCAGTCTGGGAAATCAGTGGTTCCCTCCATGTATGAAAGTCAAATTTCTTTGAATGGATGTGCTATGTCCTTGAAAAGGCCAATATTGCCTTTTTCAGGACAGTGTTTTCAAGCGAGTAGTTTTTCCTGATAAGAGAGCCGGGCACCATTAGTGGCCAGGATGGCTGTGTCGCTTCCGTGCGTGTCCTCCAAGGAAAGTCCTGTGCGGTGTTTCCCTGCCAGAATTCCGGACGTGGTCCTCCCTGGCGTGGCAGGACATGCTGTACTTATCTGAGGTGGGCAGCTGTCCAGGAATTTAAGGACTTTTAAAATAGTGCTGTCGTGTTCATGGTGTTCTTTTGAAAGCCCTTCATGTTGCATTTACTTCTCTGCATGCATCCCGTCATCCTGTCTTTCAGTTTTTGTCTGTTGCTGAAATGTGACCCTCGGCGTCTGAAGGTTCTGGCGCATCAGGGCATTTGCGTGACACCCCGCGGGGGAGGGAAGCTTGGGGGAGGAGGGGATGCCGGGAGAGAGAAGCGAGAGCTCGCTGCCCGGTGGTGCACAAAAGGTGCTTGCTCCTCGTCCAGAAGGGGCCGGGGGCGACTGAGCTGGCCAGCAGACATGGGGGGTGTCTTGTCCCGCAGCTGCATCCTTCTCTCCCTTGAGCAGGAAGACCCTGTGTGTACACAGACTTATTTTTTTTTTGATGTGGACCATTTAAAAAAAATAAATTTATTATTTACTTTTGGTTGTGTTGGATCTTCGTTCCTGCGTGTGGGCTTTCCCTAGTTGTGGTGGGCTACTCTTCGTTGGGGTGCGCGGGCCTCTCATTTCGGTGGCTTCTCCTGTTGTGGAGCACGGGCTCAGGCATGTGGGCCTCAGGAGTTGCAGCATGCGTGCTCAGCAGTTGTGGCACTTGGGCTTAGTTGCTCCGTGGCATGTGGGATCCTCCCGGACCAGAGATCGAACCCGTGTCCCCTGCATTGGCAGACGGATTCCCAACCACTGCGCCACCAGGGAAGCCCCATGTATACAGACTCTTTTGGCTTTTGAGACCTCTTCCTTTCTTTTTTTTTTTTCCCTTCCCCATGTTTTTCCCCACAACGGATTTCACTCTTGTGAAAACACTGGGCCAGGGAACACTTGCTGGGTGATTGGCCTTGAGCTTCCGTCTGGATAAAGAAGGCACTAGGCTTCTGAATCCTGAAGGCTTTTGTTAATACAGTAAGTCCCCTACATATGAACCGAGTTCCGTTCTGAGAACCTGGTGGTTAAGTCTAACGAAGTTAGCCTAGGTACCCAACTAATATCATTGGCTATATAGTACTGTACTGTAGTAGTAATTACAGTATTACTGTACTGTAATACTTCTCTTACAAATAATGCATAAAAAACAAACACAAAAAATAAAACATTTTTAGTCTTACAGTACAGTACCTTGGAAAGTACAGTAGTACAGTACGACAGCTGGCATACAGGGGCTGGCATCGAGTGAACAGGCAAGAGGAGTTACTGACTGGAGGAGGGAGAGGAGGTGGGAGAGGGTAGAGCTGAAGGATTGTCAGCAATAGGAGGCGGAGGCCAAGCTGCAATTTCACTCATGCCTGACGTTGATGGAACGCATGTTCGCATCTTTGAAAGTTCGAAACTTGAAGGTTCATATGTAGGGGACTTAACTGTAGTTTAGATGCTTCCAGGCAAGACACGATGGGTGTTTCTTCAGCCCTCGTCTGATTTGCTTCACTCCTTTCTCATCATTCTTTCATTTTCTCAAGGATCTTACAGAAGCATTTGGTTAAGTGATTTCTATATCTTTTGGGAGTTTTGACACTGATTTTTGTTTCAAACTTTCTCTGACTCTTAAAATTTCAAAAGTCCTTCATGGTGTTATTAAAATAATGTTTGTTGGTTACAATGAACTAAATATCTTTTATTTCTGGGGAGGAATTTTTACGATATTCTTTCTTTAGTACACCCTAGGGCAGTGGTTCTCAAAGCTGGGTCCCTGCACTAGTAGCAGTAGCATCACCTGGGAACTTGCTAGAAATGCACATTCTTGGGTCGCACCCCAGACCTACTGAATCAGGAACTCTGGGGTGGGGCCCATCAGGCTGTGTTTTAATAAGGCCTCCAGGTTATTGTGCAACCTGCTGACAGCAGAACCACTGGCCTAGGGTGCAAGTGAAATCTCCACCGGCTTTCGTCATAGTCTTGTAGCTAGATCTGTCTGAACGTTGGAAACACTATGAATGGCTTTTTGACGACTTTATGCTTCCCAGGATGTTAAAGTAGTCTTCAAGACCATAAGCTTTTACTTGTCGTTTCCAAAGGTTTTGGACTATATTAGTTTATTGGACTATATTAGTTTATTATAAAGGAACAGGTTTCTGCTGTTCGGAATTTTAGCGTGCCTTAATTTGTGTTTAACATTGCTTACGAGTTTCTATAGTGTGATAAGTATCTAAGGTATTACATGCCATCGGAAAGATTGTGCCTTTAGTGTTATCTAATTCTATGGTGTATCAAACCTACTTTAATCAGTTCTTTTACAGATAAAGTGACACATTTTTTTTATGCAGAATTCTCTTGGCAGTCACATTCGGCTGGGAAAGAATATCCCTTGAACTTACAGAAACATTTCTCAGTTTAGTTTAAAAACTGTCAGTGTTGTACATTTTTTTTTAAACTTTTTTTTTTTTGGCTGCATGCAACTTGTGGGATCTTAGTTCCCTGACCAGGGATCAAACCTGGGCCCACAGCAGTGAAAGCGTGGAGTCCTAACCACTGGACCACCAGGGAATCCCCCCTGTCAGTGATGGAAATTCATGAAGAACTTTTCTCCTTGGAACTGACCTTTACAATTGGACAGCACTGTTTTTCTTGTACATTCATTACAATTCAGTCAGAGGCAGATGTCATTGTGAAACCTGTTCTTCAGGAATGCACCTTTTGAGATCTTTCTCTGACCTAGAATCCTCTAGAGGCTACAGTCGGGGCTAACTCAAATCAGGCTTCTGTCATGAGTGCACGTGTCACAGGCAGGAGGCCTGGGCTCCTCGCTGACCCTTTTCGTGTGCGGCCTTGCCTCCTGACTCAGTGTCTTTGCCATTGGTGACTCACTGTCATCTGTGCCGTCGCAGCCTTGTCATCATCAGATGCTCCTTCCCTACTGAAACTTACGTTTCCTGTGTTTCAGCTCCTTGGGCTTGTTCTCTGCTTCTGCGGAATCAGCTCGCTCTTGCCATAAACTAGTCAATCCTGGCGTGAAAGAGTAAAAAGCAGGTGTGGGTTCCTGCTGTTTACTCCCCCACCTCCAACAGGGGGCGCCAGAATGTAACCAGTCCGCGCAGTCGGCTCTCATCCAGAGGACTGGTTCCCTTAGTGGGAATTAGTTCAGCTGAATCCACAGTTTCATGAGGAAACTATTTTCATTCAGATCCTGTCGTGAAATACTCAAAGGTATGGCCTAGACTCCTAAAACAAAGAGCTGAGGGGGAACTTAGGGAAACTTAGATTTAACCCCTTCAATGAAAAAAAAAGGGGGGGGGAACAGGAACAGTGAGGTGGAGGGATTTGATTTACAGCACAAGTTAGTGACAGAGATGAAAAGAGCATCTTTCTCCCATCTCCTGGTCCTTGCCTTGAGCTCCTCGAGATTTAATACCCTCCCCTCCCCCTTCGAATATGGGTGAGGTGTATCCCCCAGGCAGCAGTCAGGAGGAAACGTGAATTTGGTTTTTAATTCTCCTGGCCTGTTTGGACAGCTGTAACCCCTCACTGCTTCAATCAGCAAACCACTTAAGGACCGCTGAAGGAAGAAATTATGAACCCTGATGGTGGATGGGAGACCTGCCATTGAGACCTTCTGGATGGGTCAAGGAAGTACCAGTATTAGTACCTAAAGAGTGGGTGCTGGCATCTTGGAAGAAAATCCCAGACGCCGTAGTATCTGGGATTTAAGGGAGCACCCCTTAAAGAAACGGTGCAGCTCCAAGATTCTTGATGGTACAGAGGAAGAAATGTGTGGGGAAAACCA
This sequence comes from Lagenorhynchus albirostris, assembly GCF_949774975.1. NCBI lineage: Eukaryota > Metazoa > Chordata > Mammalia > Artiodactyla > Delphinidae > Lagenorhynchus > Lagenorhynchus albirostris. The sequence continues at coordinate 27,436,950 of NC_083098.1, forward strand.
GATATTGGTGACTGAGCTGAAAAGTGATTTGGAAGAGTTGGACTCTGAAAAAGCTTTAGAAATATCTGAAGTATATTTTGCTTATTGTCTTTTTAAAAAGTGTACACAAGAGGGATATGTGATAAAAATATATCTAACTGCCCAAAGAGCTTTTTCAGTAAATATAAAAGCTCTTAGAGTTAAGATAGTAAATGAAGATGTCATCATCATTTTTTTTAATAGTATGTGAAAATATGGAGTGTCTTAGTATTAGTGGCATGTTAGATTTAATGAATCGCAGTACTGCAGTGGTGATGGGAATTGTTAGAGGTCCAGGGGAAGACTAGTGGCCATGATAGTGTAGTGGAAAGAATATGGATTTTGGAAGCAGGGGCAGCCATGAGGCACCCCCAGATCTCCCGCTTCAGGGAGTGGAATCGACCATTGGGCCCAGCTGCTGTAAGGTTCCATCGCTGCTTTAGTGTGAAGGCCACGGGTCCCAAGCCTGCCCCCAGCCAGTGAGTGAGCACAGCAGGGGTACTAAAGCAGTCCCATTCCTGGGGACTCTGGAGTCCTCTGACAGGCAGCCTTGGCTCGAGGAGTCCCTGATGGTCTGGTCAGACTTTTTCTAGAACTGCACTGCAGTCTAACATGCATCCACCCCACCTTCCTTCTCCCACCTTGTCTCCTTCCCCTGGGGCCAGACCTGCATTGCTTGCCTCTTCCAGCCTCCCCTGGCTCCCTCTCCCTTTTCTCTCATAGATGTTTCCCCTAATAAATTTCTTGTATTTCGAACCCTGTCTTGGTGTCTGCTTTTTAGAGGACCTGGTCTAATCCAGACATAGACTGTTCTGAAGGAGAGAGAACGTGTCCATACAGGAGACTCAACGTGGGCCTTCACGGTGACTGTTATCACCAGCAGCAGGAAATGTTGCATTGATCCAGAAATGCTGTTCTTTATACTACTAAATTTGTGAGAGAATCCCACTTCGTTCATAAAACAAATATGTTTGAATGGCCATTATGAGCTGGGCAGTGTTCTAGCACCTGAGGATACAGTGAGGACTTAGGCCCTTTTCCAGGATGAGGTGTTTAGCTCGTGGCTGCATAGCAGAACGAGCTATCAAGGGCCTTTCTGCCCCAGGCCCTCCCTTTTCCCTCTTGGCCACTCAAGGAAGGAGCCCAGCCCTCACAGAAGGACTGGAGAGCTCGTCTCTTTGTTGTTGGTCAGAAGTGTAGGTGTTCTTTTCTGAATAGTTCTCCTTTCTACTTCTGTCTCTGTCTCGTATTTTCTTTCTAATTTTTATTGGAGTATAGTTGATTTACAAGGTAGTGTTAGTTTCAGGTGTACAGCAGAGTGAATCAGTTATACATATACATATATCCACTTTTTAAAATTCTTTTCCCATGTAGGCCATTATGGAGTATTGAATAGAGTTTGTCTCATATTTTCTCGATTCAGTAGTTCATTGCCTTCTTATTCATGAGGTTCCATTTCTACCTGTGCCACTGAGTAATACCATTCACCTCAGAAATTAAAATTTTCTTATTTAAAGCTACAAACCCACCAAATTTCCAGTTCTCTCATGAAGCTTTTACAGCTTTCTGACAGGCTTATCTTTTACTCCGGTGGGGTTTTATTCCTTCTCATCATGTTCTGCCCAAGTATTTATTTTGTCCAAAAAATACAAGCCAGGTCTTTATGTCCCTCAGGCACAGAGGGAATGAGGCTCGAGGTTAAATATCTGCACATCCTTATTAGGTTAACTCACTCCTACTAAACCCAATAGCTTTTGTTTGAAGATTCTCGATTTTTCCTAAGTATGATTGAAAACAACGCCAAAAACCTTTACTGGTGGGGTCTGTTTGATTTAAATAATGAGTAAAATTGGTACTTTTTTTCGATTAATGTCCTTCAAAACTGATGCTCCCCTCTCCCCGCCACAAACGCTAAGATATTTGTAGAAGACAGGCGTTAAGTGAACCTTAAAATTTTGTGATACAATGACCTAACATCTTTTTTGAGAGCTAGGGCATGGCCAAACCTCGAGGGAATTAACTCGGAGCAGAAGTTGTCAGACCTTGAGCTCAAATCCTCTTGTTTTGTTAGGTGTCAAGCTATTCAGAGTTTAGGATTGAAAGTTGATAAAAACTCGGGAGTTTTTATTCTTGGACTGTCTGAATGAAAGCATAAGTGTGGGAAGTGAAGTCATGAATTTGGAATATATGTCAGTATTTTACAAATTATGGTTCCTAGGCTTTTCAATGAAGTTGCCTTGGTCTGAAAGAATCAGACATCCAAGGAGCCATTTCATATTAATTGGCTCCTAATTTTCAGGTGTCAACTCTGCAGAATTAATGTGCAGTCCCTCTGCACCTGTGTCCTCTTTAGAGCTTTGTGTACAGGTTCATTAAGACGCTCTCCAGTTCTTGTCAGTTTGAGCTATTAGCACTATAAAATTTAATTTCATTTTTACATTAATTTTTTTTCTACCAGGAGGGATCAGCTTAGCCTGTGCTGTACTTAAAAATAAAATATCATCCAGGGATTTATTTATTTTGAAGTTAAAATTGCTTCTAGCATGATATACTCTTCTTTGTTTTACTTAATTGTGTTAAGTAGACAGAGAGCAGGTATTATCCTTCTTTATAGTTGAGAATATGCAGGCAACAAAAGAGAATTATTTTGCCTATGGTCTAAAAACAGAACTAGTTCGGACAAAGGCCAAGTGAGAAAATGTTGGTCTCCTATTTGTCTCTGCAGCAGGGTTCTTTTAGAAAAACCAATTGTGAAACTTTTTCATTTTTTGCCAACATTAGAGCCTTTTAAAAAAAAAGTGGGAGGACTCTATTCTTCGTTTAAATTTTCCCTTTAAGATTTGAGCCTAGATTAATGGGGGAAGGTATAGCACAGGGTGAGACTGGTTAGATGGAGAAAAAGGTAGCAAAGGATGCATGTGGATGGGGAGTAATCTCATTAATTAAAGTGAATTGGTTTAATCAGGAGAAAAATCTTGTTTAGGAATATTGAGAAAGATAGTACTGAAATCAGTTTGACAAGATTGTTTAAGGTTCTGAAATTTAAAAAATATTAATCTGGATTCTCAGTTGCATGGTCTGAACAGAAAGGGAGTTTATTAAAGAATATTAGGTAGCTTACAGTATCTTTATCAGTTTTGGGGAACCGGGAATGATGCTGAGAGTTGCACTACAGAGCTGGGCTTGGAGAAGACAGTCACCACTGTTGCCACCAGGTGTGTAGAACAGTACAGTGTGCACCAGGCAACACCACTGCCCCCTGGTGGTTGTTGGTAGAACTGCTGCATCTGGAAGGAATTGTTGCTACCACCCACCAGAATCTCTGTTCACTGTTTTTTAAGCACTAGCTTCCAAATCAAATTCTTGAGTGGGAACATCTGATTAGTGGAACTCTGGCCAGGTGCCAGGACCTCATGAAAGATGGCAGGGAAAGCAAGTGTCTGTGATTTTCAGCTTTTATAGTAGAAGGTGGGTTTTGCCCTATTTGGGAGGAGAATTCCTCAAACATAGGAAGGGGTTTCAAGTACCAGGTAGCCCAAAAGGGCAGATATACACCACCTATAATGTTTATGCCTGATTGTAAGGCAACACCATTTTCCCATGAAAAGATTAAACAAAAAATTTTTGGATAGCTTGAACTTACACACTTTTAGGTATGCATTTGTGTGTCTGCTAGATAATCAGATGTGTATTTTCATTATTTAGTTGATTAAATGTGTGTCTGTATTTAAAAATTAAATGTATACTTTAGGAATATTTTCCCCATTTATTTCATGAAAAAGTTATTCCAACTCTTGACGACTTTGACATTAGTGTGTTTATCACGGACACATTCGGAATTTTTCAGCACAGCTTTCCTCGTGGCCACATCCGTCTGAGTTCTTTGAGATACAGCCCCTTTTAAAATATCTTTCTGATGCTTTCATTGGAAATTTTACCTCAAGTCACAGGTACCCCCTTAGTGCACATTTGGACAGTCTCACTTAAAAAAAATTATCCCTCAGCTGTATTTTTATGACTTCCTTTTTTAAAAAATTTACTTGAAGTCTAGTTGATTTACAACGTTGTATTAATTTCTGCTGTACAGCAACGTGATTCAATTATACATATATGTACATTCATGACTTTCTTAATGCAACTACTTAGCTTGTTTTTTTAGAGCGGTTTTTATGATATTACTGACCACTTAGAAGTGGTCAGTAATATTACTGACTTATTTGAGGTCATCTCCTGAATGATAAATAAATCTCTTAAATTTCTTAGCTTCCCCTTGCGTTTGTAACCCAGACCTGTTTGTGAGCTCTAAGCAGCTGAAACTAGATGTGATTGGGGCCGTTTTAGGCTAAGATTCCTCAAACAATTCTTTGTTTATCAAAATGATGGGGAGTGCACTCCTTCAGGAGAGTATAAGAATTCTTATATAGGGCTAAGTCCCTTTTTTCCTAAGGGACAAGTTTGGGAAAAATATTCCTTATGTTCAGATATGTATGAGGATTCCTTGACATCTTTCTCAAGGTTCTGTTTCAAGGAAAAATAAGAAATATGTCTTTGCTGAACGGTTTCTTTGCTGCTGTTCTTGACGTTGGAATTGGAAAGTCGAGTTTTCGCTTCAGTCTAATGAAATGGGAAGTCTCTGGGCGGTCATGGGAGAAAATTGTGGAAATTCTCCTTTGCTCTCAGATTATGCATTCCTTTGGGGTCAAGAACACATGGAATCCAGGCTTAAAATAACGAGGTCCGTGGGGGAATGGACATAATTCCTCTGTTTCATTAGACTCAGTCTGTCCTCGTTAGTGCTGAGTGATTAGGAAGGCAGGACGTCGTGCTTTTGCTGGTTTATTCATTGTTTGACCTGGACTGAGACTTGAAAAAAATTACTAAAGATATCCTAGGATGCAGTTCTGCCTTTGTTGCCTTTTTACTGAATATGGGTTTCTGGTCCTAAGCCCCATTAGCATTAGAATGTATCAATACATCAGAACTTAGCCTTTGATCTCAAACGTGAGGGAAATTTAAAGGACCGGCAGTGGCTTCTCCCCCCACCCCCGGTAGAGTCTGATTCTCTTCCGGTCAGCTAGTATTGTCAAGAGATTCTCAGCGTTGGCTTAAACTGTAGGGGTAGGTAAAGATATTACCCTATCTTTTCTTTCCTTTTTTAGACATTTAAGCTCTCATATCCAAATGTCTTACAAAAAGGGGTTTCAGACTCTACCAGTGGGAAAAAATGTAATCCTTCAGACTGTTATCTAATAAGCTTGTTCTTTTACTTTGGATTGTGAAGTTTGGATGGATTCTGTGGTTTGCCATCATAAGGCAACATGGAAATGTAGTTTGCGTTTCTGCCTCTCCCAACTCATGTGGAATCCCAGAATCAGAGAGATGGGTGGCACCTCAGGGGTTTCCTCGGCCAACTTCCTCTCAGTGCAGGAATCTGTGACTCTGTCTCTGGACACCCTCACTTGCTTCTACTTGTTGATACAGAAGGAGTAGTGGGTGGGGAGGTGTCACATTACCTTGCTGGGTCCATTGTAATTTGTACTGAATTCCTCTTGATGGCGAACCCAAACCTGCTCTGTAGCTTCTCCTCGTTAGACCTGGTTTTGTCCTCTTCAAGCAAATCAAAATGATTTTTCCTTCTCTCATGTGGTACCCTTTTAAATATTTGAAGACAGCTTTCATCATTTTCCCTCTAAATGTTCTCTTCCTCCCAAGTCTCATTAAACACCTCTGATTTTTTTTTTTTAAACCTGTTCCTTCTACACGTTTTTAGCCTTCTCATCTCACATTCCTGCTTTGCCTCAGTTAGAGACTGTCTCTCTTAAAATATGGTGACCATACTGTCGAGATAGGTTCTGGTTTTACAGGACACAGTTGTATGATTACCTTGTTTGGATTTGAAAAATATATGTAACCTATATATGTGTTCATTATCTTCTAGGACAATTTAATTACTTTAGTTCATGCTGAACTTTCAGTTAACTCAAATTTTTAGGGGCTACGGCCCCTGTTAAAGTCCACTGTTAAATTCACATGAGCTGTTGTTAAGATACCTTTTGCACTTGAGCATTTGCCTTTCAAGACTGAAACCTGGCTGATTTCTTATCTCAGGCAAATTCTGTGGTGCCACTTTTGCATCCTTTTTAGGTCGAGAGCTACTCGAGCTGTGATTCTCTCATGCAGCGTTCAACCTTCCCTCCCAACTGTTGGTGCCTTGCAAACGTACATTTAAAAAATATACAAACATATAAGAAGTAAGAAGAACATCTTATGCTGTGATTCTCAAGAGAATTCTCTCAGGCAGGGTTGAGTCAACCATGGCCCATGGGCCAAACCCACCTCACCTATTTTATAAATGAAATTTTGATGGACCACAGCTATACTCATTGATACACTATGTATGACTGCTTTTGTGCTGAAATCGCAGAGTTGAGTAGTTGGAAACTGAGGCTGTATGACTCAAAGCCTACATTATTTACTACCTGGCCTTCTGTAGAAAAAGTTGGCTGACCCCTGTTCTAAGGTGAGACCAACTGATTCATTAACATGTTTTATGTTGATGTAGATACAAGACTATCCAAATCTCTTTCCAAGGCGCATTAGCAAGGCTTCTTTTTTTTTTTTTTTTTTTTTTTTTTTGCGGTACGCGGGCCTCTCACTGTTGTGGCCTCTCCCGTTGCAGAGCACAGGCACAGGCTCCGGACGCGCAGGCTCAGCGGCCATGGCTCACGGGCCCAGCCGCTCCGCGGCACGCGGGATCTTCCCGGACCGGGGCACGAACCCGTGTCCCCTGCATCGGCAGGCGGACTCTCAACCACTGCGCCACCAGGGAAGCCCGCAAGGCTTCTTATGACATTTTTTTTGGTGGCTGGTTCAAGTATTTTATGGGAAAAAATATAGTTATATAGTCTTATATGTGTGCTTATAAAAAATCACATTCTAAATTTGCTTTCTCTCTAAATTATTTGATTGATTTTTAATGTGTTAGTATTTGAAAGCGCTTCTCCATACTATTACCGCGGCTGTCTCTTTCAAATTTGGAAACTTTCCCCACCAGAAATTGTCTTAGAGTCTTAGGTGCCGTCCCTAAAGTTGGTATGCATGTACCTCTGGGAAAGAAGAGTCATGTTTTGGCATTAGAAAACTTCCACACACTTATTACTAGCTTCCATACACTTATTACTAGCACTTCTAGTAATATTATATAGCACTTCTGTGAACTTATAAAAGGAACTGAGAGATTTCATGGAATCTCTATTTTGAGAAAAAGAAGAAAGCCATCTTTGTTGTTCAATCTACATTGCCTTACTCTGAAGCATTTACCAGCTACTTCATGATTTTGTCCTTGAACAGAATGCCTAGGGTTCAATTCAGAAATGACATAATCAGACTTTCTTAAGGAAGGAAAATGATAATTTTAAATAAAAAATTCAAAAAAAATTAATACATTTTTTTAATTAAAGAATTGCATTGGAGTGGTGCCTGTCACGACTACTGTTTTCTTTGATTTGGAAACAGGCTTATTGATCTGCCAATGGTAAGGTGGAAACTCCTTATATATTTTGTCTACGCTAGTGCTCGCCCTTGAAGGTCAGACAAATATTGCATCAAATTCTCCAAGTGAAGGACAAATATAAAATTGCTCATGTGGAATCTTTGTGTCCTGGTCCTTTTGTGAATGACAGTGTTTACTCCAGGGTATGGAGTTTCAGGGTTTGAATTTTAAAAGGTCTTCGTGTACCCATGTTGTTGATGCCCACATCTAGCCCCGACTGAGCATCTCTGGGTCCTGTTCTGACGGCCACTGGAGCCCATCGGATCTCGTCCACCTCCTCCGCTGCTTCCTGACTTCTTCAGGGGCTTTAGTGATGCTGAATTGCTGGTACTTCCGTGCACTGGAAATGCTGTTTTCCCCTCTCTCATGGAGGGCCTTTGTTTTACTCTTATCCTTTGCCTGGAGAACTCCTGTACCGTGTTTCAGGCCCAGGTCTGCATTATCCCCTCAGGAAGTCTTCCCTCACCCAGGCAGCTTCCTGTTCTCACCCACACTGTGCACACCACATCATGTTACGCTGATGGGCTTACATCTCTCGGGCGTACTCTTACCGCAGGTGAATCGAACTGCTCACCTTCTCCCTGCCTTGCTAGTCTCACAAAGCCCAATGGATGTCCTCCGAAACTCCTGTTCACCTCTCTCAAAGGGCCTTCAGCCCAGGAAGTGCTCTCCTCCCTGTTTGTAATGATTCCTTCTTTCATGCCCCGCTTTATTCAGACTTCGCCCCACGCCTCAAATCTTGAGAACTGACCTTGCCTTGTACTTCTCGGAAAAAATAACTATCTGGTAGCAACTCCTTCAGCTTCTGTTCATGAAACCTACAAACCCATTTGAATGGGCCGTTGCTTTCTCCTTGCTTCCTATTACAAGGGCAGGCGGGATCTCTACTCCTGTGACGGGTCAGCATTCCGTCTCCTCCCACTTTAGAGACTTTTTTTTTTTTTTGCGTTACGCGGGCCTCTCACTGTTGTGGCCTTTCCCGTTGAGGAGCACAGGCTCCAGACGCACAGGCTCAGCGGCCATGGCTCACGGGCCCAGCCGCTCCGCGGCATGTGAGATCCTCCCGGACCGGGGCACGAACCCGTGTCCCCTGCATCGGCAGGCGGACTCTCAACCACTGCGCCACCCGGGAAGCCCACGTTAGAGACTTTGAACCATCTTTTCTGGAGTCTTCACGTGGGCCTGGAGATGTGCTGTCATTTTTTTTTTTAACATCTTTATTGGAGTATAATTGCTTTACAGTGTTGTAATGTTGTGTGGGTTTAAGTACTGATCTTCTTAAAAAACAATCTGCCTTCACTTTACCTCGTGTTCTGTTTCAACCATTGTCTTCTTTTGAGTCTGTCCTTCGTGGCCGTCCTTTTGAAGAAGGGTCGTTCCCACAAATGTCCTCACCCTTTATTTATAAACCAACTCCAGTCTGGCCCTTTCTCCCTCCTTTCCGTGGATATTGCTGAGATCTCATTCATTCTTTAATTTCTCTGCAGCTCACACAGTTAAACCCCTGTCTTGCTTCATCCAGCCTCCACGGACGATCAAATGTGGGTTTATTCAGGACCACTAGTAGGCTAGGTCCAGATGTGGATGCCTAGGAGATGATACTGGTGCTAAGGGAAGTGAGCTTTAAATTATTTTGAGATGTTGTGTGTCAGTTGGATCACCTTGAAAATGTATGGAAGAGCCTCTCATCTGCTTTCCCAGGTGGACCTTGGGGCATTCCGTATTGTTTCGAGTCGTCAGGATTCCTGGCATGTGCTGCTGTGTCCCTGCTCTGCTCTTTGGTTTGCCCTTGTTGCAGGTCACATGGCCTACAATATGAAGAGGATAATTATCGTATTTTGAAGATGATCCCTTTCCATTGACTAGTGATTGCTCTTAATTCTGTCTGTAGCCTCAACTCTTTGATACCTAAGTAACAAATTGTCAGGGCTGGAGTGAGTGAAGTCCAGTGGCCGGCCTGGGGAAGAGAGTTTAAGCAAGCTCTGGGCATCTCGAGTGTGGACAGGATCATTTTTTTCTGAGGATTCTGCATCTCACTGGATGAATGGTCTCTTTGGGAGAAACCCGTCCATAATGAAACACTGCAAAGGAGCCTAGGGTTAAATGAAGAATCCTCTCCTGTTGTAAGTCACTTATTTTTTTCTGTAATTTTAAGCTTGAATTTTTTGGGGGCTTTTTTGGTAACAAGAGGGATGGCACATTGTTGTCAAGTGTTTTGAGGGTTGCTTTTCTATTCTGAATCCTTCTGGAGATGGTGAGAACGCTACTACTCACTAGCACATTGTGGTTAAATGCATTCTCCTTAGGTAAATATTCCCTTCTATGTGCATTTTCAGCAGTTTGTTGTAGATTCTTTTTTAATTTTATTTTTATTAAAAAATTTTAAATCGAAGTATAGTTGATGTACAGTATTATGTAAGTTACAGGTGTGCAGTATAGTGATTCACAATTTTTTTAACATCTTTATTGGAGTATAATTGCTTTACAGTGGTGTGTTAGATTCTGTTTATAACAAAGTGCAGCAGCTATACATAAGCATATATCCCCATATCTCCTCCCTCTTGTGTCTCCCTCTCACCCTCCCTCTCCCACTCCTCTAGGTGGTCACAAAGCACCGAGCTGGTCTCCCTGTGCTATATAGCTGCTTCCCACTAGCTATCTATTTTATATTTGGTAGCGTATATACGTCCATGCCTCTCTCTCACTACGTCCCAGCTTATGCTTCCCCCTACCCGTGTCCTCAACTCCATTCTCTATGTCTGTGTCTCTATTCCTGTCCTGCCCCTAGGTTCTTCAGAGCCTTTTTTTTTTTTAAATTCCATATATGTGTGTTAGCATACGGTATTTGTTTTTCTCTTTCTGACTTACTTCACTCTGTGTGACAGACTCTAGGTCCATCCACCTCATTACAAATAGTTCAATTTCATTTCTTTTTATGGCTGAGTAATATTCCATTGTATATATGTGCCACATCGTTTTTATCCATTCATGTGACGATGGACACTTAGGTTGCTTCCATGTCCTGGCTATTGTAAATAGAGCTGCAATGAACACTGAGGTACATGACTCTTTTCGAATTATGGTTTTCTCAGGGTATATGCCCAGTAGTGGGATTGCTGGGTCATATGGTAGTTCTATTTTTAGTTTTTTAAGGAACGTCTGTACTGTTCTCCATAGTGGCTGTATCAATTCACATTCCCACCAGCTGTGCAAGAGGGTTCCGTTTTCTCCACACCCTCTCCGGCATTTATTATTTATAGATTTTTTGATGATGGCCATTCTGATTGGTATGAGTAGATACCTCATTGTGGTTTTGATTTGCATTTCTCTAAGGATTAGTGATGTTGAGCATCCTTTCATGTGTTTGTTGACAATCTGTATATCTTCTTTGGAGAAATATGTATTTAGGTCTTCTGCCCATTTTTGGATTGTGTTGTTTGTTTTTTTGATATTGAGCTGCATGAGCTGCTTATAAATTTTGGAGATTAATCCTTTGTCAGTTGCTTCATTTGAAAATATTTTCTCCCATTCTGAGGGTTGTCTCTTCGTCTTTTTATGGTTTCCTTTGCTGTGCAAAAGCTTTTAAATTTCATTAGGTCCCATTTGTTTATTTTTGTTTTTATTTCCATTTCTCTAAGAGGTGGGTCAAAAAGGATCTTGCTGTGATTTATGTCATAGAGTGTTGTGCCTATGTTTTCCTCTAAGAGTTTTATAGTGTCTGGCCTCACATTTAGGTCTTTAATCCATTTTGAGTTTACTTATTTATTTACTTTTTATTTATTTATTTTTTTGCAGTACACGGGCCTCTCACTGTTGTGGCCCCTCCCGTTGTGGAGCACAGGCTCTGGACGCGCAGGCTTAGTGGCCATGGCTCACAGGCCCAGCCGCTCCGCGGCACGCGGGGTCCTCCCAGACCGGGGCATGAACCTGTGTCCCCCACATTGGCAGGTGGACTCCCAACCACTGCGCCACCATGGAAGCCCCATTTTGAGTTTATTTTTGTGTATGGTATTAGGGAGTGTTCTAATTTCATTCTTTTACCTGTCCAGTTTTCCCAGCACCACTTATTGAAGAGGCTGTCTTTTCTCCATTGTATATTCTTGCCTCCTTTATCAAAAATAAGGTGACCATATGTGTGTGGGTTTATCTCTGGCTTTCTCTCCTGTTCCATTGATCTATATTTCTGTTTTTCTGCCAGCACCGTACTGCCTTGGTTACTGTAGCTTTGTAATATAGTCTGAAGTCTTGGAGCCTGATTCCTCCAGCTCCGTTTTTCTTTCTCAAGATTGCTTTGGCTATTCGGGGTCTTTTGTGTTCCATACAAATTGTGAACATTTTTGTTCTAGTTCTGTGAAAAATGCCATTGGTTGTTTGAGAGGGATTGCATTGAATCTGTAGATTGCTTTGGGTAGTATAGTCATTTTCACAATGTTGATTCTTCCAATCCAAGAACATAGTGTATCTCTCCAACTGTTTGTATCATCTTTATTTTCTTTCATCAGTGTCTTATAGTTTTCTGCATACAGGTCTTTTGTCTCCGTAGGTACGTTCATTCCTAGGTATTTTATTTTTTTTGTTGCAATGGTAAATGGGAGTGTTTCCTTAATTTCTATTTCAGATGTTTCATCATTAGTGTATAGGAATGCAAGAGATTTCTGTGCATTAATTTTGTATCCTGCTACCCTACCAAATTCATTGATTAACTCTAGTAGTTTTCTGGTAGCATCTTTAGGATTCTCTGTGTATAGTATCATGTCATCTGCAAACAGTGACAGCTTTACTTCTTCTTTTCCAATTTGGATTCCTTTTATTTCTTTTTCTTCTCTGATTGCTGTGGCTAAAACTTCCAAAATTATGTTGAATACTAAGTGGCGAGAATGGGCAACCTTGTCTTGTTCCTGATCTTAGAGGAAATGATTTCAGTTTTTCACCATTGAGGACGATGTTGGCTGTGGGTTTGTCATATATGGCCTTTATTATGTTGAGGTAAGTTCCCTCTATGCCCACTTTCCAGAGAGTTTTTATCATAAATGCGTGTTGAATTTTGTCGAAAGCTTTATCTTCATCTATTGAGATGATCATATGGTTTTTATCCTTCAGTTTTTAATATGGTGTATCCCATTGATTGATTTGGGTATATTGAAGAATCCTTGCATTCCTGGGATAAACCCCACTTGATCATGGTGTATGATCCTTTTAATGTGCTGCTGTATTCTGTTTGCTAGTATTTTGTTGAGGATTTTTGCGTCTATGTTCATCAGTGATATTGGCCTGTAGTGTTCTTTCTTTGTGACATCTTTGTTTGGATTTGGTGTCAGCGTGATGGTCGCCTTGTAGAATGAGTTTGGGAGTGTTCCTCCCCCTGCTATATTTTGGAAGAGTTTGAGAAGCATAGGTGGTAGCTCTTCTCTAAATGTTTGGAAGAATTCGCCTGTGAAGCCATCTGGTTCTGGGCTTTTGTTTTTTGGAAGATTTTTATTCACAGCCTCATTTTCAGTGCTTGTGATTGGTCTGTTTATATTTTCTATTTCTTCCTGGTTCAGTGTCGGAAGGTTGTGCTTTTTAAGAATTTGTCCATTTCTTCCAGATTGTCCATTTTATTGGTAGATAGCTGCTTGTAGTAATCTCTCATGATCCTTTGTATTTCTGAAGTGTCAGTTGTTATTTCTCCTTTTTCATTTCTAATTCTATTGATTTAAGTCTTCTCCCTTTTTTTCATGATGAGTCTGGCTAATGGATTATCAGTTTTGTTTATCTTCTCAGCTTTTAGTTTTATTGATCTTTGCTATTGTCTCCTTCATTTGTTTTTCATTTATTTCTGATCTCATCTTTATGATTTCTTTCGTTCTGCTACCTTTGGTGTTTTTTTTGTTCTTCTTTCTCTAATTGCTTTAGGTATAAGGTTAGGTTGTTTATTTGAGATTTTCTCGTTTCTTGAGGTAGGATTGTATTGCTATAAACTTCGCTCTTAGAACTGCTTTTGCTACATCCCATAAGTTTTGGGTTGTTATGTTTTCATTGTCATTTGTTTCTAGGTATTTTTTGATTTCCTCTTTGATTTCTTCAGTAATCTCTTGGTTATTTAGTAGTGTGTTGTTTAGCCTCCATGTGTTTGTATTTTTTGCAGATTTTTTTCCCTGTAATTGATATCTAGTCTCATAGTGTTGTGGTCAGAAAAGATACTTGATACGATTTCAATTTTCTTAAATTTACCAAGGCTTGATTTGTGACCCAAGATATGATCTATACTGGAGAATGTCCCATGAGCACTTGAGAAGAAAGTGTATTCTGTTGTTTTTGGATGGAATGTCCTATAAATATCAATTAAGTCCAAACCAATTCTAATGTGTCATTTCAAGCTTGTGTTTCCTTATTTATTTTCATTTTGGATGATCTGTCCATTGGTGAAAGTGGGGTGTTAAAGTCCCTTACTCTGATTGTGTTACTGTTGATTTTCTGTTTTATGGCTGTTAGCATTTGCCCTATGCATTGAGGTGCTCCTATGTTGGGTGCATGAATATTTACCATTGTTATATCTTCTTCTTGGATTGATCCCTTCATCTTTATGTAATGTCCTTCTTTGTCTCTTGTAATAGATTCACAGCTTTTAAAGGTTATACTCCATTTATAGTTATTAAAAATATTGGCTGTATTCCTCATATTGTACTTTATTTCCTTATACCTTATTTTATTTTTGAATATTTATTTATTTAGTTATTCATTTTGGCTGATCTGGGTCTTAGTTGTGGCATGTGGACTCTAGTTCCCCAGCCAAGGATTGAACTCAGGTCCCCCTTATTTGGGAGCGTGGAGTCTTAGCCACTGGACCACCAGGGAAGTCCCTGTTGTCTTTTTTTAGATTCCACATATAAGTGATACGTAGATTCTGTCTTAAAATGAGAAGCCCCAAACGAGCCAATATAAAAAGGAGTGAGGTTGTGGGTGGAGTCTGTGTGTGGTTCCTGTCCTGGTGACCTTGCCAGCTCTCTGAATATTTGGGTGACTGACTGTCCTGAGCTCCAGTGACTCTGCTTTGCTAGCATAGCCTAAATCCTCACGAGGAATTTTCAGTGATGAAGGGCTGTCCTGCTACATTTAAACTTGTAGCCACAAACCTAGCCCTCTACATTATGTAGTCTGATTGCTAATAATGGAATGTCATCGACTTTTAAATTTCTGAGCAGTGGGAGAAAAAAAAAACCTTCCAACAGAAGTGTTCTGTTAATGAATGTGATAGACCCCTTTGTTGTTTGAAGCCAACCCTCTTGCTGTTTCCCTGAAGAAAGGGCTGTACTGGGGCTAGGTTGCACATTTCCCTGGCACTTTGCCGCACCTCCTCTTCCCCGAAAATATTTATGGATATTTGGTGTGTTAATAAGTTTAGAAGTGATTTAATGGTCACATTGGCAGGGTGAGATAAAGCAGTTCAGTGTGTTGTTCATTTTGTTTCTGGGTGGGGTGGAAGAGGGAAATGAAAGACTAACTTTTTCCTCTTTGGAAACCTAATACTCTGCTCTTCTGTTATCACTCTTGTTCTCTAGGCATTAAGTGTCACCGAAACCCTGATTAAACCCTTGGAAAAATTCAGAAAAGAGCAACTTGGAGCCGTCAAGGTTTGTGTCTAATTTGAGCACACTTGTAAACAGCAACTGTAGACACCTCTGCTGCTTGAGCGTACGCTCGGTTCACAGTTAGCAGCGTTGAAGGAGATGTTGGACTCCACCGTCTGTTGTTTTATGTTTCAAACGTGCTTTGTCCCCTCTGGGGGAGTATGAAATTGAAAACAAAACAAAAACGCCTGGACTGGATGGTAAAACCTCTCGTAATCATCTTTGGCTGCACCTTTCCATGTAGAGTTTTAAAAATATCTTTAAGCAGACAACACGTTTACTCTGTATAGAAACATCTTATCTCTGTAGGAAGGGCAGTGTTTTCCATGCCCGCCTCAGCTTGATGGCAGACTGTAGCATCATACTAGGGTTTAAGATTAGAAATGCTGCTACACCAGCATGCCATTGAAACTAGAAAGAGAATATTCGGTTACAGTAAGTCCTCTACATACGAATCTTCAAGTTGCAAACTTTCAAAGATGCGAACGTGCGTTCGTATGTCCAGTCATGTTAAGTTAGTTGATGTGTCTGTAAGATTACTGTACTGTAAGGTTAAAAATGTTTTCTTTATTTTTTGTGTTTGTTTTTTTGTGTATTATTTGTGTGAAAAGTGTTACAAACCTATTACAGTATTATATAGCCAATTGTGTTAGTTGGGTACCTAGGCTAACTTTGTTGGACGTACGAACAAATTGGACTCACGAATGCACTCTTGGAATGCAACTCATTCGTATGTAGGGGGCTTACTGTATTGGGATGTATTTCCTTCCATTTAACACAAATTTATTGAGCGTCTGTTATGTGCCAGCATTGTTACGGGTGCTGGGGATTCAGAGGTGAGTGAACCACAGACTCTGTACTCAGAGCTCTGGGATGTAGCCAGGATTTCTGGGAATAGTGCAGGGACTTTGCCACTGGGAGCCTAGGATGTATTTAGCAACTTCTAACATCTGCTAACTAAGAAGCTTTGAAATTAACTCAGAGAAGTAATTTCCACCAGCCCCTCTTGAATGTTGTGCACGTACTTGAGGGAGAAAAAAATAGCGTTTCCGTGTTGTTGACCATTTTTGGCTTGGCCTAAGGAGACGGGAATAACTTCAGTTTTAGGTAGGGAAGAGAGGTTTTATATTTGTCTTTTCTTCCCCCATGCATTGGTGATGTGAGGTTTTTTTCTTTTTTTTTTTCCTTTATCTTTGTAAACAAACTATTAAAATCCTTTTCTACGAATAAACATTGTGGTCTCCATGGCGATAGCTATACAAATGGATCCAGAGAGGGCCAGCTTTTTAGCTGCTATTTGTAGACGCAGTTCTCCTTTAAGTGACCTGTTAACATATTAGACACTTCTTTTTGGCATGATATTTTACAGTTTTTAACGAAGGGCTGTGTTTTGAGGGGAGGTCAGTGGGGGTACCCCCCCAAGTCCTCTTCCTGGAATCATTTGCTGAGCTACATGAAGCTGGTTTGTGTCTGCTGGCTTTGTAACAGGACATTGCGGGGTCTGGCTTCACATCTGTGACCTTGGGCAAGTAATTGGCTTTAGTTTCTTACCTGTAAGATGACAGACTGGGGATCTGACTGCTCTAGTTTGCAGTTTCATGATTCTGTTTTCTCTGATCTTCATAGGCTGTCTTAAAGCTTCAATAATCTTGGTTCTTTCTCTTTGAACATTTCATGGCAGGTACTGAATGTAAACATTTCTTCTTTTTCTTACTTTACTTAGATGATGGTCGGGAAGGATAAGGGTTAGATTATGTACGTGAAAAATGAATGTGACTTAATTAATAGATGTATTTCCTTTTTATTTACCTACTGGGTTTTTAGAAATTTCTGGCCTTGAGTCTTCTACTGACTCCTTCTCTTCCCAAGATTTGCCCAGCTTCTCATGTTGTGCCCGTTCAAAGTGTGGTTGACCCTTGAACAACTCAGGTCTGAACTGTGTGGGTCCACTTCTATGTGGGTGTTTTTCATTAGTAAATACTACAGTACTACAGGGTCCACGGTTGGCTGAATCCACGGATGTGGAACCGCCTATGTTGAGGACCGACTCTAAGCTGTACTCGGATTTTCAACTGCTCCTAGGTTGGCGTCCCTAACCTCTGCATTGTTCAAGGCTTAACTAACTGCAGAGCAGCTTGCAAAATAAATTGCCATATTACAAGGTTAAATTATTTTAATACTTTGTCTCTTGAGCTGCGTAATGGCCAAATTCTATCCTGAAGTCCCAGTTCTTTCTTTCTTTCTTCTTCTTCTTATTTAAAAACATTTTCTCCCCTCTCCTCCCCTCCGCCGCACTTCATGGCATGCGGGCTCTCAGTTCTCTGACCGGGGATCGAACCGCGCCCCCTGCAGTGGAAGCACAGAGTCTTAACCACTGGACTGCCAGGGAAGTCCCCCATTTCTTTCTTTCTTCATTTTTTTTTTTCTGGCTTCAGGTTTATGAAGGGTGTATCCTACACTCTTGTTCAGTACAGTGTGTGTGTTGGCTGTCACACCTATTGATGTTACGTGGGAGAAGCCTTTTTTTTACTGGTAGTTTTGTATATTAAACAGTAGAGAAAGGTAGTTTTCTAGGTTATATAGTGATATATAAGCATCTGTCTTTTTCATTAGATTGTTAAATCTTTAAGAGAAAAACCTATGCTTGTTTCTTTATTTTCTACCAGCCTCCACTCTGTCTTACTATAACGTATTTAATAAATAAACCAATTCTACTGTTCTTCTATTCTAGAAAAACCAGGAAAGGGCTTATAACCTGGATATTTGATGATTTTCTCCATTTGTGCTTTCTAAACGCCAATCCTATTTTGAAAAGCAGACGCTCTTGTTCCAGTGGTTTATTTACTTACGCGGGATACTTAAAAATAACTTAATTCTCTTAGGTTAAAGATCTTTTTTTAAATACCGTGAAGCAGTTTTCATGTGGGGAGAAAAAGACAAAAGTCTTTAAAAGTTGACCGCAGCAGAATTTTTTAGATACCCTTGTCAAAATGTTTATCTTTTCTTTCCCTTCTCCTTTTTCCCATCTGGGACGGTCCTGTCTTTCGCTTTTATACGCAAGCTCTTTCAGTTCCATTTACTTCTTCATTTTCCAGCATCCCAGTGACATGTTTAATTTGTGTTTTTAACATAATCGAAACTGCTAGGCGGCTTTTGTAAACTGGATTTTTTAGGAGCCCCCAGGTCTTCTTTTCTGCTGTTTCACTTCTATTTGGATATGTTCCCTGTCAGTCACGTCTGTTTGGTTTGGGCTTCAACCTCCGTCCTGTAGGTTCTGCCACATTTTCTCATGTGCCTGCCCGGTTCTTGTCTCTGTTTAAAGAGCCCCATTTCCCACTGCGGGACACAGTCGTTCTGTGCTGTGTCCCGTCAGTTCAGAGTTTTCTTCACGGCCCCTCTTAGCTTTACTTCCACGGAAGCTCTTTTCCCTTCCCCAGAAGCTTGTCACTTATTCCTGAGTATCTGCATAACATTTTGTCGATAACCATTGCTCATTAAATGTCAGTTTAGCCACAGGAAACTAATACAGGCACCAGACGACATCGGAGCCAAGTGCATTGTGTACAAACTCCAAGAAATACTAGAACTTGCTAAGAGTTAACAGTGGGAGAATTTAAAATTGCTTTCTCTGAAAGGGGCAGCATGCAAATAATCAAACGGATACAACGAAATGATACTGATAATTTATGGAGCCTATTCAAATGCTGTTTTGCAAAGAGCTAGTTACTGTTTTATTCAATAGAGTAAAAGATTTAACCAGAAGGCTTGAAAAAATGTTTATTTCATAAATTATACCTTAGTAGCTCAGCCATTACCAGACTCTCACCCCATATTTCCTTTGTATTTCTTTTCAAGACTATGCCTAATGACTAAATGTTTAATAAAAATCAACTTCCTGAGATTCTGTAAATGACTGCACAATGTGGGTTAAAAAGCAAATTTATTTGAATAATTTCTCAAATTATGTTTGATAGAGCAGGAAAAATGTGGTTTAATCACATTTCTTTCATTTTTAGTAATAACAACCTTATCAGGCCTATCATATGGCACAGTGCGAGAGGCCTTGGGATATACAACTATGAATTAAAACACTGGTCGGCCTTTAAGAAATTGGCAAGTCTGTGTGGGTGATGTCAAAATAAAAAAAAAGGCAATAAAAATGCACCGTGAAAAGTGCTCTAATACGAGTAAGCATCGGTGCTCTGTAGGTGTCCTATCATCTTGGCTTTGGAGCGCCAGGAAAGTCTTTCAGGAAGACCTGATTCTCCCTCGTTTGGAATCCTACTTCTGCCCCTTAAGTGGCTCTGTGATTTGGGGCAAGTTACTTAAGGCCTCTGAGCCTGTTTCCTGATCTTTAAAACGAGACTTAGGACACCGGTTTCTGAACGTTTTCGCGAGGCTTCAGTGCATTTGCTAACATATTTCTGGGGTCTAGTGCAGGGCCTGGCATATACACAGTTGCAGTTCTTTTAGGATCCCCTTTGTGACATGCTCCATATCAGCTTGCCAAAAAGAACTGCGCAGGTTTTTGTCCACTCTTGGCGTGCCGGGTTCAAGCACTGTGGCTTGTGACCCCCCTGGCCGGATGGTGCTAAGGTGATGGATAGGTGACTCGAGAGCAACGGCACCGGAACCAGCAGTGGCACTTTGTCAGGGTCTGTGTCGCTGCTCTATAGGCTTCTCCCTTCCCATGTCCTCTGACCGATATCTCCTGGGCGCCTACGGGGTGTGCAGGTAGAGGCTGACTTCTCGTTGCCGTGGAGAGGCTGAAGGAGCTTAAAGGCAAAAGGGGGTGGGGGGTTGGGTAGGCAAATGAAGTGTCAAGGAGGACTGGTGACATTGGTGCAGGAGTTGAGGGAGGCGGCTGTCCCCCCACTGGAGGAGACAAGGAGTACTTCATGGAAGAGGTGGCATTTCCACTGCCTGGTTTGGGGGTAAAGGCTGAATTTCCAATGCCCTGGGCTGTAGGGTGTTGGTGGACCAGGGGAGCAGAACAGGGATTGCAAAGCTCTGGTTGGCCTGGATATACAGGAAAAAGTGCTCCTGCCGAGTGTGTTGTATGTGCTGTGAATCTTGTTTCTTGTATGTGCAGCATTACTCCCACCTTTTTATTTAAATAAAGAGGGAGAAGGAGTTGGAATCTCTAAGAAAGTATTTACGCTCCTGTCTAGACTAGTCAGGCCTTATTATTTACTGTTCGTAGTTTGAAAATAAGTCTTTTCATTTCCTCATCCTAGAAAATTTGTAAAATACCAAAAATATTTAAAAAAGAAAGTTACCTGGTAACTTAAAAATTTCCCCTTCTTCTAAAACAAAGCAAAAAATTCTAGTACCCTGCAGAAATGTGGACAGTTCACAGGTGTGTTCAAACTTTTGTGAATTCTTTATATGTTCTTTACTCATTTTTCCTTGGAAGTGTAATGTGTGATTGGAGCAAAAACTTGCTCAATAAAGAGTGTTTTATGTGTTAGGAACGTTTACTTCTTTTCTTCCGTGTTAATTGTATCTTCTCCCTGCCTGTTGTTTGCCTTTTGCCTTATTTATTGTGTATTTTTGATATCTAGAAGCTCTTATGGCTTCTTCCATTTCTCTTTTGCTCAGAAGTTCCTTCTCTGTTCTGAGATCTGATTGAAAATACTCTTTTTTGGTTTCGTTTTTTACTTGTGGCTCTTTCAGTCCATCTGGAATTAATTTTGATTTGAGACATGGTTCTCTTTTTATTTCCAGCTAGTTAACCAGTTATACCCACACCATTGGTTGAGTAATATTTTTTTATCCAGTGATTTGTGATGAAACCTTTATATATATATATATATATATATATATATATATATGTTTACTTCTAATAGATTCAAAAAACCTGATTATTTATGTTTTGTTTCTTAGGTTTACTAAGGCCCTCTACCATTTACACCATGTACATCTTATTTGACTAGTTCTGCTGTTTTAAGTAATAGCTCTTCTTCACTGTTTTTTTTGTTGTTGTTTTTGCATGTGTGATTTTATAACATTACAAGCTGACTTCCCATGAGTCATCTTTAACTTGTAAACATTTTGTTTGGCTTACTCATGTTAAAACTGAAAAAAAATGTTTTTGCTGCCACCATTTAAAAATCACTGGGTTTTCCAGCTGTTCCAGAAAAATCGGAAGACAAGGCCTGTGTACTGGGCTTATATCTCCACATGGCAGAAATCTGCAGGGGCTCTGTTATGGCTGCCTGCCGCCCTAGAATAGATGTGGGCTACCTGATTTGCCCTTGCCCCCACCTTTCCTTACTGAGTTTTACTTCCAGCTTGACTCAGACTCACTTGAATAATGCTGTTTCATAAAAAAGTTTTCATTGTATTAATTTGATCTTTGATAGAGCCTTTTGTCTCATATGGCTCAATTTATTATATATATGTATATATATATATATACACACACACACACATACATATATATGTATCTTACATTGCAGTGTTGAAGAAAAAGGGCTCCATTCTTTATTGAATGCTGCTTGAACACAATTCCTTTTAAAATTCATATTATTTAAATGCCAAAAGTCATATGAATACAAAGAAACAGAATATTCTATAGTGACCTTGAGAAGAAATGCAAGGAGAAACAATTATCTGAGTCTTAAGATTCAAAAACAAAACACAGTAGCGTTTGTATAATACCATACCAAGTACGAACAATTGTATTTCCACTCTAATTGGTGGGCGTGATGTTGTTTCTTGGCTAAATTCTTTCTTCACAGAGCCTTGATAGAACCATTTTCTTTCATTCCCAACCTAACCCACATGCTAATTTACATGCCCCACTATTGCTGCGTGTGCTGGGGTGTTTTGACTGCTGACTTTAGCATCACTGCATCCTTTGTCCCATTCTGTGATTCACATGAAATCAAAGGAGTAAAAATGTTTTCAGTGTTCTCTGGTAAGTACTAATCTGCAGATGGTGAGCACGTTTAACCACGTGATCTCGCTTTGCAGCGTACTTGCGGTAAATGCAGCTGTGTCACCTCCATTTCTATCTCATTTAAACCTGAGAAACTGATGCTCAGAGAATGCTGTGACCCTGGGGCAGTGTCACAGAACAATGCGTGGCTGCTAGAACCTGCGTCTCTGACACCTAATCCAGTGCATGCTCTGCAATATGAACTTTTAAAAATAGTGGAGATTTTGAAGTTGTGGCCATATGTTCTCTTTAGCTTATTTTCTGTTAGTCATTAAAATCGTTCAGGAAGTGCGTCATAATGAAAAGCAGAAAAGAGAGTAACCATGTAGTATTAATGCCTTAAGCTTTTAAAAAAATAGTTGTAAATTAGACCGAGGACATAAAGAAAAAATGTGCTTCTGTTTCAACAGAAGTTTGACTATTCTCATACATAGGCGAACCGTAGGGTCACAGAATTTTAGGATTGGGTCTAAGAATGAACTAGTACAAAACCAAATCCCTGATCTTTTCAGTAGGAAAACTAAGGTTCTGTATTGTTAGGTGTTCCCCTCCCCCCCCAAAAGATGTGCAGCTAGTTGGTAATTAAACTTGGAGTAGAAATGGGAAGAAGTAACAGTTCCCAAGTCTGTCTCTTCCATCAGTGTGGGGATTAATTTAGGGTCTTTAGGTGGGCTGGCAGAGCTCCCTTCCTGGCTTCTTACAACAGTTTGTAGTCCCGTGGAGTGAGAAAATGATAATAAATGTGAAGAAACAGAATTTTTGTGCTTTATTTACTCCTTTTGCTTAATAGGGAAAAGATCATGCCAGAAAAGCCTGGGAGAATCCATTATTTTTGACCTAGAAAACAGAGGTTGGAAAATAGGGAAGGGAATGTTCCTTTTCAGGAAGCCTTGGAGAGTTGGTGAGAGTTTGAAGTTAATGGAAACATTTTGACAGCATGAGGACATCGCGTGTGCTCATTGGTGCTCTGAAATGTTTATGAGAAATCTACTTACCTTTGGCAAGCAGTGTTGGGGAGATACGCTGTCTTCGCTGCTGCCTTAAAAAAATTTGGTTCCTTGTGAAATAGGGAGGGTGGGAGGGAGGCTCAGGAGGGAGGGGATATGGGGATCTATGTATGCATATGGCTGATTTACTTTGTTGTACAACAGAAACTAACACAGCATTGTGAAGCAATTGTACTCCAATAAAGATGTATTTAAAAAAATAAAAATGCACAGGGAACTCTATTCAGTACTCTATAATGACCTATATGGGAAAAGAATCTAAAAAAAGTGGATATATGTATAACTGATTCACTTTGCTGTACACCTGAAAATAACACAGCATCGTAAATCAAGTATACTCCAATAAAAATTTGAAAAAAAATTAAAAAAAATTAAAAAGAGATACTCTAGCTAAAGGAAAGCAAGTGCTGTTTCCAGGCAGTGCCTGAGAAATGTTTGTAATGTTAACCAAAGGATCTTGGTACAAGTATGTCAGTATTATTTTAGGCCTTGTCGACCTGTTGCTAGTATTCTAGACAGTGCTAAAGAAATCATTCCTAAGGTTTGGGTGAGTAGATGACATTCCTGGTCAGAGGATTTAATTGTGATATTCATACTGGACAATTGGGGAAGATCTTTTTAAGATATTTCCTACTGCCCCAGTGGTGGTGGTGATGATAATTTTTTTTAATGTAGATCAAAACTTACTCAGTTTTAAGTGAATTCCATTTCTGTGCCAAAATCTGTACTGTAGCAAGTTTGCTTTTTTAAACTTTATGTTCTTATTATGTGTTCATCTTAAAAATATATATTTTTTTGAATGGAAGGACAAGTGAATGGCATTAATTCCAAACACTGATACGTATGAAGATTTGAAAAATAACAGGCTTGGAAAAAAGCCCATTAAAGGAAAAAAAGAAAAAAATAAGTGACTCTTCAATCCTAACGCTGTCTTGATGAGTAGTAAGCAGTATGGCCTGGGTGCAGATAGAGTTTCCAGATAACTCCTTCACACTTCGTGGTATTTTCTTTTATTTTGGGGTATTTTTCATATTTTGAGTTTCCCAATGGATTAACTATGTGTATGCCTTTTTTTTCCCTTTTGTAATCACAGTTGTCTATGTTTTTCTGATTTGTAGGAAGAGAAAAAGAAGTTTGACAAAGAGACAGAAAAGAACTATAGCCTAATTGATAAACATTTGAATTTATCAGCGAAAAAGAAAGACTCACATTTACAAGAGGTATTTTTATTTTTCTGTTAACTTGTTTCTAAAATTCAGTAATCAGTGCATGCCTTTTTTTAAAAAACTGTGCTTTTCTTTTGAAAACATTTCATCCAGGATTATTAGAGGTGGAAAAAATGACCAGGTATCACCATGAATAAAAGAGCTCTTTTGGAACAAGATGTAAGGGGTGATTAATGCAGTGTGGATTCGTAGTATTAAAAGTTTCGGTTCTGAGTATATCTTCACAGGAACGATCATTTTAACCAGCATAACTGAGAACAGATATATGATTTTCAGGAATAGATTCATTAATTGGCTTTCAAGATTTCTTGAAGAAGTGAATTGAATAAGCTCCTCCCCCATTTGACTTTTATGTGAAGGCAGCATTAATCTTAACACAGAAGATTCGGGAGTTTTCACCTTCATTGGAAAGAGAGCATCTGTTTTACTTGTGTTAACAGACTCATTTTTTTGTTTTTGGAGGGAGCTGTATGTAAGAAGAAAGGAATTTATATCTTGTCTCTCATTTTCTCTTTCTGTTTCTTAAATCCCCTGCCACCTGTTTTTCCTCACTCGCACACTTGAATGGAAACTCAGTTGTTTACAGTTTGTAACATATGCTTTCCTTAAACATAATGCTGTTTGCAGCTGTAAGGATCTTGACTCATCCCACAAAAGTGTGATTTTTTTTCTTCCATTTGTTTATTTTTAAACACATAAGGAATCCAGGCATGATGTGCCACTATAATATACACTTAGTGAAATATCATCAAAATGACAACATTGTAGAATAAACCTGGGTTATGTTTACACGTCGCAGATTTAGTTGCAGACTCTGTGTGTGTGTGTGTGTGTGTGTGTGTGTGTGTGTGTGTGGCGGGGTTATTTTGACATTACCTACACGTCACGTTTTCTTTTGTCTCGCTAGTACTTTTTTTTTTTTTTTCTTTTTTTGCGGTACGCGGGCCTCTCACTGTTGTGGCCTCTCCCGTTGTGGAGCACAGGCTCCGGACGTGCAGGCTCAGCGGCCATGGCTCACAGGCCCAGCCACTCCGCGGCATGTGGGATCTTCCTGGATGGGGCACGAACCCGTGTCCCCTGCATCGGCAGGCGGACTCCCAACCACTGCGCCACCAGGGGAGCCCTTGCTAGTACTTTTGATGGACGTTTAGATGGCATTTGACGTTCTGTAAAAGAGAGAGGCCCTTTTGTACCATTTGATCCTCACTCCAATACTGTGGGTAGGGCTCCATTCTCTCTTCCATATTACGAAGGATACCATGCACTTGTTATGTGTGCTCCCTCATCTCCTACCCTCTGTCTTTTTTGAAATGACAGCTGTTGCTCTTCGAGGCTCTCATTATGCTAGCAGTTTTCTACCTCTCTTCTCCCCCGATCTCTGTTTTCAGGTATCCTGAAGGGATTTTCATGCGCCGGGTCACTTTCCATCTCCACCTCACTATCTAATGAGGTATCATTAGGCAAAGTCTGTAAAGTCAGTCTTGGCCCTTTCGCTCTCACCCCACATCTAGACCATCAGCCTATGTCTTCTTTAGCTTCAGAATATTCTCGGAATATGGCCAGTTCTCCTGACTCCCCACCCCTGTCACCCGGCATCTCTTGCACAGATTACTGCAAAGGCCACCCTGCTTTCACCAGGGTGTCCCTACAGTTTATTTTCTGTACAACAGCGGAGTGAGCCTCCGTGTTCCTCTTCTCTAAATACTCCTAACAGCTCCCTTTAGAGGCCCTGGGCGCATCCCGCCTGCCCTCACACCCACGTGGCTGCCTTCCTCTGGCTTGGTTCCATGCTGAGGGCCTGTGCTTTGTTCATCCTTCTGCCAGATCTGCATGCCTCACTCCTTCAAATAGTCTTCCAAATACTCTCCACTCAGACTTCTCCTTACTGGAGAAGTTTTCCAGCCATCTTATTTAGAGTGTCCCCCTTACTCTCCTTTATTTTTTTTTCATACTCTGACAGCCTTTTCTTTTCTTTTTTTTTTTTTTTTGCTGTTCGCGGGCCTCTCACTGTTGTGGCCTCTCCCGTTGTGGAGCGCAGGCTCAGCGGCCATGGCTCACGGGCCCAGCCGCTCCGTGGCATGTGGGATCCTCCCAGACTGGGGCACGAACCCGTGTCCCCTGCATCGGCAGACAGACTCTCAACCACTGCGCCACCAGGGAAGCCCTCTGACAGCCTTTTGACTCACTACATATTCCGTTGTTACATGGCTTCTTCCCATAGGATATAAGCTCCTTGCAGGCAACAGCTGTGTTCTGTTCAACACTCTGTCCTCAGTGCCTAGAATGAGACTTGTCAGGGAATAGGCACTTAATAAATATTTACCCAATGAACAAGTGTGAAGGTTGTGAGGTAGGGCTTTGATAGTTTCATCATTCCCAAAGATAATTAAACTCCAGATGGGAAATTTGAAGAGACCCTCAAGGAGAATCATTTTAGTTTCACTTAAATTACATATTCTTGGCTGTCTTGCTCTCTTTGCTCTTTACAGACATAGAGACTCCCACTTGACCTAGCTTTCCATTGCAAGCGTGAAGGCCGTAAGAAGGGGGATGCTCGTTAATGGGGAAAAGGTTAGATCTGGATTTTGGTTACTTTTGGCAGTGGCTAAATGCATTGCTCATCTTCAGTAAACTGAGGTGCTCAAGAGATTAATAAAGGTTGCTGAGACTGGTACTGACCAAAGGCATAGAAACTTGCTATCTATTCTTTCCTCTTGTTTCCAATGAAAATAACAGGAGGAAATTATGGCGGACACCAGGCTGGCAATTTTAGTAATTCTATTAGTACCTTTACCTGTAGCTCTGGTTATTGGGCACAATGGCTTCTGCCTCCATCACAACCCGGAATTCTAATTAATATTTGTACTAGAACAAGAATTGGATATTCGAGAACATTCCATGACTGCTGATTTTTGAAGTATATTTTTGTTTCCTGATGCCAATTAAAAATTGGCACCTGCCACCTGTCTCTACAAGGATTAAGTCACTAGCCTAGCTCTGAGGAACTAACTGCTCCAGGGCTGTAGTCCTCGTTTTGCCCCAAATCAAACTGAACTCACAGCTCACACGCTGTACATTTTTTTTTAAGTCGGCACTGAGTCGTCACATAATTATGTTTCAGTAAATATGACCAGAGAAATAGATCCTTTGAATATCTTTGTGTGAGTGATCTACTTCTTTTATACATATTAACAGCAAGAATGGTTAGAAATGAGATGATAATCAAATTGAAATTTTGTTTGTTTTAAAAAAATGACTTTTGCTTGGTGTAATAAAAAGTATAGTTCAAATGTGTGTTTTCCAACACCACCAAGCAACTGACTCAACTCTGACACTACCTAGAGACAGCATCAGATCCAACAGGTTAAGGGCTCAGTTGGACAAGATTGCCCCACTTCTGACTAGCAGATGCAAACTATTATCTATAGAATGGGTAAACAACAAGGTCCTACTGCATAGCACAAGGAATTATATTCAGTATCCTGTAATAAACCATAAAGGAAAAGAATGTGAAAAAGAATGTGTATGTGTGTATAACTGAATCACATTGCTGTACACCAGAAACTAACACCTTGTAAATCAACTGTAATTCAGTTAAAAAAAAATAAAATAAAAGACTACCCCACTTCTGACATCAGTCCCAAGCCCTGGTTGTTACCTGTGCTTCTGACTGGCTACAAAGAAGAGGTTCCTATGACCCCTTCCTTGCTAGAGCGGCTCACAGAACTCAGAAACATTTAGTTAAGTTTAGCAGTTTATTATAACAGATAATACAGAGGATACGGTTGAACAGCCAGATGAAGAGGTGCACAGGGCAGGGTCTGGAAGGGTCCCAAGTGCAGAAACTTCTGTCCTCATGGAACTGCGGTACGTCACTCTCTAGGCAAGTGGATGTGTTTCCTGTTAACCTGAAATAAATAGTCTGCTAGGTATTTCTCCAGCAAAGATGGGTTTATTCGGGATCAGCAGAGAATTGCAGTTTAGGGTCTGCAACCATGGGGAACCAAGGGCAAGTTTCTGCACGGCAAGGGAAGGAGAACACTTTTGTTGAGAGGGAAAGAGAGTTGAGAGGGCTATAGTAAAGAGTCCCTGGCTTTTCTTGGGCTGCGTCCTAGCCAGGAAAGAAGAGTGGTCTTTCTTCTTGTTGGGCTCTGCGATGGTCTGAGGCCATGTGAGCTCCCCCTTCTGGTGAGTTTTCCGTTTATTAATTTTTTACATTACCAACCTGGAAGCTCATGAGCTCTTGTTCAAGAGCTGTTGTTATAGAACTTAATTTATAGTGTTCCCCTCTTCCCAGAAATAGGTGGGTAGAGCCGAAAGTTCTACCCCTCTAATGAGTGCTATCTTGGGCCCCTACCCTAAGTCACCTCATTAGCATAAACTCAAGCGCTCTCAAAAGGGGCTCCTTACAAATGACTAGAGACACTTCTCTCGCTCAGGAAATTCCAAGGGTTTTAGGAGATTTGTGCCAGGAAGTCTGAGACAAAGACCACGTACACTTTTTCTTACATCACATATATAGTGATTGCCTTTTAGGCTGAGTCAGGCTAAAGGACGGTGCTGCCAGGTATAATTTGGATGTCTGTGGCATTGTTGTAAATTATGGGTTACCGGCCGTCCCAGGGTTTCTTGTGATTGACCATGCTGCACCTGGCATAGTGGTTCTGAACACCCAGAGCACTAGGAAGCTGTGGATAGAAGCTGACCTGCCATGCCGGGGTAATTGCAGTAGCACAGCCAGGCGAGAGAATCCACTAAAATTAAATTAAAAACCCACCTTGGTAAATCTGACCCTGGTGTCATTTTCTTGAAGGACATTTCCTAGTAACCATAACATGAAGAATCCACCCTTAACCTCCCCTATCTCCATTTTATTAAATACTCAACATACTCACATTGTTTCTCCTGGGAGTTGTGTCTGTTAACTGCTAGTGGCTGAACTCTCCATCTCTGGATCTTAGAGGCATAAAAAAATCATGATTTTTATGAGTGTTAGGTAGAAATTCTCATTTTGGCTTAGTAACAAACACTCTTATTGTAGTTAAACATTACTTTAATTAAAAAAGGATATGATGCCAAAAAAATTATCACCTGTTAGATAAATACTTTTTTTCCCCCAAATTAAAAACTTTTTGTGGTGGTAAAATACACACAACAAAGCATGATTTTAACCAAGTTCAGGCATGCAGTTCATTCAGTGTCATTAAGTACAGTCACACTGTTGTCAGTAACCACCACATTCCAGCTCCAGAGCCCTTTCAGCTTGAGATACTGAAACTCTGTGCCCATTGAACACTAACTCCCCAGCCCCCTTGTGCTCCCAGCTCCCCAGCGACCACCGTCCTGCTTCCTGTCTCTGTGAATTTCACTGTTCCGGCTACCTTATCTAAGATAAATCATACAGCATCTGTCCTTCTGTGACGGGCTCATTTCACTTAGCATAATGTTCTCAGGGTTCATGCATGTTGTAGCAGTGCCAGAATGTCCTTGCATTCTGTGGCTGAATAACATTCCATTATCTTTGGAGACCACATTTTGTTTATGCCTTCACCTGTCGGTGGACACTTTGGTTGCTTCTACCCTTTAGCTGTTGTGAATAATGCTACTGTGAATGTGTGTGTGCAAGAATCTCTTTGAGTCCCTGCTTGCAGTTCTTGTGAGTATATACCCAGAAATGGAGTTGCAGGATCATATGGTCATTCTATTTTTAAGTTTTCTTGTTTGTTTGTTAGTTTGTTTTTTTTTGTAGAGAACTGCCATACCGTTTTCCATAGCAGCTGCATCATTTTACATTCCCACCAGCAGTGCACAAAGTTCCAGTTTCTCCACATCTTCACCAATACTTGTTATTTTTCTGGTTTTTGTTTTTTATTTTGGTGGGGGGAGATAGGGTTTTTTGGATTATTTTCTGATATCTTTTGTTTGTTTTTGATAAGTGTGAGGTGGTACCTTGTGGCTTTGATTTCTGTTTCCCTAATGATAAGTGATGTCCAGCATCTTTCTCTGTGCTTAGATATGGCCTCTTTGGAGAAATGTCCAGATAAATACTTCTGGACATAAAATTAGCTGAGTTAGGAAATACAAGATGCCTTGTAAGAACAGTTCTGAGGACCAGAGGTTTCACTACTGTTCCTCTGTGGAGCCATCCCCTCTCTCAATTCCCTTCTAGTTAGACAAGAGAAGCTGGAACCTTTCTTTGGAATAGTCTCCTGACCATCTGGTGCCTGTTCCCTCCCAGGGGACAGGACATGGTGAGGACTTAGGAGAGCGACTGCCTGCAGATGGGCTTCCAGCCCAGGCCTCTCTGCAAAAGCCAAGTTCTTGAGATGGTGTCGTCACTTCCTCACCTGCTGCCCTCACTCCTGAGAGCTGTGGCGACTGGAATTTGCTCAGCCCTCCTTCCCGGGCCACTTCATTCTTAGGCGATTTGTTAATGGAAATAATGTTTATGTAGTTTGGGTTCTACATGTGCGGTTCCACCTTGGGTGTCCATTGTGGTTGGGTAGGTTTTTCATGAAGTGCCTTTTACTGTTTGATCTTCTGTCCTTCGGGGCCAGTCTCGTCACAGAGAGCAGGGGTTTGCAAACGATGTCTGCAGAGAGTCAGTCAGTAAATATTTTAGACTTTTGAAGATCACGAGGTCCCTGTTGCAACCACTCAAGTCAGCTGTTGTACCCGCAAGTCTACATAGAAGATGCATAAAGGAGTAGTCCTGGCGCTGGTCCAGTACAGCTTCGTTTAGAATAACAGGCAGCAGGCTACATTTGGCCCATGGACTGTAGTTTTGCAGACCTCGGGCAAAGAGTTTCACTCCGAACCATCTCTAATTTGACTGGCCTCCATTATTTTAACATAGGCAGATATCCAAGTGGAACAGAACCGGCAACACTTTTACGAACTGTCTCTTGAATATGTGTGTAAGCTTCAGGAAATCCAAGAGAGGAAGAAGTTTGAGTTTGTGGAACCTGTAAGTATAAATAGCAAGTTGCTCTGCTAGTCGAATTTCGTGATATAAGAGGAATGTGTTTCTCTGAAGATCTAATTTATGGTTGCTAGAGGCTGTGGTGCATAAACACGAAGCAAGACGTCGTAAATTGTACACAGTGCACCCAGAGCCATGAAGTCAAAGAATCACTTCTAAATAGTGGTTCTCGGCCTTGTTTGCACAGCAATGTGTAATGAGTATTATTCCTTTTGCTATATGGTCTCAAGGACTCTGCAATCAGGTACACCTTCTGCCATCCTAGCTGTAACTCCACCCTTAAAAAAAAAAGTCCCCACGAAAGAAATTATATTGGAATGTGAGTGAGCGTGGGATATTTATGGGATAATCTTTATTCAAGTTTGTTCTAAAGCAAGTGCATCCATACAAATCTTGGTACTTTCAGCAATTATTGGTAACCAACTATTTCTAATACAATTCACAATGCTTATGCAACCTAAGTTAAGAACCAGTGTGTGGAACATTTGAAACTATTTTGTAAGTTACTCTGACATTTCTTTTTTTTTTTTTTTTTTTGCGTTACACGGACCTCTCACTGTTGTGGCCTTTCCTGTTGGGGAGCACAGGCTCCGGACGCGCAGGCTCAGTGGCCATGGCTCACGGGCCTAGCCGCTCCGCGGCATATGGGATCTTCCTGGACCGGGGCACGAACCCGTGTCCCCTGCATCGGCAGGCAGACTCTCAACCTCTGCGCCACCAGGGAAGCCCTCTGACATTTCTTTATACTTATTTTAGAAACACATGATTTTTTTTTTTGTGCTTATATAGATGCACTCTGAGAGCTTCAGTTACTTATATGTTAACATATCTACGAATATGTGTATCTTCTGAATCAAAATATAAAGGGTATTTTATGCTGTGGGTTTTAGCAAAAAAACCAGAGTACACTGAGATTCATGATTGTCAAGATTCACTTTAATTTTAACATAGACTATATTGCATGTGATTTTAAAAAACAGCTTTATTGAGATATAATTCACATGCCATACAATTTACCCACTGTGTGTATGATGTTGAGCAACAAACCAAAAAAAACCAAGTAATGATTCATTAAAAATTAGCATTCGTGGAAGCTATGGTCCAGTGGAGTAATTGAATTACCCTAAATTAAACAATTAGAGAAAACCTCCTTAAAGCTTTCTTTTTATGTGAAATCATAATAATGGCCTACATTTTATATACTGAGCATTTACAGTGCTCAGTCATTGTTCAGGTTGTTGTTCTAAGTACTTTTCTGTGATCATGCATGTATTCCACACGGTACCCTACTGAGGAGATATTTTTTTTTTTTTTTTTTTTTTTTTTTGCAGTAGGCGGGCCTCTCACTGTTGTGGCCTCTCCCGTCACGGAGCACAGGCTCCGGACGCGCAGGCTCAGTGGCCATGGCTCATGGGCCCAGCCGCTCCGCGGCATGTGGGATCTTCCCGGACCGGGGCACGAACCCGTGTCCCCTGCATCGGCAGGCGGACTCTCAACCACTGTGCCACCAGGGAAGCCCCCGAGGAGATATTTTAATTATCCCACTTAGCAAATGTAGAAATTGAAGTAGAGAAACTTCAGTAATTTGCCCCAGTTGGGAACTGACCCTTGCTGGCCACTTGACGTCAGAGTCCCAAATTCCTTACCATTATGTAGTGTGACATTCTGAAGACAGTGAATCTCAGGATTTCCTTAACCCTCACCCCAAGTCACTCTTACTCTAGATTTTCTCACATGTGGGGGAGAAGCAGTGCCCTCCGATCAAGAGGGGCAGGTGGAGAGTTTGTAGGAAACTCAGGGCTTAATTACTGCCCTGCCTCTGCCCCTCTCTGCTCCAGTCACTGAGCATCCTTGTCAACAAAACAGAGAGGTTACTCTGCGCTGGATGCCCTTCGAAAGAGCTTTTAGCTCTTTGATCTGTATTTCACTTTCCTTTTAGGTCCTATCGACCTATAGTGATAAGGTTTCAATTATAAATGAATATAGGGATTCTCTTGACTCAAAAGGACAAATGGGTGATGTAGAATTCCATTTCTCCTATACAGCATACTGTAAAAGCTGTCTAATGGCTCTGATAGTTAAGGAAAAAAATCACAAATCCTTTTATTTTTTTATAGGGACAAATTAATGAATAATATGCAGTTAGATTTAGTTGAATTCTAGTGACTTCCTTTTAATTATTGTACTTCAATAGAATCATAATGAGATGAGGCAAAATATGTGGCTTTTTAATTTATTTTTTTCACTGAGATTTTTGGGGTGCTAATGTCGCCTTTTCTCCTTTGTTTTAGATGCTGTCATTTTTTCAGGGAATGTTTACTTTCTATCATCAAGGCCATGAACTTGCCAAAGACTTCAATCACTACAAAATGGAACTACAGATCAACATTCAGAATGTAAGAAAACGGAAGCTTTCTCCTAAAAAAGATGCTTGAGAGGTGTAGTTTTGATTTCTTTGGTGTATGAAAAGCCTTAAACCGAGACCAGGCTGATCTGTTGGTACCGAGAAACTGAGGCTACGTTGCCACCTTCTGGTCAGTTCTTGGTGTAACAAACTGTTTTCCAGGAAGGGAGGCTCCGAATTCTGCTGCAGGCGGCTCTGTTTTGTTTTGTTTTGTTTTGTTTTTCAAGAATTCATTTCCTATAATTTATTTTTCTTCCCTTATTTTCAGAAAAGTCATGAAGTATGTTTTTACAATCAAAATTTCACATAATTTGCCTTATTTTTCCAGTTTTATTGAGATATAATTGACACACAACACTGTGTAAGTTTAAGGGTTACAGCTTAATGACTTCACTTATTATATTGCAAGATGATTTCCGCATAAGTTTAGTTAATATCTATCACTTCGTGTAGTTAAAAAATTTTTTTTCCTTGTTATGATAACTTTGACTATCTACTCTTAGCAACTTTGAAACAAGTCATGTGGCAGTGTGACATAGTTATTCTGCACTTTGTGAGGCAGTTCTAAGGATAACCTCTGTTGTGTAAGTCTAAGTCTGCTCTGTATGAAACAGACAAAACAGTCCTCCACTTTAAATTTAAGGCGTTTCAATTCTAATTTAACTTTCTTCTGTTACTTGTATGTCTTATTTGATATTTATTCCCAGATAGGCTAACAGTTCCAG
Source organism: Lagenorhynchus albirostris (assembly GCF_949774975.1). Taxonomy (NCBI): domain Eukaryota; kingdom Metazoa; phylum Chordata; class Mammalia; order Artiodactyla; family Delphinidae; genus Lagenorhynchus; species Lagenorhynchus albirostris. The sequence goes on from NC_083098.1 coordinate 27,471,417, forward strand.
TGGAATTTCTTTCCTGTGTTTTGTGCCTCCCTATTCACTAATGTATTGGTGTTCACAGTTGCTGTTGGCCCTTTATTGTTTTCCTAGGAAATGTATGGTTTCTGTTAGGTCTTGGATAAAGAGTTTTTTTGAGAACTGTTAAACAGTATAATGTATGTGATTTTGATCAGAAGGTGGTAGATGTTTTTCCTTTCAACACTTTTGTTGATTTTGGAAGTGTCCTCTTTGAAAAGCTATTCAAGTTATGTTTAATGTAATTTCAAACCTTGTTAAAAACACAGTGAGTGAGTTTTGGGACAGACTCTCAACCCATCCTGAAAGACATACAAGGAGAAGGATGGGGATCTCTGTGCTGTTTGCTACCTGACCTTCAACTTCTTATAATCTTAGAAATTGAGGACTAATGGTTTTTGTGTAGATCTTGTTTCTAAGTTATTTTGGTATAGTTGTTCCCTACATTGGGAATGTAGGTAACGAAATCTCTTGTGTTTTGTAATTTATGCGTCAATTTGTATTTGAAGATTCTACATTCTGTTCAGTTAAATGACTAAAAGAGTACATTCCTCCCTACACCCTCCAAGATCAGTGACATAAAGTAACATAATTTAAAAATATGTCAAAGTGTATATGTGTAGATTAGTCCTAACTTCAAAAGTGTCTCTGTAGGTAGTAGAACATTTAGTCTAATGATACTGTGATGTATCAGAATACTTCTGTAGACAGCAGAACACAGCGTTTGTAAAAAGAACATTACATAGTTTAGAAGATTAGGTTATAATCCTGATTTTTTCTTTTTGTCCCCCTCCACTAACTGTATAACTTGTGTCTGTACCTCATCTGTCAAGGGCAGGGCTGGCCTGGATGAGAACCTTCAGGCATAACTGATTCATAATTTGTGTAAAATGAGGAGACAGGATCCCTTATTCAAAAATGAAGAATTTCAAGACAGCGATGGCAGAGCATTAGATCAAGTGCGCGACCTTCTGAGCACAGGGCTGTGGGTGACGGCACGGGCTACCTGCCCGTGAAGCCAGCCGGGCCTCAGGGTCTGGGGACACATCAGCGTCTCCTGGGGGCTCCAGAGAAACTGTCCATGCACAACTTGCTTATGTGGAAGTTCATTTATCACACCCACCCTGGGGTCAGGGGCCTATTGGTACCTTAAATACACCAAAATAATTTCAGCGAGATTCAAGATTTAAATGGGAGTGAGCAATACTCAGGCATGAACTACTGTAAGCAACACTTGAAGACAGCCTATCATTTGAAATGGGTCAGCTGGTCAATGGAATCTAACTTAGTCTATTAAGAACCTAACACACATACTTGGTAACTTGCATTTCCCATAAAGAACTGGGCGAAGAACAAGCTACTGGAAAAAATCTTTTCCTGTGTCCTCTGGAACTTCAGGATTGTCATCAGGAAGTTGCCTGGGGTCCTCCACCTCTCTGCCTTTTGTTCTGGCTCTTTCTGAGGCTGCTCGTGCAGCTCTGCAAGTAGAGGCTCTGCCTTCCGCCTCACCTTCAGTGTTGAGGACACCTGATCCAGAAGTCGCCTGTGCTCTTTACTTTTGCTTCTAGCTCATTCTTTGCCCTTCAGAAATACCAGAACCTTTGAAACACATGCCACTCATTCTACCTCACCTGCTATATCTCAGTATTGCTGTAATTTACTACTTTCTTGGCCATTTCTCTCATTCCCTGAGGATGTCAGCTTTTAGCATATCGAAGGGGAAGTGTTGCATAAAACTACGTATTACAAAAATCCCAGCTGTGTGTTACTTTTTTTTTAATTGCAGTATAGTTGATTTACGATGTTGCTAGTTTCAAGTGTACAGCAAAGTGATTCAGTTATACATACATATGGAGATATCTATTCTTTTTCAGATTCTTTTCCATTATAGGTTATTATTTTGAGTAGAGTTCCCTGTGCTACACAGTAGGTCCTTGTAGTTTATTTTATATATAGTAGTGTATATATGTTAATCCCAAACTCCTAATTTATCCCTCCCCGCCCCCTCCCCTTTGGTAACCATAAGTCCATCTTCTACATCTGTGAGTCTATTTCTACTTTGTAAATAAGTTCATTTGTATTATTTTTTTAGATTCCACATATAAGCAATATCATATGGTATTTGTCTTTCTCTGTTTGACTTCTGTGTGTTACTTTTTATGCTATGCGTATTTATGTATTGAAAGAAATATACCGAAATGTTGAAACCAAATCTTAGAGTGAACTATCTGTGCACTATAATGGTAGAGATAATTTTGGTCAACTTTTAGGTATTTTACTATAGAAAAAATGACAAAAACCATTTTATAATCAGAAAAAAGGTAAAAGTTATTTAAAAGTGAAAATAACCTATTTTCACCCAACTGGTTTCACCTTTTCTGTTGTAAAAATGGTTAGACCTTTTTTTTGAGAGAGATTCAGTCTTTTTCCATTTTCCATAATCTAGAGTAATTAATGGACAGCAAAAAAGAGCAGGTTGGTTTTTAAAAAATAGACTTTGCAGAAGAATGTAAATTACATCAAAATTAAAGGATATTAAAAAAAACTAATTTAAAATTTTTGTGATCTCTATCCCCAAAGGAGACTAGAGTAGAGTTCTTCGCAGGAAGAAGTAGAATCCTAAGAAATTTTAGGGATTCTGAAGGAGTACCCAGAAGATACTAAGAATGGTGAAAAATAATTTAAGGATATGCACAGATATTTTTGTTACAGTTTTGTGAGCAAAGTAGAACACTAAAGTGATAAACTATGTTACCAGAAAAAAAAAAAAGATTGGAAGTGACTGTGTAAAAATATGAACATGATTGTTTCTGAGAGGTGAGTTTCTGGTCACTTTTTAATCTTGTTTATACCACCTCTTTTTGCCTCCCAGGCAGGGCTGTTTGTGCTGTCTCCTCTCTCTGTTTTATAATGTTGTGAATTAGCTTTTATAACCCCCCCCCAAAAATTTTTTTTAAATGTACTTTCTCTTTCATTCAGATAAAATTTTAGTTTGATATTGAAGATTCTCTTTTTTCCTTTGTTAGGGAATAATTGTCACTTTTCAGTGACTTAATTGCAATTAAAAAAATAATGCCACTTACATTTATTTTGTTGCCATGTACCAGGTGTTACCTACGTGCTTTTCTTTGGATTGTACACATTTAGTCTTCAAAGGTGTCCTATGATGTAGATTTTTTTATTCCTTCTTCACAGATAAGGACAGTGAGGAAAAAGAACTTGCTGACGTCATACTGCTTTAAGGCCAGGGCAGCACTGGAACTTGGGCAGGCCCAAGGCAGTTGCTTTCAGATTTAGTGTTGGTATAGAAATGGGTTCAACTCATGGTGTATCTGGGGTCAGTAAATATAGGAACTGGGGAACATCCTGATATGGCCATTTGGCTTCCCTGGACCTTAACAATTTCTGGGTAACATGGGAGTCACTTTAATGGTAAGATCTCAGGTTTAGGTACTGATGGTAAACCTCAGCTCGCGTCTACCTCTCAACAGTTCTAACCTGCGTTCCCCTCACTCCCATGGAAGGTGTCCTTCGGGTGTTTTTAGACTTGATCACCTGTTGCCGTGGCATCCACTGCACTCCATTCCTTACTCTGTCACGTCCCCATTCATAGGGCACTTGAGATGTTTGAGGATTGCAGTGAGGGGTGTGTGTTAGCACCCTACCCCTTCTTTTCTGTTTTATTATTTTGGGAGGTTACTAAAGCAGGCTGCAGGGGGCCCACCCCCTGATGTCTTACAGCTGCTTCGTGAAACCCTCTTTATATATATTTAAATTAATTAATTAATTTACTTTTGGGTGTGTTGGGTCTTCGTTTCTGTGTGAGGGCTTTCTCTAGTTGCAGTGAGCGGGGGCCACTCTTCATCGCTGTGCGCGGGCCTCTCACTGTCGCGGCCTCTCTTGTTGCGGTGCACAGACTCCATGTGTCCGAATTCCAGCTTAGTCTCCACATTGAATTCTCCTCCCCCCGGTAGGTGATGTAATGAAATATTTAATTTATAAGACTTAAGACTCATTGGTTTGGAAATTTGTTTATTTATCAAAGCATGCAAGGAAAGGAAATACAGCAATGTTGTTTTATCAGCATTGGGGAACGCTACGCTATCTCGTAGGTTATTGTGAGGATTAAAGCACCGTAAACTGCTCTCAGTCATGTCATTCACAGTGTAAACACTCTCATGTGACCTATGGTAACACTTAAGGTCTATCATTATTATTATTTGATGATATCTTCCTATTCAGCCAGAAATTAGAATTGGAAATTGCTAGGTTCCAGCCACTCTATTATTTGTGCTCAAATTTTGAGAAATGTAATTTTCACCCTCATTTGTAATTTGCCTAAAATAATACATTAAAAAATTTAGCTGAACCTTCCTTTTCCTTCCCAGTGCAGAATCACATCTGAGGAAGGACGGCAGTGGGGGCAGAGTGTACCACGTGGAGGGGTCTGTGACAGTGAAAGTGGGGGGGGGAAGGTGCAGAGGCAGCTCGTACAGAAGAGGTAGCTGGCATATTTGGGAGATTGGTTACGTTGAGCAGATATGTTAATTGAGCAAATAAGTAAATCTTTTGAGAATAATGGGAGCCATGTTTTTTACTGTCTGAAAAGAAATGTGCAGAATTGGAAAGGGGTGGGCTAGAAAGAAACCTGAAGTACTGGATTGGAATTAAGTGTAATGGTATGAACTCATGGGTTTTAAGATAGATAGGTACAGAAGTTGTGATATGTATATAAATGTGTATATATATAAATGTATTCACACACATATATATATATACATACATGCATTTTCTCAATCTATCTTCCAGGAAGACCTAGAAGCAATAGCACCCCCTTAGCTGTGAGCACACTGTCCCTAGATCTTGGTTTCTAAATATTACCAGAGTGAAATAAGTCAGAAAGAGAAAAACAAATGTCGTATATTAATGCATATATGTGGAATCTAGAAAAATGGTACAGAGGAACCTATTTGCAGGGTAGGAATAGAAACACAGACATAGAGAACAGGTGGGATGAATTGGGAGATTGGGATTGACACAAATACACTACCAGGTATAAGATAGATAGCCGGTGGGCACCTGCTGTATAGCACAGGGAACTCAGCTTGGTGCCCTGTGATGACCTAGATGGGTGGGATGGGGTGGGGGAGGGAGGTCCAAAAGGGAGGGGATATGGGGATATATGTATATGTACAGCTGATGCACTTCGTTGTACAGCAGAAACTAACACACCATTGTAAAGCAATTATACTCCAGTAAAAAAAAAGTACTACCCTCCCCTGTAAGGAACAATGACTCCTTTGGAGAGATGGCTGATTCTAGGACTGGGACAGAGAAAGTATAAAGTAAACCTGGGATACCTTTTTGGACCAGAGGGTGAGGGGTTACTCAGAATTAAGGGGGTATGTCAAGAGAAACAGGAGCCAGCTAGAAGGGGCCTCTGCTGGTCAAATCTAGGACAATTTGAGCATTAACTTAAATAATGAGAATTTGGGATACAACTCATTAAGTTAATTGTGTATGTATGTGTGTGTGTGCACGTGCGCATGCGTGCACTAGCATCTATACATATATGACATGCACATATGTGTGTATATGTGTGTGTATGCATAAATATTAGATACACAGATAGAAGTGAGGGTTGTGGAGAATCTCAGTAAAGTGACAAAGCAGGTGAATAAAATTAGGGTATAATCAGTATTAAGATGGGGACAAGAAATCCCAGAGACATGAGAAACAGGAAGGCAGGAGAGGGAACAAGCCGTTAATAAATGAGTCCCACCCTCTTTGCAGCCCTGTACATTCTTATAGTACATAAACAAATTAAAAAAAAAAAAGCTCTCAGCTTGTGTTTGAAATAAGCCTCTGCAGTTAAGTTTCCCCTTTACAGTGTACATTTATCAGACTCTCCATCCCCCTAAAAAATGTACTATTCTATCATTTTTCTGCATTTAGAACTCTTGGTAACCCCTTTCATTGTAGGGAGGAGAGAGGAGGAATTTCAATAATAATTTTTCATCTTAGCTCTTCCACAGTTTCACATCAGCAGTTTTTCGGTATTCATACAATTATTTTTGAATGTAGATGGAAGAAATGTCGAGAAACTTGGTGCTGCTGACTCGTCAGGTTTGCCTGGGTATTTTCGTCACTTCACCTTGCATGTCCATTTTCAGTCTAGCCATTTGACAGAGATATTGACATCCCAAGTCTCCTGGGCTTCAGAAATGTGATTTGTCTTTTTAGATATCAAAGACATTATTTGTAAGTGAGATTCCCCCCTACTTCCTTCTTCGATGAAGAAACATCATTTTCAAGTGCAATTGCCATGACCTGGAAAAAATGACACTGATGTTTATTAGTTTGCAAAGAAGAATTAAGTTTTTCAGATTCTGAATTCCTAGACATATTGCTGAGATAATAGTAATGAGTCAGATTGATTGTTGCAAAGGAAAGACTTCCCAGATAGATATTTTATGGCCTATTTTTTTAAATGTAAGATTTAGTAATATTGTGAGACCTGCAGGCAGGAATTCTTGTGTTGAATAATAGAATTATTCTTGGTGTTAGAAAGCTTCAAAAGTAAATAACCTCTAGTAACCTTGGTTTCTATATCTCTGTTAACTACTTAACCACTAATTTTTTTTTCTTTGCACAGTGATCTCAACAAAGAGATACATGGGAAAGGATGGGTATATTTTGAGAAATTTGTACAAAAACACTACAGATTTAATTATAGTTATCCAGAGACTTAAAAACAGACATGAAAAATCTCCTGTGGGAACTTAAAACTTGTATGTGTTTTTTAAATCCTTTTCAGACACGGAATCGTTTTGAAGGAACAAGGTCAGAAGTGGAAGAGCTTATGAACAAGATTAGACAGAATCCCAAGGACCACAAACGAGCGAGTCAGTTCACAGCGGAAGGCTACCTGTATGTACAGGAAAAAAGTAAGAGGCTCTCCAACAGTGATGAATAACTAATTAAAAATTAGTTTAAAACTCTCACTGTAATTTGATACTTTTGGAGTAATTATTCCTACCGCTTTCTTGCTCTCTCCTATCCTGGAAGGCATACGTTGGACTTTTTGGGGAAAACACATTCCTGCTCTAGGGAGGGGACAGTGAGATTAGGAACTCTGTGAGCACCCTGCTTTCCAGCCACAGCCCCCGAATTCTGTGCCACACTTTGTTAAAACTTGCTTGCAAGGGAGCCGGGATTTGGTGACAGACTGAAAGCGAGGTGGGATAGTACCTTTTTCCTCATTTCCTCTCATCCCCACCCATCTTTATCTCACTCACACACACAGACACACACACACATACGCGTATGCACCCCTCTCCCCATAACCCTGTTCCTCCATGTTAAAGTCAAGAAGGACATATTTCTCTTCTTCTTTCACATTATTTCTTTGCACATTTATTTGAGATGGTTTTTGGTTCTTGTTGAAATTTTCAGGGCAATTGCATACGGCTACAAAAAAATACTCCTAGTTGACATGCTAACTTGTCTCACTGAATTTCAGCATTGTTGCCATCTTAGTTGTTATGCAGTGTGTAGAGTATCCTTATTTGGAAATTAAGGCACCCCAAGACGATTTCAGACTTCTGAGAGTTTGGTCTTATTTTAACGAAGCTCTTAAAGTTTACCTCTTCAACTGTAGGGCTTGATTGCTAGCCAGTAGGGGGAGGAGTATGTGAAAATGTTTCTGTATTTCCTGTTTCTCTCCCTTCCCGCCGGGTGCTTTAGAGTTTTTGTTTGTTAAGTGGCTGATTTACAGGATTTTCAAACTGAATAACTTCATAGCAGAGAGACTCATGGAACAGCCATGTGATACGGATGTTCATGTTATAGGCAATCGCAGAATAGGGGTTCTTTTTCCATTTGCCCTTATTTAATGTGGGCTTAGTCTTCACGGCTCATGACTGGCATGGCAGAACTCTACATTTTTCTAATTTTTTAATCTTTCTCTTTTTTTTCAAAAAAACTGAGAGGTAATTTATTTTTACATATTTTGGTTGAACAGTAAAAGCATGCCGTTTCTAAAGGTGCCATTAGGAACAATAGCACAACAGCTATTGAAGTGTGTATAGAGTGAATGTTTTATTTTTTAAAAATTGTATTGAAGTATAGTTGATTTACAGTGTTGTGTTAATTTCTGCTGTAGAGCAAAGTGAGTCAGTTATACATATATATATTCTTTTTCATATTCTTTTCCATTGTGATTTATCACAGGATATTGAATATAATTGCCTGTGCTGTACAGTAGGACCTTGTTGTTTATCCGTCCTGTATTTACTAGTTTGCATCTGTTAATCCCAAGCTCCCAATCCATCCTTCCGCCTTTAATTTTTTTTATCCTCTTAATCTCAGTTTGTTTATTTAATTTGAAAGAACTAAAAATACAGGGTGGAGACATGAGAAGGATAGAGATTTTGTATTATATGTCCAAAGCGAAAAATCACAGGAAATTTTGATTTTTAGATTCATAACTGTTGCTTAACTTACTGGCTTTGAGAGAAACGGGGCTGAAATTGGACTGGAAAAAAACAAAAAAAACAATAGTGACAGAATTCTTCACTTGTTAGCAGTATGCCAGGCACTGTGCTAAGCTGTTTATCCAACTTGTTTCATTTAATCCATTAAAAACCCCTGTGAAGTGTACAGTGCTGTTATCACCCCATTTACCAATGAGAACATGGAAACACTGAGGAGTAAACAATGTTTCCTGGATCATACACCTCCTCAGTGCTGGAATTGTCCTAGGCTGGAGTCCGTGTTGTACCCTCTCCTGCAGTATTGCCTGAAGCTTGGATGGTGTGAAAAACCATCGCTAATCTCTATGCTCAGAGCTGGTTGAGTAGGGTTGGGTGGTGTCAGGAGGGGATGGCAGCTTAATCAGTGAAGGACCTTCCTTGATATTTGGGGCCAAAGACTCTGAGGTTTGGCTTTGCCATTTCTCAGGCATTTGGTCTAAGCCTAAGACTTTTTAGATTAAAAAGACAGTAGGACTTCCCTGGCGGTCCAGTGGTTAAGACTCTGTGCTTCCAATGCAAGGGACACGGGTTCGATCTCTGGTCGGGGAACTAAGATTCCACATGCTGCAAAAAAGCTTAGCTTTACCATTGTTAGTAAGGGCAGCTACTTACAAGGTGCTTCAGTGGATTTAAAGCACTAGATCGATTTATAGACTAAATGCTTTTCTCCACTGTGATTCTACAGTTCTGTCATTTTTTAGAGGCCAGAATTGCATCCAAAACCATCACATATATTCAGTGGAATTCTTGAAACCCTCATGAGCTCTTCATACGTAGACACAAACAAGAAGCATAGTTTACAATTAAGAGATTTTCAGGTATGAGATAACAGTCTAGCAAATTATTTGAAAAGTATGTCTTGAAATTACTTCCGTGTTGCTGAAAACTCTTAGGACTGTCTCTACGAGCTTTCTTATTTCCCCTTGTTTTTCCCTTGTCTGAGACCAGCTGTGTTGCTGATTTGTTTCCTTGAGCTGTGTTAGTTGCTGCTTCTTGGGTTTTTCCTCTTCAGGACTGTGTTTGGAACTCTGCATATCTGCTTCTTTATGAGGAAAAAATGTAAAGTCCTATTTCTTTTCTTTTTTAATTTAATTTTTATTTTATTTCTTAAATTTTTATTGGAGTAGAGTTGATTTACAATGTTGTGGTAGTTTCAGGTTACTTTTTATTTTATATTGGAGCAGAGTTGATTAACAATGTTGTGTTAGTTTCAGGTATACAGCAAAGTGATTCAGTTATACATATATATGTATCTATTCTTTCTCAAATTCTTTTCCCATTTAGGTTATTACAGAATATTGAATAGAGTTCGCTGTGCAAAACAGTAAGTTCTTGTTGATTTAAAGTTATGTCTCTTGTTGAAGGGCCTCCTCCGTTTGGTTCCAGCTGGGTCAAACACTACTGCATGTATCGGAAAGCGGCCAAGAAGTTCAACATCATTCCGTTCGAGCACAGATCTGGGGGGAAACTAGTAAGTCTTTGCTTTTATTTATTTATTTTTTAAAAAAATATTTACTTATTTATTTATTATTTTTTTGCTGCAACAGGTCTTAGTTGCTGCGCGCAGGATCTTCAGTTGCGGCATGTGGGCTTCTTAGTGTGGCATGCATGTGAGATCTAGTTCCCTAATCAGGGATCGAACCTGGGCCCCCTGTATTGGGAGCGCAGAGTCTTACCCACTGGACCACCAGGGAAGTCCCAAGGCTTTCCTTTTATACTTTATATTCTCTGTGAGGTGGTCTTTGAGGGTATCTTTTTAATGTTGTTTATATTCACTCATGATAAATACTTTCATTTTGTTTTTAGAATGAAAATCTTTTTTTTTTTTTTTAAATAAAATAGGCCAGAAAAAAATTCCTGTGTTTTCTGAATTGTTGGCATGGGTTTTTATGGTCAGATTTTTTTTTTTTTTTTTTTAAGGAGAAAAGTAGAATCATTTTGTGTCCCTGTTATTGGAAGATCCAGTTAACACCTACAACAGACTTTCATGACTCAGTGGTTTGTCTGCTCACGATTTACACGGGAGGCCTGATGGGCACACATAGATTCATACAGATGAAAAGATTATATAGAGTAGATGATCTGTAACGAAGTTTACTGTTTTTCACTTAAACTTTAACGTTCTCGCTTAGACACTCCCCATTTAGCTTACTCCTCCCACAGAAGTAAAAAGCAAAGGAACTCATGATAGCTGGAAAAGGGCGAGAAGCCCTTAGGAGCTGGCTGGGTAGGAAAGGTGATCTTTGTTTTAAAACGGAAACTGCAGCTGTGGCAACAATAGCAGTCAAAACAAAGCTCCTCCCACTAGGGTTGCACATACCTGGTAATGCATTTTAAGGTCAATTCATTGCTTGCTGGGTGGATGGGCATAATTTTTCTTATGTGAATACAGAATTAACCCAAGTTCACTTGTATTTACACATACTTTGCATCTTCCTGAAAAATATTTAAAGCCGCTTATAATACAAACGCATTTTTGTGATATTGAAATAGACATGGAAAATCAAGTCCGTGGCAAAGAGGAGGAAGTGAGGTTGTCACCCTTGGAGGGTGATGGGTTAAGACTGAGCGTGAGAGTTTTTGTCGTTGTTGTTTTGTGGTGGTAGTGTTGTTTTAAAGATCGCAGTAATTTATGTTTGTCAAATGTAATGTGTCAGACGCATAGAAAGCAAAATTTGTTGCTTTTTAATAAAAGAGCAAATTCCATGAATGAACAGCAGCAGTGCACAATTCATTCACCAAATGCCCGCGATTATTTCACATTTCAGAGGGCCACTGATACAATCAAAAGTTGTAGTAAAAGGATAAATATGGGTTCACTTCAGCATCTCTGTACATTTCAGTTATAAACTGAGCATGAGGTTGGAGTGTGAGTTTCCTGTCAAGTCCCAAGACATGTCTGCTTAGTGGTGTCTTTCTGTTTGAGCTACCAAATAATAAAAAATATATTTAAACACATGACTGATATTTTGAATAATTTTATATTCAAATGCTTGTTTAATATTAGAGATCCTTATGTTCCAGAAAATATTAAAATAGTCTAGAAGGGTTTACTCAGACTCCTTACAGTTTCTCACTGGGAACCTGCTTCTGCGTTGCTTCTGTTTCCTGTTTTCTACCTCTTTTTAATGCTCTTAAAGAGCATGAGGAGGATGGTTTAGGGAGGTAAATGGTACGATATTTAAACGAAAACTCAGGAAAGATAAATTCAGGGTGATTCACTTTAAGAAACAGCAAAACCATATAGTTGGAGTGGTTCCAGCTTTAGATGCTCACAATGGCTGATCCAGGGTCCTTAGTGTACTTTTAGGTAGATTCCTGTGGAACTGAAGTCTTTAAAGGTCAGAAATGGTTACATATGGACTGTTTTATATGGTATAATGTAATGTGACATACAAACACATTATCCTTCTTTTAACGAGGGGACAATAAGAGAATAACAAATATAGGCATGTGGAAACTGTATTGTTAACCCACCTTTTAAAATTAGCACTCATAAGGTCTGGTTTAATTTTATTGTAATCAAAGCAGGGTCTTGAAAACCTTAAGAAAAGGACAGTGACAAAAAAGAATTTGAAAGAGAATAGATACATGTATATGGATAACTGAATCACTTTGCTGTACATCTGAAACTAACACAATGTTGTTAATATACTTCAATATAAAATAAAAAGTTAAAAAAAATGGCTGCGACTCTAAATAAAGTGGTTTGAAAGAGAATAAGATAGAGGAACCTAAAGTCTGAACCTTGCCTCCTCCCCCCATCAAATATAGGGTGCTTAATTCCGTATACGTTTATACTGTAGTTCTTGAGAATGTTTAAAATGATTCTTTGCAGGGGGACGGAGAGGTGTTCTTTTTGAAAGAATGTATCAGAAGACATACTGACTCCATCGACAGAAGGTTTTGTTTTGATGTAGAAGCTGCTGACCGGTAAGTTATTGGCATTATTGGACTTTATGAAAAGAGTCATTTAAAAAAATGATTTAAAAAAAATAGAAGTTAATTGCAACTGAGATGTCTGTGGCCTGGAAGAGTGGTATCTCGTTATCTTTCCAGGCTGTGTATTCACCGCGGGCTGTTTCGTCTTGGTCACTATGTTGAGCTGTGCAGTGATAGCTTAGCCTTGGCTGAAGTTTGGCATCATCTTAACTAGTGTTGTCACTTAAAAAATGACCTTGGAGCATTTCATTGTTGATCTAAGCCTTCCAAGTATATACTCTGTATGTGGTGGAGGGTCATAGGCAAACTCTGTTTATTCAAAGACTAGGTCTCATTTTTTCTTGTGGTATGACTTTTAGTTATTTAGTTAGAAAAGAATCTTTGCTGGAGAGAAGGAAGTAAAAAAAAGAAAAAGAAAAACGAAGCTTGTTTGTCAATATTACTGCTTGCTGGCATTTGTTTCTGCGTCCTGAAGCACTAAGGAAAATCACGGTACTCGTAGAATACTTCCTTTTTTAATGGCTGACACTGTGGAGGTTCCTTGCCAGCCCTGGTTTTGGTAACAATGGTCTTTAGATAACACTGTTTCATACTTGTATAATAGAAGTTCACAATATGAGATTTTTTAAACACAAGTTCATTTTAGGTCAGGACCCAGGAATACAAAAATAATTAATTCTTCTCTTCCCTCAGATGATATAACTGAGTCTATGGTGTTAGTGCAGAGGGGGAAGATCTGTGCTTTACTATCCAAAAAATGAATTGAAGACCAGGTACATAAAAATGTGCTCTTATGCACCATGATAAATATGGCCCTACAAAGAAAAGGACAGATGGTTTAATGTGCATTTTGCCAAGACTGGAAAAAAATGAAAGAGAATGTCATTGTGAAAGAGGTTAAATTTCAAGCCAGTTAGGACTGGTTCAAAAACTTCAAGAAGAGATTCGGGCTGTGTAATACAACTTGAGCATAAATATGTGTGCATACACCCATTGTAAGCATTTACTGAGTTTTCTCTAAGTGCCAGTGTTCTGAATTCTTCTGTGCTTTATCTCAGTTCATCCTCAGCCCAGCTCTATCAGGTAGACATTATCCTTCTCATTTTATGGTGAGAGACTGGGGCCTAGAGAGCTTAAGTGATTCTCCTAAGGTCACGTAGCTAGTAAGTGGAAGAGCTGAAATTTGAACTCTTGCATCCGCCTCTAGACCCCAAGCTCTTAACCACTGTGCTGCAGGCATTAGAGTATAACCATGTAAGTGTGTTGTTTCCTAAATAATTGACAGAGGCGAGTCAGCAACGCTGTCTACTAGAAAATGTGTTCAATGAGATTCATCTGCTTTGCCTCGAAAGGATAATTCTAGTACTTCCATATAGTAACACAATTCATATTGTTTTTGTCCAGCCCTATATTTTCTCTGAGACCTTGATCGTGCCAAGTGCTCTTCTGCAATCGGGATCTTTATTACGATTATAACTACTTTCCATCCCTCGTAAAGGTTGATGAGGGGTTACTATGGAGTCATTTCCCTCATGATATCATCTTGTAAGGAGACTCTCAGAACTGGGGGAGACCTTAGAGATGATCTAGTCTAGTGGTTTTCAAACGACTTTATAGGGATGCCTTCTTTTCAAATAACACCTTTACATTTATGCATATGTGAAATAGAAAAAAAAAAGAGAGTTCTCTTATTAAAGTGGGGTAGGGGGCCTGGATCCTTACCCTCTCAGCTTCATTCTTGCAGAAATCTCTAATTTATTTCCATTGACGCTCAGAGCTGCTCTCTGGGAACTGGGTGTAGAGGGACCACTAATCTAAGTGATTCAAGAAAGGCATACAGAGGATCTGACGTCTAAATTGATAACTGAAGGCTTATTTGGAGTCAGCTGGGATTGAGACACATTCCAGGCAGAGTGATGTATAATATATGTAAAGTTCTGGAGACGAGAGAGCGTGGTCCGCTTGAGGTCCCTCCCCCCGGGGGACACCCAGCGTCACTGGAGCAGAGAGCCAGGGAGGATGGGAGAGGAGGCTTGAGAAGGGAGGCAAAGGCCTGACCTTGAGGTTTTTGAGCTTAACCTATTAAATGGTTTTAAGCAGGGCACTGAGTGATAGAGTTATATTTTTCAAAACTCACTCTGGCAGAGTAGAGAAAGTTTAAAAACGGCAGGAGTGGTTGGAAGGGTTATTCTTTTTTTTTTTTTTTTTTTTTCAGTACGCAGGCCTGTCACTGCTGTGGCCTCTCCCGTTGCGGAGCACAGGCTCCGGGCGCGCAGGCTCAGCGGCCATGGCTCACGGGCCCAGCTGCTCCACGGCATGTGGGATCTTCCCGGACCGGGACACGAACCCGCGTCCCCTGCATCGGCAGGCGGACTCTCAACCACTGCGCCACCAGGGAAGCCCGGAAGGGTTATTGATTGGTGTGGTGGAGCCGGAAAGGAGCCCAGTGCATCTGTTTGAGGGAGACTTTTAGAGACAGATTTAGAGAGAAGTTGGATGTTAGAGTATAGAGTGAAGGAGGGGAAGGAAAACACAGGAGGCATGAGGGTGGAGGAAGATGATGAATTCGGCTGTGGTCCTGTTGAGTTAGGTTGCGGTGAGCCGTTCAGTAATACACCCAGCAGGAAATTGAGTACAGCCCTTGGCAGCTTCAGTGGCATTGGACTTGGTGTTTACCGTCTACCTCCTGCAGCTCTCCCGTCCTTTGACTGTCTCCACAGTGAAACAGGCAGGTCCTCCCCCGATTTGGGCACCTGTCCATTTTCAGCCATTGCTCCTCAAGTGTTACTTCCCACTGTTGTCTTGTTTGTGTTTCGCCGTCCATTCACTTGGTTTCACCCTCAGAGTGTCTCTCTACAATCTGTATCTTTCTTACCTTTTTCCGTGTTTGGAACTACTTATTTATTTATTTATATTTTTTTTTTGCGGTACGCGGCCCTCTCACTGTTGTGGCCTCTCCCGTTGCGGGGCACAGGCTCCGGGTGCGCAGGCTCAGCGGCCACGGCTCACGGGCCCAGCCACTCCGCGGCATGTGGGATCCTCCTGGACCGGGGCACGAACCCGTGTCCCCTGCATTGGCAGGCAGACTCTCAACCACTGCGCCACCAGGGAAGCCCTGGGACTACTTTTAGGATCTTCCTTATATGGTGTGTCTCCAGTTCTCTTCCTTTTATACTTTTCTTAGTCATTTCAGTATCATTTCAGATGATTCATGTAGGACTTTGCATCTTTCTCCTTCAGCTCCTCTCCTTCAGTCACCTGTTCTTCACCTTCCCTCAGCCATTCCCTCTGTGCTCTCTCCTTAGATCGTGTCATTACGAGGACAGGCACCCCCTCTGTCATCTCAGTTGCAAGGCTTTCTCCTTCTGACACCACCTTCTACTCTTCACTGCTTACTCTTTTCTAGTAAGTATCCTTAGCTTACAATCAACTGATCCTACTGTTCTCAGCCCCTCACACCCTCACTTCTTTCCTTGCCAAGTGTGAATTTCAGTCATTCATTAAAGTCACTCTTTTCAGTACACTCAACTCCATTGCCCTTCCCTCCCTTTACTGTACTTGTCTGCACAGCTCCAACTTAAGTTAAGATTCACCTCTGCCTTCTCTCTTTCTAGAGAAATGTATTCTACCATGTTCACTGGGATCACTTCCGATTCCTGACCACTGGCTTCAAATCCCATTAATCCCAACCACAAATCATGTTCCACTGTCTTAGTTCCTTCATTCTCCTAGTTGACGGGTATTTCACAGTTTCCTCCTTCTCTAAGCCTCTGGCACTGCCTCCCGGTCCTGATGAAATAGAGGTAATTCGAAGAGCTCTTCCACTGCCATGGATACCCGCTCCATCAGCGGTACCCACCCTGCTGTCCCCATCACCGTGGGAACTGTGTTCCTGACTGAGGCCAACCTCTCTGTCTAGCTGTTTCCATTCCCTCTTCACCTCCCCTCTCTCCTGGTTTAGGATGTCACTCAAGCACTTCTTCCTTTCTTTCTTTTTGACACCAGCTTTGCCCTTTCTACTAGATGAATCCCATCAGCGTACAAAACTGATTCTTAATTTTATCCATCTTTTACAAAAAACACCACCACCACCATCACCAGTGACAAAACCCCTCCTTGACCAGTCTTCTCTTTTGTCTGCTGCCCATATCTCTTTTCCCATAAACAGTAGAAATTCTTCTTCTTTTTTATTTTATTTTTTCTCGCAGCATTGGATCTTCGTTGCTGTGCACGGGCTTTCTCTAGTTGCAGCGAGCGGGGGCTACTCTTCATTGTGGTGTGCAGGCTTCTCATTGCGGTGGCTTCTCTTGCTGTGGAGCACGGGCTCTAGGACACGTGGGCTCAGTAGTTGTGGCTCATGGGCTCTAGAGCGCAGGCTCAGTAGTTGCGGTGCACGGGCTTAATGGCTCCTCGGCATGTGGGATCTTCCTGGACCAGCAATCGAACCCGTGTCCCCTGCATTGGCAGGTAGATTCTTAACCACTGCACCACCAGGGAAGTCCCAAAAATTGTTCAAAAAGCTCTTATATTCAGGTCTCCCATTTCCTTCCTCTTGTGCTCCTTTGCGTCCTCTTCAATCAGGCCCTTGCCTCCACCTCTCCACTGGGTTTTTCTGTTGTTGCTGTTAAGGCCATCATGTTCTTGCTGTGCTACAGCCAGTGAGCAGTTCTCAGTCCTCCTGTTCTTTCCTGGCAGTAGCATCGGACATGGCCAGTCACCCTCTCCTCTGTGATACACTTGCTTCACGTGGCTCAATAATGTCACACCTGCCTGCTTTTTCTCCCACCCCAATGGCTTTTCATCTTTTTTGGACTCCTTTGCCAGTTCCTCGTTTCCCAGACCTCTTGATGTTGGAATTCTCTGGAGCTCAGTCTTCAGATCTCCCCTCTGCAGCCCTAACGATCTTGAAAGCCTCAGGACTTTCCATGCTATCCATGCGTTGGTAACTCCCCAGATTTAGTATCTGTACCTGAATCTCTTCCCTGAACTCTAGGTTTTTATATCCAGCTGCCGACTCAGTTGCTTCTGGGATGTGTGATAGGCATTTTGAAGAGTGCAGAGGTTGGAGAGACTGAATGGTTTTTGTAAAATTTCCAAGAATTCTTGGGGGAAAGATATACTCTCTTTATGGACCCAATATTTTATATGGGTATATTAATTCAATCTTATCATATAAATACTACCATGTAAATCTTTTTAAAAAAGTAATACATGCTCATTGTAAGTCTTGTTCTAAAGCTCTTTGGTTAACTTGGAAAATATCTTCATGTGTGTATCTCCTTGAGCCTTTGGGCTCATGTGACTGTAATTAAGTTGAATTACAGACTTCTGTTGTCTTTGCTTTATTTCCTGATTTCTGAACAGGGGAACATCTATTCAGGTCTGATGTTACCATAAACCCCCCAGGTTTGATGTTTCTGGGGGCTCTTAGTTCCCTGCCACCCCCCACTGTCAGTGTGTTGCTGTTCGTCTCCCACTTTTGGAGCAAATTCTGGAGAGAAGGGGAGTGTACTCTCTCAGAGGTCTCCACCCTGATTCTGGGGTTCTGAAGGCATTTATTCAGTGAAAAGTTGAAATGAGATAGGCTCTTCTTTTGTCTATTTCCCTGATTCCTGGCCAAGCCGACTGTTGGGGATTATAAGCAATTTGTTCCTTGTTTATTAGGTATGAATTCCGTGAGGGTAGGAGCCTCATGTTAGCTCCTACAGTGCTTTATATGTGGTGGGCATTCACCAAATTTGTACTGGATTAAATGAAATTGAATTGTTGCCTAGCAGTGACGGGACTGGGATTAGATTCAATCAGGCGATGGTTAGTGAACCGTCCTTTTCTTCCGCACACATGGCAGCACTGTGAGCTCCAGTATTTGTATTCTGCTGAAAGAAAATAAACTTAACGCATTTTGGAGCATGTGGGTATTGCAGATGGGTTTCTGACGGGGTTTGTACAGAATTCCTATTGCAGACCTTCCTATATAGCAGTTTCACCACTGATTGCATAGGTTCCCTGTAAAGTTTTTTGTCTTCTTTCCTGGTATCAGTCTTTGCTATCTTTTATTCCTCGTGTTGGAAAAGCAGTCAGGTAACATTGTGACAATAGGCAATACTTCCATCAACTGCAGAATGGAGCCTGGGCTTGCGTTTGATCTGTGGACATGTAAATCAAGAGCTTTCACTTAATTGTTACATGAATTCATCAGGTTTGATTGCACGTAACAGAAAATCTCAAAATAAGATGACTTAAACAGTGTAGGAGTTTAATTTCTTCTCTTTGTTAGGAAGTCTACAGGGGATCCGGTCATCGTTGGTATGCTGCTTGGGGTCAGACACTGCCCACTCTTGTGCGCGGTTTACCTTCCTGGTCACCTTAGGTCCAAGATGCCGGCCCCCATTTATTATGTAGCATTGTCTGTTGTGGTAGGAATGCTTTTCAGAGGAAGTGCACACTACTTTTGGTCATATATCATTGGCCTGAGTGGAGTTGTATGGTTATACCTAGCTGCAAGGAAGCTGGGAAGTGCTGAGGCAAGGAAATGTCTGGAAACAGAAGAGAGCAATCCGTGTGCTGTTCTAATACTTGGGGAATCTCTTAGGAAGAATGAAGGGGAGAAGAGCTGGGTGGGTTGATTTCCAACTAGCCGTTACTGCTTTGATTCTCAATGGTTGGGAGGATGTGTGGTTCATTTTCCTTCCCTCAGTTCACTGAAAGGTTACTTTGACTATCTTAGTTGAGAGGTAGCATTTAGGAACACATGTGCCAAGAACACAAAGTGGAAAGGTAATCCAGAGAATGGGAGAAAATACTTGCAAATGATATATCCGATAAGGGACTTGTATCCAGAATATATAAAGAGCTCAGAACTCAATAATAAAAAGACAAATAATCCAATTAAAAATGGGCAAAAGTTCTGAATTAGACATTTCCTCAAGAAACTATACAGGTGTGTATAAGCACATCAAAGGACACCTGACATCATTAGCTATTAGGGAAATACACATCTAAACCACAATGAGGTATTAACCACTAGGATGACTGTAATTGAAAAGCCAGGTAATAACAAGTCTTGGTGAGAATGTGGACAAATTGAAACTCTTACATACTGATGGTGGGAATTTGAAATGGTGTAGCTGTTTTGAAACACACTTGCCAGTTCTTCAAAAAGTTAAAGTTACATGACCTAGAAAATTCTGCTCCTAGTGATGTGAACAAGAGAAATGAAAACCCATGTCTGCCTAAAGACTTGCCCAGGACTGTTCATAGAAGTATTATACATAAGAGCCCAAAAGTAGAAACAACACAAATATCCATCAGCTGATGAATAGATAGATAAATGTGCATGGCCATATGATGAAGTATGATTGGACAGTAAACATAAATGAAGAGCTAATACATGCTGTGTTTCGTTTTGAGGCAAATTACTCTCAGAGCCTGAGATTGTCTTTGCCAGTATTTTATTTAACACAGGTTCACTGTGGGAATTATAATAATTTCACCAGCCAGTAGCATATAGGATGAATAATGTCTCAATGTATACTGTCTCTAATAGCATATGTAACGTCTCTTAATAAGCTAATAAAGAAATAACATACTCTAAACCAATGCTAGATTAATTACACTGTTGTTCCAGGCAAGGGAAGATGAAGGGGATACATTTAGTTGAGGTGTACCTTTCTACCAGTTGGCTCTTGGGAGGAGACAGCATGACCCATTGAGAGCAAAAGTGGAAAGTCCCCGGTTGCTAGGGAACGAAGGGGCCAGTGTGGATGGGCAAGATCTTCTTTGTGGGGCTGCTGCATGGCTTTTGCTGCTGCTGGTAAGAGTCACCTTCACCACAGCAGGAGCTAACGCCCCACGTCTTCAGAGAGCTATTTAGATCAACAGAGGGTAGCCTTGCCCAGACCGAACACACCCGAGTAGACCTTACAAACTGTGTATTCAGAGTCCAAATCCCCCCTCTCCACCGTTGCTTCTTCACGTGTTCTTATTGATAAGGCTTCAGCAGCGCCCTTCACTAGCTGAGTTACGGAGTGCTGTCGGCAACCTCAGATGTGGCTGATGACCTCCTGACTCACAATTTCACTTTTATACAAAAACAGTAACTTTGCTCTTGAAAACAACTTCACTCTTTTTATGTTTATAAAATGATTTTTTCTTACAAAAACTGAAATTTATCAAAATCTTTTCAAAGACGTTTTACAGCAAGACGTAGTTATTTCATGTTGAACAGGGATGCATTTGAAAACATAGGATATGACTGTCAGTGGCTAAGGCCCGGAGACGTCCAGTCTGGTAAAAAGTGAATAAAGCAAAAAACAAAACAAAGCAGGGAATGATAAGGAGAGCTTGGTGGCATTCAGAGAAGATTCCAAGGCAGCTGGGTGCAGAATCCTTCTGGTACCCCAAAACTGCGTTCACCTGTCGGAGGTTGTCAAGCCAATAGTCAGGAGAAGGAAGGACTTATTACCTGCAGCAAGTAAGGAGAACAGCAGGGATCTCTCCCAAAGCAGTGTCTCTCCCAACTTCACTTTTAAAAACAACTTTATTTTTGTCATAAACAAGAAGATTTGAAATTACATCAAACCACTACAACATGCTACAAGGTGGATGAACCTTGAAAGCAGTTTGCTGAGTGAAACCAGCCAGTCACAAAAGACTACATATCGTATGACTCTATTTATATGTAACATCCAGAATGTTCTACACAGGCAAATCTGTGTAGACAGAAAGTAGATTAGTGGTTCCCCAGGGCTGAGGGTTTGGAGGAAAATAAAGAATAAGGGCTAATGGGTATGGGGTTTTTTTTTTTTTTTTTTTTTTTTTTAGGGTGTGATGAAAATGTTCTAAAATTGATTTTGGAGATGGTTGTACAGCTCTGTGACTATGTTAAAAGCTGTTGAACTGTACACTCTAGGTAAATTTTATGGTGAATTATATCTCAATAAAGCCTACAAAAAAGGAACACTGCTGCAGGTAAAGGAATACTTACCATAACTAAAATCAGGCTTTTAAATGACTATAAACATTCACTACTTCACGCCAGTCACACTTCAAATACCATGAGCTGTGAAATGGTCACGTCACTGGTTTTAGGTTGGAGAAGAGCATTTTGTGTAGTTACTTTCCCCATGGCAAGCTGTAGTTTGTCAGGAGGTGCAGCGTTCCTCCCTGAAGGGTGAAATATCCCCAGATCCAACAATTTTGTTATATAACTTGCTTTTCCATTTCACTGGCAAGCCTGCCACATGCTGCACTGTGCTGTGACCCTCACACACTTGCTTGGTAAATAATTACCATTCTGTGACGTCCTCCCACACATCACAGCCAGGCGCCACTTAAAGAAAACGCTTCCCATGTTGCTTTCATTACTTTGACATTTCAAATATTATATTTGGTTTGATGTTGCCTAGGTCCTAGTATATTGCACTTGAAAGGATGTTGGCAAGATACTTCTTATTTTTATAATTCACCCATTTGTATTTTCATGATGATGATAGGAAGATGACATCACCTACGTATCTGAAGCAGTATGCATTTTAGCCTGCATTTATACCAGAGACTTTATTTAGCAACTGTGTGCCTGGTAATGTACTCTTTATCACTTTAAAAGAGTGAATTAAGAGCATACTGCTTCCAGAAGCCCATGCGGTTGGACTAAATAATAATGAGAATGTTTCTGTAGCACATTAGCTGGAGTAATATTTGTAAGTATTTTATAGTGCATGCCATTCAGGCAACTAAACAGCTATTGACTGTGTTTGACGCTGAGGATGGGAGAGTAAACCAGAGACTAAAAGGAAGGCCTGACCTTAAGGGAACTCACAGACTGGGAGTGTTTGCAAACAAAGAACAGTTTAGAGGTCTGTCTAAGGTGCTTAGGGAGCTGAGAAGCAACAGGGAATAGGGCTGGCTGGAGAAGGTTATACTAGAAAAATTGATTGTTAAATTTAATCTTGAAGATTTGGTCACAGTTTGGAAACTCGGAGGAAAAAAGGCCCAAAGCACAAGGAATCATAGAAATCTTGGGAAAACGTGTTAAGGTAATCCTTGAAGTCTGAGGTTCTCAACAGTGAGTGATTTTGTGTCTGGGGACATTTTGATTGTCACAGTTGGGATGGGGAGGGCAGCAGGGGTGCAGGCTGTTGTTACTACTGTCTAGTGGATGGAGGCCAGCAGTGCTGCTAAATGTCCAGCCCAGGACAGCCCTCCCCAGGAAAGCACCGTCTGATCCAACCTGTCAGTAGGGTTGCTCTTGAGAAGCCCTGTTTTAAAGCATTTGAAAAGACAACTCCAAGAGTTTGTGGAATTGAATGGAATTGTACTGTTTTCTTTTACGTGTTTACAGGAATATTTATGGGTGTATATTTCAGTTAAAAAAGTGTAATAGGATAATTTGTTGTAGTGCAGGGGATGAATAAAGCCACAATGCAAAGGGCTCTCTCTGTCTGGAGTTATCCTTTCGGGCGTGGTGCATTATTCAGGAGTTCTGCTAAGATTCCAGGGTAGAGAGAAGAGAAAAGGAAGTCATTTTAAAAGAATTTAGGTGGAATTGGTAGAAGACGGAGTGGGCAGAATTAGAAATAGCATTTCTTGTATGTAGCCTTCTGTGTTTTTCATAGAATGTAAGATTTTTACCCTAAGAATGCTATTGTTGATAGTGGCACACTGAAAGCCACATTTTATATTGGTTCCAATATTTAAATGGAAATCTGAATTGACATTCATGAATTTATTCATGAAAATGCATGCTGAAGGACATTGGAGTGTGGATCATCAAAAAGTTTTTAGCTTTTGTAAATAAAGTCATAGGGCTTCCCTGGTGGCGCAGTGGTTGGGAGTCCGCCTGCCGATGCAGGGGACACGGGTTCGTGCCCCGGTCCGGGAGGATCCCACATGCCGCGGAGCGGCTGGGGCCGTGAGCCATGGCCGCTGAGCCTGCGTGTCCGGAGCCTGTGCTCTGCAATGGGAGAGGCCGCAACAGTGAGAGGCCCGCGTACTGCAAAAAAACAAAAACAAACAAACAAAAAAGTCACAATGAACAATTGTATACAAGGGTTTGTGTGGACACACGTTTTCATTTCTCTTGGATAAATACCTCTGAGTGGGATTGCTGGGTGTTTGTGTGTGTGTGTGTGTGTGTGTGTGTGTGTGTGTGTGTGTGAGAGAGAGAGAGAGAGAGAGAGAGAGACCTTTAAGAAAACTGACAATTGTCCAAAGTAGTTCAGCGATGTATGAGAGTTCCAGCTGCTCCACCCTGTAACCAACCTTCGATGATGTTAGCGTTTTTCATTTAAGCTAATCATGACTAGTGAAGTTGATTGAGTGCCGTTCCATATGCTTTCTGGCCAATTATATTTCTAACATTGTGAACTGTCTATTAAAGTCTTTTGCTCATTTAAAATATGTTGTTGGTCTTTTTGTTATTGAATTGTAGGAATTAAGTTTTCTGGATACTAATCCTTCATCAGCTGTATTAATTATGAATATGTTAATTGTGAATATTTTCTCTGATCTGTGGTTTGCCTATTCATTTTCTTAACAGTGCTTTGATGAGATGAACTTTCTAATTTTGATTAAGTTGAATTTATTAGTTTAAAAAAGTTTTATTGGTAGAACTCTTTGTTCTGAGAAATCTTTACCTATCCCAAGGTTGCAAAAAACATTTCCCATGTTTCGTCCCTCCCTCCCTCCCGGAGGGCTCCTTGGTTGTGGCATGCATGTGGGATCTAGTTCCCTGGTCAAGGATCGAACCCAGGGCCCCCTGCATTGGGAGCACAGAGTCTTAACCACTGTGCCACCAAGGAAGTCCCCGCATGTTTTCTCTTTAAAAGCTTTATAATGGGTCTATGACTTGTGAAGATTTTTGGGTAGTGTGTGGTGTGATTTGTCGAGATTGTGTGTTATTTATCTTTTCCTATACAGATAACCAGTATTTCTAGCACCATTTGTTGAAAAGGTCTTTCCTGTCATTGGATTGTTTTGGCACCTTTGTCATAAAACACTTGTCTGTGTATTTGCAGGTCTAATTCTAGCTTATTCTGTTCCATTGGTTTATTTGTCCTTTTGCCAGTTCCACACTATGATTAATACTGTAGCTTTATAGTAGATCTTGAAGCCAGGTGGTATGATTCCTCTGGTTTTTTTCAAAATTGTTTTGGCCATTCTAGATCCTTTGCATTTCCATATAAATTTTACAGTCAGTTTATTTGTATTATTTTAAGTATTCTGGATACGAATCCTTCATCAGGATCCTTCATCAAAAAACCTGCAGGCCAGTATTTTCAATATGGAGTTTTAATAATTCATGAGTCTGAGCTTCTATGTATTTAGTCTTGAATTTCAGCATTGTTTTATAGTTTTCAATGTAGGGTCATGGATAACTTTTGTTAAACTTCCCTAAGTATTTTATGTTTCTGGGTGCTATTTTAAAATGTATTATGTTTTTCATTTCATTTTCAATACACTGTTAGTATATAAAAATGCAGTTCGTTTTTGTCCTGTTCTGTTGCTGAGTTGATTTATTGCTTGTAGTTTAAGACTTTTTTTTTTATTGTACACAATGGTATCCTGTGTGAATAAAGACAGCTTGCTTGCTTTCTTTCCAATCTGAATGCCTTTTATTTCTTTTACTTGTCTTTTTGTACTGCCAAGACCTCGAATAATAATATGTTGAATGGAAGTGGTGATATTGGGCATCTTGCCTTATTCTCCATCTTAAGGGGAAAAGCATTTATTATTCACTGTAAAGTATGATGTTAGCTGAAGATTGTAGGTGCCTTTTATATTGAGGAAGTTTTTGTGGCTTCCTAGTTTTAATCCTAAGTAGATGTTGACTTTTGAAAAAAAAGACTTGTCAGCATCTATTGAAATGCTCATTAAATATTTTTCTCAAATCTGTTAATGGGTGAATTGCATTGAATTTTCTAAGTTAAACTAATCTTGCTTTTCTGAGATAAACTCTACTTGGTAGTGATGTATTAACTTCATTGGGTATTGCTGTATTTTTTGGCTAATATTTGGTTGAGGGTATTTGTATTTGTGTTTGTGACAGATATTGTATGTTATGCTCTTTTTTGGTAATGTCTTTGTCTGATTTTGATATCAGGGTTATGGTGGCTTCAGAGAGTTGAGAAGTTTTCCATCTGGCTCTGTTATTTCCAAGTGTCTGTTTGGTTTCTTCCTTAAGTGTTTGGGAGAATTTACCTGTGAAGCCATCTTGGTCTAGTGGGTTTTTTTTGTGGGAAGTTTACAAATTACAGATTCAATTTATTTAGTATGTAAAGTGATATCCAGATTTCCTAGTTTTGTGTGTTAGTTTTGATAAATTGGTTTTCAAGGAATTTGTTTATTTCCTCTAAGCTTTTGACTTTATTGGAATAAATTTCTTCATAATACCTCTTATTTTCAAAGAGGATCCGTAGTACCTCTTTTTTAATGCTTGGTACTGAAGTTTTTCATTTTTTTCTCAATAAGTCTTGCCTAGAACTTTATCAGTTTTACTAATTTTTTCAGATGACCCATATTGTCCATATTATATTTCATTGTTTTTTGCTTTTATTTTTATTTCCTTTGGTGGCTTCTCTTGTTGCGGACCGCAGGCTGTAGGCACGGGCTTCAGTAGGGAAGCCCAATTTGCAATCTTTAAAACATCTTTCTAGGGACTCACCTGGTGACACAGTGGTTAAGAATCCTACTGCGAATGCAGAGGACACGGGTTCGAGCCCTGGTCCGGCAAGATCCCACATGCCAAGGAGCAACTAAGCCCGTGCGCCGCAACTACTGAGTCTGTGCTCTAGAGCCCGCGAGCCACAACTACTGAAGCTGCGCGCCTACAGCCCGCGGTCCACAACAAGAGAAGCCACCGCAAAGAGAGGCCCGTGCACGGCAACGAAGAGAAGCCCCCACTCGCCGCAACTAGAGAAAAACCAACGCACAGTGACGAAAACCCAATGCAGCCAAAAATAAATAAAATAAAATAAATTTACATTTAAAAAATTCCACATGGATGGGGATTTTCTATGTGCAATATTATTATTGTTTTTCTACTTTAATTGTCTTTTGGTTGGATAACATACTGTGTATTTTATCAATGAGTTGAAGTTTACTAGACTTGTTTCATTGTCCCAAATGTGGTCTATTTAGTAAATGACCCATGTGTACATGAGACCAATGATTTTTCTGCTGTTGTAGTGTTCTTGAAATGTCGGTTAGATCAAGCTGGTTTTTGTTGCTCAGATCTTCTGTATTGTTTTGATTTTTGGTATTCTATCAGTGACTAAACTAGGGATGTTAAAATCTCTCACTTTGATGAAGATGTGCCTGTTTTCCTTTTATTTTGTAATTTTTGTTGCCTATATTGATTATTTGAGATCTTTTGTTTTTTTTTGTGTCTGTACGTTTATGATTATGTCTTTTTGAAGTGACCCTTTTATCATTATGAAATGTCTCTCTGTTTCTGGTAGTAATCTTTATCTTGAAATCTACCTTGTGATATTAATATAGCCACACTAAAAAAAGAAAATATATATAGCCACGTTAGCTTTCTTATGCTCAGTGTTTACTTGGCATATTTTTTTTTACTTTTTATTTTATATTGAAGTATAGTTGATTAACAGTGCTGTGTTAGTTTCAGGTGTACATATTTTTTTTCCATCCTTTTTCTTTTAACTCTTTGTGTCTTTATGTTTCAACTTTGCTTTTCATAAACAGCATATAATTGAGTCCTGCTCTTAAAAATTCCAGTGTATTAGCCTTTGCATTTTAATCAGGGTTTTAGTTAATGTGTATATAGTATAGTTGTGGATATGTATGGGTTTAAGCCCACCATCTTGGTTTTGTTTTCTATTTGTTCTATTTGCTCTTTGTTCCTCTGTTCCTCCTCTGCGGCCTTCTTTTGAATGAATTGAGTCTTTTTTAGTGTTCTATTTTATCTCCTCTATGATTTATCTCCTTTGTATGATTTTTAGTTATGCCTCTTTGTATGTGCATTTTTTAGTAGTTGTCCTACAGAGTATAAGGTGCATTTTTAAATTACCATATTTTTACCTTTCCATAAACAATATAAACTTACAGCAGTAGACTTCCAATTACCACCCTTTTGCCCTCTGTGCCCTTGTTTTATAGACTTTAATTCTACATATACTCTGAGTCCAACAATACGTTACTAGTTTTACTTTATGAAATTAATAATCAGTACTCTTTTAAAAAATTTAATGTTTTATTTACGTATATATGGGTGTGTGTGTGTGTGGGGTTTCATCTTTTATTTTTAAAATATTTATTTATTTATTTATTTAGGCTGTTCCTGGTCTTAGTTGCGGCATGCAGTATGTTTTTTCTTTAGTTGCAGCGTGTGGGCTCTTAGTTGCGGCCTGTGGACTCTTAGCTGTGGCATGCATGCGGGATCTAGTTCCCAGACCAGGGATCGAACCTGGGCTGCCTGCATTGAGAATGCAGAGTCTTACTCACTGGACCACCAGGGCAGTCCCTCATGTCTTTTAATATCAAATATTTATCCATTCTGATTTTCTTCATTCTTTTCTGCAGAACTAAGTTTCTATCTTGTGCTATTTCCCTTAAGTTCCTTAGGCTAATTTAATTTGAGCATTTCTTGTAATGCAGATCGGCTAGAGAATTCTTTCATGTTTTGTCTACCTGAAAATGTCTTTCTTTTACCTTCATTTTTGATGGATGTAGGACTCTGGATTGATAGTTTTTTTCTTCCCCCAGCACTTCTAAGAAGTCATTTCTGTTTTCTTAAGGGTCCATTTTTTTTTTCTCATGACAGGTCATCTATCTTTCTTACTGTTCTCTTGTATGTCATCTCTTTCTTCTGCTGCTTTCAAGATTTTCTTTTCATGAGGTGCCTAAATGGGGTTTTCTTTGTTTTACCTTGCTTGGGGTTCATGGAAGTTCTTGGATGTGGGAGTCGATAATTCTTCTCAGTTTCAGAAAATTTTAGCCGTTATCTCCTTATATGCTTTGTTTGCCCCCTTTTCTCTTTCTTCACGTTCTGGAACTCTAAATGCATTATGTTAGATCATTTGATACTGGTTTCAGTTATACCTGCAGGATTTTAATTTACAGAGGTGGCTGAGTGATGTCATGTAGAGGCTAATGCCACTGGAAGAGAATTTTATTCCTTACACTTTCCAAGAGAAGAGGGCACACCAT
This sequence comes from Lagenorhynchus albirostris, assembly GCF_949774975.1. Lineage (NCBI taxonomy): Eukaryota > Metazoa > Chordata > Mammalia > Artiodactyla > Delphinidae > Lagenorhynchus > Lagenorhynchus albirostris. The sequence continues at coordinate 27,500,075 of NC_083098.1, forward strand.
GCCACATAGGGCCATGTGGGGTTACATCAGGTTTTGGTCAGGAGTCAGGAAGGAGTGAGGGGAAATCCTAGACTAGAGCTTTTACTGGGGTTTCTGTAAGGCAGAGAAGGGGAGAAAGCATAGGATTAGCTACTCTGAGTAACACTGGTGAGCTCTAGGCTGTAGGCGTGGTTTTCAGTTGTCTGGTATCTGGCCTGGGGGTGATTTTAGGGCAGGGGAAATATTGGTTGGACGTGTGAGTTAGATAAAGGGGGCAGTTGGGGATATAGACTTGGGTTTGGTTGCTTTGCATGTGGAAGTTGTGTTCCTGAACTCTTCATCACTTATTTTATTTTTCACTTCTTGCATATCCATTTGTGTCTTTTTAATAGTTTCCATCTCTTTGCTGAAATTCCCATCAGTTTATGTGTGTCGGCCGCCTTTTGCCATGGATCCTTTAACATATTTACTGTTGTTTTTAGGTTTCAGTTCCCCTCCCCCTGCCCCTCCCCCAGCCATACCTGGGCTATTTCTGGGTCTGGTTCTCTTGACTACTTCCTCTCTTGATGTTGGGTTACATTTCTTTGCTTCTTTGCATGCCTTTTAATTTTCTGGTTGAATACCAGGGATCGTAAGAGAGCAGTAGAGACTAAGGTAAGTAATATTCATATCTGGTAAAGGACATGCCCATTTTCCCATCAGGCTAGCTAATGCGTAGGGCTGTCAGGTCAGTTGGCGGTTGAGCTGAGATTGGGCATTGTTGTTACTTTAGTTAGATTCTGTTAGTCACGGGCTTCCTGTGATTTGACGATGCTCTCTGAACCCTCTCCGGAAGCTCTCCCGCCCTGCCACTCAGTCTTAGCAGACACATCTCTTTCATCTCTGCTCTCAGACTGCCCCTGAGCACCTGGGGAAACACTGCGGGAAGGAGTGAGGGTGGGTTCACATTCTCTTCGTGTCTGTGTCTTCTAAGGATTTAAGCCATCCCACCAGCTCATACTCTACCTTTAAAACTTTGTTAAAATCCTGCTTTCCTCATCTCTGATGGCTGCCTCTTTGTCCTGCTGCTTCACAAAGGATGAAAATAGCTGTATGTGCGCACGTGCCTTCTCTCCAAGAAAGGACTTGTTACTTCCTGCATTTTAGTTAACTAGGGATTTTTGCATTTTCAGTTCTCATATGGTTCTTCACTTTACTTTACTTTACCTACTTGCTGCGCCGTGCAGCATGTGGGATCTTAGTTCCCCGACCAGGGATGCAACCCACGTCCCTGCATTAGAAGCATGGAGTCTTAACCACTGGACCACCAGGGAAGTCCCATCAGATGGTTATTTAAAATAAAGCAAAACAAAACTGTGATTTTATAGGTTCTCCATCTTGTTCATGTTCTTAAGGTGAGAATGATGTTGTCTTAACAACTTCTACGCAGCTGTTCTCTAACGATTAATGGGTTGAATTCACTTTTACTGGAGAAAACAATCCTCCTTGTGACTCTATCATTGCTTACTTGCTCTATTTGAAGCAACTTCTTAGTGGACAGAAGAAAGAAGTTGTTATGAAGTCTTCCCCCTTAGTAAGATCAGGTAACATGCTTTAATTATCTCAAGAAAAAATGTATGTATTTAAAAAATTTTCCAGCAGCCCTTATGAGAAGCTAATTATGACTGCTACATTTCTAAAACTTTTAAAAGTGTTTTGCTTGGCTTTGGCACCTTCCCCTTAGAGTATAATTTAGTGCAGGACTTGTAATGTGCTGGGTTATTTTTTTTCCCCCCTCTTCCTTTTCAACATTCCTCTTAGAAAAGCATTAGAATATTCCCAATTTGTTACCATCATAAATTTTGGTAGCTGCTTCTTAGTTTTTTCTCTTAATTTCTCCATTTACAATAATATCAATTGACATCTCATAAATGTCTTGTGAATGTTTCTCTCTGCTCTTGTTGTATGTTTTCTTAATATACGGGCTCATTGATCTGCCATGTAGAATCTGAGGAAAATGCATGTCTTCCACATGCTTCGAGAGCACTATAAAAAATGCAGTTGAAAGAGAATTAATAGATATGGGGTCAAACGTAGAATACAGATAGATACTAGTTTCCTAAAACTGTTTCTCACGCATCTGCCTTGGGTAGTGTCTGATGCGTAATAGTCCATACTGTTTTGTTTTGTTTTTTGCGGTACGCGGGCCTCTCACTGTTGTGGCCTTTACTGTTGCGGAACACAGGCTCGGGACGCGCAGGCTCAGCGGCCATGGCTCATGGGCCCAGCCGCACCGCGGCATGTGGGATCTTCCCGGACCGGGGCATGAACCCGTGTCCCCTGCATCGGCAGGCGGACTCTCAACCACTGCGCCTCTGGGGAAGCCCGTCCATACTGTTTTGAATGAATGAATGAAACAAGATAGAGGTGCTGATTTAAGAATAAGAACCTGTTTAACCTGTTACTTCAGATTTCAGTTCTCAACCTTGTGCTCTACAGATAATAATTTTGGTTTTAAGTAAGGACAGACTATCCCGGCCAGGTGCTCTCTTTTGTTGGTCCACTTTTCCTTCGTGAAGTTTATCCCATTGCCTTTCTATGCCAGCAATCCTCTTTGCCTTGCTATGCACGCAGGATTATCCAGAGCTTAGCACAGTGTGTGATACACAGCCTGTACCCGATGTACCGGGTATGTACCGAGATGATTATTTGATGAAGGAAGAAGAGGAGGCGCCGTCCTCAGCTGGACCCGTGTAATGCATTGCAGCAGTATCTGCTCCAAGAACCCCAAATTAGAACGTTCTCAATCCTGGTTCTAGCTTCTGGGGAGTTGCTAATGTTTTTCCCTTAGCTACTCCGTGAAACGAAAGAGATAATTGCTGTTTCTTTCTTTATGTAACTGTGAATAATCCAGAACATGGTTGTAAACTTTTCTGTTCTTCACTAGCCTCGTGGTCACCATGTTGTTCTACACGTCCATTAAATCTTATTAATAAAACATGTCTTTGTTTCAAAAACTAGAGAGTTTTTATGGTTTAAGGATGAGATGCTATTAATACTGTAGTTTAAAATGTGTCCTTAAGTCTCAGTTTGGCTTACTGATTTCCTAGCAGTTGATTATTTAAAAAGGGGAAGAAACTTGAGCAATTTAAAATGGTTGAAACGTGTTTTAGTGCACGATGTTTTATTTAGAGGTAGGGGCTTATAGAGGATGGCTGTGGGCAGCGTGTGTGTTAGGATGGGGCCCAGCTTTCTGTAATACTGGTGACTGATCCCTTTAAGTAACATGTGGCAAGTGTGAAGTGTTCCGAGGGATCACTACAGTGTGATGAATTAGTTCTGCAAACTGGAATTGTTGGGAGTTACCATGTTATTATTTGTCAAAATGGGAACAGAAATAGAATTCTTTCCTTGTAGGTGATAGATTTCTACTGAATCTCTTATCTTGCAGCAGGTTGGTTGGTTTGTTCTCCGCCGTATCCCTCAAAGGGCTAGGGGGCTCAAGTCTGAGGCATCACGCCTCGGAGGCAAGGAGTAGAAGAATGCTTTAGTTTTTATGCCACATTGGATTTCTATCCAGTTGTAATATGGCTGTTTCATCTGAAGCGTGATGATTGCTTTTGTCCTTACTTTACTATCTGCAATTCTAGTTCATGAGTCTTCATCATTCAACACTTTTATCTTGTCTTCCAAGTTATCAGAACCGGTCATTATTTCTCTTATCTGCTGCTCTATGTATAACTTAGTTAAGAGTATCCAACCAGGGACTTCCCTGGTGGTCCAGTGGTAAAGAATCCGCCTTCCAATGCAGGGGATGTGGGTTCGATCCCTGGTTGGGGAACTAAGATCTTATATACTGTGGGGCAGCTAAGCCAGCACGCCACAACTATTGAGCTCACGTGCCTCAACTAGGGAGAGAAAACCCACACGCCACAACTAGAGAGAGAAAACCCGCACGCCACAACTAGAGAGAAACCCGTGTGCCTCAATGAAGATTCTGCGTGCCACAACTAAGACCTGACACAGCCAAAAAAAAAAAAAAAAAAGGAAAATAAATAAATGAATATTGAAAAAAAAAGAATATCCAACCATATACTGGTAGTAACTATTATCTCCCCTCGAGTATGAATGGAGAACCTTAGAGGGAAAACAAAAAGAAACTAGAAAGCACGAAATTTCATCAGGTTCGGTGTCTGATTTTGAGTATTATAAGTATAGTAAGTCCTTATTTGCTACAGTTGTTTTTGGCTCTCAGCGAATCCCTTAACTAGTTATTGATGTTATATTGTAAATGATCTGTCTTTTATTCTTGGAGTGACAGCTTTCTTACTCATTATTTTGTTGCCCATAGTACGTAGTAGCACCTCATGACTATTTCCCAGGTCCATTCATTTGTTTTTCCTTCATCTTGGTCACTCTGTCTTATCCTCTGAGTCTTCTAACAAACCTTTGCACGCACCCCTGTTCAGTCTGTTTTCCGCCCAGCAGCAGCCAGTGTTCACGTACACCTTTAATCTGATCATGTTAACCCCCTACTGAAAACTTTCAGTGACATTTAGGATAAGCGAGCCCTTAGCACGGCCAAGGAGGCCCTTTGTGGCGGGACCCCGGGCTGCATCTCCAGCCTTCCATCGAGTTGCTGGTCCAGCTGGTTTGTAGGACCCGTGATGAGGCTGATCCCAGCTCCATGCAAGTGCGCTCTTTCCTCCTAGGTGCCTCTTTGGTCTAGGGGACGACTCTGGCCCTATTGCTCCTACATGGCTCATTTATCCTTAAAGCCTCAGATTAAATGTCGCTTCCCCAGGGATGCCTAACTTCCAGGGTTAGGCCAGGCTTTCCTTTTCTATCTCCATAGTACCTTGAAATCCTGAAGTTGCCCAAAGAGACTGGCAGCGGAATTAGCTCACCGACAAGTCTCCTAGACCACAATGATTTAGCATATTTGAAAGTGAAAGTTTTTATATGTGGACACGCATCTCCTGATGTCCTGCTCATTTCCTCTTTTCCTTCTAGGTAGCTGGTTTTACACATTTAAACTTACCTGACTCCCTGGCAGCGCTCTGTGTACTTGTAACTAATTGGTTATTTGCATTTTGTTTACCTTTTGCTTTCTCTGCTAGATAGTCAGCCCTTTGTGGGCTGTATGCTGAGCCCAGTGCCTAGCAGGTAGTGAGATATTTAATAATTCCTGACCCTCTGGTTCAAGACCTAAAGCACAACAGATGATATTTCAATGGTTGTTGAACTGAATGTTTGTAAACCCCGTGTTTGTATTCCCGTGACAGACTTTGCCATTTTTAACCTGGGGTCCCGTTTTCCTCTGCTGGTTTTGCCATTCCTGGATTAGAAAAGCTGTTAACTTTCTGTTATATATTTGCTGTAGCCTCTTACTGTCCATTTTATACTTTAGTTCACTTAGTTACATATTAAGTGTTTGAATCCATTCCATATACTTTTGGGAGAGGTCTTTAGCTATTTTTTCTCCTTTACAAGAACGGAGCAGTCATGCAGACCTGAGACCCCTGTGTGTAAATATTGTTTTATCACTTAACCGATGTAAAGAAAAACATGCCTGCCATCTGAAGTTTTCCCTCACAATTTTAATTAACTCTCCTGAGCCCAGTGTGGGTTACTAAGAATAAGGGCCAAAATCTTCACGTCCCATTCGAGGCACTTCTTAAAACAGCCTGGTTTTCTGGGCATCTTGCCTCGATTCTTGCTCCAGAAGGATGCTGTGCATAGAAGAGCAAGAGGAGGTGGAATCTTGGTTGTGAGCTCCGTAGTGCCAAGGTGATGGCAAAGCCGGGCCAATGCTGAAATGTTTAGGGTAGACAGTAAAGAGCCGTTTTGCTGTTCAGGAGTGGGGTTGGGGGATTACAAGTGATTTTTTTTCCCCACAAAATTCATAGCCTGGAGAAAATGGTTGAAGACAAGAGACTATCAGTTGCAGCTATAGTTACTTGGTAGTGAACTTGAAGCACATAACTTCTCCGGCTTTATAACCATCACGTGGGGAGAACGCCTAACGCCTGTGGGTGTGAACGTTGGGGGCATCACATATTTGTATTTGGAATGATGCTTTTGGAGTGCTGCATGCTTTATAGTACTTTATAAAAATTGTAGCGATTATTGAATTGCACTTGATTCTTGCAGCTTGCTTTACTTGTAAGAGATTACCCAATACTTGAAAATGAGATGAAGTACTGTTACAGGAGTGTTAACTTTAAAAAGTATATTCAGGGGCTTCCCCGGTGGCACAGTGGTGGAGAGTCTGCCTGCCGATGCAGGGGACACAGGTTCGTGCCCCGGTCCGGGAGGATCCCGCATGCCGCGGAGCGGCTGGGCCCGTGGGCCATGGCCGCTGGGCCTTTGCGTCCGGAGCCTGTGTTCCGCAGCGGGAGACGCCACAGTGGTGGGAGGCCCGCGTACCGCAAAAACAAAACAAAACAAAAACAAGTATATTCAGTATCAGAGGAGAATGAATGTTTACTTTCCATTTCAACCATCTATTTTCATTTCCAGTTGTCTATGGTTTGGAGTATTCTACCTTTTCATCCCTTGCCAGAAAGGTTCATTTTTAATACTTTTGATCAAATATACAAAATTTGTTTCATTGGAGAAACCACCACAGTTGAAGAGGAATTATTAATGGCTTTTCTACCTAGGACTCCTTCCCAATATGATCAGTTTTCTGGAAGACTCTCTAAATATCCAAATAAACTGAACTGAGAAAGATTGGCATTTGGCCCTGAGGACCAACCCAGAGCTCTAAGAAAATACAGAGGAAACACCCTAAACAGTTAACAGTGCTATCTTCTTGGAAGTGGAATTGGGATGGGGTGAAAGATGATTTTCTGCTTTCACTCTGCCCATGCCTGGGTAAAGACAACATATTACCTTTTATAAATAAAATTTAATCATTACTACCACCCCACACCTATTAGAATGGCTACTTTCAAAAAAAAAAAAAAAGAGAGAGAAAATTACAAGTGTTGGTGAAGAAAGATATGGAGAAATTGGAACCCTGTGCATTGTTAGTGGGAATGAGCAACATTAAAAAAAAAATTACATTTGACCCCTCTTGTGAGACAAAACTCTTTCTCCCTACTCACGGGACACTTCTGTACTCAGAATGGTGTGGGTTTCTCTGCACTAAGCAATTCTCCAATTCTCTGTGGAGACCAAGTGTCCTATGATTGAACTCAGTTTTGACACTAAGTAGAGTTCATGAAGACCCAACGGATCAAGGGCTCAAGACTGCCCCCTACCGCTTCAGATGCCAGTTATAAGTCCAGATTGTCAACTGTGCTTTTGGTTATAAATCAGGCATTCCCATGACCCTGTCCTTGAGTTTGATAATTTGCTAGAATGCCTCACAGAACTCTGGAAAACAGTTTACTTACTGTTGCTGATTTATTACAAAGGATATTTTAATGGGAACAGACGAAGAGATTCATGAAGAGATGTATAGGGCAAAGTATGGAGGAAGGGGCTTGGAGCTCCCATGTCTTCTCTAGGTGCTCTCCCTCCAGCATCTTCATGGGCTCACCAGCCTGCAAGCTCTCTGAACCCCAGGGATTTTTATGGAGGCTTCATTGTGCAGGAATGATTGATTAAATCGTTGGCCATAGGTGTTTGAAGTCAATTTCCAGCCCTACCCCACTCCTGGGAGGTGTATGGGTGGAGTGGAGCTGAAAGTTCTAATCCTCTAATCACATGGTTGGTTCCCTTGGCAACCGGCCCTCATCCTGAGACTTTCCAGGAGCCCCCCCAGTCCCGTCAGCTCATTAATATACAAAATGACACATCATTGCAGAGATTCTAAGGGTTTTAGGAGCTGTGTGCCAGGAAATAGGGTCAGAGACCAGACATATATTTATTATGTCATGCTGGACAACTCCACTTGTGGGTATATACCCAAAAGAATTGGAAGCAGGGTCTCAAGGAGATTTTGTACACCTATGTTGATAGCAGCACTGTTTACAGTAGCCATGTGGAAGCAAGCCACATGTCCGTTGGTGGATGAATGGATAAGCAAAATGTGGTCTGTACATACAATGGAATTCTGTTCAGCCTTAAAAAGGAAAGAAATTTTGACACACGCTATAGTATGGATGAAAATGGAGGATACTTTACTAAGTGAAATAAGCAAGTCACAAAAAAGGCAAATACTGTATGAGTCCACTTCTAAGAGTTACGTCATCAAATTCACAGAGACAGAAGGTAGAAGGGTGGTTGCCAGGGGCTGTGAGGAGGGGAAATGGGGACTTTTTCATGGGTACAGAGTTTTAGTTTTACAAGATGAAGAGTTCTGGAGACTGGACTCAACACTGCTCAACTGTGTAGTTAAAAATGGTGAAGATGGTATATTTTATGTTCTGTATATTTTATCACAATTGAAATTTTAAAAGAAACAATTACCACAATGAAAACTTAGAAAGTAGAAAAGGAGGTTTGTTTTTCGCAGCCAAGGAGTAACCTGATCTGTTCCTGGTGTCTTGCAGGCCTGGAGTTTCTTTGACCATGCAGGCGTTTTCGGAAGAGGAGAGGAAGCAGTGGTTGGAAGCTCTGGGTGGAAAAGAAGCTGTAAGAATAACCAATGGTTGAGTTTTATTTCAAATCCTGTAGAGTTGGCTTGTGTTCGTTTTCATGTTGTTTTTGCTTTATAGTATTTGAAAAGAGTCCCCTGCTGAAACTGGTGTCTGAATTCCTCGCGGAAGCATTCGGTATTCTAGAAATTCGGCTTGAGGTAGCAGGGGCACACATGAGACCCATACATCGTTAGTTTTTATTTTTCTTGACTTTGCCGCTAGGATTTGCTTTGCTTGAGGAAGTCATCTGAATCCTCAATTTCTTTTTTCCTACCTGTGACAGTACTTTGGGTGATGACCACAATAAATGCTTGCAGTTTGATCTCAGTGGAGATGGAACAGTAAACATGAGGCTGTGCAGGCAGTATTAGAAGGGACGGCTGTACTTGTTTTTCATCATTTGACAATTTCTGGTTCAGCCTAATGATTCGCAGTGTGCAATATCATGTAGCCGTAGTGAATGGGCCTCTGTATTCAGATTGGTTTGAGGAATAAATGAAAGGCAGTGCTAGAGATCCAGAGGCACAGGACTTCAGTCAGTTTGCCGCTTTATTCAAGCACTACCTTCCTCTCAGTGGACTGGTGGCATTTGGGAGCTGAGAATTGGATAGCTCATCTATTGAATGGGGGACTTAGTGAGGATAATTATAGAAAACACCAGAGAACCAATTTCAGTCAATGCTGCTTACAGTCTTATGCCTCTGAACACACGGCCAGTGCAGGCACCAGGTGGGCTTACCTGGCGAGCTTTTGCCATTTCAGCAGGATTTAAAATAAAAAGAGGAAAGAGCATGATTTGCAAAGTGGAAGAGGGGTCATATATAGTAAAAAGAGAGGTATCAGGATAGAGCTTTTGAAACGGGCAAAATATATTGTTATCTGATGGTAGTGGAGCACCCTGAGAGTGCAGGAAATAAGGCAAAGAGGCTGGGCGGCACCGCGTGTGGCAGTCTTGATGCGGTGTTTGAGAAACGGAAGCCCAAATTACATGTTTTAAAAATAAATCCTGTATAGGAGAAGGTATCATTCTTGGAGGAAAAAGGCAGTGATTGGAATTGTGTATCATTTTCTTATACGTGATCTGCATTTAGCCTCCTTGGTTTTATTTCTATTTACTCTTAATTTGTCCTTGAAAATTTTAGCTGGGAGTTGGGAGTACATTGACAGTTGCTGAGATCCAAAACAGGTTATCCGAATCGTCTCTAGTACAGGCAAGGCAGTGACTGGGACTTGTCCCCCCGGAGATTCAAGAAGTTCTTTGGAAAGTGAGTTTGCCTATTTGCATAGCAAAATGATCCCATGACTAAGTCATGAAGAAATAAGTCTATTGCCAAAGGCAGTGTAACCTTGAAGACGTATACGCTCTCCTTTAGAGTGAAAAAGCTAAGTAATTAATTCAAGATATACAGACAAAGGCAAGTATGTAGAAAGAAAATAAATATTCAGCTATGTGTTTACAAGGGGACACTTAAGGCACTGTGTATTTTTTCCAGGTGTTGTATGGGCCTTGCAAATAACGGGACAGCACTAGAATTCTCAGAGGCAGCCTGGGATCATCACCTTGATATTTCAGATGTGGTTATTAAAATTATGGGCAGCAGTCATGTGTTTCTTAAGTAAACAGCAGATTTTAGAAATAGTGATGAAAAAAATGAGCTTACTGATTAGAATGCAGCCGTTCATTTGAGCATTTCAAATTTACATGAACTTTCAGTCCTGGCCCCTTCATCTTAATTTTGCTACTTGGGCAATATCTCAGGGAGCGACAAAGGAGACCCAGAGTGCTCTTTTTTGTTACCTACCTTTGCATGATAGGTGATTAACCAATGTCAGTGTATTTTTTGTACAGTCCCTAGGTGTGCCTTCTAGAATCACTTTTATTGATTTGCTAAAAATATTGTTCCCCCCTTTTCTCTTTTATTAGCTGTTCCCTAGTTTTAATAGAGCCATCATCCCAAGACCAGAAGGAAGTAAGTGCTAATTTATAAAAATGACTGTTGTCTCCCTTTCTCATGAGTTATTTTGTTTTTATTACTGATGTCAAACTGTTGCTGGGTGCTTACTCTCTGTACCCTGTCTGTGTTAGTCTTCTATGTAGTAGATGTCTTATTCATTGAGGACCTCCTCAAATTTTCCTGGACAGCTGTAACCCTCCTTGATCTTTCCCATCTCTGAGCGTTTTTCTTTCCAGTCTTCCTATACAAAACCGAAAAAAACTTTCTCTGTAATTCACTTTGGTATTTGTTTTTATAGCCACAAATGAATACATAAGAGTTTCAGTTATGCATCTGTCAGCTTCCTAAGTTGTAAACTCCTGTGTATAGGAACTGTTTACCAGCTCCCCTGTTCTCAACCCTTCTCACCTCCACCCTTAATATCTTTTATCCTTAAAGTCTCTTGAGTATGGGCTGTACAAATAGTATAGCATTGCACCTTAGAAAATAAAACAAACAACAACCAAACACGTTCAGGTATTCTAGGACAATAATTTTCACTTGCACTGTATGCACTAGAGGAGAAGGAAGTACTCCCTAGCTCTGTACTCTTGATTTGTACTGAGATAAAGTGAAAATGTGATCAAATTTGTTGGATTCTTTATGAATCTACTTTTAATATCTTTGGAGGAATGAAGGTACATTTGTCAGATGTCCACAGTTTGGAAACATTGTTAAATACCCATGATTTTGAAATGATCATGATGTGCATCTCACTTAGCCTGCCACTGGACCTGGTGCCGTGGAAGGTTGTCAGTCACTGAAGTACCTCTTCTTCCCCTGTGTCCTTTCTTTTGCTTTTCTTTCTCTTCCCTCTTTCTCTTTTCCTCTCTTTCCTTTTCTTTTTCCTTTCTTTTCTTGTTTTTATAGAAAAATGAAAACATGCCTTGTTTTGGAAAAGTAGTTTTGCTAAGCAGAAAGAAACACTTGCATTTTACATAAATGTTGTGAATAGTGGATCCTGAAAAAAGTAAACCACTGCCCAATTTTCCTCCTTAAAATGCTGTCCGAGCTTAGTTTTAAATCTGCAAAGTTTATTTTCATGACTTGTTCATGCTATCCCCTCTGAGAATAGAGTTATTTAGTATTCCTGCTCCTGAGTTCTAAATACAGAATAAAGCATTCACTTTCGCTGATTGCATTTTTGAAACAAGAATTGCCTTTTATTAGGGTATTCAAATAGGTCAGCCTAATCATGGTTAAGTATCCATATTAGAAAACAATATAAAATTATATTTTCAAAATCTATATTTGCTACACGAATCATCTATTTTAAATTCATTATGAAAATAATAAAATATTAAATGCTTAGGGCATGGTATAAAATATGAAAAAAATTTTCAAGCTCATGGCTCAAATACCATTTTTTAAAAGCATTAAAAAAATTTTCCCCCAGGTTAAAAAAAAAAAAAAGTTTTGTGTTTTCCAGCTTGTCAAGAAATTTAAGAACTTTCACTCATATATGTAATTAAAAAAGAAACCTGAGCTGTTGCTGGAATTTGGGCAAAATGCTATTTCTAGATAGCTTCCCCTAAAGATTTGTGTCACTTTCTTTTCCACTATTTAAAATACTATATTTATTAACTTAAAACCTAGTTTAAATTACAAGTTTATTTATATATGTTGGTAATAAATGTCTTGAAATTCCAGTAAATGCTCCTCTTAGTATATGAAATTCTTATTTACATTATTTAAACAGGGAATGCGTGGCCTTTAGCTTTCATTTTTTAAAGAGTGAAATAAAAATTATATTGGATTTAAATAATTTTCTCCTATTTTTGTAAGGAAGAGATTGTGAGTAACTAATTGTGCCTTTAATATTTTATGACTGTTTCTTTTAGGTGCACAGTTGGATAAGATGGGATTCACAATTCTTAGAAAATGCATCAGTGCAGTTGAAACACGAGGTAACATGATCGAATCATTTTATTCATGAGAGGCTATAGGTATGTAAAATCTGAGGGTCATTTCAAATGCTTACTGCATGGTTAAGTTTTGTAGAATGAAATATATTAATGCAAAATGCACATTCTATGCATCAGAGATTCAGTTGTTCATTTACTCTGCCAGGGTGGGGTTTTCCTTTTTATTTACATGTTTCTCCCTTGCATTGAAACAAAGTCAGGGCTAAAATGAGAATCAGTAGAAGAATCAACAGTGTCGGACAACCAGTCTTAATTGCTTCTTGTTCACGCACTAGTGAGATATTTCCATCTTCCATCGTCTTGTTGGCTCCAGTTTAAAAATCGGCGTCGTTAAGATATCATTTACTTAGAGTAAAATCCATTGATTTTAACTGTACAAATTGATGAGTTTTGACAAATGTGTATAGTTGTGTAACTACCACCACAATCATACAAGATTCCTCTCTCCCCGCAGAATTCCTTTGTGCCCCTTTGCAGTCAGTCTCCACTCCTTCCTTGACCCTTGTCAGCTACTGAGCTGCTTTTCATCACTTTAGTTCTTTTTTTCGTAAGCATTTTATATGAATGGAATTATGCAGTATATTGTCTTTTGAGTCTGGCCTCTTTGTTTAGCTTCTGAGATTCATCTTGTTGGGTGTAGCCCTAGCTCATTTCTTTTTATCGCTAGGTAGTATATAATTACATGGATATACTGCACTTTGCTTATTCATCCACCTGTTGGTCATATTTAGGTTGTTTCCGTTTTAAACTTCAGGAAAGATAATCCCTCCCCATTTTGGTCCCCTGACTAAAAGCTCAAAGGTCTCTTGTTTAGAGTTCCTAAGGAAAAGCAGGGTCCTGGCACTCTGCAGCCATTCCAGCAGACTTTGGAGAAACTAAATATTGAACTTTGCAAAACAGGCTCTTTCTGGAGGGTGGATTTCTCTTTGTTGAGAGTCTAGTGAAGTATGGATAAATTGAATATTTAATTCACTCTCATACGTTGTATATCCCAGTCCTACTTTGGATGACTTAGTGGGATGAAGCATTGCACTCACGTTTTCTGTCAAAACAAGGTCTTTGTTATAAAGCCAGGACTGCCACCTGTGAAATGAGAGCGCTGGCTAACAGATGAATACGAGCTCTTGTATTATTTGGGTATTTGCCCATCGATAATAAAAACCCAAGCCACAGAAAGCTTTTCTCCCATTCTCTCTAACAGTGGCAATTCAGGCTATGACAGAATTTCATTCATTTCAACCTGCACTGAGGTTGAGCTGACAAATTTCCTCTTTTTCCTAGTGCTTCAGAAATTTCCAAAATTGGGATTTTCATATCTCTCACTTCATCATTCATGTTTCTCCTTTTCCTGAGCTTCTAGGGAGCCTTCATTGTATCACTTGCATGCTTATTATTTTGGTAAATAAAATTCTTTCCCAAAAGGATATAATTTATACATACTTGCTTCTACGTGACCAGATAAAAAAATCTCTCTAGAATGCTTTCGGATTGGTCTGTGTAGTTGTATGGAGTGTTCTGTACATTGAATGGAATATGTATAGTAGAATCTGCATGTATTGAATGCATTTTTATTATAAATATGTAAATTGTTGGATTTTCTTTACAGAAGAATGAGTCTACAGATTTTTAAGTTAGATTTTCCCCATTTAAAATAAAAGACAAAAAAGCATATGTTTTTCTTTTCAAATCTTTTGTTCCTAAAAGTCTTCCATTACTAAAGCCTTCTGCTTTTAATGGCGTAATAGACAAAAAATAGAGTTAAAAGACTCAACTGTCAGTTCATGTTATTGAACATGATGAGGAACTGTGTGGAATCTCTGAGCCTTTTATCCTAAATTTAAAAGTGCTCTCAGGGACTATTGCTCTTAATGATTTTCCCCACATCACCTATCATGGCTGTTGATTTTTTTTTTTTTTTTACATGGTACAGATGTTGTTGCATAACTTCTTTTTTTTTTTAACATCTTTATTGGAGTATAAATGCTTTACAATGCTGTGTTAGTTTCTGCTGTATAACAAAGTGAATCAGCTGTAAGTATATATATATCTCCATATCCCCTCCCTCTTGCATCTCCCTCCCACCCTCCCTATCCCACCCTTCCAGGTGGTCACAAAGCACCGAGCTGATCTGCCTGTGCTATGTGGCTGCCTCCCACTAGCTATCTATTTTACATTTGGTAGTGTATATATGTCCATGCCACTCTCTCACTTTGTCACAGCTTACCCTTCCCCCTCCCCATGTCCCCAAGTCCATTTTCTACATCTGCATCCCCATTCCTGTCCTGCCCCTAGGCCTTTCACAACCATCCTTTACTTTTTGTTTTTTAGATTCCATATACATGTGTTAGCATATGGTATTTGTTTTTCTCTTTCTGACTTACTTCTGTGTATGACAGACTCTAGGTCCATCCACCTCACCTACAAATAACTCAATTTCGTTTCTTTTTATGGCTGAGTAATATTCCATTGTATATATGTGCCACATCTTCTTTATCCATTCATCTGTTGATGGACACTTAGGTTGCTTCCATGTCCTGGCTATTGTAAATAGTGCTGCAATGAACATTTTGGTACATGACTCTTTTTGAATTACGGTTTTCTCAGGGTATATGCTTAGTAGTGGGATTGTTGGGTTGTATGGTAGCTCTATTTTTAGTTTTTTAAGGAACTTCCATACTGTTCTCCATAGTGGCTTTATCAATTTACATTCTCACCAACAGTGCAGGAGGGTTGCCTTTTCTTCACACCCTCTCCAGCATTTATTGTTTGTAGGTTTTTTGATGGTGGCCATTCTTACCAGTGTGAGGGGATACCTCATTGTAGTTTGATTTGCTTTCTCTAATGATTAGCGATGTTGAGGATCCTTTCATGTGTTTGTTGGCAATCTGTATATCTTCTTTAGAGAAATGTCTATTTAGGTCTTCTGCCCATTTTTGAATTGGGTTGTTTGTTTTTTTGATATTGAGCTGCATGAGCTGTTTGTAAATTTTGGAGATTAATCCTTTGTCAGTTTCTTCATTTGCAAATAATTTCTCCCATTCTAAGGATTGTCTTTTTGTCTTGTTTATGGTTTCCTTTGCTGTGCAAAAGCTTTTAAGTTTCATTAGGTCCTATTTGTTTATTTTTGTTTTTATTTGCATTTCTATGGGGGTGGGTCAGAAAGAATCTTGCTGTGATTTATGTCATAGAGTGTTCTTCCTATGTTTTCGTCTAGGAGTTTTATAGAGTCTTGGCCTTACATTTACGTCTTTAATCCATTTTGAGCTTATTTTTGTATATGGTGTTAGGAAGTGTTCTAATTACATTCTTTTACATGTAGCTGTCCAGATATCCGAGCACCACTTATTGAAGAGGCTGTCTTCTCTCCACTGTATATTCTTGCCTCTTTTATCAAAGATAATGTTACCATATGTGCATGGGTTTATCTCTGGGCTTTCTGTCCTGTTCCATTGATCCATATTTCTGTTTTTGTGCCAGTACCATACTGTCTTGTTTATTGTAGCTTTGTAGTATAGTCCGAAGTCAGGGAGCCTGATTCCTTCAGCTCCGTTTTTCTTTCTCAAGATTGCTTTGGCTGTTCGGGGTCTTTTGTGTTTTGATACAGATTGTGAACTTTTTTGTTCTAGTTCTGTGAAAACTGCCATTGGTAATTTGATAAGGATTGCATTGAATCTGTAGATTGCTTTGGGTAATATAGTCATTTCCTCAATGTTGATTCTTCCAATCCAAAAACATGGTATATCTCTCCATCTGTTTGTATCATCTTTAATTTCTTTCTTCAGAGTCTTACAGTTTTCTGCATACAAATCTTTTGTCTCCTTAGGTAGGTTTATTCCTAGGTATTTTATTCTTTTTGTCGCAATGGTAAATGGGAGTGTTTCATTAATTTCTCTTTCAGATTTTTCATCATTAGTGTATAGGAATACAAGAGATTTCTGTGCATTAATTTTGTATCCTGCTACTTTACCAAATTCATTGATTAGCTCTAGTAGTTTTCTGGTAGTATCTTTAGGATTCTCTATGTATAGTATCATGTCATCTGCAAACAGTGACAGTTTTACTTCCTTTCCGATTTGAATTCCTTTTATTTCTTTTTCTTCTCTGACTGATGTGGCTAAAATTTCCAAAACTATGTTGAGTAATAATGGTGAGAGTGAGCAACCTTACCTTGTTCCTGATCTTAGAGGAAATGTTTTCAGTTTTTCACCATTGAGAAGGATGTTGGCTGTGTGTTTGTCATAGATGGCCTTTATTATGTTGAGGTAGGTTCCCTCTATGCCTACTTCCTGGAGAGTTTTTTTTTTATCATAAATGGGTGTTGAATTTTGTCAAAAGTTTTTTCTGCATCTATTGAGATTATCATATGGTTTTTATCCTTCAATTTGTTAATATGGTGTATCACATTGATTGATTTGCATATATTGAAAAATCCTTGCATTCCTGAGATAAACCCCACTTGATCCCGGTTTATGATCCTTTTAATGTGCTGTTGGATTCTGTTTGCTAGTATTTTGTTGAGGATTTTTGCATCTATGTTTATCAGTGATATTGGCCTGTAGTTTTCTTTCTTTGTGACATCTTTGTCTGGGGTTGGTATCAGGGTGATAGTGGCCTTGTAGAATGAGTTTGGGAGTGTTCCTCCCTCTGCTATATTTTGGAAGAGTTGGAGAAGGATAGGTGTTAGCTCTTCTCTAAATATTTGAAATAATTCACCTGTGAAGCCATCTGGTCCTGGGCTTTTGTTTGTAGGATGATTTTTAATCACAGTTTCAATTTCAGCGCTTGTGATTGGTCTGTTTATATTTTCTATTTCTTCCTGGTTCAGTCTCAGAAGGTTGTACTTATCTAAGAATTTGTCCATTTCTTCCAGGTTGTCCATTTTATTGGCATAGAGTTGCTTGTAGTAATCTCTCGTGATCCTTTGTATTTCTGCAGTGTCCGTTGTTACTTCTCCTTTTTCACTTCTAATTCTGTTGGTTTGAGTCTTTTCCCTTTTTTTCTTGATGAGTCTGGCTAATGGGTTATCAGTTTTGTTTATCTTCTCAAACAACCAGCTTTTAGTTTTATTGATCTTTGCTATTGTTTCCTTCCTTTCTTTTTCATTTATTTCTGATCAGATCTTTATGATTTCTTTCCTCCTGCTAACTTTGGGTTTTTTTGTCTTCTTTCTCTAATTGCTTTAGGTGTAAGGTTAGGTTATTTGAGATTTTTCTTGTTTCTTGAGGTTGGATTGTATTGCTATAAACTTCCATCTTAGAACTGCTTTTGCTGCATTCCATAGGTTTCGGATCATCATGTTTTTATTGTCATTTGTTTCTAGGTATTTTTTGATTTCCTCTTTGATTTCTTCAGTGTTCTCTTGGTTATTTAGTAGTGTATTGTTTAGCCTCCAGGTATATGTATTTTTTGCAGAGTTTTTCCTGTAATATCTAGTCTCATAGTGTTGTGGTCAGAAAAGATACTTGATACAATTTCAATTTTCTTAAATTTACCAAGGCTTGATTTGTGACCCAAGATATGATCTGTCCTGGAGAATGTTCCATGAGCATTTGAGAAGAAGGTGTATTCTGTTGTTTTTGGATAGAATGTCCTATAAATATCAATTAAGTCCATCTTGTTTAATGTGTCATTTAAAGCTTGTGTTTCCTTACTTATTTACATTTTGGATGATGTGTCCATTGGTGAAAGTGGGGTGTTAAAGTCCCCTACTATTGTTGTGTTACTGTCAGTTTCCCTTTTTATGGCTATTAGCATTTGCCTTAGGTATTGAGGTGCTCCTGTGTTGGGTGCATATATATTTACAATTGTTATATCTTCTTCTTAGTTTGATCATTTGATCAATTATGTAGTTTCCTTCTTTGTCTCTTGTAACAGTCCTTATTTTAAAGTCTCTTTTGTCTGATATTCAAATTGCTACCTCAGCTTTCTTTTGATATGCATTTTCATTGAATATCTTTTTCCATTCCCTCACTTTCAGTCTGTATGTATCCCTAGGTCTGAAGTGGGTCTCTTGTAGACAGCTGATATATGGGTCTTGTTTTTGTATGCATTCAGCCAGTCTGTGTCTTTTGGTTGGATCATTTAATCCATTTACATTTAAGGTAATTATCAATATATATGTTTCCTATTACCATTTTCTTAATTGTTTTGGGTTTGTTTTGAATGTGTTTTCCTTCTCTTGTGTTCCCTGCCTAGAGAAGTTCCTTTAGCATTTGTTGTAAAGCTGGTTTGGTGTTGCTGAATTTTCTTAACTTTTGGTTGTCTGTAAAGGTTTTAATTTCTCCGTGAAGTCTGAATGGTATCCTTGCTGTGTAGAGTAATCTTGGTTGTAGGTTTTTCCCTTTCATCACTTTAAATATGTCCTGCCACTCCCTTTTGGCTTGCAGAGATTCTGCTGAAAGATCAGCTGTTAACCTTATGGGGATTTCCTTACATGTTATTTGTTGCTTTTCCCTTGCTGCTTTTAATATTTTTTCTTTGTATTTAATTTTTGACAGTTTGATTAATATGTGTCTTGGTGTGTTTCTCCTTGGATTTATCCTGTGTGGGACTCTCTGTGTTTCTTGCCCTTGATTGACTATTTCCTTTCCCATATTAGGGAAGTTTTTGACTATAATTTCTTCAAATATTTTCTCAGACCCTTTCTTTTTCTCTTCTTCTTCTGCGACCCCTATCATTTGAATGTTGGTGCATTTAATGTTGTCCCAGAGGTCTCTGAGACTGTCATCAGTTGTTTTCATTCTTTTTTCTTTATTCTGCTCTGCAGTAGTTATTTCCACTATTTTATCTTCCAATCACTTATTCGTTCTTCTGCCTTAGTTATTCTGCTATTGATTCCTTCTAGAGAATTTTTAATTTCATTTATAGTGTTGTTCATCATTGCTTGTTTGCTCTTTATTTCTTCTCGGTCCTTGTTAAATGTTTCTTGTATTTTCTCTATTCTATTTCCAAGATTTTGGATATCTTTACTGTCATTACTCTGAATTCTTTTTTAGGTAGACTGTTTCCTCTTCATTTGTTTGGTATGGTGGCTTTTTACCTTGCTCCTTCATCTGCGGTGTGTTTTTCTGTCTTCTCATTTTTCTTATCTTACTGTGTTTGGGGTCTCCTTTTTGCAGGCTGCAGGTTCGTAGTTCCTGTTGTTTTTGATGTCTGCCCCCAGTGGGTAAGGCTGGTTCAGTGAGTTGTGTAGGCTTCCCTGTAGAGGGGGCTAGTACCTGTGTTCTGGGGGGTGGGGCTTAATCTTGTCTTTCTGGTGGGCAGGGTTGTCTTTCTGGTGGGCAGAGGTGGAGGTCCCATCCCTATTCTTTTAGGGTGTCTGTGAATTTATTATGCTTTTAGGCAGCCTCTCTGCTAATGGGTGGTGGTGTGTTCCAGTCTTGCTAGTTGTTTTGCATGGGGTGTCCAGCACTGGAGTTTGCTGTCCGTTGGGTGGAGCTGGGTCTTAGCATTGAGACAGAGTTCTCTGGGAGAGCCTTCGCCAATTGATATTATGTGTGGCCAGGAGGTCTCTGGTGGTCCAGTGTCCTGAATTCTGCTTTCCCACCTCAGAGGCTGAGGCCTGACACCAGGCCGGGGCACCAAGACCCTGTCAGCCACACAGCTCAGAAGAAAAGGGAGAAAAAGAAAAAAAGAAAAGAAAAATAAATAAATATTTTTAAAAAGTAAAATTATTAAAATAAAAAAAATAAGAAAGTAATAATAATAAAAAAGAAGAGAGCAACCAAACCAGTAAACAAATCTACGAATGATAACACGTGCTAAAAACTATACTAAGAGAAACATAAAAATCAGAAACAAGTCAGTTGCAGACAGTTGCCCACAAAGTCCACCACCTCAATTTTGGTATGTTTCATTGTCTATTCAGGTATTCCACAGAAGCAGGGTACATCAAGTTGATTGTGGAGATTTAATCCGCTGCTCCTGTGGCTGCTGGGAGAGATTTCCCTTTCTGTTCTTTGTTCACACAGCTCCCGGGGTTCAGGTTTGGTTTTGGCTCCACCTGTGCATGTAGGTCGCCCTGAGGCATCTGTTCCTGCCCAGACAGGATGGGGTTAAATCAGTGGCTGATTAGGGGGCTCTTGCTCACTCAGGCCGCAGGGAGGGAAGGGTATGGTAGCTATAGTTGGAATGCTGGCGAGCTTGTGGCGGCATAGGCGGGTGTGATTTTGCAGTAGCGTGAGGTGTACCGTGTGTTCTCCCAGGGAAGTTGTCCCTGGATCCTGGGACCCCGGCAGTTATGGGCTGCACAGGCTCCGGGTGCTGGGAGGTGTGGATAGAGACCTGCGCTCGCACACAGGAGTTCTGGTGGCGGCAGCAGCAGCATTAGTGTTTCAGGCCCGTCTCTGGTGTCTGAGCTGATAGCTGCGGCTCCCGCCTGTCTCTGAAGCTTGTTTAGGCAGTGCTCTGCCTTCTGTGGGCAAGCAGGGAAGGAATCCCCTCTCCTCGCGCACCCCGAAACAATGGTCTCTTGCGTCTTAGGCAGGTCCAGACTTTTTCCTGGACCCCCTCCCGGCTAGCCGTGGCGCACTAGCCCCCTTCAGGCTATGTTCACGCAGCCAACCCTAGTCCTCTCCCTGGGATGTGACCTCTGAAGCCTCAGCTCCCAGCCCCGCCCGCCCCGGCGGGTGAGCAGACAAGCCTCTCGGGCTGGTGAGTGCTGGTGGGCACCGATCCTCTGTGCAGGAATCTCTCCACTTTGCCCTCCGCACCCCTGTTGCTTGGCTCCGAAGCTTCCCCCCTTCACCACCCGCAGTCTCCGCCCGCGAAGGGGCTTCCTAGTGTGTGGAGACCTTTCCTCCTTCACAGCTCCCTCCCACTGGTGCAGGTCCCGTCCCTATTCTTTTGTCTCTGTTTTCTCTCTTTTTTTTTTTGCCCTACCCAGGTACGTGGGGAGTTTCTTACCTTTTGGGAGGTATGAGGTCTTCTGCCAGCGTTCAGTAGGTGTTCTGTAGTTGTTCCACATGTAGATGTATTTCTGGTGTATTTGTGGGAAGAAGGTGTTCTCTTTGTGTTCCTCCTCTGCCATCTTGAAGGTGCCCCTGCATCACTTCTTTTCATCAGTCAGGATAAAGCTAGTTTATGTTCCTGTAACAGGAAACCTGAAATCCTCTGTGGCTTAAGACAACAAGACTTATTTCTCACTCAGACATTGGTAGGAGGGCTTTGCCCATCACTGATATCTGGGCTTCCAGGTTCCTGGTTGCCTTGCCTGGAGGGCTTTGGACCAACAAGTGAGTGCTCTGGCCTTGAAGTGAGTCATTTGCTCACAGTTCAGTGGTCAAAAATGGCCACATGGCCCCACTCAAACCCAGTGGGTCTGCATAGCACAACCCTACCAGGAGCCTGGAAAGTACACAGCCAGGAATATTTGGTGGATAACATTAATGACCACTGTGTGTGTGTCACGTGCCTGTGTCCAAAGGCATTTAATGATATCTGATTGAAGAATTATTTCTAATCACTTTTTTCAGTGTTTTAAACATGACTATCATTGTCTGAAAACTACCATTTCGTATGTTTTGGTTAAAGCAGTTAGTATACCTTTTACCTATCATGTTCTTTTATTTTTATTTATTTTTTTATAAATAAATAAATTAAATTATTTTTGCCTGAGTTGGGTCTTTGTTGTTGTGCATGGGCTTTCTCTAGTTGCTGCGAGCGGGGGCCACTCTTCGTTGTGGTGCATAGGCTTCTCACTGTGGTGGCTTCTCCTGTTGCGGAGCACGGGCTCTAGGTGTGCGGGCTTCAGTACTTGTGGCTCACGGGCTCTAGAGCGCAGGCTCAGTAGTTGTGGTGCATGGGCTTAGTTGCTCCGCGGCATGTGGGATCTTCCTGGACCAGGGCTTGAACCCGTGTCCCCTGCATTGGCAGGCGGATTCTTAACCACCGTGCCACCAGGAAAGCCCTACCATGTTCTTTTAAAAATAGCATGTGGCGTTTTTATCTACTTCGTTTGTGACATCAGTTAAATATTTGCAAAGCATCAGACAGATGTCTAAAATTTACTATAGTCTTCAGTACCCTAAGAAAAGGTAACACTTTTAGAGTACTCACATGCTAATATAGATAGCGTATATAATATATGACACATATATAATATCATCTGTATTGACCAAATGAGACTGTTAGCATTTACTGTACTTTTGGCATCAAAGCAAACCCCGTTTCACTACAGTATCAGCGTCAGTTAACAGATCATACTCTTCTTTTCCATAGAGTTGTTTGTTCATGAAGGTAAGGCACGTTTGGGAGTCAGATCAACTGATCTTTCATCCATTTACCGAGTATTTGTCAATGATGTGAACCAGCTCTTAATGGATCCAGGCAGTCTGACTACCACTGGGAAAGTATTGCTTATGTTTTCCAAGCTGAAGGACTTCCTAAAGCAGCTGTTCTCAAACATTGCTGTGCAGTGGAATCACCTGGGATCTTCAAACCACACTGCTGCCTGGCTCTCACACCCAGTCAGCCTGATGTCATTGCTGTCAGGTGTGAAATAGGAAGTTGGCATTTTCAGTGCTCCTGAGGTGATGCTGATACATGGTAAAGTTCAGGCACCACTGTCCTGATGTTCTTGTGTGTTGGAGCAATGGAATACACAGTTGTTATCTTTGTAGTGTCCTGTTACATGGGGAACTTTCAACTTCTTTTTAAAAATAACCCAACCTAAACCCAGACAAACAAAATAGAAAACTTCCCAAGAAAATAGCACAGTGTTCTTTTCCTTCCCTCAGTAACAGGTGACTTATCACAGTTAAACCCTAGCTCTCATCTGAAGCCAGTCGGCCAGTATTTATTGAGCATTCACGTGGTGTATTGATAAATAGCCTTGCTCTAGGCCGTTGAGATACATATTAAAGGCTGGTTACATATAATTCATGATCCATGAATGGTAGACAAAATATAGATATTTGTAATTTAAGTATAACAGGTACGAAAATAAAAGTGTTACAGTTTTGCATGGATCAAGGGAATTTGAATGCATTTTGATGGATTGCTGAGTACTTGATCTTTTTTTCTTTTGCGGTACGTGGGCCTCTCACTGATGTGGCCTCTCCCGTTGCGGAGCCCAGGCTCCGGACGCGCAGGCTCAGCGACCATGGCTCACGGGCCCAGCCGCTCTGCGGCATGTGGGATCTTCCCGGACAGGGGCACGAACCCGCGTCCCCTGCATCGGCAGGCGGACTCTCAACCACTGCGCCACCAGGGAAGCCCTGAGAACTTGATCTTAATTGAGGACTGTGTTTAGGAACAGCCTTCTTTGGCTTTAAAGTAGTAGAAAAGTATATTTTAGCATTTAGAGGGACGTCAGCAAAGATGTGGAAACAGAAGCAAGCCAGATGGAAAGGAAGCATGAAGAAACAGAGGTAAAGAAGTACTCAGGTATTTGCATTTAATTGGCAAGGACCTGGGGTAAGTACTAGAGGGTAGTGGATAGCAGAGTAGCAGGCTTATTAGAAAGGTAAATATAAAAACCAGTATTAGTAGCCATAGGTGGAATGACTCAGAATTCTGCCTAGGTTGGAGTATTCCACAGGGGAGGTAACTGATTGAGGATGATCGATTTGGCACTGGGGTCGGGCAGCACGGATACGTCCAAGTGATTGAGCAGAGGAAGATGTAGTCATCTGGAGCAGTTGGTTGTACACAGAGAATCACAGTTCTGCAAGGAATTTCACCTTCAAGTTTTAGTTTGGGAAACAAAGGATATCAGGGAAACTCATGGGTCCCTGGCAGACCTGCTGAAATATATTAGGATCACCAGGGTGCTTCTTGAAAATGCAGATTCCTGGGCTCAGTCATCTTTGTTGAATCAAAATCATTGGTGGCCGGGCTTCTGCGGTAGACAGTGAGAGGTCCAGTAAGAACAGACAGGTGGAGACGGGAGTTTTCTCATCTTGTACTTTTTAGGGGATAGAAGAAGCTTTCCTGAGAAAGAGTTTATGAAGGCTCCAGGTCCTGGATCCATGTAACTTCTGGGATTACAAGAGAGAGCATAGTTGATGTAGGGTACAACCTCCACCCTAAAAAGTGAGGTTAAGAGAAGTAATCACCAAATGTCTCGAAGTGGCCAAGTTGCAGTGCATCAGAAGTCAAGGATGGTTCAAAGCTAGATGCTTGTAGGTTAATCCAAGGCAAATTCAGAAGTGTTCACTCATCTCACTGCTTTGCTTCTAGCCCTCCTACCTACCATCTCTGCATGATGCCTAGTTTCTGATGCCCTGTGGTAGTTTCTCCCTCTGTGGGAAAAGACGCCAGTATTCTCAAGCAGTTTATACACCCTCTCGGCCATTGTTTGTGTCTGATGCATGGCGCTGTCACTATGGGGTCTGCCTTTCCAGGCGCCTGCACCCCTGGAAGATGATGATGGGTCCAGTCTTTTCCTTTGCCCCTCCTGGGCCTCTGAAATACCACTGACTCTAGGCTTCCTTGAGGACCCAGAAGTCGGGCTTCCTTCTAAAGTACGAGGGGGAACTGTTCTAGGTGCACATTTGCAGGGTGTCAGGAGCAAGGAGTCTTGGCAGGGAAAAGAGTGGGTGTTGAAGTGGAGGTGTTTGAAAGGATGTGCTGCACCTGGGACCTGAGAGTCATTGGGTGAGACTGGAGGAGGGGCTGGAGAGGTGTGTGGGAGAGAGGGGGCACTCAGGTCCCTCTGTGGAAGGTTTACCTTTCTGTGGGTGACAAGGATTTGTAGGTTTACGTTCCAAAGTGGTGCAGTAAGGGAGGCATTCTGGAAAGTTGTAGTTTGGTAAAACTTTGTTAACCTTGCAGACCCTTAGTTTCTAAAAGACTGGAACTAGGAGGTTCATTCTCACTGTCTACTCCCACCCACGTTTGTGAAGGTCAAAAGAGCTAATTTTGATGATAGTAGATTTTACTACTCATAAATGTATCTCTTTATTTCCTCTTTCCATCCTTCCCCTGGATTGTTTTAATCCCGAGATGTGCACGTTCTTCATTTGGCACTTCTGTTGCCTGGTATCGTTAACTGTGTCACATATTTATTTTGTTGCTGGAACTTTGCTTTTCCCTTGGAGTAGAGAAAATGTCTTATTTATCCTTTGCCTCTTCGCATTTCTAAGTACAATGTCTTGCACACGTAGTAAGCACTCAATAAGCAATTGCTTTTTGCTCGAGCATTCAGAGATCTGCTGAAAATGCCACATTGGCAGTATTATGTGTTCCAACAGTTTGTAATATTATTGGAAGGTTAGTGAAAGAATTTATTCTTCTGTATGTGATTGGAATTAGTGCTTTCAAATAACTTGCAGGATTGGTTTTCACTCCATGAATTTGTCAGCATCTTTCTGAATTATGGGTAATATTTTAGACATAGATAGAAAGATGCATCATGTTACATATGAAAAAAATCTCAAGGTTTCAGAGCTTGGAGAATAATTTCCTTAAGTAAACAACTTAAGGAGCTGCCTCCCATGCCCAATACCTGGTCTTTTGTTTGGAACTGGGTGACACAGCGTTTTTCAGGTGCATATGTTGTAAAATGTGCAAAAACAAAGTAAGGCTCTTTTGCTTAAAAAGTTCTTTAAATAGTCGTCATGATTTAAAACTATATTTGTGTGCCACTTCTGTTTATGAATTTCTCTTAAAAAATTCTTCCATATGTGGATAATTTGAATATTCACTTTAATTTCTAGAGCATGGCATTAAAATGTCGGTCTAGGCAAGCTGTCAGTTATCAAATTCAGCTTTGTAACAAGCTGTGAACTCATGGGATAGAAGTAGGAAGCCACATCTAAGATGTGACAGTCTGAATTGTTGCATGTAAAAGTGAATTTCTCTTTCTTTGGAAAGCAAAGTTTTAGGTCTTTGGAAAATCGTTCTCAAGTTGGCTTGAGGGTTTTTCTGATTCCAGAGCACTTCTGGAATTGTATGGGGCCTCAGGACGGTAGAAGATGATAATGTATAGTTTCAGTATTAATCTTTGTGGGAGGGAAAATGCCCAAAATGGACTTCAACATGTTTTACTACGTTTGCACAGTAATCTTCAACTGCCAAGGGCCAATTATGTGCAAAATGAAGAAAATAAAGAACAGCTGTCCCCAGAAAATTTACAGCAAGTCAACTAGACCTTCTCGCTCGCTGTCTCTTTTTGAATCAGAATGGGTGTGAGATGTGTGTGGGTGGATACGGAGGACAGGCTTCCACGGTAGGGAGGTGAAGAGTCTTGTGGTGTCTGCAGAAATGCAAATGCGGAGCTGAAATACTAACTCCAGGCGATTCGGGACTGATTTTTAATTTTCTCAATTAGTAATCTTATTTGTTTTAAGAGCAAAGAAGTGTCTAAAGCTATTAGCCTCCAAATGAATGGTTGAGTGAAATTAATACAGACAGATGGTTAAATCTTCTTGCTCCTGAGTAGGTGTGCGAGGCTTTGTGTGTTCGGCTCCCATTTGGATGAGGTCCGTGGGCATTTTATTGTAAGGCTCTCTCGGCACTCTTAGCATCAGCTGGAGAACAGGGACTCAGAAGTCAGCCTTGTTCAGAATCTCTTTCTCCACTTCTTCGCTCTGCAGCCATGCAAGTGAGCTGGTTAACCTCTCTGTCTTGATTTGATCATGTGTAATTCGGGATAATGGTAGCAACTTTTTCGTAGGGTCGTTGTGAGAATTAAACAGGGAGGCTTGGGACATTGGCGTATATTGAGTGCTCAGTAAATGTGAGTTGCTTCTTTAGAAATAAATCTATGAATTGAGGCCAGTCACAATTCAGTGGTCCCATTATTGATGCAAGGCTCTGGGAACACTAAGGGATTTGTTTTTTAAATAGTAATTTATATAGGCAAAGAAATCACCTGAGTTCGCTTTAGTCACGTAATTTTAAGTGGCTCTTGTAACAAGCAGTGAAATTAACTGGCTTGCCTTTCAACCTCCTGTCTCTCTGCCCTACGGATACTTGAGCAGTTAAATGGCCAGAGTGCAAGGAAGAAAAGAGACTCAGGAGCAAGATGATGGCTTTAGATTATCTCAAGCTTTCAGAAAAAAAGAGGAAAAGAAAAGAGAAAAGAAAAGAGGAAAAAAAAAAGAGATTGTCCAGGGTTGCCTTTGCCTAACATGGATTTGTCCCTAATGCCACAGCTGCTCTGAGGTGGAGGAGAGGCAGGTGGCAGTAGCGAGACACCAGTAGACCTTTTCTAATATTCTGATCTCTGTAGAGGAGGGATAAAAAGGAGTCTTGCAAATAGCAACGGGCAACTTTTGCCTTGAGTCTGAGTCTCTTTTCTAATTTAGAAGTAAGTAAAAATTTGTAGCTACTTCAACTTGAGCTACACGAATGATGAGTTTGAAAATAAAATGTACTCTTCCCTAGCTGCCCATTTATTCCCGCTTACTTTACTACTTAATACTTCTGGGTGTGTACATGTTAGGTGGACTTTACTCAGAACTTTCTGGCTGTTTCTTGAAGGAAAGATACAGGGGAGAAATGGTCAAGGTATGGTTCCTGTTCTTAAATCTAACCTTTAGTTTCAAGACAGTGAAGGTGCTGAGATTTTACTTTACTTTCATGTGAACAAGTAGCCTGTACAGTGTCATGGATGCTGGTAGAAGACACAAGACTCCTGGATCAGAGGTGAAGGACAGTTCACTACTCTCAGTAGCCAGTGTTTTACATTTCGTGTTGGGGCCCTGAGCCCCAGTTCCCAAGGGCACTGCAAAGAGGCTCAGATATATCTGCACACATTGGGTTGTGTTTTAGGAGAAGGATAACTCTGAACTTAGGAAACTCGACTCTTTCGAAATGACTGGCAAGCATGTCTGCCGTTTGCTCTAGATGGACACTATATTTTCCAAGGCTGCAAGCAAACCTGTTCTTTGCTTCAGAGGGAGATGCTGGCGCAGATGGTGTTCACCCACCCTGGGGTGTTGCTGGCGGAGGTGAGTGGGTGGAGATGACGTGAGAAGATGCTCTGTGAGCAATTGAGGCCGGAGTGTGGCAGATCCCAGGTGCTGGGCTGCGTATTTGCCTCAGTTCTGTAGGCACTGGTGCGACAATGACAGATCTGAGCAGGGGTGTGTTCAGATCTTTGACAGGAAGTAGAGTTGATGCGGGGAGGGGCATAGAAGGAAAGATGACTGGTTGGGTTTTAGAAATAATCCAGGTGAGAAATCACGGAGGTTTAAACTTGCCATTGGCAATGGAAAGAAAAGATGCATAAGAAGAGACACTTGGCAGAAAAATAGAATCTGGTGGCCTGTTGGATGTAGGAGGTAAACGAAAGGGAAAAGGAAAACCTGACTCTAAGGTTTCCAGCCCTGGTAGCTGAAGACATCTTTAGCCAAGACAGAGAATGCAAGAGGAACAGTAGGTTCAGGGGGAATACAGACTGGTTTTGGATATCCCAGATTCCAGGTACCTGTGACATTTCTGTCAGAAACGCAGTGAAGGCTGCCAGAGAGGTATGGGCGTCATTTTTAGAGAGGCAAAGTTTGGATAGTTGGAAAATCCTTCAGGTGAATGGTGAGGTAAGAAGATAGTGGGGCAAAGGGCAGAATCTTTGGGGATCTTTGCATTTAGAGAATGAGAGGAAGAAGAAGAGTGAAGGAGGCATACAACAGTCAAAGGGGTAGGAGGAGAATCAAGAGAGTGTGGTGTAAGGGAATCCACAAGGGGAGATTTGAAGGGGGATCAACAGTGTCAATGCTCTAGATAATCCAAGTATGAGGAGGATCAAGAAACAGCCAATAGAAGTCAAGAAGTCATGAAACTGGAGAACAACGAGGTTGTACTTACGTGTCATTTTTACAAGAACCCTGTAAGACAGTGGTATTTCTCCGTTTTACATGGTCGGCTGAAGTGAAGGGTCATCATTTGACTTGTGTGAGTCTCAGGGCTAGGAAATGGCAGACTACAGCTCACGTCCAAGACCGACTTCTTTTTAAAGCTGGTGCTCTGAACCACAGTGACCATGAGGACATGGAGATTCTCTAGGCTGATCTTCTGAAGATGCTGGAGATGAATGAAACAATAGAAGACACATTTTTTTTTTAAATGTTTTAATTTTATTGGAGTATAGTTGATTTACAGTGTTGTGTTAGTTTCAGGTATACAGCAAAGCGATTCAGTTATACATACATTCATTCTTTTTTTTTTTTGCGATACGTGGGCCTCTCACTGTTGTGGCCTCTCCCGTTGCGGAGCACAGGCTCCGGACGCGCAGGCCCAGCGGCCATGGCTCACGGGCCCAGCCACTCCGCGGCATGTGGGATCTTCCCAGACTGGGGCACGAACCTGTGTCCCCTGCATTGGCAGGCGGACTCTCAACCACTGCGCCACCAGGGAAGCCCTATTCATTCTTGTTTTAGATTCTTTTCTCTTATAGGTTATTACAGAATATTGAGTAGGGCTCCCGTGCTATACAGTAGGTCCTTGTTGGTTATCTGTCTTAGATAAAGTAGTGAGTGTGTTCATCCCAAGCTCGTGATTTATCCCCCTCCCCAACCCCGTTTCCCCTTTGGTAGCTACGTTTGTTTTCGATAACTGTAAGTCTGTTTCTGTTTTGTAAATAAGTTCATTTGTATATTTTTAAAAAAATTAGATTCCACATATGAGTAATATCATATGATATTTGCCTTTCTCTGTGTGACTTAGTATAATAATCTTTAGGCCCATCCGTGTTGCTGCAAATGGCATTATTTCATTCTTTTTTATGGCTGAGTAATATTCTATTGTATATATGTACCACTTCTTCTTCTTTTTTTTTTTTTTTAATTTTTTGGCCACACTGCGTGGCATGTGGGATCCTTAGTTCCCCAACCAGGGATCGAACCCGTGCCCGCTGCATTGGGAGTTCAGAGTCTTAACCACTGGACTGCTAGGGAAGTCCCTGTACCACATCTTCTTTATCCGTTCATCTGTTGATGGACATTTACGTTGCTTCCATATCTTGGCTATGTAAACAGTGGTGCAGTGAACACTGGGGTGCATGTATCCTTTTGGATTATGGTTTTCTCTGGATATATGCCCAAGAATGGGATTGCTGGATCATTTGGTAGCTCCATTTTTAGTTTTTTAAGAAACCTCCATAGTGTTTTCCATAATGGCTGCACCAATTTACATTCCCACTCACAGTGTAGGGTTCCCGTTTCTCCACACCCTCTCCAGCGTTTACTGTTTGTAGACTTTTTGATGATGGCCATTCTGACTGGTGTGATGTGATATCTTATTGTAGTTTTGACTTGCATTTCTCTAATAATTAGTGACATCGAGCATCTTTTCAGAAGACAAATGTTTAAGGAACAGAGGAGGTTTGAAACTGTAGACAATAGGAAAGGGAAGTGGGGAGGGAAGATTTGAGTATCACTCTCTGAAGTGCTCATCTCGATCTGGGATGAAGCCATCCTGAAGTTACACCTGCCCTCTTTCCAGACCAGCTCCATCATGGACCCCTGAAGGTGTACCATCAACCCAAGGAAGATGTGTCCCCTTTGCTGAGAATCTCTGCAACTCCCTGGAAAGTCTCTCAGTGGCAGACCTAATGTCAGTGTGGGACTTGCAGCTGACAGTGTTTGAAATTCAAATAAACGGCAGTTTACATTTTCCGAGTATTCTATGTACTCTAGTTCACCCAATCTCTACAAAACTCAGTAGGTGGTTGAGCAGATACATCTTGATTAGGCTTAGGTGCATATATTAGGCTCAAGAGACAAGTTGAAAGTGGCAGAGCTGGGATTTGAATGCCGGTCTTCGATTCTTAGAATTACTCTGTGGAGATAGAAGTAAAATGAGACAAAGAGTTGGGTGACCGAGCAACTTAGTGGTGATAGGGATGCCGACAGGTGCAGAGGCTGTGAGATGCTTCTTTCCCGGAGGTTCACGCTGTGAGGAAAGATGGAAGGGCATGTCGAATGAGTCAGAGCTAGATCTCTTAGACCTGGGACAGCTAGACATCAGACACCTGGGGAGAGTTTGGGACCCCGAGTGTTTCTAGTGAGAGGGGAAACTCCCTGTTATTTTGCAGCTTCCTTCTGCCCCTCTCTAGGCATCCTGCCTGCTGGCTTGGTGGTTGTACAAGGAATAACAGCAAGCCTAGGGGTTGTCTGGTCTGAAGCAAAAATGCTTTCCCTTGTGCTGGCTAGAAACGGGAGATGAGGCCAGCCACACGGAGTACTGGGAATGTACTATAGTCCATTTGGACCCTAATACAAAGGTAGCCCTTAATAAACCAAACACTCTTTGTATTTGAGACTTGGATTTGAGAGGATGAGACTTAGAGTCAGGCCTAGATGTCTGAAGAGTCCAGAAATTATCAGTACTTCCAAAGAAATTGGCTTGGACCTGGAATGGGATATTTGCCTTGTCCTGTTTTTGGGTATTTCTCACTCCTGCTGGAATGGACATGCATGTGACGGCCAGCCTCGGGAGTGCCAAGCTGGCAGGTTTCTGAGCTCAGCCTTGGGTTGGTCTGGGTGTGAAAAGAACACATGAATGAAATCATGAGACCTCTCCGCTAGGTGCCTGCTGGTAGGGAGGCTCTTGATCCTAGCCCAGAAATGGATTTTTATGAAAAGAGTAGGGGAAAGCCAACACGAAAGTGGAAGCAAGACTTCATAGGGAAGGAAAACGCAGATCAGTTCCTGGCAGATAGTAGCTGTCTGTAATGCTTTTCTATCTGCCGCCCAAATAATTATCATCCAGGGGAGAAATTCCAAACGTTATTGGTGAACAGGAATTTTATATTTTCCATGAGTCATTCGTATTAAATAAACTTTGACTGTCTTCCCAACATAAGCTTTATTTTATGACAGTGGGCTGTAGACTACATGCCTTGGTTAGAGTGACTTTTATATGTATTTTGCCAAGGTGTTTTGATATTAATCTTGATTTTATGTTACAGTTAAAAAGATTTTCATGAGTGCTTGTTATGTAAGGCTCATGCAAATGCTTTATAAACATTATCTCCTTTAATTTTCACAACAACCCCATTCCATCATTAACCTCATTTTTCAGATAAAGAAGTTGAGACAGGTTGAATAACTTGCCAGTAACAACTGGGAGAGGGGAGAGCTGGAAGCTTCCAGAATCTCCATAAGCTTAATTTGTAATAGTTTGTATCTTATAACCTTAACAAATTTCTATTTCCAGGATATGTTTTGTTTTTGTTTGTTGTTTTTTTTTTAAATGAGGGAACCAAGATCTAGAAAGGTTAAAATGTTACTCAGTATCATTTTGAGCTTCTCGTCTTTGTAAAGCTATAGGTAACCTTCTAACTGTCCCAGTGCTTAGAAATGGTCTCTTACACTGCTTTTTGCAGTATTTAATACATTGTAAGTGTTAAAAATAATGCATTCTTCTTCTAAAGCTTTAGAATTCTGCAGTTTTATATATAGAGCATCTTAAATTTATGATGTTGAATGGTAGGTCCCTTTGATGGAAGAGTGAATCATTCTTGGTTCTATGTGCTTATATTTAAAACTAATTTAATATAAACATGTGTTTTCGACAGAACCTTAAAATATTATGGATCACCCTGTATCTTGGAAGGGTATCTTTGTGTATGAACCTGTTTATTTTTATGTAACTCAGTGTAGTGGGTGGACTGGAACGTGTTTACTATACTTACACAGACATATAAGCATAGTGCTTATTGAGGGTTAGTTATAAATGTATGGAAGGAACACATTACCAAGTTTTTGTAATTCACCTATGACCTGAAACGATATTCATGAGTCTCTTCATTGCTTTTCTTTGAATGACTTTTGTAGTATCTCTTTCTTTTTTAAAAAAATTGAAGTATAGTTGAT
The DNA here is from genome assembly GCF_949774975.1 of Lagenorhynchus albirostris. Taxonomy (NCBI): domain Eukaryota; kingdom Metazoa; phylum Chordata; class Mammalia; order Artiodactyla; family Delphinidae; genus Lagenorhynchus; species Lagenorhynchus albirostris. Next base: position 27,533,305 of record NC_083098.1, read on the forward strand.
TTACAATGTTGTGTTAGTTGCAGGTGTACAGCAAAGTGAGTCAGTTATATATATATATCTATATATATCTTTTTCAGATTCTTTTCCATTATAGGTTATTACAAGATATTGAATATAGTTCCCTGGGCTATACAGTAGGTCCTTGTTGATTATCTATTTTATATACTGTAGTGTGTATATGTTAATCTCAAACTCCTAATTTATCCCTCCCCCCTCACTTTCTCATTTGGTAACCTAAAGTTTATTTTCCATGTTTCTGAGTCTGTTTCTGTTTTGTAAATAAGTTAATTTGAATCATTTTTAAAGATTCCACATATAAGCAATATCATATGATATTTGTCTTTCTCT